>NC_142030.1:116808004-117456675 GCF_982192425.1 Myodes glareolus
GAAATGCAAATCAAAACAACTCTGAGATTTGATCTTAGACCTGTAAGAATGGCCAGGATCAAAAACACTGATGATGACTTATGCTAGAGAAGTTGTGGGGAAAGGGAAACGCTTCTGCTTTGCTGGTGGGAATGCATGTGGTATAACCCCTTTGGATATCATTATGGCAATTCTCAGAAAATTAGGAAACAACCTCCCTCAAGACCCAGTAATATCACTCTTGGGTATATATCTGAAGGATGCTCAATCATAAAAGGACATGTGCTCAATTATGTTTATAACAGCATTGTTTGTCATAGCCAGAAACTGAAAGCAACCCAAATACCCCTCAACAAAAGAACAGATGGAGTACTGCACAGCAGAAAGAAAAATAATGACATCTTGAATTTTGCAGGAAAATGAGTGGAGAGAGAAAACATTGAGTGAAGTAACCCAGATTAAGAAAGACAATTATCACATGTACTCACTAATTGTTGGTTTGTAAACATAAAGCTAAGAAAACCAGCCTACAAATCACAATCACAAAGAACTTTGACAACAGTGATGACACTAAGAGAGACATACATAAATCTAATCTACATAGGAAGTAGAAAAGACAAGATCTCAAGAGTAAATTGAGAGCAAGGGGACCTTGGAGGATGTTGAAGGGAGAGGGGAGAGTCAGGAAAGAGAGAAGAGAAAAAATGTTGAACCCAATAAAAATCAATTTTAAAATAAGAGAACCACCAAAAAAATTTCAAAATCAATACAATACTATATAGGATCAAGATGCTTTGTGTATTTACCATCATGACATAGCTACTTTTATTTTATATTTCTTTTATTCTCTTTTAAAAGAATTTATTATAGTAAAACTATTTTTCTTTGTATGACTGTCTGTACCAACTTTCTTTCCTTTTTTAAGCCTTTGTCTTTTTTAGAACACACTCTATCCCATTTAGAAGTATTTCCATATGAACCTCTTTATTATTTATTTTGTCTCTTTTGACTGAATGAACCTTCAAACTTATAAGTGGCACAGCTAGAATCTCTCCTGGCTCCATCCACTTCTTAGTTCTCTGAGAGAGAAAACTAAATCCCATGGACCAGTTAGAAAAATATGTGTCATATATTTTTTCTATGGTCTATTGAGCTCTATATGGCCAGTAAGCAAATACATATGAGTGGGCAACTCAGTCTCTGCCAAAAAAAGAGATAGTTTTGATTTGGAAAAAATACATAAAAACAAACAAAGTAGAACATGATAGCAATATAAATATTATTTTCAGGTATAAATAACTACTGGAAGATAAAAAGAAATAAAGTGGTGGTTTGAGTTGAAGTTGGTATAATTTTAAAGGGTGTTCTTTTAATTGAGTTTCTATTCCAAAAATGAATAATTAACAAAGTCAAGATAGTCTCTGTCTGTGGAAAAAGTTTCCAGAAGGAAAAAAAAAAGTACCAGAAATGTGATAAATTTAAGGAAAGGTGAGAAAAAAGAAGATATCTAAGAAATAGGATGAAGACAGGCTGTGTTAAAGTATTAGTTATGGTTTTAGTATTTAGTAAATAACAGGAATTTTGTTGATGTCATAGTTACAAACCATCACAAACTTTGTGAGGAAATAATTCTGAAGAAAAAGTAACTGAACTCCCACACATGCATGGGGGTATGGGTAATTAGTGGGATAAGAATGGAGAGAGGACTTTAACTTTTCCCAAAGTGTCTATGCATGTGTATATCCATAAAGTGTTAAATAATAACCTCCCAGGTTTTTAGCCTGCAATGGTGCAGCTGGTCACATTTCTCTTTCCCCATATCCTTCCCAGAATTTCCTGCTTTTAGTTCTTTTAGTGTAATCTTGGGGTTGGCACATTATGTGATTTCAGTTGACAATATTCAAATAAACATCATATATATAAAAAAAGACAGTTTTAGAATTCATTATATAACATGCAACAAGAAATTTCCTAAAGAAGACAGAATATATATATATATATATATATATATATATATATATATATATGAATAGACTGATACATCCACTACAGTAAAATAGCAACTCTTAAATGCTGACAAGGATAAAAAAGGTTAATAAAAACTGATTTTTAAATTCTTCAGTAAAAGAAATTGCATCTTTTATAGCAACAGCTAGAATCAGGGTTGGAGTGGAATACAATAGTTCATGATATAAAAGAGAGCTTAACTTTGTCAAACAATAAATAATGTTTAGTAATGTATTTGAATTTTGTTAGCAAAAGTTTACATGATAAAATAAATGAAACATGCAATCAAGTTGAAAAGTCTCAGTGGCCAATACAGGAAAAATTTTAGTAGCAAAATAATGTATTTTATGTACAGAGAATAAACAAATGAAAGATTGTTGATGCAAATGTAAGTAGTTAAATATCACAATGTTGGGGAAGGAAAAACTACCCTCACTGAGAAATGATTGGAATGTACAACAAAACTTGCTACTAAAATATCAAAACTTAGTTCCTGAAAAAGAATTTCAATGATAGTTCATAAAGCTAATTTGAAGTTAGTTGCAAAGTTAACGTATTTCTAAAGTATCCTGTTTTTTTTTAATACATAGAATACAAATTGTAATCAAAGAGATAAATATCTGTAGTAAATACATGACAAGAGAATACAAATAATGGATATGGAGAGTGCTATTTAACATGGAGTGATATTTTCAATTAAATTTATTTGAAAAATATTAGATATATTAAATATTATATAATACATCATATATACAGGACTGACCATTTGATAATATACAACAGATAGATATGGTCTTCCTAAAGGAAGGCTGTTTATGCTGCTCTCAGAATTCCTTCATAATCCATAGTTCTTTGCCTGACATTTGGGAACAGTGAGATTCCCTTATTCCATACAGGGGTCACAAATTTGAGAGAAAGAGTTGGAGAATGGGATTGATGAAAAGTTTAGGGGGAGAAATATGAAAAAGGGAAAATTTTGTAATTTTATTTTATCTTCAAATATTAAATATATTAAAATAAAATAGGATTGAAACTGAATTTAAATTGTAAAAAAATTGATTTAAAAGATAGTTTTCTATTTTTTCCCAGTTCATTCACTGGAATGTGAAGTAATTTGTATACTAGGCATGATCTTAATACTCTATGTAGTTTGTAAGCGTTTTGCATCAACCACATTTAAGGACTCCTGCACAGTCAAAGTCTGAAATTTCAAGTCCCCACAAGTGCAGAGAAGCTCATATTTTTTAGTCTGTATTTCACAAGGTCTATCACATACTGTCTACATTCTGTTCTCCCATATGCTCATTCTCAAAAAGCAAAATATATTTTTTCTTTTTCTCCATGAAATTCAAGAATAAAGTGACATCGGAAACATGAGTTTCTTAAAGATCATTTGGTGAACAGTGGTGTCAGGATGATAAATCTTATCTGTTAGCATTCATTTTGCCCTCTCTATTTGACAATCCATTTTTTATTTCATGTTTAGGTAATAAGGGACTATGCCTCATGTGTGATGTAACTTGATGTAGGTGGGTCATCTGTCTATATGTTACTTTCATTGGTTAATATAGAAACTACCTTGGCTTTTGATAGGACAGCAGCTTAGATAAGCGGAGTAGACAAAACAGAATGCTGGGAAGAAGGGAAGTGAGGCAGACGCCATGGAACCATGCGCAAGGTCAGACATGCTGAATCTTTACTGGAAGGCCACAACCTCGTGGTGGTATACAGATTATTAGATATGGGTTAATCAAGACGTAAGAATTAGACAATAAGAGGCTAGAACTAATGGGCCAGGCAGTGTTTAAATGAATACAATTTCTGCACAATTATTTCAGGTAAAGCTAGCCAGGTGGGCAGTGGGAAGTGGTCCACTGTTCCTTTTACATTAAGTATTCAGATTCAAAATGCTTTGCTCTTTCTCCCATTTATCAAACTCCTGCTACTTAAAATTTTTCCTCAACAACATTTAGTTATGTTGATTTTCATGAGCTGCTAGTCTCAACTATTTCTCCAGGAAGTGTCTGTAATTCTAAGAAGTAAAAATATTGTTGAATGAAAGCAGACTGTATGTGTATCAGTGTTATGAAGTCAACAGTCTCAAATATAGTAATGCGAAAAATAACAATATTTCTTTATTTGATGGTACATTTTTAAACAAATGGTACAAAATACCACAATATTACCACAAACACCTATAAAGTCTATAGATTTTCCAATTACAGAAAGAAAACCTACAGATTCTTATATACATGGTAGACAGTAGACAGCTAATCTATACAAGTTATATTTCAAGACCTATTTTAGAGCAACTGATTTATTTTGCATCTATTGCTTTAAGTTTAGAAGATATGTCTTTATATAGAAATATCATCGATGGTGAATTTTAAACCTCTATCCTCACAAAGTGTACAATGTAAATAATACAAAGAGAATAATAAAACTAGAACACAGGCAGTCACAGTGACATGTTCTATAGTAAACATAGACCCTGCCAGACCAATATAACCTGACAGGCACAAATGATCCTGTGATTATTCCTATACCTTGGATTTAATGTTTATATTCCTAGTTTTTTTTTTTTAGATTATGTCATTTACCATCTTAAAAATAGAGAGAGAACTAATTAAATCATTCATTTATCTATGAGGCTAATTATGCACTCTGAGGAAAGAAATGTGATATCAATATTTTCACGAGCAATGATTAGAAATATGAATAAGGAAATTGTTGGATGTTCATCACTGGGAGAGGCATCTCAGAGAGAATCAAATTAGTTTTTTTGAAACAGGATTCCTGTTTCCCATGAGCTAAAGTCTCTGAACATGTTGCTTAGTCAGGGTTAACACTGCTATGAGAAAACACCCTGGCCAAAACAACTTGGGGAGGAAAGGGTTCAATTTGCTCACAGTTCAGTTCATCATCAAAGGTAGTAATGGCAGAAAAGAGCAGGAAATTGGAGACAGGAGGTTATACAGATGTTGTGGAGGAGTGTTATTAATGGCCTTGCTTCTCTGGCTTTTTTTCCCCTTTCTTAAAAAAACCCAGGAACACCAGTCCAGGAATAGAATCATCCATAATTAGTTAATGCCTCCCAAAAATAACAATTATGAAAATGCTGTATACAGTTGCTGTATCGATATTATGGAGGCATTTTCTTCAGATTCCCTCTTCTCAAATGGTTTAAGCTTGTATAAAGTTGACATAAACTGTCTAGCACAACTGACTTTTCTCTCAACTTGGCACACAAAGACATCACTGTTAAATCACACTTTTTTTTCTTGCACATCAAACACATAACACATTAATATCAATATCACAATAAAAAAACATATTACAAACTTTAAATATTCCAGTGTCTTTACCAATTCAGAAATTTAAATTTTAGTTTAGTATAAAGTATCTTTTAAACCTTATAATCTCTCATAAAATCCAGCCTCTTAATGTAGGAATCTTTAAAATTAAAAAAAAAGAATTAAATGCATGCCTTTTTCATGACAGTAGACCCAGGCAACAGTCATAATCAAATTAAAGCAATATTCAACTCCAAAGTCTAAATACCTCATCATTCAATGATCTGGAATCCATTTTTGATCATCTGGGTTCCTCTAAGAAGATCATATCTCCAGCATTGCCCACTGCAACATACACAGCTTATTTTCTAAACAGGGAGACTCTACTTCACTGCTACTGCTAGTCTTGGTGGTTATACCATGGTACTAGCTTCTTCAAAATACTGGAGGTTCTGCTGAAACTGGGCTATAATTTTACCAACAATGTTTCCTTGTCTCTTTTTATGTTGCAAAAACTCAACTTTCTCCATGACATCATTAATCTTGTGGCTTAACTGCTACTCTGGCCATATCATTCTTATTTGTCCCTCCCATCTTCTCAATAGGTCAAGCCTCATCTGCTCTCCATGTCCCTTTCCCGTATTTGAGCAAGTATACTGCGTGTAAGATTCTTATACTATCAAATCCAGGTGCCAGCAAGAAGTATGACCTTGGTTATGTCTGGAGCACAGCTTCTGTGTGTGGTGGACTGTGAGCAAATCCCTCCCAGAAGATGTCACATCAATGATTACCATCTCTTCTTAATCATTATTAATGTCATAGTCCCAGATGACTAGCATTTATTTTTCCAATAACAATAACACAAAGATTCTATTTTACTGGTTTTTCCATCTTGTTAATCACAACTTTGTTTTCAGCCTCAGATTCTTTAACCAGAACCACAGATTCCCAACCCAAAAATTTAATGGCACTTATGGTGACTTTAGATTTCCCTCTGAAACTTTATAAGCCAGGCCTCCAATGTCTGCACTGATATCAACATATTTTTCTTCCAGTTTTCAAGGAATAGCTCACCAAGCTTTGAAAACTCAGTGGTTTTTTTGTTGATGGAGGCTGCTTATTTTCTTCCACCAATACTCAAAATATCCACACAGAAACTGTATTAATTAAAACACACTTGGCCAAACACTTAAGCAAAAATTAGCTCTTGCATATTCAATTTACTCATTTCTATTAATCTGTTTATCACTTTATGGTTGAGGCCTACTGGTAAGGATCTAGCTGGTGTCTGGCATCTGTCTTGTCTGAAAGTTAATGGCCTGTCTTGTACTTCACCTACTCTCTCTTCCTCTATCTATTTAGAATTCCTATGTTGGCCTTGCCTCAGCTACAATATGCCCAAAGCAGATCTTTATTAGCCAATGATATTCACAAACTACAGAGGGAAAATTCACATCATCTCCCATTTTCTGTTTATATTAAAAATAATGGTTAATTGTAACATAATAAAAGTATTTAATACAACAGTTATAAAGCAATAATTCTTGTTACAATATTTATATAACTTTATCTTTTATCAAAACTAAGGGAAAGCAAAGCATTCACACCAAAAGTGTGTGGCTGGCATCAAACCCAATCATTTCAGAAAACATTGGAGTGCCATTCTCTTGATGACTGCTGTAACACGAGGGGCCCGGCTAGCTTGTTGGGGTTTTTGTCCTGCCCTGTTTCCCAGCTATGTTAGCCATGTGGTTCAGTACCTTTTTCAGTAGGGTAGCTCACATCCTGCTGCTTCGGTGATCAGGGCAGAAGTGGGAGGAATCAACTTCCTCCTCCCCAGAATTCTCCTGCTCTCCTTGCATCATTTCCACTTCCTGTCTGGTTTTCCCACCTACACCTCTTGCCTGGCCAATCAACATTTATTTAAAACACAATTGACAGAAACAGACAATTCTCCTGCACCACTTCCCCTTCTTTTTTAAAAAAGAAAAACAAGAGAAAATATCCATAGTCCAGTTTTGAGAATGTGGGCGTAGTATTCCAGGCTACTTCCTGCTGGTTGGGGGCGCTGATAATCTTATGGGGAACTAAAGAAAATTTAGAGTTATGATCAAGTCCTGACTGAAGTATCCTGTGTGTCTGGATCATCTCAGGCAGCAGTCTTGAACCTGTTCTGGATGAAAAACTCAGACATCTGGCCCATCTGTTCCTACCAGAGATTGCTCAGGTGGTCTCCCTTGGTCAAAGATGATTTTTCTTAACTCTGAATAAATCCAGAGCCTCTCATTTTCTGTGGAAACAAAAGCAAACTCTCTTCTCCAAAGTAACATACCTTTTGACTTCAATTTTGAAGCCAAGGTATTTTCAAAATACCTATCTTGGATTAATTCTGCAGCATTTATAAGAAAGTATTTTTTAGTAGCTGTTGCTCCTTCCTCAGCATTCAAACAATTTAAAGAAAGCATAATAGCATGCAGTTTCAAGATTCCCTGTGTATTTCCCATCTTTACGTGGCTTTATTTTAATATCTATTTCTTTTATTTTTACTTTTAACTTTCAGCTTTTTGAGACAGGTTCTCTGCATATCTTTGTCCTGGAACTCCCTCTGTAGACCAGGTTATCCTTGAACTCCCAGAGATCTGTCTGTCTCTGCCTCCCCAGTGCTGGGATTAAAGGTGTGTACCACCACACCCAACTATTCTCTTTCTTTTTTATTTTAATGCTTTAAACATTTTTTTCAAGGCTGCATGTATTTTTAACACACTGCAAACCATTTAGAGGTTTTTTACTCTTTGAATCTCTCTTTACTGTATATCTCTCTTTTTCTGACCGCATGGGTCTTTAATTTGCTAAGGAATATGGAGAAAATAACAGTCAAAAGTTCTTAAGGTGTTTCAAGGTCCTTGCCAGGAAGCAAGCTGCAACAATGTTTCCATAGTCAGGATGGCCTGCTTGAAAGAGTCAGAGTTTTCCCTGGCCGGACGGCCTAGAAAGCCTGCATTTTAAAAGAGCGCAGCTACTTTTAAAAATGAACAAATGCTACTCATTTTTTTCATTTTTCAAACACCCAGAAATAACCACAGAGAGACTTTATTAGTTAAAACACTTCTTGACCAATCACTTAGGCATATTTCTAGTTAGCGCTTATATCTTAAATTAACCCATTTCTATTAATTTTTGTATTCCACGTGGTTGTGACCTAATGGTAAAGTTCCATCTGGTTTCCACCATCTATTTCCTGCAGTGGCTAATTTGGCCTCTCTTTGACTCCTCCTATATTTCCTCCTCTATCTGCTTGGAATTTCTGTGTTGCCCTATTTTGCACTGCAATAGGACCATAGAAGCATTTTTTTAGCCAGTGATATTCACAGCATACATTATTTTTTCTTGACCAAAGTTCCAAAGTTCTTCTACAGCCAGGTTCCGCACAGCAATTCCATACTCCTTGTATCAAACTGCTTTAGTTCGGGTTACAATTACTTTGAGTAAACACAACAATAAAAAGGAACTTAGAAAAGAAATCATTTATTTCACTTACGGTTCCATATAGTAAATTTTAAAAGCAATAAGAGCAGGAACTCACACAAAATAGAATCTAGAAGGATAACATTTAATGCAGAGTAGTGCTGTTTACTGGCTTGGTTCCTATGACTTTCTTAGCCTGTTTTTCTATAGAAACTAGGATCAAGAGCCTAGAAATGATGCCACCCTTAATGTTCTACGCCCTCTTCCAATAGTTGAATGATTTACAACTGAGAAATCATTGTACATCCAGATTTAGGGAGGCATTTTCTTAATTACAGTTCCCTCATTTCAAATGATTTTAGCTTGTCCAAAGTAGATATAAAACTATTCAAAACAATATCCATATCTAAACACTTTTCTTTTGAGTAGTCAAGGAAATAGTGAAACGTTTTTGCTCTTCTAGCTAAGATTATTTTAGAATTGCATTATTATACTATTCTGTCAATGGCTTACTCATATTCAACAAATACTTTCCGAAGGAGGAAAAGAGTTTTTTATACAGTAGAAGAAGAGGGAGAACAATTTCTGGTTACTTTTATTTATATGTATTTATATGTGCCTATTGATATTTATGTACATGTTTTATGAAACTTTTGGGGGGCAAAGAACAACAATTGTCTAATCACCTCATATAGCATGACAATGATAGACCAGAAAGAATGAATACATTGTTCACCTTAGCAAACAAATTTGTTTTTTGGGGGGATACCTTTAGGAGAATAGATAGGGGTTACAAAAAGAATAAGAAAAATAACCCAAAATACATAATCGACAACTACATCATCAAAAGCTTACCATATTCTCACATAAATGACAATTTATAAAATATGAAAATGTAATATTTGCTGATCAACTCTCTGGCAGCTCAGTTGCAGTGTCTTTCAGGCAGCATAGGTGGTCTAAGCCTCTTCTAGATAAGTTGTCTTATAGTCTTCTAGGTGGCTTGGCTTCTCTCTATCACTTCTTGAGGACTTGACTGATTCAGTAGGCTTGTTCAGTGCTTGAGTAAGCTCACAGAAAGAGAAGACCTAGTGTATTTCTTTAGTTTGAGTGAATTTCTGAGGCATCCTATTATTTATTTTATAAGCTTAGTAATTCTCCCTGAAGGATACAATGTTTCCAACTTGCTATCAAGCATCCTGTAACTTAAGAAGTCCTCTCCAAGATGTAAATTTATAATGGATGAAATTGACACACTTGAGTATAAGGTGCATGTGTAAGTGCCTCACAGATATCAGAATATGGATTCCTATCCCATAGAAAAAGAGGTAAGAGTTTTTAAGTGTCACATCGTGGATGTTCTGGGATCCAAATAAGTGGCATGCAAAAGCAGTGAGTGTTATTAGTTTCTGACATATCCACCCAGCCCCAAAAGCTATAGGAATTTATTTTAAGAACAGGCCCTTTTGAATTTATAACATTTTAAAAGAATATTTTATAGACTTTTAAAAAATCTTTACAACTTCTAAAGGTAATTAGTTTACTATGTACAGAGTTTCATTTGGAAAACCATTTCTTAAAAAATAACCTATTTCCAATATTAATATTCTTTTTTTTCTGTGATAATTAAAGTTTGAATTCCTATTTCAAAGTTATCTGTGTAACAGCATTAGAAATGACTGACTTATTCTTTTCTAATAATCTGCTTAAAACAAAACACCAGAGTCTGTTTCAAATTTCAGTTTTCTACAGCTTATTTCAAAAGCCTTCATTAAAGAGAGCAAATCTCATAATACAAATTTTCTACATACTTTCTTTTATTTTCATAAATGAAAACTTGAACATTATAAAGATTATTCTTGACTTCCCTGAATGAAATCTGGCAGATGACGTCTGGGGTTTAATCTGCTTTTCTACTATACTTGATAGCACTAGTGTGACCATAAGAGTTAAGTGAAACTCTGAGTCATACCAACATTTATTAAATTTCTTATGGGATTTTGGTCATGTGGTATACTGAGAGTCAATAATAATGGGAAGGAGACAGAGAAAGTCAAGTGAACCACAAATTGTGTCTATGTGGTAGATGAGGCACTAACCAATTCTGGGTATCTGATCTTGAGCCAGTGTCCCTAATTGGTAGTACTCCTTGTATTTTGTTAAACAAGTTCAGAGATGAGAAGTCAAGGATCTTTGGTACCTTTATGGTCTCTTCCCTTCATGTTATGACTCACTTGAATTTTTATCTTTTTTGTGTACTAAATAAAAAAATGAGCACAACAAAGATCAGCAGTGTCAGCATTCTTTTAGAGAATTACAGAAGATCAGAATATCAAGACCTGCCTGTGTTACAAAATGATGACATAAACACATACATTCTTTGGTAGACTGTTGTCTCTAGTATTGAATTTGTCAAAAGTCCTGAAGACATTTTCAAAAACATTGATATCCTATCACAAATTTTGCAACAGATTTAGGATTTATGAATCTACAGCTTGAAGACAGTAAAATATTTAAAAGATTATGAACACAACACATTTGCTTTTTTTCATTTATTTTTAACTAAAATGATACAACTTTCTACTATAGATCATAAAGGTATCTATTAATTTAAAAATAATATTAGAAGGACAAAATGTTCTAAACTTAGTGGTGTGGGAGGGCCTTCTGTCTCTGTGTTGCTTTTCTTGGTTAATTAATAAAGAAACTCTCTTGACCTGTTGATAGGGAAGAACTTAGTCAGGGAGGATGACTGAATTCTGGGAGAAGGAAAGTGTCAAGGAGATGCCATGGATCCATCACTAGAGGTCGATGTGCTAAAACTTTGCTGGTAGGCCACGACCACATGGTAATATACAGATTAATAAATATGGGTTAAATTGAGATGTAAGAACTATCCAATAAGAAACTAAAGCTAATGGACCAAGCAATGATTTAATTAATACAGTTTCTTTGTGGTTATTTTGGGGATAAGCTAGCCAGATGGCCAGGATGAACAAGCGGCCTCCTCCTTACAGCACCTTGAAGTTTGTACAATTTGAAATAAAGAATCACAGAGACAGATTGCTAGGAATAAAGTAAATATCAGAACATGTCTGGTAAGAAGTTAGTGAAAAAGCACTTTTATTGTGGGTACCAGATGGTTGTGGTGATTGCCTTTAATCTCAGGACACAGGAGGCACAGGCAGGGGATCTCCTGAGCTTGAGGCCAAACTGGTCTACAGAGTAAGTTTGACGACGACATCCAGGACTGCTGCACAGAGAAATAACGTGTGAAAAATCAAAAAGAAAAACAATCTTAAAGACTATAAAAATTAAGTATTCATTTTTTATTTTAAGGTAAAACAGAACAATCTAACTATAAATTTACAAAGAAGGCCTAGCTGTAATTGTAAAATTAATATTCATGTGTTAAGTAATAAAATATTAAATTGATACACCAAATCTTACATTTTTGATTTGTCCAAACATACTTGAGCAGACAGTATCAGAATTCACTGATCCAAAAGAAAATTTGAAGAATGAAGATATTTCACATACTTTACTGGAAGGTTTTATTCAACAACTTACAAGATAGAGTTATCAGAGAGGAAGGAGCCTCAATTAAGAAAATGTTTCTATGAGGTCTAGATGTAGGACATTTCCTCAATTAGCTATCAATGGGGAGGGCCCAGGTCATTGTGGGTAGTACCACCCCTGAAATGGTGATACTGGGTTCTGTATGACAGTAGGCTGAGCAAACCATGTGAAGTAAGTCACTAATCAACACCCCACCAATGCCTCTGCATCAGTTCCTGTCTCTGGTATTCTACCCTGTTTGAGATCCTGTCTAGACTTCTTTAAGTGATGAACAACAATGTTGAAGTGTAAGGGAATAAAAATTCTTTTCTCCCCACCTTGATTTTTGCCATGGTGTTTCATTGCATAAAATAAAATTCCTATATAAGACAAACTAGTACCAATGTACTGGGGTGTTACTATGAGGTGGTCTGTAAGGATTCTGGAACTTTGGAAATTTGGGCTAGAAGAGCCATTGAGTATTAAGAGAAATGTTCTGTGGGATGCACTGTATGATAAGAATTTTGATAGCATTGTAGAGGAGAGAGGCCTAATTCCAGAAGGAAATTTAAAGACTCTATGAGGCCATTTGTTATTTTGAATCAAGATCATGCAATTCTGTTTAATTGGGTCTGAAGAATCAGCTGCGATTAACAAGAAACTAGAGCTACTAAAGTGAAACTTTGTTTTTTTTCCTGGGATACTTAATGGTGGTCAGCTGGAACTAAGAAATTAGTGGGGACTAAGGGAAGACCAGCATCACTAAGAAGATATGCTCCAGAGGTTGCCAAGGTTGTTTCACTTTCTGACAGCTGGTCTTGTAATGTGTAAGAATCACCCAGGTGATAATGATTTTGAAGGCATGAAGTTTTCAAGGAGTATAGTGACAGATACACACATATGATAAAGAACCAGTATAAAACTTTCAATTATGTTCATGAAGGTCAAAGAAGAAAAATAGTAAGAATATAATAATTATAGATTATGATGTTACAAAACAGTGTTGTGCTTAAGAAAGTAGAATAAAATGAAATTTTCAATTCTCACGTGTTGCCTTGTTGTGAACATTCTCAAAACAAAAAGATACAGAATTAGATTTCTATTATATACAGAATCACTGAGACATTGACTATAGACTAATGATATCTTTTTTCCCTTTTATACTATGAGAATATCAGAGGCAAACCTGAATGTTATTTTACTTCAATAATATTAAAGTGTAACAATACAAGAAATTATAAGTATGTGCATAATCTAAGAAAACCACTGAAAATAATTTGCAGCCTACTCTGTATTTGTTAATCTGTATTTTTGATAATTCCCTATGTAACTTTTAAAATAATGTCTTAATATAAGATATCCACATGCATTCTATATATTAATATTTGTTTGATTACTATTTAAAATATAAATATTGTACAATCCTTATGTGTGAGTAACATTAAGATAGTGGAGGAAAGGAGACAGACTGAAAAAAAATAGCACAGATTTAGAACAGAAAGAAGATTCAATGACTTTAAGAAGAAAATTGCTAGGGACATGTAATTAAAGAATAAACTTGTTCTTATTTTATAGACAAACTACTTTGTCAATCTTTTATTCAAATAGTGTTTTTTTAAGGTTATAAACTGATTGGCCCATTAGCTCAGGCTTCTTGTTAACTCTTATAGTTTATAATAACCCATTATTCTTATCTATGTTAGCCATATGGCTTGGTACCTTTTTCAGCTGTCAGCTTACATGTTGCTTCTTCAGTGGTCTGGACAGGAATGGCAGAGGGAGCTTCTCCTCCCTAGCCTTCTCCTATTCTCATTGCCCCGCCTCTACTTCCTGTCTGGTTGACCCGCCTATACTTCCTGCCTGGCCAATCAGCGTTTTATTAAAATACATGATTGACAGAATACAGATAATTCTCCCGCATCAGATATATTTTATTTTATTTATTTTTTTTATTTTTATTTTTTTGGGTGACAAATACCTTTAATACCTACACTCAGGAGGCAGAGGAATCAAAGGAAATCAGGACCGTGAGGGGTGCGATCACCCACTGATACAAGGGGTCTGATCTAATGAGAGTTCATCAAATAGTGTTTTGTGAAAATATATCAGTAATAAAATACTTTACTTGACCAAAATCAATATTTTGGTCTTGATTTAAATAAAAACTGAATGTGATAGAACCAGACTTGAAGCACGTATATAATGCAGTGCAATTAAAGTGAAAAGAATTTTTCATTACAAAATAAAACATAAAGACTCTTCAAAGAAGGACTTCTGGAGTTATGGTTGGTGATGGGTAAGATTTGGATCCCGACAAATTCCCATTTCTGCTTCACTGACTCTATTAAAATCAAAATACAGCAATGTTTAAAATAGAACATATGCAAGCTTTATTTAGCATGTAACTATGATGCTCACTAGACTGATAGTCAAACTGTTTGAGACTGACTGCCAAAATTAAGGGTCAGTTTCATTTAAAATCTACAAATAACACATAATAAACAAACAGAAGTTATACACCAATATTAGTAAATGGAATATCTCTAAGAATCTCATTTTAAAATGAAAGAGAAGAATAGAATTTATTAACTTTTAAGGAAAAATTTTCAACCTGATTTGTTAACTGATAATGAGCCTTATATCATGTAATTTTTGATAACTATATAAGTTTTATTGGGAAGTTATTAGTCACTTTTGCTATAGGTCCAATAGTTTTATTTTTCCATTCTATAACATTTAGTTGTATATATAGGTGTAGTTATTATTTGTTTTCTGAGATTCAATATTTTATCACATAGATTCATACTGTATTTTTTAATTATCACAAAATAATATCATAAGCTATTAATTGCCACCTCCATGTACAATAGAATACAGCAACATAAGGAAAAGGGCATTTCTAAAAATATTAAATTACTATGATATGTCACATAAAACAAACCAAATTTCACAGAGAAAAACATAGATGACTTGAGTATAAGTGAGAATCCATGGTTAGACTTATTTAACTCAACTGAATTCCTTCTACCAAAAAATATTCCGAACACATCATATCTATGGTAAAATGTAAAAAATAATAAAATATGATTGTTTGCTTTTACCATTCTTCTTCACTTAACCACCCGAGAAAACTATGTGAATCATAGTGTCTGATAGTCTCACTTCAAATATGGTAACTAAGATAATTTATAGAGACATACTATAGACTGATGTCATCTGGAAATTTCCTGTTGAGTTTTATCTTTCAGATAAGGTTAGATTCAGCCAAATTAACAAAAGACACATTAAAATTCCAAGTTTTGTCAAATTGACACACAAGTGTTTAACAAAAATTACACTTGCAGAAATAAAGAAATACAGACAGAATGGTAGAAAGAAGGAAAGAAAAAAGGAAAGAAAGAAAGAGAGTCCATTAAAGTTTAGGAGAACCATTAATGAATTAAACAAACAGAATAAATGGAGGAAGCAACAGAATCCTGTGAAATGGAAAAACTAAAAAGAATATACTGAAACGAAGCAAAGCAAAAAAGGACAAAAAGATATACAAATAACAAAGGAAAGGGACAAGGGTGGGTACAGAAAAGCAATAGCTCTGAGAAAGATTATGTCATTGATTGGGAACAAATAAATGATTTTTAGAAGAAAAGAAAAGAAAATTGGTTTTAATCTTAGGTGATGAATACTTATACAAATACATGAATAATAATATTTATACTTAGTATCTTAGAAGATACTAATTTGTTGGTAGGAAAACATTTGTAATTTTGATATTATTAAATATTATTCCAATGATGGATCAAAATAAATGTTTTAAAATAAAATCTCAAAAATCTATGAAAACTAATATAATTTTAAGAATAGATTTGTATGTAATTATCTGAAATTTAAATATAATTATAAACAATATATAAGTATATATATATATATTCTTAAACTGCCATTGTGAATGTCATTACAAAAATTTGAAAAAGACAGTACACAAATGCCTTATAAGCATGTATGAGGCTGAAGCCACAGGATTGCCAAGAATCTGAGCTAGCTTGTGCTACAGAATGGTAGTCACCCAAAAACTGGCTAATAAAAATAAATATATGGATAAAGAAAAATAAATAAAAATGCTAAAACTAATGAAAATGTAAAACATGAGAACAAAGATAAGCTTTTATTAATTCTATAATGCTGAAAAAGAATATTTTTTCTTTACAATTATTAAAGAGGAATAATTACAGAGATCAGCAGCCCTGTAATCCATATTAGTATACACATTCATTGTAATTTAATATTCTTACCATTCTCATAGGGTATGTACAGAACATAAAGATGTACGGAGCAATAATTCCAAGATTTATTCTAATTATTTACTATGACAGCTTGAATTAAAGAAACTGTAAAATGTACATTGCACTAAATACTACAAATCGTGAAGTCAAATTTAAGTATATATAACATGCAGTATATTGCTGTAGGAAGTCTTACAGACAGTACTTTTCTGCCCACTGGGCATGCCATCTTATACTATATATGCTAATGTAGAGCTTTTGTCCCGCCCTTTTTCTGGCCGTTCTTTCTGGTTGCTGGATTCGGTTTCTGTTCTCTGTTCAAGCAGAGGATTCTGATTTGTGAGTTTAACACTAAATAAATAAATAAATAAGTAAGTAAATAAATAAATAATCATCTATTTCTCAATTCTGAGCTAGTGTGGGATTTTTTTTAAGCGTCCTTCCACATTTGGCGCCCATGTGGAATAGGACTCCATATTCAGGGTGGACGGCCTGATGGCCTGGCTGGTCCATGACCCAGACAGTCTCCCAACTCTGCCAGCTTGGCTTCCTTTTACCTAAGCATTTTTTTCTGTATAATCTCCCAACAGTGGAGTTTACTACATATGGCAACTTGAAAATTTTCCAGCCACACACACAACTGCTGCATTCCCTGGAGCAGTTCCTTACTTCGTGGCGACTTGTGCAGCTTCCGGTTTTTGCTCCCGGCCAGTGAGTTCTGGTTTTCTTGCTCCGTGCATGAAATTAATCAAATTCCTTTCAATTTGTCAAGTGAAGCATTTTTCTCATATTTATCCAGTACCCAGGCAGGAAACTAAAGCAGCTTGGAAAGTAAAACAGGTCAAGACCATTCCTGTCTCCACAGTGCATCTGCTACCATGAGATCTGATTGATAATAAAGATAATTAAACAGAAACAATTTACTGGGTCTCATAACAAGTAATTAACAAAGCATTATGACAGATTACATTTATATTAAAACTTTTAGTTTTTTTTTACTAATACTATGGATTGTATTGTGCGAGGATTATGTGACTATGGTGATACTTCACATTATTGGGTATTGGGATGCAGTTTTATTCTCCATATTTTATCATTGATACAATCTTTACAGACTAATAATGAGCAGCTAGTTGACAGGATTAATATCATTGAAAATCAAAAGTTACCTGAAACATTAATACTATTAAAAATGATAACATTAATTTTACAGACAAAATTGAATTCATATCTAAGGGTACTAAGAAGTTATCTGAAAGAATTCATATTGTTTGAATTTGACAATCAAAATTTGTTGAAAAGTTATGATAAATTAGCAGAAAGATTATCTCTCCAGGATGGCAATCTGCACACAAGTCAAGTAATGTCCAAGGATGAGATGTTATCTTTAAAGGAAAAACTTCAGACCTTGGAATCACATGTGCAGAATGAGGACTAGAGACTAGGTGCCTCAATGAAATCACTAGAAATATATACAGGCCAGGAGATTTAGGTTTTACAAAAGTCAATAATAAAAAGATTTGAAATAATTGAGGAAATTATTGGAGCTGATGAACAGGGAAGAAAGGCAAAAGGATAGAATTCAAAATTGCTAGCAATTGTCAGGGATTACTTGCCCAATGTTTTAGCTTCCTACCCTGTAATATACTCTGACAAAGCATCAAGTTCTAAAGGCCCAAAAGGATCCAAAGAAGGTAGATGGATACCTATAGGAACAAATGTTCTAAAAGAAATTAAGCAAGCTGTTATAACTTATGGCTTGCATTTCACATTTGTTAAGGAGATGATAAAATCATGGTCTTCTAGCATTAAAGCAATACCTCATGACTTCGTTTGGTTAGTTTCAGGAGTCTTGGATGATGCACCTCAATTAATGTTTAAAAAATTTATTTCAGAAAAGAAGCCAACATTTTGGAACAACAGGGAAAAGCAAAAGACCTTAAGACTTCCCAAGATCAAATTCTTAGAAAAGTCCTTATGCTAACCCATAGATTCAAGCACTTTATGATGAAGAAATCTTGTCCCTATGCCACAAAACAGCCTTAAAATCTTGGGACAGGATTAAAAATCTAGGAAAACAAATTTAATAATATACCAGGGTTAAACAGGGTCAGAGATAAACTTTTACTGACTTTTTACAAAGATTAAATAAGGCTGTACAAATAGGAGTAACAGACCCAGATGCTAGACAAGTACTTATTGAATCTCTGGATTTTGAAAATACCAACTTAGAATGCAAAAAAAAATACCTGGTCCTTTAAAGTTTGTATCAGCATATATGAATGAATGGATCCTGCATAAAATGAACACTGAGACCTTTGACTATAATACTGAATCTTGGGTGGGAAAAGCAATTTACAAAAAAGAAAAAATTGAGGATACTTCAAAATGCCAAATATTTTACTTATAGTAGAATAGGACATCTTAGAAGGTATTGTAGACAAGGAATTTCTAGGAATAATACCTACTCTGAGAATGGCAAGAATAGGAGGTCTCAGCCTTCAGGTAAATGTAGGAGGTGTGGCAAAGGTTGACATTTGACCATTGAACACAGACCAACAAAAGACAGACAAGGCAACCTGATACCACTGGAAAATTCCTTGAAGGTCCTCTCACAGGAGCCAAAAGTGGCCCAGTCATTCCCAGTAACTGTGCATGGCATGTCTCAGCAAGAAAATTAAAAAATTCAGGGCCTTCTGTAAAAGACCATTCTATTCTAGATGATGACATAAACATGAAGGATAAGTAAAAATAAGAAATGTGTATTCTGGCAGGCTTCTATAAATGATCAAAGACCAAAGCTAAGAGTGCATATTAATCATATTATAATTGTTGGTTTGATAGTCACAGGTGTAGATGTATCATTACTCCAGAATCTGGGCATACAAGTTGGCCTCTTCAAGAGGCAGACGTTCAATTACTAGTAACATGAACCATATATCAAGTTAAACAAAGCATGAGATGGGTTGGCTGTTTTAAGCCAAAAAGTCAAAGAAGGAAGGTGAGGCTATATGTGGCTAATATTGAAGTAAATATTTGGGGTCATGATCTTCCATTGGCTAGGGAATACCCAAATTAACATTCCTGCAGTCCCAGGAACTCATAATTCTGGGAAGGATATTATAAGTTACTCTACACAAAGGGCATCAGCCGTTAAATCTGTGCAAGAAAATAAAGCGACAAGCAAATGTTTAGAAGTACCAAAAGCCCTAGGTTTAAAATAGTTAACTGAGAAGTCGATAGGGGTTAAGGAGTGGCCTCTAGCTGAAGATAAGTTGAAGGATTTGGAACAGCTGGTAAAAGTGCAAGTAAATGCTCACCATATTGAAGAATAAACCAGACTTTGGAATGCTACTATATTTGTTGTAAAAAAGAAATCTGATAAATTTATAATGGTGACAGATCTAAGAACTGTCAATAAGGTTATTCAGCCTATGGGCCCTCTACATTCTGGAATCCCTCTGCATTCTCTATTACGAAAAGGATGGCCTCTTATAGTTAACGATTTGAAAGATTCTTTCTTCACTATACATTTACAAGAAAATAATAGAGAAAAAAATGCCTTCACAGTGTCTATTTATAATAATTCTTAGTCAATGGACTATCCTCCCACAAGGAATGCTCAACAGCCTCACATCTGCCAATACTTTCTAAGTCACAATTTGCAAATAATACATAAGCAATTTTATAAGTCTATAATGTACCAATACATGGATGACATTTTTGCTATCTGATTCAAGCATGGATACTTTAGAAAGAATGTGTGAATAAGTAAAGAAAGTTTTGCAAAAATGGGGATTACAAATTGCTCCTGAAAAATTACAGAGAGGAGATTCTGTCAATTACCTAAGTTATAAAATAGGTTTGCGAAATTAGGACACAAAAGGCAAAAAGAGTAGACCAGTTGAGGACTCCAAATGACTTTCAAGAAATGTTAGGATACATTTCCAGCCTATGACCAGCTGTTGGCATAACGCCTGATTTAATAATTCATTTAAACAAAACTTTAGAATGTGATAAAGACTTGAAAAGTCCCATGGAATTAATAGCTGAAGTTGAAAAGGAATTGACAATGGTTGTGGAAAAAATGAGGAGGCACATGTGGATAAGGTGGAACCCAAATCTTAGTTGTCTTCTAGTCATATTTCCTTCCAGAATTCCTTCTACAGGGATATTAATGTAGAGAGATGATGTAATCTTGGAATAAATCTTTTTACCACATAAACCAAGTAAAATATTTAAAACATATTAGGAAAAAGTCTCTGAATTAATTATAAAAGGTAAATTGAGATTATGTCAATTAACAAGTATATACCCAGCAGTGATTATAATACCTTTCACTGCTGATGAAATAGAAAAGTTATCGGAGGATAATGAAACATGGCAAAAAGCTTGTGCTAATTATTTGGGAGAAATTAATAGCAATTATCCCAAAAGCAATATAATTAACATTATAAAGAGAACTTCTTGGATTCTTCCCCGAATTGTATGTGATGCTCCAGTAACTGGAGTCCATACCTCTTATACTGATACAAAACAATCAAGCAAAACAAGATACAAATCAGAAGAATTAAGTAAAGTGGAACAAAGCCCTTATAAATCTGTCCAGAAAGCAGAAATATATGCTATTCTCACGGCACTAAGTGATTTTAAAGAAACTATTAATATAGTTACAGGTTTCCAATATACAGGAAGTGTTTTCTTGCATATTGAAACCACTTTATTTATATTAGGTGATACGTAATTTTCTTCATTATTTATTCAAGTCCAAAGCATAATCACGAATAGGCTTTGTCCTATATACATACCCATCTGATCCCATACATTTCTGCCAGGTCATCTAGCATAAGGTAATACAGAAATTGATCAATTATTGATTGGAATTGTGTAGTAGGCCTCAAAATTTCATTAAAAAAAAACTTCATGTCAATAGCAAAAGTTTGAAAAAAGAATTTTCTACTACATGGCAACAAGCAAAGTGGAATATAAAGAGATGCCATACATATTATTTCTATAACCAAACTCCTACCTGCAGAGACTAACCCAAAGGGTACTCAAAGGAATGAAATATGGTAGATGGATGTGTTCTTCTTGGCAGCATTTGGAAAATTAAAATATGTACACCACACCATTGACACTTACTCAGGTCAACTGTTTTAAGCTCAGAAAAGGCTGATTTAGTAATAATACATTTATTAGAAGTTATGTCCATCATGTGTATACCTGTACAAATAAAGAGTTTTACTCAGGGGTAAAAAGCAATGACATCTTGAATTTTGCATGCAAATGGATGAAAATAGAACAGGATTTACTGAGTGAGGTAACCCAGACCCAAAAAGAGGAATATGGTATGCACTCACTCATAAGTAGATTCTAGCCATAATTAAAGGACACTGAGCCTATAATTTGTGATCCTAGAGAAGCTATAAGAAGGTGAACCTAAAGAACATCATATAGTTATCCTCCTGGATATTAGAAGTAAACAAGATAGCTAGGCAAAACTTGGGTGCATGGAGGTGTGGGGGGTGGATGCAAGGGGAGATGGGTAGAGAGAAGGGAGAAGAGGAGGATTCGGGAAAGCTTGGGAGAATGGGATGGGTGGGATGGAAGAAGGGTGGATATGGGAACAGGAAAGTAAACATCTTAACTAAGGGAGCCATTTTAGGGTTTGAAAGAGACTTGATTCTAGAAGAGTACCCAGGTCCAAGGGAAGGTCCCCAGATTGTTCCTTGGGCATCAGAGGAGAGGGTGCCTGAACTGGCCTTATCCTATAGCCACACAGATGAGTATTTTGCATATCACCACAGAACCTTCTTCTGGCGATGGATGGAGATAGAGACAGAGACCCACATTGAAGCACTGGACTTAGCTCCCAAGGTCTAAATGAGGAGCAGAAGGAGGGAGAACATGAGCAAGGAAGACAGGACCACTCCCAAGGTGCCTCTACCCACTGAGACAGTGGGACTGATCTAATGGGAGCTCACCAAGGCCAGCTGGACTGGGAATGATGGAGCATGTGATCAAAATGGACAGTCTGAATGTGGCTGACAATGAAGACTGACTGAGAAGTCAAGGACAACGGCACTGGGTTTAGATTCTACTGCATGGACTGACTTTGTGTTAACCTGGTTTGTTTGTATGCTCACCTTTATAGACCTGTATGGATAGGGGAGGACCTTGGACTTCCCACAGGAAGGGAAACCTGACTGCTCTGAGGACTAGGGAGGGAGGGGGAGGGGGGAGGGGGAGGAAAAAGTGAGGCAGGGAGGAGGTGGAAATTTTTAATAAATAAATAAATAAATTAAAAAAGAAACATCAAGTCAAGCTATAGAGGATATGTTAAGCAAACAGAAATGGATGGAATATTTCCCCAGAAATAGATTACATAATGATTTACTATGTTTAAGTTTTCTTAGTACTAATGGGAAATGGACAACAGCAGCAAAGAGACATTGGGTAGTACAAAACTCTTCTGAATTAAAATAACTGGCTTATTTTGATGGGGAAGCTCAGTCAATCACATTTGGCTAGGGTGCGGCCAGCTGGCTCCAGGGAAGAAAGATCTGGGGGTTGGGATGCGCTTTCTCTCTCTCTAGCTCTCTTGGCCGCATGGTGTTCGCTGGACCTCGATCGTGTAAGTTTCTCCATTTCTAATTGTTAAACTATATTCGTTTTTGAGCTGGTCTGGTTAATTCTAACTAGTGGTCGACCACGCCCAACATTATTTCAAGGATATGCTGACCTCACAATGGAAGCCAGGAGATGTGCTATGTTTGAGAAGGGGTTTTGCTCTTTTTTCCATAGAAGAAGATAAACTATGAATACCATCAAAATTAATAAAGATTTGGTTTGAAAAGCAGAAAAATCTTAGAAAATAGAAATGACAGTTCATCCACAATAGTGACAACTGTAGAGATGATAAGAAAACCTCATAAAGGTTGGGGAAGGGTTCTCTTCTTGTCTTTGCAGGAAAATTCTCATCGTCAAGTATTCAAGAGACGCTAAATGTTCTGATGCTGACAGAAGAAAAAATAACTATCCAATAAGGATCATCAAGGAAGACGAATATAACTTATTAGTACTTATGATAAAATACACACACACACACACACATATATATATATATATATATATATATATATATATATATATATATATATATGTCTTTCTCTAAAACCAAGCATGTTGATAAAAATTCAGAGTTTCTCTCTCATGCCACGTACCTTGTCATATGGGACAGAAAGTTAAAAGAATTTAGAAAAAATTCACTATCGTACCTTTCATTGAATATATATGTCTATATATTCCTATATAAATAATGCTTAATTTTTCCACATGAAGAATGAATTTTCCTGCAATAATCTTTGAAGTTTCCATAATGAAGATGGAGCCCCACAGCAACAACTCCACCTGGTTGGTATGACATCACGATGACATCACGATGACATCACAATGCTGATAGGGCTACTACAAGAACTCTTTTGGGTACCAGCTACTCAAAATGATTCCAACTTGTTTAACTGAAATGGTGCATTTTTTACAACATTCTGGCCAGACCTCCACAAAATACTCAGAGACTATTGGAAATTATATCAGACATTAATCTTGGAGTGTAACAATCATTTTACTTTCACAGGATCCCATTGAAAGAACGTGGCCCCCTATGACAGTTGGAAGTAATTCTAGAAGACAACATCCCCTCTCCCAAAAAAGTTTGCCTTCAGGGTTAGGGACATCATTTAGGAGTTGATAGAAATTGGCATAGGGTACGGGGTTGTGGGGAAATTTTATAGGCTCAGGGATCTTTTTTAAAAAATGGAAAAATTAGATGGGATAATAGAATAGTGTGAGCTTACTCATACTAATAATAATAGTGAGTAATAGAGTGGATATTTGTTAGTTATCATTTATAGGCAATTACATTATTATTGATTCTTATATATTGATACAAAATTAAATTATATTGACTATTATATGAACGCATGCTTCTACCTCTGCTTAAAACATTATATATCATATTGCAATGTACATTTCTTCCTCTGATCAAGAATCTTATGCATTATTTACATTTTGAGGTCACTGTCCTCATTTGTTGCACAGTTGTTTATTGTATAATATTCTAATATAAAGTCTTAGTCTTTAAGTTATATAAGCATTAATGATTATAAATGAATAGTCATCTATATTTGTCATACTTAAATTTAGATGAATCAGGTTCTTTAGATACATAGAGATTATATTCTGCATAGTTATTTAATCTTCAGCTATTTCAAAGAGCTGTTGAATATGGCATTTAAATAATTTAGGGTTCTGTTGAAATGAGACAAATTGCTCCTGGCAGCACGAAACTATCCCTGAGAGAATTTTTAGCACTGATTATACTACACTTGCAGCTCATTTTCCTCTTGGAAAAATTGGCCTTTGGGGAAAGAAATTCCCATGCCTCAACCGTTGACAAGATATATATTATCTGGAAATAGATAAGCAGGATTATCACATCTTGCCAAGACAGGGTAAGACAGTTTAGAAAATATTCCTGCCTTTGAAAATGATCTATCAGTTACTAGGCCTTAGTCAAAGTTGGTTGTTTCAAAGTTGCAAATGATACTTTGGGGGATTGCCCAGGTAGCCATTTGTCTCTGTCATTTGTTCCACATTTTGGAAGTTACTTCATTGTACTACCTGCTTGCATTAGTAATATTGTTGTCCTTCTCAGCTTTCAATGGGGTTGAAGACTAGATAGTTGAATTTACTTTTCTCTAATGAATTGGCCAAATTATTTATTATACAAGACTTAAAATAGTTAGGGTACAATAATTATTGAATATATTTGTTTTCATTGTGTATAATTTTGGATTAGGCTTAGAACTCTCTTATTTAAACAAAAGAAGGAGGTGCTGTAGTAAGTCTTATAGCCAGTGATTTTTCACCCATGGCTTCTTATACTGTACATACTGATGTAGAGCTTGCATCTGGCCCTTTTTCTGGCCATTCTTTGGGGTTGCTGGATTTGGTTTCTGATCTCTGTTCAAGCAGATGATTCTGATTTGTGAGTTTACCCCTAAATAAATAAATAACCATCTATGTCTCAATTTTAAGTTAGTGTGGGATTTCTTTAAAGTGTCCTTTCACATTTGGTGCCCATGTGTATTAAAACCAATACAAAATGGTTTTTATTACTATATTTACTACTATAGCTCGATAGTAGAACTTGTAGTCAGGTATGGTAATATCTCCAGAAGATCCTTTATTGTACAGTAATTCTTTATCGTACCAGGGTTTTTTTTTTTTTTTTTACTTTTCCCTATGAAGTTGAATGTTGTTCTTTCATACCCTGTGAAGAATTGTGTTGAAATTTTGATGGGATTTGCATTGAATCTGTAAATTGCTTTGGTGTAATTGCCATTCTTATAGTTAATTATACCTATAAATGAACATGGGAGATCTCTCCGTTTTCTGATCTCTTCCCCAAATTCTTTTTTCCCAGACTTAGCATTCTTGACAAATAGGTCTTTCTTTTGCTAATCTAAAATTGCCCCAAGTTAATTTATTTTCAGCTATTATAAAGCATGCTGTTTCTCTAATTTTTTTCTCAGAAAAATAACCATTTTTTTATATATAGGAGGGCTACTTTTTTAGTTAATTTTGTAATAAATTACATTACTGAAGGTGTTTATAAGCTTAAGAGTTCCCTGGTAGAATTTTTGGGTCACTTATGTGTACAGTCATATCATCTGCAAATAGAGAAAACTCAACTTCTTCCTTTTCAAGCTGTATCCTCTTCATCACCTTTTCTTGCCTTTTTCCTCCAGATAGAATCTATGGTACTATAGTGATTAGGTATTAAGAAAGTGAACAACATAATCTTGCTTATGAAGTTGTTGAGTTACATTGAGTTCCTCCTCATTTAGTTTGATGCTGTATGTCTGCATGATGAATATTGCTTTTATTTTGTTTATTCATGTTCTCTTTATCCCTGTTGGCTCCAGAACCTGTACCGTGAAGGGGTGATGGAGAAGAGTCATGGGTCTATGTGTTACTTTCATTGGTTAATTCATAAAGAAAACTGCTTGATCTGGTAGGTCAGAATATAGGTAGGCGGGGAAGACAGAACAGAACGCTGGGAGAAAAAAGGCAATGAGACAGATGTTATAGCTCTCCTCTCCAAGATGGAGGCAGGTTAAGATCCATCCTTGCAAGCCACTATCTCATGATGCTACACACATAAATAGAAATGGGTTAATCAAGATGTGAGGGTTAGCCAATAAGAGACTGGAACTAAAGGACTAAGCAGTGTTTAAATAAATACAGTTTTCATGTAATCATTTCAGGTAAAGCTAGCCGGGCAGTGGGAAGTGGCCCACCATTCCTTCTACAAAGGGGTGTTGCTTTCTGTCAAAGGCTTTTCCCTATCTATTGAGATGATTATTTTTTTCCTTAGAGTATTTTTATATGGTACTTTACATTGACAGGTTTCCATATGTTGTACCATAACTGCATTTGAGAGATGAAATTTACTTGATGATGGTGGATGATTTTTTCTTGTATTCTTGACTTCAATTTGTCAGTATTTTATTGAGTATTTTAGCTTCAGTTTTCATGAGGGAAATTGGTCTGTAATTGCTTTTCTTTGTTACATCCTTCTATGGTTGGCATGTCAAAGTAACTATGGATTTTTAAAAGAATTTCACAGTGTTTTGTTTCTGTGTGTTTCACAGTGTTTTGTTTCACAGTGTTTATGTTTCTATTGTGTGGAACTACTTGAGGAGTATTAGTATTAACTCTCCTTTGAAATTCTGATATAATTCTGCAATGACACAATCTGACACTGAGCTTTTTGCTTGAAATACTTTACTGACTGTTTCTATTACTTTGCAGGTTATAGATCTGTTTAATTTATCTGGTCTTGATTAAATTTTGGTACGTGGTACTTATCAAAAAAGTTGTCTATTTCTCTTTAGATTTTCCAATTTTGTGTAGTACAGCTTTTTGAAGAAAGACCTAATGGTTCTCTTTATTTCTTCGGAATCAGTTGTTATATTCTCTTTTTCATTTTGGTTTTGTTATTTTGTATATTCTCTCTCTGTCTTTTTGTGAGTTTGGATTGGGTTTGCCAATGTTATTGATTTTCTTAAAGAACCAACTCTTTATTTCATTGTTTCTTTGTATTGTTCTCTTTGTTCCAATTTTATTGGATTTCAGCCCTGACTTTAACTATTTCCTGCTGTCTCCTCATCCTGGGTGAGTGTGCTTTTTTTGTTCTAGAGCTTTCAGTTGTGCTATTAAGTTACTAGGGTGAGATTTCTCCAAATCTTTATGTAGGCATTTGGTGATAAGAACTTTTCTCTTAGTACTACTTTAATTATTTCCCATGATGTTGGGAGCCACCTGGAGGCACAGGTGGTCCTGCAGTTTGGAGGTAGCCACGTGGGGCTGAGCACCCCTGCCTGCACCCTTGCCTGCACATGCTCAGACCAGCAGAATGGCATTAACCAATCAGGACAGCGTTCAAGCCGCTCCACCGTTTAAAAGCAGCTGCCTCGGGGCCCAACGCTCTCTCTCTAAGCTTTCTCTCGTCTCTGCTCTATCTTCCCTTCCCCCAATTTTCCTCAAGGAAATGCTCCAAATAAAGATGTGACCAGAGAAGGAATTCTCGTTTTTGGTGGCGTTCATTCCTGCAGGACAGGATGGCCCCCCGCACCATGAGTTTGTGTATGTTGTGAATTCATTATCATTGAATTCTATGAAGTCTGTACTTACTTTCTTCATTTTTCAATTGACCCAGTGTTTCAGTTGAAATTTGTTCTGTTCCTATGATTTTGTAGGCCTTCTGCAATTTGTGTTGCTGAACTTTAACTTTAGTACATGGTGGTTTGAAGACATACAAATTATTGTTCTACTTTTTTGTTTCTATTTATATTTGCTTTATGACTGTATATGTGGTCAATTTTAAAGAAGGTTTCAAGAGGTATGGATAAGAAAGTATATTCTTTTGTGTTTGAGTGAAATGTTCTGTAGATATCTCTTAAGTCCATTTGAGTCATAACATTTGTTAGCTCTATCTGGGTGACCAGTCCATTGGTAAGAGTGGGGTATTGAAGTTCACCACTATTAATTTGAGTAATTTGATATGTGATTTAAGCTTTAGTAATGCTTTCTTTACTAATGTGCATGCTCTTTAATTTGAGACACAGATGTTAAGAATTGAGTGTTCGTCTTAATGGATTTTTTCTTTGATGAATATGAAATGTAATTCATATTTTTGATTAATTTGAAGTCTATATTATTACATATAAGGATAGCTACACCAGCTTGCTTCTTAGGTTCTTTTGAATGAAAAATCTTTTTTTAATCCTTTACTCTGAGTAAATGTCTGTCTTTGGAGGTGACATGTGTTTCTTGTATGCAGATGAAAGATGAATCTTATTTTTAAATACATTTTGTAAGTGCTAAATTTGTGGATAAGTATTGTTTAAATTGGGTTTCATCATAAAATATCTTATTTTCTCCATTTGTGTTGATTGAAACTTTTGTTGGGTATAGTAGTCTGAATTGGCATCCATGGTCCCTCAGTGTCTGTAAAACTTCTGTTCAGAATCTTCTGGCTTTTTGAGTATCCATTGAGAAATTAAGAGTAATTATGTTTGGTCTGCTTTTATACATTACTTGACCTTTTCCTTTTGCAGTTCTTAATGTTCCTTCTTCTGTTTGTTTAGTGTTTTTAGCATTGTGTGTTAAGGGGACTTTTTTTCATTTGGTCCACGCTATTTGATTTTTTGTAAGAATTTTGTACCTTTATAAGCATGTCCTTCTTTAGGTTCATAAAGCTTTCCTCTATGTTTTTGTTGAATATACTTTCTATGTCTTTGTGCTGGGATTCCTCAGCTTCTATTCCTGTTATTCTTAGGTTTGATATTTTCATGGTGTCCCAGATTCCCTCTATGCTTTATGTTAGGAATTTATAGAGTTTAACATTTTCTTTGACTGGAGAATCAATTTTCTCTATCATACCACCAATGAATGAGATTTTCTCTTCCATCTCTTGTGTTTTGTTGATTATGCTTATATCTGTAGCTCCTGTTCACTACCCCAAATTTTCCGTTTTTAAAATTTCCTTGGTTTCTATTTTCTTTATTGTTTCTACTTAATTTTTTAAGTCTTGAGCCATTTTCTTTACCTGCATGTTAATTTTTCTTGTTTTCTTTAAGTGGTTTATTTATTTCTTCCAATTTTATATTTGTTTTTTCCTCAAGTTATATAAGGGAATTTTAAATTTTCTTTTTAGGAGACTCTATCATCTTCATAAAGTAATTTTTAAGTTTATTTTCTTATGTTTCGACTGCATTGGAATATTCAGGCTTTACTGTTGAAGGATCATTTATTCTAGTGGTGCCATGTTGCTCTTTAGGTTGTATCTGTATTCTTTTTTTTATTTTTTTTTCAGCTTGACATTTTTCTCTGGTCCCCTCCCTGCCACTCTCCTCCCCTTTAACCCTCCCCCAAAGTCCCCATTTTCCAAATTTACTCAGGAGACCTTGTCCTTTTCTACTTCCCATGTCGATTAGACTTATGTGTGTCTCTTTTAGTGTTCTCATGATAGTCTAAGTTCTCAGAGATTGTGGTTTGTAGGCTTGTTTTCTTTGCTTTATGTTTAAAAATCTCTTGTGAGTGAGTACATGTGATAATTGCTTTCTGTGTCTGGATTATGTCACTCAAAAAGATGTTTTCTAGCTCCATCCATATTCCTGAAATATTCAAATTTTTTTTTTGTCTGCTGTGTAATAGTACATCTTCCTTATCCATTCTGTGGTTGTGGGGCAGTTAGGTTGTTTCCAGGTTCTGGCTATGACAAACAATGCTTCTATAAACACAGTTGAGCACATATTCTTGTGGCATGATACAGTGTCATTTAGATTTAATTTTCTTAACTGTTGGGTCCTGTAAAAAAAAACAAAAACAAAAACAAAACAAAAAGTAAGAAAAACTACATTAGTACTTTCTTCAAGAGAGAAGAAACTGAGTTTACTAATAATCCTAACAAAGAAAAACCAAACTCAAATTGTATGTAGCTAAATATCTAATTATTTGATATTCACTAACAATCATTTTGACTTCAATAAAGGGCTAAGGTTACTTCCCTGGCTCTGCCCTCTGCAGCATACACAGCTTTTCTTTTAGCCTCTGGATTTCTTCACTCCGCTACTACTAGGCTGTAGTACAAATTCTAGTTGGTCTTAATAATAAAAGCCCAGAGTCAGATATAGAGGTTAATTCTGGAGATAGAAGAAGCAGAGAGGTCAAACCCTAGAGATTTCTTTTACTCTACCAATACTCAGACCAAAGGATGATTATGTCTTCACACTATATCTGCAGAATCCATACATCTCTATCAGTCCTCATACTCCAACTCTTTGTCTCCACCAAACCTCAGATAGCAACTCTCCCCACCAAACCTTAGACTTCAATAGTCACTTAAACTTCAGACTTCATTGAGCTCCTGTCTCTTTCTGCCTTAGATTCTACTCTCTACCAAGTGATATCACTCCTGTTTCCACCTCCATAGAGCTGGTAGTAAAGGTCTGTGATCCAGAGTGATGGGATCACCTTTGTGTGAACTTGTTTATTTTTTAAACAGATGCAATCTCATTTACCCCAGTGTTGTAGGAAGGCTTGCAGCTTGTGATTACCCACATACTGTGGCATGACCTCTTATACTATATAAACAGATGTAGATCCTGTATCTGCCCCTTCTTCTTTCTCTGCTCTGGCTACTTGTTCAGATTGTTGGATTGCTGGTTTCTATCTCTGTCCACTGTTCAAGCAGATAAATCTGATATGTGAGTATACCCCTAAATAAATACCTATATATTTCTCAATTCTGAGCTAGTGTGGAATTTCTTTTAAATGTTTATGTACCACTTGGCATCCAATATGTGATTTGAACCCATGACCCTGAGATTAAGTGTCTTCTCATGGTTAACTGAGAAGCCAATATGGGTTAAGCAGTTGCCTCTAACTGAAGATAAGTTGCAGGCTTTAGAGCAACTGGTAAGAGAGCAACTAGAAGTTCACCATATTGCAGAATCAACCAGCCCTTTGCATGCTACTATATTTGCTGTAAAAATGAAATCTGGTAAATGGATAGTGGTAACAGATCTAAGAGCTGTCAATTAGGTAAGTAAACCTATTGGCCCTTTGAAATCTGGAATCCCTCTGACTTCCATATTACCAAAAGGATGGCCTCTTATATTTATTAATTTGAATGATTGTTTCTTCACGATACCTTTACAAGAAAATCATAGAGAAGAATTTTCCTTCACAGTATCTACTTACAATAATTTTCAGTCTACTAGGATGCATCAATGGACTATCCTCCCACAAGGGATGATCAATAGCCCTATATTCTGCAAATACTTTGTAAGTCACAATTTGCAAATAATACATAAGCAATTTCCTAAGTCTAAAATTTACCAATATATGGATGACATTTTGCTATCTGATTCAAGCATGGATACTTTAGAAAGAATGTTTGAAGAAGTAAAGAAAGTTTTGCCAAAATGAGGATTACAAATTGCTCATGTAAAAATACAGAGAGGAGATTCTGTCAATAACCTAGGTTATAAAATAGGTTTGCAGAGAATTAGGACAGAAAAGGCACAATTAGCAGGAAATGGTTACAGACTCTTAATGACTTTCAAAGATTGTTAGGAGATATTTTCAATCTATGACCAGCTGTTGAGATATCACCTGATCTAATAATTCATTTAAACATGTATATGGATGATTCTTATTCTTGATTATTTCTTGTAATTTAATAAATAAAGTCAATTCTGTATCATATTGTATAAATTCAACAGTTGCAATATGCAGAACAACTTTGGACATATGGCAAAACCTTATGTTTAATGGTTTCATAAAAGTCCTTAGAACCATGAGAATAGCATGTACTTCTGACTTTGGGTAGATTCATAAGGACTTAGGTCAACTTTATTTAATTCTTTTTTGATTTTCAATCTGACATTGTGATTATTTGCATCAGTATGAAAGGTAGAGGCTCTAAATAATGGTGTTTCCAATACAATGAGAAGAAGAATCCAGAAATTTCTCTTCATAAGTTAAATTCCCTTACTTTTGAGATAATTGTTGTTATTCTCTCTCAAAAAATTACAGCAAGCTTTTTTGCCAGGGTTTATTTTCTGCCTATAATTTTCAAATTTCTTCTTTAGTGAATGCAACTATAAGTTCTCCTGGGTCAAGTCATAATAATTAATGAAGTCTCAATTTTCATTTTGGAATTAATTCAGAAAACTTTTCCACATACATTTTAATTTTTTGCAGTTTATGTGTGAAAAAAAACCGTTTCAAAATAAGGTCTTCTGTCTGCATTAAAATTTCTATGTAGAAATTCCTGAAGGATTAAATGGCCAGAATGCAGTTAAGCTTCAAATCTGCATAATCCACATTCTCTATCTGTATTGTTTTCCACATAAGGCAATTCTCTTTCTGCTTCAGCTGATAATTTGCTGTGACTATTTAAGTCATTGTTATCATGTAAGGTTTTGACCAAATTACATAGTTTATCAGGACCTCTCCTAATAGTGGACTGTAGATAGGATATGTCTCCTAGTAATCCATGAAAATCATTAAGAGTCTGCCATTGATGTCTCCTAATTCTTTGTAAATCTATTTCATGCCTAAATAATTAATAGCATCTCCTCTTTGAATTTCTCCAGTAACAATTTGTAATTTGCAACAACGCAAAAACTTTCTTTACTTCTTTAAACATTCTTTTTAAAGTATCTACATTTGAAATAGATTGTAAAATGTAATCCATTTCATGGTCAAATATAAATCCAGGCAGTTGCTTAAATATTTTCCAATGACTGCCAAACAAAATATTGTCACAGGTGTAGCTATTTAACATTATTTTTTTGTAGAATCTTCCAATGATATCTTTTAGCAGATTGAAAGTTACTATAGGTTGGCACTATGAAAGCAAAATTTTCTGTCTTCTTGTAAAGATACAGTGAAGAAACAACCTTTTAAATGAATATCTATAAGATACCATTCTTTAGACTATAGGGACAAAAAGGGATTTTTCATACTGTAGAGATCCAATTGACTAAATTGTCTTATTAAATCTTTTATCATTCTACATTTTCCAGATTTATTTTTAATAACAAATAAAGGAGAATTCCAAGGGATTTTTCAATATGCTGAGCCTTTAGTTTCTTTTGTAACAGCTGTTCTAACATCTGCAGCTTCTCTGTTGTTAAAGGCCATTGTGCAGATTTGCCTATTAACCATTCTAAGGATAGGTCTGTGCTGCCTTTGAAAGATCAGCACCTGCTTGGCTCTATTCTTGTACAACGTGAATGATCGGTGACTTTTCTTTGCATTTCCTTGTAATATATTTCTCAGAAAAATATAATAACTTAGGGTTAGTTCCTAAGATTGAGGGAATGTTAATCTGAGTATTTTATTTGCTTTAACACATTCCTCTTGTAGGAGACCTATTGTTTGTTCCCCCAAATTACCACCTAAAAACTGTATTAATTAAATCACTGCTTGGACCATTAGTTTTGGCTTCTTACTGGCTAACACTTGAATACTAATTTAACCCATTTCTAGTATTCTGTGTATCACCATGAGGCTGTGGCTTATTGAGTAAAGCTCCAGCATCTGTATCTGGTGGGGCTACATGGCTTCTCTCTGACTCCAACTTCTTTCATCCATCATTCAGTTTAGTTTTAACCACCTAGCTAAGTTCTGCCTTACTATAGGCCAAAGTTGTTCCTTTACTCAATAACCAATAAAGCTACACATAGAAGAATATCCACACTAAATTCACACAAATTCATTGCTATGTTAGCCACATATGGCTTTAAATTTCCTTTCTGCCCTTCTATTCTTATACATTTGACCCATCTCATGCTCTGTTTTTCCTGAGATGAAGTTCCAGTCCATAAAAGCTGATCATTTACTTATTTACTAGATCAAATTAGAAGCTAAGATTTGGGTGAAATTATTACTATATCCTTAACTATGTCTATAAGACCTTCAATGACAATATGATTTATTTGTATTTTTAATTTTGGTTTTTTTCCTTGATAGAAGTACACCAAAATATGTGATTTATGGTTTCTCCTGCATTTTTGTACTGTCTTCTATAGCTCTTCTAGTATTTATAGGAATATGGTTTTACACTGTAGACAGTTGACTCTTTAATTGGTCTGAGAAGGCATTTCCTCCATGATGACAGGAAATGACAGAACCAGATTTGATATAAGGGCTTGAGAGGGAACACAGAAGGAGTTTCTCAGTGGCAAAGAGGTGCCTTGAATGTTCCTTGTTGATCATTAGGCCAATGTCTGCCTTTGCCACCACTTCTGCATGACCCAGAAGTGAGGGGTGTCCTATTAAGATTATTATTAGAAAAACACTACCTCTTGGAATGCCCTGTTTACAGACACATTTAAAGTTGCCTTGTTTGTGACAATTGAAACACTGGCCATTTCAATTTTTCCTCAGACCCTGGAAATCACCTCTCCCATTCAAGCATTATTATGGTCTTGAAATTTAATATTGATTATATCTCAGAACTATTTTTCCAAGGATGCTGATCTTGCTTTAAAGGCCTAATTATCCTTTAACATTGTGAATTAGAATTTTTAAAGACCAGAGATTCAATTATTATTTGTCTAGCTTCCAAATTTGGTGTCATTAAATTTACTATCCCTGTCAATCTTGGTAAAAAATCAATGAAGGTTTCTTTCAGGACCTATATGCCCTGTGTAAATGATTCTATCATTTTCCTTACATCTTCAATTCTGTTCCAAGCATTCAAAGTTGTTGCATGGCATAAAGTCATGACGTGGCCATCATGTTGGTATTGTGTTTCTATAGTAACATAATTTCCTTCTCCAAAACAGTTGCTTTTGGGAGATTTCCATACCCATAACTCTACTTCTTTGCTTAATGGTTTAAACCTCTTCTTTCAACCTTGTCCCTCATTGTAATTGTAAACTAGGCTCCAAGACTGATGTAATCAAATTTTTCCAGTCCTTGTGGATAGTTCTATTATAAATTGAACGTGAGTTTAACATCTGTTTCACAAAAAGTGAATTAATGCCATATGAGACTATAAAATTCTTGAATCTCATTTAGTATAATGTTGTCCTAGTAGCCTAATCATCCTTTAAAAAGCCCCTATCATTTGGTAATTTCTGTAAGGTTACCGAATATATTAATGTTGATTGTTTGAAAATCTTAATTTTTTCCTCTCTAATCTATTAATACAATGATGTAATTGCTTTACCATTAAATTTCTCTGAATTTGAATGTCTCTATGATCTATTTTATTTAGCTTTTTCAAGGCCTGCATCTTGTATTTCATGCCAAACATCATTTTAGAGGTAAACCAAGAATTATCAAAGGAATAACAAGAATTATCAAGATGATAATTAACAGTATGTCAATCCCTGTTAAATTAATTATCCTGTCATTTAATTATTCTTTTTTAAAATCATACATTATGCAATCATACAGAGACTAATCTTTCTCTATAATAACTGTGTTTCCCACTTTTTAATATAGAAAAAATCTCTTTTAATTAATTCCTCCTTTCAGGAATTTCTAATTTTCCACTTAATCTTTGGGCAGTGATAATGAATATATGAGACTGTTTGCTGCTATGTAGAACAGTAAAAGCTTTACTAAACTTCAAGGCTTCTTCCTAGTTTGATAGCAGCACAAGAAGATTAGTTAAGAGAAAGACCACCAGGAGAAAAGAAAGGAAAACATACCTGGTAAGGTGGTGACTCTTGTTGTATGTAGCTTTGGCCTATACAACTGGCTGCAAAGCCATAGGCAACCAACCTGTTCATGAATTTCTAACTCAAAAGTTGGTTGCCAGGTATTGTGCAAATTCTAGTTGGTCTTAATAATGAAAACCAAGAGTCTCATATAGAAGTAAATGCTTAAGGTGAGAGAAGCAAAGGTGCCATACACGAGAGAGTTCTTATACCTCTACCAATGCTTATACTGAAAGGGCGATGCTATCCTCAAACTGTAACTTCAGACTCCATCTCCACCAAACCTCAGACTGCAACTGTATCCACCAAACTTCAGACAACATCTCTCACTACCAAAGCTTAGACTTCACTGAGCTCTTTTCTCCTGCTTAAATTGGATTCTCCACCCAGCTATATCACTTATGTCTCTACTTCATTTGTGCTGGGATTAAAGGCTTGTGAACTCTAGTTCTGGGATCATCATTGTCGGAGCTCTCTTTCCCTTTAAGAAAGATTCAATCTTCTGTAGTACAAGTCCTTCTTCCCATGTCTTTCAAGTCCTGATTTTAAAGATATGTGCCACAACTCACCGGCTTCCAGTTGCTTATCTATGCACTTTGAACTTCAGGAAAGCTTAATTTGTTTTTTTGTTTTTTGGGTTTTTTTTTTTGATTTTTGAGACAGGATTTCTCTGTAGTTTTTGGTGCCTGTCTTGCTAGGCACCAAAAACTACACCAAAAACTACTAGCTCTTGTAGACCAGGCTGGCCTCGAACTCACAGAGATCCACCTGCCTCTGCCTCCCAAGTGCTGGGATTAAAGACGTGCGCCACCACCGCCCGGCTGGAAAGCTTAATTTGTTAAAACACAAAGTATCATTACATGTGGTCATGCTTTGTTAGTGACATCTGAAAAGTTCCTAGAATCCTTTATTATTCGTTTATTCTATTTTCATCTAGAGATGCCCCCGGACTCTCCTCATGGTTTCCAGCATGGCTGCATAATGCCCAAGCTTCTATTGCTGTTCATTATCCTTTCATGCCTTCAAAACCACAAATATCTAGGTGATTTTTATACTACTAAGTAAGCTCCCAGAAAGTGACACAATATTATCTGCTTTTGGAATAAACTTTCATGTGCTGACTCTGAGGAAACTCTTCTTAGATTCTTGTTCTTACTGATGACAGACTTTTCTTAATTAAAGATATTTTTTTAGATCCACCTAACCAGCATTAATTGTCCCAGTAACTTCTGTGATACCAGTCTATTGTTAGTCAGAATGACTCTTCAGCCAAAACTGAAAAGGTGCCACAGATGTTTTTTGACACAAATGACCAAGTTGCTGTGAGTATCTTACATCCAGTGGTTACCTGCTCACTGGAGCATGGCCTCTTATACTACATAAGCCAATGAAGAGCATGTGTCCACTCTCTTTTTCTGGCTGTGGGATTTGGTTTCTGATCTATGTTCAAGCAGAAGATTCTGATTTGTGAGTCTACTCCTAAATAACCATCTATTTCTCAATTCTGAGATAGTGTGAGATTTCTATTTAGTATCCTTCTTCATTTGATGCCCATGTGGATTCAGAATCCACAACTATAGGTGGAATGCCTAAGTGGTCCACGGCCCAGACGATCTCCTAAAACCATCAACTTGACTTGCTTTTACCTCAGCATTTTTTTTGTAGAATTCCCACCACAGCAAAATTTACTGTATGTGGCAAGTTGGAAATTTCACAGGTCTACACACTGCTGCACTCCCCGGGGTGATTCCTAGCTATGTGACAACAGTGAAACTTCCAGCTTCTGCTCCCTGACCATGAGTTTAGGTTTTCTTGATCTGTGCATGGAATTAATTTAATTGTTTCTAATTTGTCAAAAAAACATATTTCTCAGTACTTAAACAGTACTGAGACAGAAAACTAAAATGACTCCGAAACTAAAGCAGCTCAGTAACATTCCTGTCACCACCAGTTGCATTGTTTCTAGTGGCAACTCTGCAACCATGCCATCTGATGGACAGTAAAGATTATAGTTTACCAGATCACATAACAGGTAATTAATAAATCAATATGCCAGACTACATCAATATTGTAACTTTTACTAACTTTTTAAATGATACTATGGATTGTACTATGCAAAACTTATATGGCTATGTTGATACATCAATTTATTGAGTATTACGACAAAGTTTTCTTCTCCATATTCTATCATTAAGAAAGAATATGGCACTTTTAGAAATGATGCAATCTTTACAGACTAATAATTGACATCTAGTTTACAGGATTAAAGCCATCAAAAATCAAAAGTTGCCTGAAAAAAATTAATTCTATTAAAAAATATAACATTAATTTGAGAACCAAAAATTGAATCCATATATAAGGGTACTAAGAAGTTACCTGAAAGAATTCATACTGTTGAATTTGACAATCAAAATTTGTTAAGAAGTTATGATAAGTTAGCAGATAGACTATCTCTCCAGGATGGTAATCTGCATCCTATTCAAGTAATGTACAGGGAAGGATGAGATGTTATATTTAAAGGAGAAACTTCAGAACTTGGAATCACATGTGCAGAATGAGGACCAGAAGCTAGGTGCTTCAGTAAAATCACTCAAAATATATGTAGGCCAGGAGAATCAGTCTTTGCAAAAGACAACAATAAAAAGATTTGAAATAATTAAGAATATTATTAGAGATGATGAACAGGAAAGAAAGACACAAGGGCATGATTCAAAATCATCAGTATCTGGGAGAGATGACTTACCCAGGGTTTTAGTTTCCTACCCTGTAATCTACTGTGACAATGCATCAACTTCTAAAGGCCCAAAAAGATAAAAAAAAATGGCAGATGGATACCTATAGGAATGAGTGATCTAAAAGAAATTAAGCAAGCTGCTGTAACTTATGGCTTGAATTTTGCATTTGTTAAGGAGATGATAAATTCATGGTCTTCTAGCATCAAAACAATGCCACATGACTGAATTCAGTTAGTTTCAGCACTCATGGATGATGCACCTCAATTAATGTTTAAAATTTATTTCAGAGAAGAGATAAAAATTTTAAAACAAAAAGGGAAAACAAAAAGGCTTGAGACTTCCCAATACAAATTCTCAGTGATGGCTTTTATGCTGACCCACAGGATCAAGCTCATTACAATAAACAATTCTTGTCCCTATGCCACAAAGCAGCCTTAAATGCTTAGAACAGAACTGAAGGACCACGAAAATTAATTTAAAAATATATCAGGGTTAAACAGGCCCAGAGAGAACCCTTTAGGGACTTTTTACAAAGATTAATTATGTCTGTACAAATCATACTAACAGACCCAGATGCTAGATGAGTACTTATTGAATTTCTGGCTGTTGAAAATGCCAATTTAGAGTGCAAAAAGATTCTTGGGTACTTAAAGATTAGATCAAAATGAACATTGAGACATTTGACTATGATACTGAATCTTGGGTAGGAAAAGCAATTTCCAAAGAAATGAGGAGACATCTGAGAAGGGATTGTATGTGGCACGTTTCCTGACCAGCAGGAATGAACGCCACGAAAAACGAGAATTCCTTCCCTGATCACATCTTTATTCGGAGCACTTGATTGAGGAAGGTCATCTCTGCTGCCTCCGCATGAATCTTCCCTTGTAGCATCCTTCATTTCTCTGGTCAGTCTTGCTGGCACCCAGATGTATGTCAGCATTCCTAGAAAAACATAAACAAAACTCTCCTCCCAAATTAACATTTAAGAGTACTAAAAATCTCAGTGTAAAAATTCAGCACAGTCAGTACTGGAAGTAGGCTGGTTTTGAACTTAGAGACCTGTAGGTCTCTGTTTTAAAGAGCAAATCTTGTTTGCCTGTGCCATTACAGCAGGCCTTAGAATTAGACGGAATTGCTTTCAAACAGAGCATGTCTGTCTGCTGCTGTTTTTCCAGCAATATTTTGAATTAAAAATTAAGTGTAAAGAATGCAAGAGAAATCCTTTCTCTGGGGGAAGCTGTCACTGCTAGTCCCCCTCTTTTGTCTAAAACCAAACAGTTGTCACTGGGAATTGAACTTGCAACCGCAGGAAGAGCAGGCAGTGCTCTTAACCTCTGAGCCAGATCTCCAGGCCCCTCTATTCAGATGAAAAAACCTCTAGGTCTAATATTGTTTATTCCACCCGTTGCCTGAGGCAATAGGTCCGCCTTTGTTACCTAGGATACGGGTAACCAGGTTGACGCGCTTTTATTATGATAATTACAACCAGTCCGGCCTGAAGTATTTGAGGGAAAATGGACGTCGACAGTCGAATCTGGCTGCTTCCTGCTGAAGAAGGGACGATGTTTTGGGGGGATAAATGTTCTTATCTGACTGAATTTTTGGCGGCCGCGGCTGTGACGGCGGCAGCAGCAGCAGACGGCGGCGGCGGCTGCGACAGCTCCGCCTCTGAGGCACGGCCCACTGTAGCGCGGGCTTTGGTCTTATGGACCTCGTCGAACACCATAGAAGCTTTCCTGGTCTGCATAGAAAACTCGCCCTGGCTGCCGCTGCCCCAGTCAAGGACACGCGCAGCCTGCCTCTAGTACTCGGCACGGCTCAAACAAAGGCATGGCTCCGCCTCCTGGCCATTCGCTGGCGCGCCGGTTTATCCCGTACCTGCGAACTGTGCACCCTGAAAGTGCCTGCCCATGTTGCTATGGCAATGCGGCTCAGAGTTTGGCCCCTCTCCGTCTTTAGCGGAGCCCCGCAGCTTCCGCCTCAGTCCGGGCAAGTTTGCTCAGGTGCAGAAAAAGTCATCCGAAAACCACAGCCCCTCCAGAAGGCCGGGACACATAGCCTCTGATGTCATTCGGACTTTAACCCGCCTACATCACCACAGCGACCTGATAGAAGCCTCTGCGGACTCCAGCAAACCCCTGCCAGCAACTGGTTAGCATGGCCACACCTCCCGGACAAGTTAGCACTCTCCGGTGCAGTTCTGCATCTCCCTCCTGAGTAGCTGGGACTACAGGCGTGCGCCACCGTGCCTGGCTACTTCCGTGTCAGTTAGCCGCTGCAACAGTTGCCCAGTACTCCAAACATGCATATGAGAGCCAGGCATAGAGCTCTCCCATCAAAATTAGGCGAGAATCACCTCAAAAACTCTGTGACTCTTTAAGAACAGGAAAGGCAGTCGTCAAACACGATCAAACCCGCCTCCCTACGAGACTCTTGCCCCGAGTCTCTATCAGCGAGTACGCAGGTGGACGGAGAGGGGGCGGAAGCCGCGGTCTCCCGTACCCCATCGTCCTCATAGTCCCGCCTTTAGTTACCTCACTTTTTTTGCTGCTGTTTTTTCAAACTCCTCCTGCACTGAACTTAAGGGTTTTTTCTTCCCCATTGCTTTCTGTACCTTCTTTCAGATACCTTAACTTTGATTCTTTCTATTTTCTTTTCTTTTTAAGCCTATACTTTTTCCATTCTTTTTCCTCCCCTTTCTGGAGGATTTAACTGATGTCACTCACCGCTCCACGTGTCCAGGGTTCTGAAATATCTCGGCTCTCTGTGTCCGGTGTCTGATTTTGGCTTTTTTCCCGGGCTTTCAGCACCAGTTGCGGTGCGCTTCCTGACCAGCAGGAATGAACGCCACGAAAAACGAGAATTCCTTCCCTGATCACGTCTTTATTCGGAGCACTCGATTGAGGAAAATTGGGGGAAGGGAAGAGAGAGTGCAGGGATGAGAGAAAGCTTAGAGAGAGGAAGCAGAGCCCAGAGGCAGCTGCTTTTAAACGGTGGAGAGGCTTGAATGCTGTCCTGATTGGTTAATGCCATTTGCTGGTCTGCGCATGTGCAGGCAAGGGTTCTCAGCCCCACGTGGCTAAGCCAGGTATGGACTTGTATACCTCCAAACTGCAAGACCACCTGTGCCTCCAGGTGGCTCCCTACAATTGTAGAGAAAGATCTCCTAGAAATAATATCACCTCTGGGAATGGAAAGAATAGAAAGTCTCAAACTTCAGGTGTATGTAAAAGTTAGAGGAAAGGCTGACATTGTACCAATGAATGCAGATCAACAAAAGACAGACAAGGCAACCCAACACCATTGGGAAACTTCTCAAGTGGCCTCTCACTGGCCCCCAAGCCAAAAGCGACCCAGAAATTCCCACTAACTGTGAAGGTCATGCCTCAATAGGGAAATTAAAAAATCTAGAGCCTTCTGTAAAAGACGATACTGTTCTAGCTGATGTCATAAACATGGAGGATAAATCAAAAATTCCAATAGAAAATAGGAAACATATTTGGCAGACTTCTATAAATGATCAAAGACTAAAATTAAGAGTGGGTATTAATGGCATTATATTTGTTGGTTTGATAGACACAGATGTAGATGTTAGTATTATTACTCCAGAATCCTGGGATCCAAATTGGCCTCTTCAAGAGGCAGATGTTCAATTACTAGGAATTGGAACCATATGGGTTGACTATATTGGGTCAGAAGGTCAAAGAGGGAAGCTGAGAACATATGTGGGTAATATTGCAGTAAGTTTACTGGTTTGTAACCTGCTGCAGCAATGGAATACCCAGATTAAAATTCCTGTAGTCCCAGGAACTTATAGTTCTGGGCAGGATATTTTAAGGTACTATATACAAAGGTCATCCGCCATTGAGTCTGTACAAGAACATAAAACAACTAGCAAACCTTTAAAGGGATCAACAGCCCTCCCTACCTTTAAAGTGGTTAACTGAGAAAACCATATTGGTAAAGCAATGGCCTCTACCTGAAGATAAGTTGCAGACTTTAGAACATCGGGTAAAGAGCAATTAGATGCTCAACATGTTAAAAATCCACCAGCCCTTGGAATTCTCCTGAATTTGTTGTATGAAAGAAATTTGGTAAAAGGACAATGGTGACAAATCTAAAAGCTGTCAATTAGGTAATTCAACCTATGATCACTCTACAATCTGGAATCCCTCTGAAGTCTCTATTACTAAAATGATGGCCTCTATTGCTTATTAATTTGAATGATTGTTTCTTCACTACAACTTTAGAATAAAAAGATAGAAAAAAAGAACCTTCACAGTGCCTACTTATAATAATTCTTATCCTACAAGAGATATTATTGGACTATTCTCCTACAAGAAATGCTCAATAGCCACACTCTCTCTGTGCCAATACTTTATAAATCAGCCATTGGAAATAATACATAAGCAATTTCCTAAGTCTCTAATTTACCAATACTTGGATTGTATTTTGCTATCTGATTTAAAGATCAATACTTTAGAAAGAATGTTTGAAGAAGTAAAGAAATTTTTACGAAAATGAGGATTACAAATTGCTTCTGAAAAAATACAGAGAAGAGATTCTATGAATTACCTAAGTTATAAAATAGGTTTGAAGAAAATTTGAACACAAAAGGCACAAACTAGGAGTTACCTATTTCAGACTCTTAGTGATTCTGAAAGATATTTAGGAGACATTTCCAGTCTATGTCTGACTGTTATGATAAAACCTGATGCAATTATTCATTTAAACAAAACCTTAGATGGTGATAAGAGCATGAATTGTCCCATAGAATTAAAAGATAAAGCAGAAAAGCAACTGATAATTGCTGAGTAGAAATTATAGGAGGTACATGTGTATAGGGTGAATCCATATCTTAATTATATTCTAGACATATTGCCTTCTAGAATTACTCTTACATGAATTTTAATCAAGAGGGGCGATATTATCTAAAATGGATCTTTTTTACCACATAAATCAAGTAAAAAATTAAAAACTTATGTGGAAAATGTCTCTGAATTAGGTAAATTGAGATTTAGTCAATTAGTAGATATTATGTCTGCTGGGAGACATACTAGTGCTTTTTACAACTGATAAAATAAAAAAGTTATGGGAAGACAACGGACCATGGTAAAGAGCTTTTTATATTTTTTTGGGAGAAATTAATTGCAAATGTTCCCAAAGCAATAGACTTAACCTTATAATGTGAACTTCTTGGATTATCACCTAATTATACTTGATGTTCAAGTAGCTGAAGCCTGCACCTTTAATTCTTTTGCAAACAAATCAGGGAAGGCAGAAAACAAATCAGAAGAATTAAGTAAGGCAGAACAAATCTCTTATAATTCTGTCCAGAAAGCAAAATTATATACTATTTTAATGATTCTAAGGGATTTTAAAGAAACTATTAATATAGTTAACTAATTTGCAATATGCAGAAAGTTATACTGCATAATAAAAGTGCTGAATTTATACTAGATGATACAGAATTGACTTCATTATTTATCCAGGTGCAAGACATAATCAGGAATAGGCTTTGTCCTTCATACATAACACACCTCTGATCCCATATGAATCTGCCAGGTCTTCTAGCACAAGGTAATCCAGAAATTGATCAATTATTGATTGGAAGTGTGTCACAGGATTCAGAATTTCATTAAAAAACTTCATGTCTCTTGTAAACCATAAAATGACTCCCTTAGTTGAGATATATACTTCTCTGCTCCCATATCCATCCTTCCTCCCTCCCCCATCCCAATCCCCCGAGCTTTCCCCATTCCACCCCTACTCCCTTCTCTCTAACCCTCTACCCTTACAACAACCCCCCACCCCCCCTTGCACCTGAGGTTGCCTGGCATTCTTCTCAGGTTCACCTTCTTATTTAGCTTCTCTAGGATCACAAATAATAGGCTCATTATAGAAGTCATAATATGAGTCATTTTAGGGTTTACAAGAGACTTGATTATAAAGGGGATCCCAGGTCCAAGGAGAGATCCCCAGATTGTTCTCTGGACAGAGGAGAGGGTGCCTGAACCGGCCTTGGCCCATAACCATACTGATGAATATTTTGCATATCACCATAGAACCTTCATCTGGTGATGGATGGAGATAAAGACAGAGACCCACATTGGAACACTGGACTTAACTCCTTAGGTCAAAACGAGAAGCAGAAAGAAAGAGAACGTGAGCAAAGAAGGCAAGATCAGAGGGAACCTTCACCTGTTAATGGATGGAGATTGAGACAGAGACCCACATTGGAGCACTGGACTGAGCCCCCAAGGTCTAAATGAGGAGCAAAAGGAGGGAGAACATGAACAAGAAAGGCAGGACCATGAGGAGTGCGTTCACCCACTGAAACAAGGGGACTGATCTAATGAGAGTTCACCAAGGCCAGTTGGACTGGGACTGAATGAGCACGTGATCCAACCGGATTCTCTGAATGTGGCTGGCACGGGGTCTTTCTGAAAAGCCATTGACAATGACACTGGGACTTCTTTCCTCTGCATATACTAGATTTTTGGGATCCAGTCTGTTTGGATGCTCACCTTCCTGGACCTGGAGGGAGAGGGGAGGAACTTGAACTTCCCACAGGGCAGGAAACCCTGACTGCTCTTAGGGATGGAGAGGGAGGAGGAGAGGGAGTGGGGGGAGTGGGAGGGTGTTGGGAGGAGGGACAGAAATGGAGACTTTTATAAATTAATAAACATTTATAAATTAAAAAAAACCTTCATGTCAATGGTAAAGGTTTAAGAAACGCATTTTCTACTACATGGAAACAAGCTATGGAAATTAATAAAAGGTACCTGTTACCTGCAGGGACTAACCCAAAGGGCTCTCAAAAAATGAAATCTGGCAGATGAATGTGTTCCACTTTACAGAATTTGGAAAATTAAAATATGTATTCTACACCATTGACACTTCTTCAGGTTTTCAATGGGCAACTGCTTTAAGCTCAGAAAAGGCTGATTCAGTAATCACACATTTGTTAGAAGTTAGGGACATCATGTGTATACCTGCACAAATAAAGACAGATATATATAGTCCAGCATATGTCTCTAGGAAAATTAAACAATTATTTTTCTTATTATAATATTAAGCATATTATAGGTATCGCACACAATCCAGTCAGGCAGTTATAGAAAGATCAAATTGAACTATAAAAGATATGATAAATAAACCAAAAGGTGTGAAAAATGCCCCCAGAAATTGATTAGTTAATGCTTTATTAACTTGGATTTTTCTTAGTGATAATGAGAAAGGGACAGCAGCAGCTGAGGACATTGGATAATAGAAAAGTCTTTCAAATTTAATCAACTGGTTTATTGCAAGGATCTGCTGACCTCACAATGGTAGCCAGGAGATGTGCTACATTTGGCAAGAGTTTTGCTCTTGTTTCCAAGGAAGAAGAAAGAACTGGATGACATCAAAATTAATAAGGATTCAGTTTTAAAAGACGAAACATCTTAAAATAAAAAAAGAAAGACAGCTCATCCACAATGGTGACAACCATATATATGGTAAGAAAACATCAAAAGAGTTGGGGCAGCGTTCTGTTCTTGTCTTTGCAGGAAAATACTAATCATCAAAAATTCAAGAAACTCTGGATGTTTGGATTCTGACAGAAGGAAAATTAAATATCCACTGAGGTTTATCAAAAAAAGGAATTTGATTTATGAAACCAGGTAACTGATTGTGTGTGTGTGTGTTTGTGTGTGTGTGTGTGTGTGTGTGTTTATGAATATATAGAGTTGGCTATAGTTGGGCACTGGCTCTTCCCCCTCTCTTAATTGAAGCATGTGATAAAAATAAAAATTCAGTTTCTGTTTCATATCAGGAGCCAAGATATGAGATAGAAAAAACAAAGAATTTAGAATAAAATTGACTTTTATTCATATCTATTTTTTTCTTTATCATTCCTTTTATTGAATATATATGCCTGTATTTGTCTATATAAACAATGTTTAAATTTTCCACAATAAACAATGAATTTTCCTGCAATAATCTTTGAAATTTTCAGGAAGAAGGTGGGGCCCCACAAGAGCAATTTCACCTGATTGATATGATGTCATAGAGTGATAGCACTACTACCAGAACTCTTTTGGGTACAAGCTGCTTAAAATGTTTCCCACTTAGTTAGCTGAAATGGTGCTCTTTTTTACAAGATTCTGGCCAGACCTCCACCAAATACGCAGAAACTATTTGCAATTTCCTCAGACATTACTCTTGGAACTCAACCATCATATTACTTTTACAGGATCTCTTAGAAAGAACATTGCCCCCATGACAACTGGAAGTAATTCTAGAAAACAATATAACCTCTCCCAATAAAGTTTGTCCTCAGGGTGGGGGACATCATTTAGGGGTTGATTATAACTGGTATAATAATAATGAGTTATAAAATAAACACTTGTGAGTTATTATTTATAGGCAATTTCATTGGTATAGATTCTTATATATTGATACAAATTTAAATGACATTGACTACTGTATGAATGCATGCCTCTACCTCTTAAGACATCTTTTATATATTGCTATATAATTATCATATTGCAATATACATTTCTACCTCTGATTAAGAAACTTATACAGGTTTACATTTTAAGATCATTGTCCTCATTTGCTGCATATTTACGTATTGTATAATATTCTAATATGAAGTTTTAGTCTTTAAGTTATAAAGGTATTAAGGATTATAGAACAATATTCATCTGTGTTTGTCATACTTATATTTAGACTAATCAGGTTCTTCAGATACATAGAGATTATATTCTGCATAGATAAGTAATCTTCAACCACTTCAAAGAGCTGTAGAATATGCCATTTTTATAACTTAGGGTTCTGTTAAAGTGAGACACGATTGCTCCTGGCAGAAACAATCTATTCCTGAGAGAAAGTTGAGCACCAAAGACACTCCACATGGAACTTGCTTTATTTTTGGTAAAACTGGCCTTTGGGCAAGAAATGCCCATGCCTCAACCACTGACAAGATACATGGTATCTGGAAATGGAAATTTCCTGCCTCTGAAAATGGTCTGTCAGTTATTCTAGGCCTTAGCCAAAGTTGATTGCTTCAACAAAGCAAATGAGACTTTTAATGATTGCCGAGGGACCAATTATCTCTGTCATTTGCTGCATATTTTGGAAGTTGTTTGATTGCACTTCCTACTTACTCAAGTAATATTATTTTCCTTCTTCTTAGATGGGGTTAAAGACTAGATAGTTGTAGTTACTTTCCTCTCATGACTTGGCCAAGGTCTATATTTTACATATTTGTTCCTATAATTTTGCATTAGACTTAGAACTCTCTTATTTAAACAAAAGTGGAAGGTGCTTAGGAAGTCTTATAACCCGTTGTTACCTGTCAATTGGGGTGTGGCCTTTTACACTATGCAAGCCTATGTAGAGCATGTGTCTGTTCTGTTTCTGCTGTGGGATTTAGTTTCTGATCTCTGTTCAAGCAAGAGATTCTGATTTGTGAGTCTACCCCTAATTAAATAACCATCTATTTCTCAATTCTGAGCTAGTGTGAGGTTTTTTTTAATCATCATTCTTCACTCAGTAGAGACTTTACTTCCCTCTGAGATGTTGTAAACCAGGCCTCCATTTCATGCACTGCTCTTTCATCATTCTTATCTTCCAATTTTCTGCAAGTGGCCCACTGACCTTCCATTCTTCAATGACTTCTATATCCTAGAGTACTAAAGTCTTTTCACTATCCTCCCTCAAATATAATCAAGTCTTTTGCAGTAATAGCCCCTATCCTGGTATAAATTTAAGGCTACTAATGGTGTGGTGAGAAGCAAGGTAGATAGAAAAGAATTTTTTAAGCTTCATTGCACTGTTTTAATCAAAATAAATCAGAATTAGGGCTAAACAGGACAAGTACCCTGAAGCAGAATCTGGTTAAGAGACTATGAGTAGTACATTTTATTGGTTTACATCACACAGCTTGCTCAAACTGCCTATGGAATTCAAGACTACCAGCTGAGGGTTACCCTGACTCACAATGGGCTAGGCTCTCCTCCATGGATTTTTATTTAAGAAAATGTCTTATGAGCTTGCTTATAGTTAGATTGTTTGGATGCATTTACACAAATGAAAATTCTTCCTTTAAGATAACACTGACATGAGTGAGGTAAAATTAGTCAGTATGAGAACAGTTAGATAAAATTTCAAAATTCTCTGCTATTAGTAGAGTTTAAGTCCAGCTTGGAATACATTTGATTATGTAATACCGGAATATTATTTGATATTAATAAATTACCATTAGTATAAAGTATAATATTTGCAAATCACAATAGTGGGAATGATATATGAACTGGAGAAATACACAGTGATGATCAAATACTGTCTTTTTAGTTCAAAACCATATAAATCCTGGATTGCTTTAATATATAAAATGCAATTGTTTCCTAGATACATGTATATATATACTCTGGAAGGGACATAAAACAGAACTTCTCACTGCTATCAAATATTTTATAATATATACTTCTTTTAATATCACTTTATAATAGTAATCACTACTAAATGTTGCTAAATTCAGATAATTTTTTTTGCAAAGGGGAAATCAAATTGAAAATAAAAATAGATTAGAGCTAAAAATGTGCAGCTTTTAATCTTTTATTTACAAATTCTCATTAATGCCCCATTATAAACTAGATTATAGAGATAAAAGAGGCATCAGATATGCATCTTAGAGCTGAACTCATTTATTGGAAGTTTATATTTCTTGTAAAAGTTGTGGTTCTGAATCCAGAGATCCTTGAGATCCAATGTGGTTTCTGTTAGTCCATGAATACTAATATTTCCTGTGTGAAAGAATGATAATGTGATGATCTGTAAAGTACTACATGACAGGGGAGTTTAGACTTTAGCATTCTTGATTTAAAGTGAGATGAAGAGTCACATTTATTCAAAAAGATTTAGGATAAAATTTTTTGAAGCACAGAGAGCCTGTATCCCAAGATTCTAACTATCACAATAGAGAAAACAGCTTTGATTCAAGATATCTCCATTTACAATGGGGAGTATAACTATTAAAAAGACCAGATAAAATATTTTAATGAAAAAGTACCTTTTTTAAAGCACACACACATACACACACTCACACACACACACACACACACACACACACACACACACACACACACAGAGAGAGAGAGAGAGAGAGAGAGAGACTCATATCTCTTCTATGAGTTTGTAGCCTGTGCTCTGTAAGTATTCAGAGTAGTTGTTGTAGTCTTTGTAATTACTATGAAAAAAGTAGGAGTTTCTCTTACATATGCATGAGGTTGGCTCAGAAAAGTGTGCTTATATTCATCCCTTGGCTAAACAAGAAGTTAATTTTATATTTGGAGCTATGATAAAATGTATTCTCACAATTTGTTATGAATTATTGATTTAATGTTAATGATGAAAATAGGACACTTTCTAATTGCTTAGAAAGGATAACTATTGTTTTTTATTCTTGGTTTCCATGGGAAATTTTCAGATAGTCTATTTTAATTGTAACAAACAGATGGACAAAAGTGATTTTTTATGGATAAATAATGAAAAAAATGATAAAAAAAGATAAAGTCTCATACATTATAATTTATGTATCTAATTAACCCATATAAGAAATTGAGTTGATAACACTTGAGTGATAAATTTAATTAGTTTATTTTTTGCTTTACTATTTTTTGTTTTAAAAAGTGGCTTATTTTTAATACAGTTATTGATTTTAAAAATTTTATATAACTATATTTTAATACTCATATACTGTTCCCGAAAACTGCTTCCATATTCTTCACATCATCATACTATTTCAACTTTGTTATTTTTGTCTTTCAGAAAAAAATCAAAAATCAAAACAAGTAGACAAATGAACAAATATCAACAACACAGAAAAAAAAAGACAATAAAGGCAAAACAAAACCACATAAAATGTCAGTTAAGCAAGAAAACTAGCAATAGTGCCACAAATGTAAAAGGAGTAATGTAGTACTTTTTGATTGGTTTTAAGGGTCATTTCATAAGATAAAATCCTTGCTGACCCTGCTAAAATGACCAAGAACCTGAGACTAAACAGTCCATAAATTCTAAGAGGAAATGTACTGTTATCAGTAATAAAATCACTTCAAATAACATATTATACTGAAGTTTCTGTACATCATTCAGCTCTCTTCAAGGAAACTTGTTGAAGCATATGAAATTAATACAATGACCTAAAACTGGACAGAGTGCAGAAACAGAGATTTTGCAGCACTCATACTTAAATAGAATAGTTTTTATCATACATTTTCTCTCAAGGTTCAGCGATATATGTGGTAGTAAGGGAGGTAGAAAGTTTGCAAGAAACAGAGGTGATAGATGACTTCACATAAACAAGCTGGTCCAGATAGAACATTGCTAGTACCCAAATTGATGCCAAAATTGATTACAGTATGTGCAAGACCTAAACAAATTTAAAACAGACAAAATTACACTATAGAAAATGGAAAGTAGACAAAGTCCTATTCCTAACGAGTAAGCTATTTGAAATTGATATCAGCTGGTAGAGAAAAAATATGTTTCTCTAATGCAATGACATTAAGTAAGTCAACTACACTTAAATATAATTTCAATGCCAAGGAGTAAGAGGCCAGCATGAATGGACTTTAAAACCAATCAAAAAGTGGTAAATTACTCTTTTAACATTGGTGCCACTATTTAACCAGTATATCTTTCAGGAATGAAAATATGATAGATCATAGATGAAATAGCTAAGTGATATTGATAACTGCTTTTCTATTTCTGTATTATGCATTGTATTTTTAGCATTATTTATGCTAGTTAATAGTTTATAGTTGGGCATCAGCTTTATTTCTCTTTGTTTGAAGACACATGAGCATTGTAGAATATTTAATTATGTAAGATATTTTATTTGTTTATGTTGCAGAATATTACTTTAAATATATGAAGGTGTTTTATATATGTTTATGCTGCTGTTAAGAATATAAAAATGTGTTTCTTTTGTTAATGATGTATTTGTTTAATTATGTAAATATATATTGCTGCTTCATTTTTCATGCTTAAGACATCTGTTTAATATAATTAAAAAAGCCTAATTGTCAATATCTTGGCAAAAGAGGGATATTCAGGGCTGTCAGACAGACAGAATAAATAAGAGGGGAAATCAAGATTTGAAGGAGAAAAAGTTTGTAAGAATAAGGGAGAGAAGGACCAGAAGCCAGGCACGAAATTCAACCAGACAAAAGAATCAGTGAAATTAAAATATACAGAAGGAAAGAAAGGCAAAAAGCACCAAGGTGAAATGTACATGAATAGGAAAAGGTTATGTTATGAGTTAGTGGGGCAAGCATAAAATAATGTTGAGCATTTGTAACTACAATGGAATTTCCATGTAACCAACATGAGGCCTGTATTTTTATGTATTGTCTGAGAAAGCCGAGGAAAAAAAGAAATAAAAAAAAGAGAGAAAGGGATATAAACCCAAACAGCAAGCCCATGAGCAAATGGCACACTAAGTAGAAGTAGCAAGCTAAATAAAAACATCTGCTACATTGAGGGCACCCACTTCCAAAATTGAGGTGTTTGAATACAATTCACAGAGAAACCAAGCTTTATAAAGTTTGCTGTCTTCAGAGACCTCAAAAGGGTGTGGGGCCCTCCACCAGCAAATGGCCTATATATCACGGATTAGCAGTTTAATGTTTGTCTCAAATATCAGGAAATGTTGCAACTGCCCATCTGTATAAAATTCCTAAAGCAGGTTTTGATTGAAAATAAAAGTCTAAACATGTACAATGTGCCTAATAATGTCTATAGGTTGAAGAAATAAATGAAAATGCATATAACTAGAAATAGAAAAACGTTAAAAATTTAAATAGTTTAATAATAATAAAGACTAAATCAATATAAAGTTTAACAGCCACATAAGGATGTAAAATGTGCAGTTTGGATCCTTTATGGTATTGTGTCAATTTTGAATTTTTTTAATGCTAATGGGTGAACAACAGCTGCAAAGAGACATGGGATTGTAAGAAAAACCGCTGAGGATGCAGAGCTCCCCAGCTAAGTATTGGGCTGAACTTCAATAGTTCAGTCCATGGAAGGGAGGAGGAAAATAAGAACAAAGAGATCAAGACAATTATGAGGATACCCACAGAAAGAGCTTATTGGTGCTCACTGAAACCAGACTGAAAACTAGGGAGCCTGTATAAAACCAAATTACGACCTCTGATTGTGGGTGACAGTTTTGAGGCTTGGGCAGTTTCTGGGGCTACTGGCAGTGGAATAAGAATTTATCTCTAGTGTGTGAGCTGGCTTTTTGAAGCCCATTACCTATGGAGGGTTTCCTTGCTCAGCCTAGATATGGAGTAGGAAGTTAGGATTGAGTGGGAGGGCCTTGGTCCTGCCTCAAGTGTTGTGACAGACTTTGTTGACTCCCCATTGAAAGCCTTACTCTCTTGGGGAGTAAAATAGGTGGGATGGGGAAAAGAGGTGGAGGCAGTGGGAGGAAGTGAAGGAGAGGGAACTGAGACTGCTATATAAAAAGATTGTTTTAAAATAATAGAATAAGGAGGACTGCTGAATTAAAATAGTCTAGATACTTGAGGGATGTCTTAACTTTTATATAGAAATCAGAAAATGTATTTGTTGTAGAAGAGGTTACGGTTTCATTTTCATGGGAAATGAAAGGTGGTGGATTAATTAAAGGATTATAGGTATATGGTTTGATCAGAGAGATTCCCCTGAAAATCCAGAATACAGACAGAAATAATCTTAAAGACATTAAAAAACAAATGATGCATATTTTACCTGCTCAAACATAGAACAAAAATTCATCTTTGACTAACTTGTGTACATTGCGCAGTCCATACTGTGTTTGTGTAGATATGTATGCTATCTTTCAAAGTCTGTGCATTTTTTGAAAAAGGGAACTAGTCATCAATGAAAATGGGTACCTCAGCCTTTCAGAGTGGATCTGTTTTAGTTTAGCACTGCACCCAGCAAAGTTTCAAGGCTTTTGGCTGAAGTGGTCTAGAATCATAGACTATTCTTGACTGGACTGAACATAAGCATTTAATTTTCCCATTGCACAGAGACTGGACAACAAATGGTATAACTGCTTTTTATAGAACTTGGTCATTTTACAAATTTTCTTAGGTTCTCTAATGATGCTGTCCCTCACAGAGAAAAAGAAAATAGTCTAGAGAACATAACATAATGCCCACATTAAAAAGACGTGAGGTGGGTGATTTTTGGTCATTTAGTGGATTATGAATGCTTATCATTTTTAGTGGGGATCAAAGAATATCAGATAAAAACATCTTTTAATTTCAAGTATTTTACATTGGTTTGGATTTTGGTATATTGATACAAATTAGAGATTATCTTTGTTATACTGTATGAATGCTTTTCTAATCTTGTTTAGGATATTATGACTATATAGCTCATTTAAAATGTAATATATAATTAAAAAGTACAGGTTAGTATTTAGTCATCTATAACATTCAGACAGGAAATCATGTGATATATGTGTTCAAGGTTAAAGAGAAATTTTAGAGATATAAGTGATCTTCGAGCACTTCAAAGACCTGAAGGATATAGCATTTAAGAAGTTTAATAAACTGTACCTTTTAATGAAAGTGAGAAATATCAGCTCCTGTCAGTATCAATATACTCTCTAAATGGATGATGGACATCAAACATCCTTCATATGGAGTTTGCTTTCATTGTGGCAAAGCTAAACATTTGTGCTAGAAACTGTCTTTGCCTCAGCTTCTGACAGTATACTGTCCAAACTGGACATAAAGGACCCAAAGGAACACTGCTGCTGAACTTTTGATGAAACAAGGTGGGAACTTCCTTCAAATTCTTTGCAATATCTGTTTACTCAGGTAATAGTATATTCTTCTGAGGTCTTTGGTAGAGTTGAAGACTAGAGAGGTATAGAAACAGTTTTCCTTACTTCTGGTAGAAGGTAAATTGGGTAAAGATTTGGACTTATCAAGATAGGATAGAAAATAAAGCGATTCCTATGAATTTTCTAAATGCAAATGTCAGAATATTGTAAGTGTAATTTTTACAAAGCTGTTCCAGTTGTATATAATTTTAATATATTAAAGTGAAAACTCTTCAATTTTATTTAAACAAAATTGGGCAATGTTGAAAAATATTTAATTATGTAAACATGTTTTATATTTGTTTGTGTTGCAGAATATTACCTAAGTAAAGGTATGTTACATTTGTTTATGATGCCTATGTTAGTGATGTAAAGATGTGATGAATTTTTTCATTTTGTATTTGTTTAATTATGAAAATATGTGTTGCTGTTTTACCTTGCCTGCCTAAGAAACGAGATTAATTTAATAAAAAGCTGAATGAACAATAGCTAGGCAGGAGAGGGATATATAGGAATAGAAGGCAGAGAAACTAAGTAGTAGGAGAAATCTAGGGTCAAAAGAGAAATATAAGAGATTGAGAGAGAATGAGAAAGAGCACATGGGGCCAGAACTCAGGCACTCATCAGCAAGATAAAGACAAGGATCAGTGACAGTAAGATATACAAACGGGAAGAAAGGTAGAAACCCTGAGACAAATACAGATAAAGAGACTAAAATCAAACAAAATCCAAGCACTGAAAATAAAGTGGACACAAATTTCCATCCCTAACCAAGAAACTATATGTGGTTGGAACCTACTAGTAGGTTTTCTCCAACGGAGTGGCAGTCAACACACCCCAGGACTCTTCCATGAACACAAGTATTTGACCAACATAAATCACACATTTTGTGTGTGTGTGTGTGTGTGTGTGTGTGTGTGTGTGTGTGTGTGAATGCTGTGCTTAATGCTTTATTTTGATTTGGTACTTTTGTTTCATTGATTTACTTTCTTTTTTCAGATTGTCTATTTTAATTATTAGTTTAATTTTCTCTGATTTTTTTTTCTTGAGAAAGGGAAAGAATATGAAGTTGATAGATAAGGAAGTGGAAAGTATCTGTGAGGAGTTTGAAGTGTGGGAATATGTGAAAATATATTTTATGAAAAGCTTTTTAAAGAAAAAATGCCCGAGGCCAGATTGATATCCACTGAAATGATATCTGAACCATCTGTTAGGGGCAAGGAAGCTTCCTTTGCTGTGGTATCCATGATATCAGACTCATAACTGACAATGAGAGACATTGAAGACATGTTTGACAACCCACTGCCACAAAAAAGAAAAGAAACATTCCAGACAGGAAGCTATTGAAGAGAGCCAATAAAATTGTGATAAAGATACTTAAGTGTTGTTCTTCACAGCTGATGGCTTCTCACATGATTGGGATGAAAGTTGGATGTTGGGGAAAGTCTCAGTTTACTTTAAGGCTGACTATTAGGAATGTGTCCATGATCCAACTACTATACAACCAAAACAAATTGTACTGCTGGAATTTTTGTTCTGTTTTGTTTGTTTTGGTTATATTTTGATTAGAGGGGGTACAAGGATGAGATGGTGGTGGATCTGGAAGAAATGGGAAGTAAGTGTGATTGAGGAGTATATTAAATTCCCAAATAATCAATAAAACATTATGTTGAAAAAAAGAATAAAATATGATTCTCAACAAAAGGAGTCATTCTGAGACAACATAACATGTGAACACATTTACATAAAATTTAAAGAATAGGAAGCTCCATAGAGAGACAAAGTAGACTGTTGATTTCTTGGGGCTAGAAAGTGGTAGAATGGATAATAACCTTTGACTGGTTTTGTAGAGTTCTTTAGAGTTTGCTTGTTTGTTTTTCCATGAATTTACTGAGGTTTCAGTCAGTAATTGTAGTACTTCAGTTAATGGCCCACTTTCCAGGCTGTGGCCCTGTGGAACATTTTGTCCTGTCTGGATCCACCTCCAGCCCCTGACACCAAATGTACATTTTAACTTGAAGAAACTGAGAATCAAGTAGCTGACCTTCTGTCTTTGCCAGGTTGTCTACAAAAGAGAACAACATTTTACTCTGAAAAAAAAAATGACTGCTATCCTCAAACTCCCTCCCTTTGAATTAACGTGTGTCCATTTTACAGACTCTCTCTATCTCTCTAGGATTACTTTCTATAAAGTAGTTGCTTAATTCTGCTCTTGATCCAAGGTTTATTTTATTTCATTAACACAAAATGAAACCTTGGGATTCACAGTGTGATTGAATATTCCATAATGTAATTAAATATTTTGAGGTTGATTAAAGGGGTAATTCACAAAACAATCCCACACCAGCTTGGGATTAGGATTAATAAAAGGGTTATTTACATAAGGGAAAAACTTACAGATCACCATCCTAAACAAAAGCCCTCTGCATGACCAGGAAAAGAATCTGGTAACCGGAAGTGGAGACTGAAGCAAGAGAAACTTACACAGTCTAGAGAAGCTGATGGTGTTGCAATTGTTCTTGACAGCAACTCTTCACAGTTGAAAAAGAAGGACTCTGTTATTTGTTTCAGTTCTTTTCCTTTTATCAATAGGCCTTATCAGCCATAATCATTCAATCCCTGTAATCAAGCTTAATGATGTGTGTAGAAAATATATTTAGAAAAATAAATTAGAGCAAGAAAAGATTACAAAAACTTAAATTTAGAGCTGTAGAACAGATTTTGTAAATAATAGATCCTGGTGCTACCATTTATAGTAGAGTAGTAACAACCTAAGTAAATAGAACCAGTCTATGTAAGAATGATTTTTGTCACTTTACATATATGATTGCATATTATAATAAGGCATTCATAAAATTTATATAAATATATTCCCTTTTACATATTATGCATATATTATATATGTTTAGGTGCATATATACATTTAATTCTAAAATATAATTTCAAAATGAATGTTTTTTGTTTGTCAATAGATGTTATTTGAAATCAGTGCTGCATATATTGCTTCAGATAGTGTATAGAAGAATAATCTGACCTCATACACTTTAAATTCTTATATAAGAAATAAAAGCTTGTATACATATATGCAGATGTATTTGTATGGATTGTAATAATTGGGCTTCAATGCTAGTATCACTTCTAATGTTTTTTTGAACTTTTAACAAATTAATAGATCTTTGAGAATTCAGTGAAATATATTTTTTGTATACTATAATCCCTTCTCCTAATTTGTACCAGATATACCCAAGTTTGTTCTCCCTGTTTGTCTAAACCACAGAATAAAATTTGAACTTTCCATATGCTCTTGGATGTGTGTGCATTCACTGGACAATCCATGACCTGAAAACGTATGTGTATGTGATCATATGTGTGTTTGTACATGTATGTATGACTTGTCTAGCCATAGGTTCCTAGGGTCGAATTGTGTCAGATATCAATTTCATCTTATGGAATGGGCTATAAATTTAATAAGAAAATGGTTGATTAAACCATAATATTCAGACTAATATAGCATTAATGGACATATATTTCCAGACCAGTTACTATTATAGCTGCTAAGGTTTACAGCTCAGTTAGATTTGTGGTTACTTTTCTCCTTGATTGCCATATATACCTATTGAGTTCTTTTACTGTGATAGCTAAGTGATAGAGTTAAGGTTACTAGTTCAATTTTAGCATGATTCCCCATGTTCTGACTCAAGTGTTAGTTGTTTTCAGTAATGTAACATGAGGGCCTGCTTATTGGGGTTTCCATCCTGTCCAGTTCCCACAGTTGGTACACACCAAAGAAAATCACACAGAGAGTCTGCATTAATTATAAACTTCGTATCAGCTCTTATAACTTACATTAATCCATTATTCTTATCTATGCTAGTCACATGGCTCAGTACCTTTTTGTTTGGCAGGGAAGGTAACATCTTGCTTCTTCCATGATCTGGGTAGGACTGCAGAGGGAGCTTCATTCTTCCCAGAAAACTCCTGTTCTCATTTCCCTGCATCTACTTTTTGTCTGGCTATTGGCCAATCCGCATTTATTTAAAACGTAATTGACAGAATTGTCCCCTACAACAGTATTAGAATTTTATTATCAAATTCTACAAGGTAAACAGAAACACTGGAAATATCCTGTGATGCTTGGAAGTTTATGGGTCTTTTCTGACCTTCACCTTAAAAGAAAGTTATTCAATTGCATTCATTGTGTTTTGAATCTGATACTTTGTGTCTAGTAGGGTTATTGTCACTCAGCTATAGCTTAACTACCTTTAAGCTCTTTTCATATATATAAATACACACACACACACACACATATATATATATGTATGTATGTGTGTATATCTTTGCATATACTTAGGAATCTTCCACAGTGTTGGGGTTGGGTTTACATATAACTTTTAGGAACATCTTCAGTGTTAGTTATCTATCTCTTTATTCCCTCCTCTTCGATGCTCTCACATCCTTCAAATCTTCTAACCATAACTAGGGGGTTCGTCTTCATTTCATTCTATCTCCCCTTACTTGAAAACCCTAAATCAATGATTTCATACTCATTTCTTGACATCTATGGGAATTCAAATTAGATACTCATATACATGCATTCATAGCTGACATTCATAAATGAAAGAAAAACCTGTGTCATTTGTCTTTCTGTGCTGGTTATCTCACTCAGAATGACTTATTCCATCTGCATTTATGTATTTGTTAATTACATTTGAATTAACAGTTAAATGTATCACATTTTTTCCATTCATCAGTTGATGGACTTCTCTCTCTTAATTTCCTAACAGTTAAAAGAACAGGAATGAACCTAGATTAGCATCTGTCTTTGCAGCTGTTCTTTAGCTCTTTATGCGTTTGTCTAAAAGTGATGTATGCAGATCATGTTGTACATATTTGTAGTTTTCTGAAAATGCTCCAGACTCTTTGTCATATTGGCTGTGTGTGTTGACTTTGTTTGTGTTTACTTTGCAAAATTGTGAATAAGTATTTACTTTTGTCTCTAATCCTCTCCAACATCTTCTATGATTTTGATCATCACTCATCTGATTGGGATATGAGGAACGTTCAAAGTTGTTTTAATTTGCATTTCCCTCATGGCTAAGGATGTTTAATAGTTTTAAAATGTTTCTTAGTGATTTGTATTTCATTATTTGAAAACTCTCTTTAGTCTCATGATAGATTTTAATTTGTTATTTTTTTGATTTTTATTTTTTGACCTTTTGAAAAAATATATTATAGATGGAAATCCTATGTGAGATGTTAAAGATTATTTTCAGTATTTTATGATGCCTTATTACTTGAATTATAGTGTCCATTTTGGTATAGGAACTTTATCACTTTAATGAGTTTCTCTTCATGAAGTGTTGGTATATATGCTTACATTACTAAGGTACTGTGCTCTTTCCTGCTACAGGATGTTCAAAAATACAGCCACTTTTTCTGTATCAGATTCAGGGTATTTTGTCTTATGTGAAGGTTCTTAATTCACTTGGAGTTGAGTTTTTGTGTAGAATAAGATTTAAAGATTTTTTTTGTACTTCTGTATATCCTTAACCAGTTTGACTAGCTTCATTTGTTGAATGAGTAGTCTTTTCTCCAGGACTTTTCAGCAAATTATTTCATATGCACAGAAATATTATAAAATGTTGTCTTGAAAGCAGTATTAAAATAAATTGTAAGAAATACATAAAGAAGTTTATATGATCAGTTTTTATCACCTGGTATATTTTACATAATAATTTTATATAACTTTTTTAGCTAACCAATGTCAATGCTTTGGGTTTCTATACATACATACCACCACAAAAAATGAATAATGCATAAAAGCTAAATCTATAATATGGCTTAAACGTCAAAAAAGTAAGCTTTCTTTCATAAGTTTAAAGACATAAATTCTTTAGATTATTTTTATATAGTGTACAAGCAATTGCATATCACTATTAACCATAATATACCTATTAATTAATTAATTAATTAATTTATTAAAAATTTCCACCTCCTTCCTGCCTCCCTTTTCTCCTCCCACTCCCCACCTTCTTCTCCCTCTCTGGTCCTAAGAGCAGTCAGGGTTTCCTGCCTTGTGGGAAGTCCAAGGTCCTTCCCCCTCCATCCAGTTATATAAAGGTGAACATCCAAACAAACTAGGCTCCCACAAAGTCATTCCACACAGTAGAATCAAAACCCAGTGTCATTGTCCTTAACTTCTCAGTCAGCCTTCATTGCCAGCCACATTCAGAGTGTCCAGTTTGATCACATGATCCATCACTCCCAGTCCATATACTATAGCATATGTATATGAAGCATATTTAATTTTACACCCCTTATAATATGAATCTTCCTATCTTAATCTCCATTATATACATATATATTAATCTAGTCCAACAAGGAACATCTTATTCATTTCCTCATCCCTGTATTCTTGATTTAATGTTTCTTTTCCTTTGATGAATTCTTGTTCTTTTTTCCTTTCCTTGCTAAATATTTTCCCTGTCTCAAATACCTACATATAGTATAGAATTCCTTGTAGAGCTAGACATTTCAGGAACAAAGTTTAGTAAGTCATAGTGATTGTATGTTTATATTTTATGAATGTCAATATATACATCTTTGCAAAAGAATGTGAACTACAGTGTAAAGAGCATCACCTCAATCATCAGCAGCTGAATGCTAGCCACAATATTTCCAGGGTGCAGGAAGAACTTTCTTAGTATAGAATTTTTTGTAGATTAAACTGTGAGTTGGGGCTGGAGAGATGGCTCAGAGGTTAAGAGCATTGCCTGCTCTTCCAAAGGTCCTGAGTTCAATTCCCAGCAACCACATGGTGGCTCACAACCATCTGTAATGGGGTCTGGTGCCCTCTTCTGGCCTACAGACATACACACAGACAGAATACTGTATACATAATAAATAAATAAATAAATAAATAAATAAATAAATAAATAAATATTTAAAAAAAAAACTGTGAGTTGTTTGAGTCTTCACTCAGACCATTGGGGCTCTGATAAACCTTTATTATGAAAACTATTTTCATGTAAATAATAGCATAAACGTACTCCATTTTATTTTTGATCATATCTACATTGATTTAGACAACATTCTGTAGCCAGTAAAGTTGGGAACTGATCTCCAACTTAAAGATTGATGAATTATGATCATTCTCTAATAGAATGGCTTCCATGAAACTTATACAAATTCAAGTAGGATGGAAAAATAGACTTGTATCAATCTAATTCATACATATATCTTAATATTTATTCACAAAATATCTATTCAGGAAAATAAGAATATTTGAATATAAATAAAATTTCATAGATTTTATAGAATGTAAAGTGAATAATTGAAATTTTTTAATTGGCCTCCAAATACCAAACTCCTTTGAGATTTAAATTAGCATGTGTAAAGGAAGGACAAGCTATCTCCTCATTTATGTCCCAGCTCTTTGGAAGTGCTTTGTGAGATAATTAAGTACGTCTGCATAACACAAATGGTTCCTATAAATCTGTCATTCATCACTCTCTTCTCTTTTTGCTTTATGATACAGTATCCATTCATTTATAGAAAACTGAAACCATCTTTCTGGTAGGGAAAATTTGATCTTTATTTTTGGCTAAGTTTTGTTGCTCAAAATTTCAATGTTAGATTGTTATTCAGAAAATATTACTTAAAAATTTGTAATGGTATTATAAATTATATTGACATAATATAGATTCCAGTATGTATAGCTATGAGGAGCAGATTTTATAATGGTATTTCTAAATTTTTTTTCCATTTTTCAAACTATTAGTCAAATTTTGAGGGACTTACACAAAGCATTTGAGTTGATAAGGGCAACATTGATTTAAAATGAAAAAAAAAACACATAGTTTAAACCTTAGCCAAGTAACCCATAGATTTTTAAAATGCATTAACAAGTGATCAGTGTAGAAGTAGCTAACCATTGCCAAGAAAAACTCTTAAAGAACTTTCCAAAATGACATATGCTTCATTGCCAAATTGTCTATTGCAGATTGGCACTCCATTGTACAAATATTATGCTGAAAGTACAATTCATAGTGCAGTGCCATGTACATTCTACTACTTATTTAAATTATTTTAATTTTATTCATAAGTGAATACTCCCTAATAATTTGTTTTAATCTCCTAGGAAATTAATACATTTTAAAATTGAGGCATGAAAATAAATTAACACTTGTAAAATATACTTGCATCTTGTAAATTAGTTATTAGATAAAAATGATATACAATTCATCAGTGCCAAATCTTCTTGCCATCCCATTTATTTTATATGTTTTGAACCTCATTTTGAAATGCTGGCTTTCAAAAAGTGATAAGAAAGTCAAAGTTTATCACATTATGTTAAAATGTTGATATGTTAAAAATGTGTATTTCAAGAATTAAAATAAAATGTACCTTTTAAATTTGTATCTGCAGTATTTTATTATATTGACATAATTAAGCCAAATACTTAAAAATAGACGTGGAAGTGTTGTAGGAAACTGCTCTTTCATTCCTAGCCACCCAGACCCAAATAATTAGACAGATACTATATTAATTAAAATACTGCTTTGCCTATTACTTCAGGATTCTTATTGACTAACTCTTTCATATAAATTAAAATGTTTCTATTAATCTGTGTTTGGCAGTGAGATTGTGGCCTACTGATGAGATTTTGGTGTGTCCTACTCTTGCAGCTACATGTAATTTCTCTGACTCCACTTATTCTCTTTCTATATCTCTTACAGCCTGGCTATATTCTGCCATGTTATATGTCGAAGCAGCTTCTTCATTAACCAATGGTAATAAAATATATTCATAGCATACAGAAGGGAATCACATACCACCTCTGCTTTTCTGTCTAAATAAAAAGGAAGGTTCATACTTTAACATATTAAGTTTAAAAAAGACAACTGGCCTTGCCCCACTAACACACTGATGATTATCTCGAATATCACCATAGAAAGTTCCTGCGGTGATGGCTGGAGATACAGACAAATTCCCTCATCAGAGCAACAGACTGAGCCCCCAAGGTTCAGTTGAAAAGGAGAAAAAGGAAGAAGATAAACAAGGAAGTCTGGACAGTGAGAGATTGGTTCACCCACGGAGACAGTGTGCCCATTCTAATAGGAGCTCAACAAATTCAGCTGGACCGGGACTGAATGAACATGAGATCAAATCACACTCTCTGAATGTGGCTGAAAATGGGGGCTGAGAAGTCATTGATAAAGACACTGGGACTTGTTTCTACTGCATGTATTGGCTTTCTGGGACCCTAGTCTATTTGGATGCAAAGATTCCTAGGCCTGAATGTAGGGGGGGCTTGGACTTCTCACAGGACAGGATTCCGTGCCCTCTCTTAAGGAAGGAGCGGGAGGGAGTTGGTGAGTGGGGGAGCAAAAGGGGAATGAGAGGAGAGGAGGAAGTGTAAATTTTTGAATGGAAAAATTTAAAAAAAGAATTATTAAGCTAGAATGATTATTATAATATTTAGTCCATTTACTTGTGACAAGTGAAAGAAATCATTTTATCCTTTTGATAAAGGAGGTCCATCAGTGTTTGTCTTGCTTTTATTACTTGATGAATAAAGTTCTCTGGGCCAAAATAATAGTCATATTCCTTGCTAACTCTTGCATCTTTAATTAACCCATTTATATTAATCCATGTATTGTCATGAATCTGTGGCCTACTGGTAAGATTCCATCTGGTGATGCAGGACAATTGCCTGTATTCTGTCAATCATGTTTTAAATCAATGCTGATTGGCCAGACAGGAAGTATAGGTGGGAAAACCAGACAGGAAGTAGAGTTGATGCAATGAGAACTGGAGAATTCTAGAAAGGAGGAAGCTGATTTCTCCGAGTCCTGTGCAGATCACCGAGAAAGCAGGATGTGACCTGCCAGCTGAAAAAGGTACTTAGCCATACGGCCAAAATAGATCAGAATAATTGGTTAATAGAAGTCATAAGAGCTAATAAGAAGCCTGAGCTAATGGGTCAATCAGCTTATAAAATAAGAAGCCTGAGCTAAAGGGTCAATCAGCTTATAACTTATGGAGATGTTTGTGTGATGTTCTTTCTTCACATGGCTTTATTTTAACCTCTATTTCTTTTTATTTTTCTTTTACTTTTTGAGACAGGTTCTCTGTATTTCTTTGTCCTGGAATAACTGTGCAGACCAGGCTGTCCTTAAACTCAGAGATCCGTCTATCTCTGCCTCCTCAGTGCTGGGACTAAAGGTGTGTACCACCACACCCAACTACTCTCTTTCTTTCTTTTTAAAGAATTTTAACTTTTTTTCTTTTAAGCCTGCATATGTTTTTAACACACTGTAAACCATTTAGAAGTTTTCTTCCTTTTTGAATCTCTCTTTACTGTATATCTCTCTTTTTCTGACCATGTGGGTCTTTAATTTGTAAGGAATATGGCAAAGATTAAAGCCATGGCTTTAATCTAGATCTAGTCCATTCCTTAGCTTTATGAAATTCCACCCTCATGGTGGAGGTACCAGTTGTAGCCATGTTTTTTTTTTCCCCCATAACTCTATGGTGTTTTAAGATCCTTGACAGCAAGCAAGCTGCAACAATGTGTCCATAAACAACACTCAAAAGCTCCTATGGCATTTCAAGGTCCTTGCCAGGAAGCAAGCTGCAACAATGTGTCCATAAATAACATTCAAAAGCTCCATAGTCAGGACCTCCTGCTTGAAAGAGTTTTCCCTGGGAGAATAGCCCAGAAAGCTGACATTTTAAAACAGTGCAGCTTTTTTTCCTGCTACAGCTAAAAACTGAAATGCTTGACTCTAGTCTTTCCCAAGCTTCCTCAGACTTTCTGTGGCTGTAGTTATCCTCATGGGCGCCATTCTGTAACATGTGTGACTGGCTTGTTGGGGTTTTCTGTCCTGCCCAATTCCCACAACTGTTTATCCCCAAAGAAAATCACACAGAGATCTCCATAAGTTATAAGCTGTTTAGCCCATTAGCTCAGGCTTCTTATTAGCTCTTATGACTTATATTCTGTCATATATATGGGACTGAGCTGTGGGAACTGAGCTGAACAGAAAACCTCAACAAGCCAGTCCCTCAATGTTACAATCTGGTGACTGTCTCCTTCATCGGCTACATGGTATCTCTGTGTCTCTGCCTTCTTTTCTCTCTCTCTGTTCTGATTTCCCACCTGGCTTTACTCTGAGCAGCCATTGGCCCAAACAGCTTTTTCACTAACCAATAAAAGCAACACATTTACAGAATGTACCATTGGTTAATGAATAAAGCTGTTTCATTCAATGACTTTGCAGAGTGAAGTCAGGTGGGAAATCCAAATGAGATCTATTTAGGGAGGGAGAGTAGGCAGAGTAAAGTAGGTTCAATGTAGCTGATAAAGAAGAAAGATGCCACAGCTGGAAACTTACTGATTGACCACAGCCTCATGATGATACACAAATTAATATAAATGAGCTAATTTAAGATGTAAGGTATAATTACTCAGTAGGGAGCCTGAGATAATAGGACAAACAGTTTGGATATTAACATATTTATTAATTTCTGTAATATTATTTAGGTCTTGGGCAGGCAGGAGTCAATGAACAGTCCCCTTATATCATCCATCCTTTCTTTGTGAGTCTAAAGTTTCATATCTAATTAATCTTTTATCATAACTAAGGAAAACTATCACTATAACTATCTGTGTTAAACTCTTCAAAGACTCCAGAATGTTGTAATATTGCCTAAGTAAACATAAATGCATTATAAGCAACTTCCAAAATTCTAAGTTGACAGAAGCATCTTGCTGTCTGGTCACCTAAAGTTCTTCTTCAATGCTGGGCATCCATCTTCAGTCTATGGTCCCAAAGTATTTTGAAGGCTTTTCCATGAAACAGAAAATTTGAAGATGTGCTTCACTTATTTTGTCAGTTTTTCAGTCACTTTCTTATGTGTCCTGCAGAATGTCTGGCAGACTTTTTAATGAAGCTGGAATTCTGAAAGACCATCCTGTCTTTTGGGAAGTTCAGCATTCACTTTCTTCTAGGTCCTATATAACCAGTTCATACAGCATACCACCAAGCAGTCCAGATAAGCACTGTTTCTTGCCCAAATTGATAGCAAAGTCCATAAGGAAACACTCCAATGCATATCTTCCTCTTCAAGGACTTTGTGCTGCCAGGAACAGACATGTTTCAGTGTAGAAAAAAGTCTAAGATCTTAAAACATTTTAAATGTCATATTTTGTAGGTCCTTTAAGGTTTTGATGATTATGTAACTGAAATATAGCACTATATCTAGAAAACCTAACTATTATAAATTAATACCTATTAATCTACAAATTTATATTAGATATTACATTTTAAATGATCTAAACAACACAAACACAATATCTTAAACAAGAGTGTATATATATCTTTATCATATATCCCTTACTTTTATTTTAGAAATTGATTGTGAATATTAACCATTTTTAATCAAACCCTTTAAACAAAAACATACATTTATAAACAATCATTTTGGGAATTTGGGTGTAGTTTTCTCCAATCCGCTTCCTGCTCTTTCTTGGGTGAAGTATATTTAAGGTTTCACTGAGACCTCCAGGAGGTCTTATTACATCAAACCACATTAGCTTGGAAGCAATCCACAGGTTATCATTCTCTGTGGAAACAAAAGCAGAAGCTATTTTTCAATGTAACTTTTCCTTAGACTCAAATTTTGAAGTTAAGATACTTTAAAATATATGTTAGTTTAGCATAGCCTCTAAAAAAATGTCTCTCTGAGTCAAAAATTTAAAAGAAAGCACAATAACATGCTTAATTCAGACTCTCTGTGCATTTTACATATTTATGTGCCTTATTTTTATCTACTCCTTTAACCTATAACTATCTGTATTTTTTATATTATTTTTATTGTTTCTTTTAAGACTCTATTTCTTTTTTAATAATTGTTTTTACTCTTTTTTTTCTCTCTCAAGCCTATGTACATTTTAAATCACTCTGTGAACTGTTCAGAGGTTTATCTTTCTGAATCAGTCATCATTGCATATTTTAATCATTTTCTTACTAATAGAGCCTTTGTCAAAAATGCTAAGTGGGCATGGCAAGGGTCAACTCCATGGCCCTGCCTATTTGATCTACCCCACGCAACATGGTGGGGACATATCCACCAACTATGTGAACCAGGCTCAGCACCTAAGTTTCAGAGATGCAGTGTGTCTATGTTTCTATCAAGCGATTTGTAACACACTGCTCACAAAACCCATTCAAGCACTCTGTAGCACTATCTCCAAAAAGAGCCAGAGCTGTTCCTGCCCTTCTCTCAGTATAAAACAGGATAATCTTAAAGGTGAGCCTCTGCTTTCTGCCAGCAAACAGAGCCAATTAGAAAGAAAAAAAAATGTGGCAACCAAGAAGCAGCAATTGACTCCTTTTGTTGTTGGTCTAGAATCCCCCCATTGTTTAAGCCACTTTTTAGGTCTTATGTGGATCCATGCTCTATATGGTGGATGTTGTTTCATAAAAGGAGGCTACACTTTCATTTCCAGGCATCCAGACCCAAATAATCACACATAAACTATGTCAATTACACTATTGCTTGGTCTTTTACCTCAGGATTCTTATTGACTAATTCTTATCCCTTAAATTTACCCATTTCTATTAATCTGTATATCCCCATGAGGCTGTGGCCTACTGTAAGGATCTGGTGTGTACTTCTTCATTGGAGGCTACATGGCATCTCTCTGATTTGCTTACTCTCTATATCTCTTCAAGTATGGGTATATTCTGCCTTGCTATAGGATGAAGCAGATTCTTAATTAACCAATGTTTAAAAAGAGCATATTCGTAGCCTACAGAGGGGAATTTGACTTCATAGAAGTACTTGGTAGCTCTTACATAATGAAATACAATATGATTTAGTTAAAATAGGTCTCATTTTTAGAATTATTTGACTTTTTCCAAATAACTTAGAGTCTGTTATGTGTATAATTTTTTATTTCCAACAAAGTAACTCAATTTAGGATAAAATAAATTTCTGTTAGTATATGAAGAAATTAAAATAATTGTGTTTCATTTTTTAGTATGCTATAATTTCTTTTTAACATGTTAACAACATCTCAAAAATTTGACCTTGATTTATCTTAAAATAAGAAAATCTTTGAAATTATCATTTTTGTTTTTAGGAACCATGTTATATCCTCAGTATTTCAGAATTATTTACCAAATGAGAAAAAGGATAGTATGATACATTAGAGAATGTCATATGGTTTATGCAGAATAGAACATAAATATATAAGTATAATCATTTGCTTGCTGTGTATTCAACAATATTGTACAGTGTAGGTTCAAAATTATAATTTGAAATTATTTAAAGAAATTAAAATATTTAATATATTATGAAGAAATGATGAGGATTAATGCTCTTTTATAATGTAAAGATTTTTCACTTGTATTGGTTTAATAAAACACTGATTGACCCATATCCAGTCAGGAAGTATAGGCAGGGCAACCAGACAAGGATAATTCTGGGAAAAATAGAGGCAGAAATTTAGTCACCAGCCAGAGTCAACCACATTTCAGCGGAAACAAGATGATAATGCCTTAGTGAAAAAAAGATACTAAACCACGAAGCTACATGTAGACAAGAATTTGGGGTGAATTTATGTTGTTAGAGATAATTAGTAACAAGCTTGGGAAATAGGCCAAACAGTTTATGATAAATATAAGCCTTTGTGTGTTTATTTGGGATTGAATGACTAAGGGACTAGGTGGAACAAAAACTTCTGTCTACAAAGTAACAACTTGCATTTGCACCAGTCTGAAGAAGGACACTTAAAAGAAATCTCACACTAGCTCAGAACTGAGAATAATAGACAGTTTTTTATTTAGAGGTAGACCCACAAATCTCTGCTGGAACAGAGAACAGAAACCGAATCCAGCAGCCAGAAAAGAGGTCAGAAGCACACTTTACATTGGCAAAACTAGTATAAGAGGCCGCACCCCAGTGGGCAGTTAACTTAAAGGCTATTGGCTATATGATTCCTACAGCACCAATCTTCATATTACACATAATGTAAAAAAGCATAGAGCCCACAATTTAGATCTTGATTTTTTCTTTTTAAGTATGCTTGTTAATATTCTAGGAAGAATATCACAATCTCATACTTAGCATGTATCATAAAAGAAGTAAAATAAGTTGTGACAGTCAGGTGATGTCATCTCTAGGTATGTGTTATTCTGCAAGGAACATTACTCTTTAGGATCAAAGTCTAATTAGTTAAATATTTAAACAATGAATTGTGAAATGGAGTGTCAAAGTTTTTTTGTATTTAATGAAACTGACAATGGCTGTTAAGATGTGAACACATTAGTAGGAAAATGCATGCATTTGCATTTTCATGTAATATATCTGTGTGAGGACTGATGCTCTAAAACAGTATATGATTTATTGTACTCTAAAATGAAATTGATATTTTACATGGATGTTGTGCAGATCTATGTGAATCATGGGGATTCATAACTGAAACAAAATTCCTATGCAATAATAAAGCTAGTTTATGAAAAAATACCTTTGTGATATGTATATATACACATTAAATAGATTTATTTTAAATATATTCATTAAAAAGCACTTACCACTGAAAAATCAAATATATAATTTTTCTTAAAATCCCATTATTGCTAAATCAATAAGTACCAGATTTCAAGAGACGTCTACAATGTAGTATTATTTTCTTTAGTCAGACTGAAGAGTTTCTCTTGGGACGCTGTTTGCCAGGAAGAATCCACTGTTGGTGAATATCAGCAGCTGGCATGATAATGAGTCCATGTTACTGTAAATGAGTTCATTATTATTCCTTTCCTGCTGTCTTGTAATTCAGGCTGCATGGCATGTATACACAAATAAAAAACAGTTACAGTGCATAGCCGAGCTCCAGTGATCTGTAAGAACTGTATTTGCAAAGAAAAGAACATAGTAGAGAGCAAAGGTAAGTGAAGGAGTGAAGTTATACATAAAATGTACTGCCCTGTAGAGTACAATACGTCTCTAAAAGACTAGTTCTCTCACTCTAATTTAAATTAGAAGTACACATAATATGAATTTGGAAAATATTTATTAATTTAATATGTGAACATTTATAGACCGTGAATTCCTTATAGAGATGTTATTCTGTTTAAAAATTAGGAAATATGAAACTCCCTGCAAAGTTTCAGCTTCATTTACAATCTCCAAAATTACCATAAGCATTTCAAACACTATATCTCCTTACAAATTGCTTTATAAAATAACTGTTTTCCATTCATGTGGATATTTTTTTCCTGCTTAGAATGAGAAAAATACAATAAAATAAAATGTAGGACCTTTAATAACAGTGAAGGATGTTAAAGTCACAGGTTACACCTGTGAGCAATTAACTTATTAGTCTACAAATCATATGGAATAATTTGTAGGCCATTCTGGGACAGGAATCCTCAAGGGTTTGAAAGATTGCCTCCTTCATCCAAATGTGCTTTGGATTCAAGTGAGTAAATACTTAGACACTTCTTTCCAGTGTGATGGAGGACAACATTTGATTCATAGTGCTGGTTCTAATGAAAAAGAATATAGTCTGCAAGAAAATAACAACTTGTAAAAATAGGAATAGTTTTTAAATATCTTTTAAAGAAAAGTATTTTCCTGGCTTTCTTAATTCTAATGTTCCTGATGTCCCTTTTCATTTTAGTATTTAAATTTTATTTATTTTTCAGCTTTAAAATGCATATATCTTTAGAGTATCCTTCTCCCTCACTGTAATTGTGTAATGTTGGCACTCTGATTCCCTATGTCACAGAATTATTGTCTTTCCAAGTGATTTTACAATACAGAAATTTAGTCTTGGCTAAGCAGAGTGATAATAGAGCAATGATCATCATACCCAGCTCTTACAACTTTCATAAATCTATTAATAAAGGGCATAGGAAGTGGTTACTAAACACAGCTTTACTTGTAAACTTACTCAGATGCTCTGTGGAGACACTAATTTAACCTCAATATGTTCTGTGATTCAGTCACAGAGCATACTCTATGCTATAATACATTTTATTTATGTATCATGTTAAAAATCAATTCTCTGTGTATTAACTCTGCTTAGAACCAGAATTTTCATTTAGATTTGAAAGGTGATTTATCACTAATGTTTATTGCTTCTACATTAGCTATGTTCTTGTTGCAGGAATGTTTGAGTTTGAAGCTCTTTACTGAATTTTGAATAATTATTTTATACTGAACCATAGTGCTTAGATATTTACTAGAACTAATTTATTTAAATATTTACATTTATCTTGAGTTTTGGTCACAATATGTAATCTAACCATGCCTGGAACTAATTATTACATTCAGAATGAACTTGAATTTATGATAAACCTCTAGCCTTAGTCTTTAGAGTTCTAGCATTCCAAGTATAACCACAATGGTCAGTGTGGTTTGAATGCAAGTTTTGTTCTAGAGGCTGGTCTATTTGACCTCTTTTTTTTTTCCAGATTCTACTGTTCTTGGGGAAGTCTGTAGGATTTGTAGTAGTTGTCTCATGGGAAGATGATTATTATGAATGGGTTTTGCTCACTTCCAGCCTGTACTTTTTTCTTCATCAGCCTTTTCTGCTTCATGATTGATAATATCTTACTCTTACAATTTACCTTGTCACAGCAGCGAGTAGGGTAAAACGCACAACATGTAGTCCTTATTTGGTTTCTAGCCCGCCTGTGCAGATTGGGCAATTTAGAGAAAACTTAAATAAACAAACCCAAAACTGGAGAAAGCATTTTTTTCTAATGTTGATTAAGGAAACAATCTTTTATTAGTAAAGGAAATAATACTCATTGTTGAGTATTAGCAGAAAAATCTTAATAGTATACACAAATTAAGGCGAGAGCTTCAGGAGCTTTTAGGCCATACAGACAAATCACTTGGGAGCTATTACCTAATTAATATATATTGAAAACTCAAGTCTAACTGAATCAAAGACCTACACATAAATACAGATAAGCAAAATTTGATAGAAGAGAAAGTGGAAAATAATTTTGCATGCATTGGCACAGGAGACAGTTTTCTGAACAGAACACCGATAGCACAAACTTTAAGATTGACAATTAATAAATGAACCTCATGAAAATTGAAAAGTGTCTGTAATGCAAAGGACACAATTAATAGTACAAAACATCAGCCTATAGAATAAGAAAAGATCCTCATCAACCCCAAATCCAATAGATTTCCAAAATATATAAAGAATACAAGAAAGTAGATACCAACAAACCAAATAATCCAATTAAAAACAGGGTACAGATTTAAACAAAGAATTCTCAACAGGAGAATCACAAATGATCAAGAAACTAATAAGGAGATGTTCAATATCCTTACCCATATGCAAATCAAAACATTTCTGAAATTCTATATTTCACCTGATAGAATGGTCAGGATCAAAAACACAAGTGACAATAAATGCTGGAAAGGATGTAGAGCAAGGGGAAGGAGACTCCTCATTTTCTGGTGGGAGGTTAAGCTTCAACATCCACTTAAAAATTCAGTGAGGCAATTTCTCTAAAAATTTGGAATCAGTCTAACATGAGACCCAGCTATAACACTCTTGGGTTTATACCCAAAGGATGCTCAACAATACCATAAGAAGACTTATTCAGCTAGGTTCATAGCAGGTTTATTTGTAATAACCAGAGCCAGGAAGAAACCTAAATGCCTTTTTACCTAAGAATGGATAAAGAAAATATGTTACTCAGATGTTAAAAACAAGGACACCAGGAAATTTGAAGGCAGATTGATGTAACCAGAAAAAAAATCATCCTGAATGAGGTAACCCAGACTAAGAAAGACAAAGACTGTATGTCCTCACTAATAAGCAGATATTAGCTGTAAAAGAGTGGATAACTATGCTAGATACCATAGACCTATAAGATTAGGTAACATGGAGGTTTCAAGTGGGAACACTGGGATCTGCCTGGGAAGAAGAAATAGAAGGGAGTTTTTGAGTGGATCCAGGGTAGCTTAAGGCTACTAGAGTGAACATGTTCAGGGTAGAGTACTGAAAGGTACTACTGGAAAGGGATGCATTTTGGGGACAGGAAAAATACACACAAGAAGCAAAACGAGATCTTCCAGAAATCTACAAAGATGACCTCAGCTAAGACTCTAGCAATAGCAAATACATAACATAAACTGACTATCTCCAGTGATCAGATTGGCAACTAACCCCATTGTCACCTGAGAAGATTTATCCAGCAAATTATGCAGAACCACAGTCAAATACCAGGTGAAGTTCAGAAAATCTTTTAGAAGGGGAGAAAGGATGGTAATGGCCAGAATGGTCAAAGACACCACAAAACTCATAGAACCAGCTATCCCGGACTCAGAGACTAAACTAACAATCAGGGAACATGCATGGGCCTGACCCAGACCTTGTACATATACGTTATAGGTATAGAACTTGGACTTCTTGTGGAACTAAGTATGTTCTTTTGGGGGACCTTATTTCTCTTAAGGGGTTGCCCTGCCCAGCATTAATTTAAGGTTCTTAATCTTACTGCAACTTTAAATGCCATGAGAGACAACACCTCCTCTGAGTAGAAATGGAGGAGGAATTGATGGGGTGGGGCAGCAGAAGCATAGTGGGATAGAGGAACTGAGAGACTAGAAAAGGAAACTGTGGTGAAGAAATAAACAAGCAAACAAAAAACCAAATATATTAAAAATGAAAAATAATTAAAAAAATGTAGAAATTTAGCTTTGAGATAGTATTGAAAATAGTTGGGTAGATAAGAGAATATGTTTTAAAAAGCTATTTTCATTGTTTAATGTTTTATTCTTTGTTAGGCTGAACTAGGGACCCTGAGAACCATGCTTGCTATGAGGTGCTCTACCACTGAGCTTAGCTTCTCTATACTTTTTCCTTTCATTACTCATTTTCCTCTTTTCTTTGATCCTATCCTTTCTCCCTCCTTCCCTGTCTCCTGATAGCTCTTCCTCCCTCTCCCCCCATTTACCCTTCAATTTCTTTAACAGCAGTCTATCATTAAGTTGCCCAATATATTGTGAATTTACACTTTAGCCCAGAAAAGGCTTGCATCTAATATGTTACGACTTCGGCCAATCAGAGATATTTTATTTTATTTATTTTTTTTTTTTTCTTTCTTTTTTATTTCTTAAAAATTTCCTCCTCCTCCCCTTCTCCAATTTCCCTCCTACTCCCCCACTTCCCCCACTCCTGCTCCCCCTCCCTCTCCAGTCCTAAGAGCAGTCAGGGTCCCCAGCCCTGTGGGAAGTTCAAGATCCTCCTCCCTCCATCCAGGTCTAGGAAGGTGTGCATCCAAACATACAAGGCTTCCACAAAGTCAGTCCATGCAATATAATCAAAATCTAGTGCCGCTGTCCTTGGCTTCTCAGTCAGCACTCATTGTCAGCCACATTCAGAGAATCTGGTTTGATCACATGCTCCATCAGTCCCAGTCCAGCTGGCCTTGGTGAGCTCGCATTAGTTCAGCCCTCTTGTCTCAGTGGTTGGGCCCACCCCTCGCATTCCTGACTTCCTTCCTCATGTTCTCCATCCTTCTGCTCTTCATTTGGACCTTTGGAGCTCAGTCCAGTGCTCCAATGTGGATCTCTGTCTCTATCTCCGTCCATTGTCAGATGAAGGTTCTATGGTGATATGCAAGATAATCATCAGTATGGCTATAGGATAAGGGCAGTTCAGGTACCCTATCTTCTGCTGCCCAAGGAACAAGTTGGGGACCTCTCTTTGGACTCCTGGGAACCCCTCTAGAGTCAAGTCTCTTGCCAACCCTAAAATGGCTCCCTTAATTAAACAACTGATTTTGGGATGGCAAGGTGAGAAATACTGACAGGAAGAATTCTTTCTAATGATACTGATTCCACAGTTGGAACAGAATTCTAGTTAGGAATACCAATTAAAACATAGATTATATAGTTTTATATTAAATCAATGTTTTTGTGTCAATGCTTACATAAAAATGGAAAATAAAATACTACTTTCTAGAAAAGTTCTAGAAATTAGCATCAATAGGATTTGGAGGTAATAGAACATGAGTATAGAGGAAAAACAGTGAAATGAACCCAGTGGTTGCTCAAACTTTTCCCAAGTAATCAGCATTAGAATAGAAAATAATCATACAAATACACGAGGAACTGACAGTGAATACAACTTTTTCTCAATGCTTGTTCAAATAGATCTACACAAAGTCACACATGTAACCTTTTCTAAAAGAAATTGTTACTTTCAGTTGTCTGAGTAGATAAAGAGTTGGTTTTTAGTCTTCCTAATGCTTATGTTTATTCATCTTTTCAGAACGTTGCGTCTTGACAGTTTTAAATAATTGTAACTACAGTCAAAATTATGATAGTTTAATTTGGAATCATGGACATTTTTCATTAAATATATTTTGATTGCTAGAGTTTTTCATCCTTTTGGTCTTTTTGGGAAAGTTTCCCTTAAGTTCATTAACTATTTTCTATTTTAAAAAAGCCCACATATAAAAACAACAAGAGAGGTCTTTATCTTTGCTCCTCTTCCAGCTAATCAAACTATTCTAAACAGCCTGAGAATGTGTCACATTTACACCATTCATTTTAATTTGAATTAAAATAAGGATGGGTGATAGATAATAAGAATAGGTCAATGGAAAAGGAACTTAAAACTTTTAAGAACAGTCATGGTTTCAAGTATAATATGTAAGGTGAAATATTGTGTGGGTTTGGGATGTTGTTCTGCTTCAAAGCTGCCTAAGGTCATAAACTGATCAGTGTCACACAACCACTCCCTTCAGGACCCATTTATGACAGGGCATTGTGAATGAATGACATTATTTGTGATTCTAATCACAATCAGAAGAGACATAGTTGAATCAAGTATATGGAAAATACTTTTTATTTTTTCTTTAATATCATATCATTTTTAAGGATGCATGAAACAGACAGCAAACTTGTTGGTTAGTCATCTTTGATGAGCTAGGAGATGGAAAAGTTTCATGCTGAGGTAATAAATTTAAAATTTTCTAGGCATTGAGAGAGCCAATTATGCAGCAATGCTGTGAGGTCACTTTACTCGGTGATCCCCAGGAAGATTTTAAGTGCATATATTAAGAATTTAGAGGTCATGTTCAATGTTGTCAACTTCATAATGAAGAATGTTGACTTTTACCATGAGACATGCAAATGAAAACAATTTTTCAGAGGTACAGTCATGAAAACTAGAATTAGGCAAGTAAGCAGATATAGGAAGATTCTCTTCATCTTATTTTTAACTGCCTATGAAATAATATAGCTAATATGTTATTCAATTATGATTTCTTCTCTCTTACAAATGCACACACGTGGCTGTGAAAAGAAAATATGTTACATATTATAGTATTGAAATAACTTAAATATAGTTAATAAAGTTAATGACAATTTCTGAACGACCTTTATATATCCAACAAGTTACTATGCATGAAGAACATTAAGGTTTTATTCTAATTTTTGGTATAATGAGGTAAACATTGGCCTTTATTAAAGATTTATTTATTTTCTATGTGCTGGTGTTTATCTTGCATGCATAAATGTGAGGGTTTTGGGTCCTCAGAATCTATTGTTTCAGACAGATGGGAGATGCCATGGGGGTGCTGGTAACTGAAACCAGGTTCTCAGGGAGAGCCATTGTTCTTGAGCAGTGATCCATCCCTCTAGCCCCAGTAAACAATATAATTAATGCATTTTTCCAAAGTGTCATATTTGAGATATATAAGAATGACAGATTTAAATTATTCATGTCTGTTGCTCTTTGACAAATTTTGGTCATTGATTCATATTCAGATTTTTATTAACTTTTTTGTGTATGTGGTATCTATGTGTACATATGCAGATTTGCTTAGTTTTATTTAATTGGTTATTTTTTGTCAGTTATATTTTCTGTGAACACATAAAAGGAGGACATTCATATGCCAAAAAATTACTGTACATTTGCTGACAGCTTTTACTGTTTCCCTAAGCCAGAATATTGTTATTAGTATTCACTTTTTTTATAGGGATTCATTTTTTTCAGCAAATATTTTATTTTTTATTAATAATTTCTACCTTTTCCTATTTTCTTCCCCTCTCCCTCTCCCATTCTCTCTCCAATCCAAAGAGCAGTCAGGGTTCCCTGCCCTGTGGGATGTCCAAGGTCATCCCCCTCCATACAGGTCTGAGAAGGTGAGTTTCCTAACAGACTAGGCTCCCACAAAGCCAGTACATGCAGTAGAATCAAAACCCAGTGCCATTGTCCTTGGCTTCTCAGTCAGCCCTCATTGTCAGCCACATTCAGAGAATCTGGTTTGATCACAATCACATGCTCCATCAGTCCCAATCCAGCTAGCCTTGGTGAGCTTGCATTAGATCAGTCCTGTTTTCTCAGTGGGTGGGCGCACCCCTCACAGTCCTGACTTCCTTGCTGATGCTCTCCTTCCTTCTGCTCCTCATATGGACCTTTGAAGCTCAGTTCAGTGCTCCATTATGGGTCTCTGTCTCTATCTCCATCCATCATCAGATGAAGGTTCTCTGGTGAAAAGCAAGATATTCATCAGTCTGGCTATAGGATAGGGCCAGTTCAGGTACTCTCTCCTCTGCTGCCTAAGGAACAAGCTGGGGACAACTCCTTGTACACCCAGAAACCCCTATAGAGTCAAGTCTCTTGCCAACCCTAAAATAGCTCCCTTAATTAAGATTTATACTTCCCTGCTCCCATATCCACCCTTCCTTTATCCCAACCATCCTATTCCCCAAAGTTCTTCCCATCCTCCCTTTCTCATTTCTTTCTCCCCCTCTCCCCTTCCTCCCTTCCACCCCCACCCCCAATCTCCCCAGACACTTAAAATCATGCTCAACTTCCTTAGGGATCAGGGAAATGCAAATCAAAACAACTTTCAAATACCATCTTACACCTGTCAGAATGGCTAAAATCAAAAACATCAATGATAGCCTATGATGGAGAGGATGTGGAGTAAGGGAAACACTCATCAATTGCTGGTTGGAATGCAAACTTGTGCAACCACTTTGGAAATCAGTGTGGCGGTTTCTCAGGAATTTCGGGATCTACCTACCCAAGGATCCAGCAATACCAATCTTGGGAATATACCCAAGAGAAGCCCTATCATACTACAAATGCATTTGTTCAACTATGTTCATAGCTGCCTTATTTGTAATAGCCAGAAGCTGGAAACAACCTAGATGCCCCTCAATGGAAAAATGAATAAAGACAATGTGGAATATATATGCATTAGAGTACTACTCAGCGGTCAAAAACAATGACATCTTGAATTTTGCATGCAAATGGATGGAAATAGAAAACACTATCCTAAGTGAGGTTACCCAGACCTCAAAAGATGATCCTAGATCATCTTTTTTTTTTTTCGTGATCCTAGAGAAGCTAAATTAAAAGGTGAATTCTTTATAGGGATTTAATTTAGATTTGCATTTTAGCTCTTTTTGACAAACTGTATGTATTATGTGTACTTTGCACAATTGTAGAAGGAGGAGCAGTGGGCCACTTGCCACTGCCCGGCTTGCTTTACCCGAAATAATTACATGGAAACTGTATTCATTTAAACACTGCCTGGCCAAATATCTGTAGACTCTTATTGGCTAACTCTTACATATTGATTCAACACATTTCTAATATGTAAAAGTTCATGGCTTACTGGGAAAGATTCAGCATGTCTGACTTGGCAGCTTCATGGCAGAGGCTCTCCTGACGCTGCTTTTGTCCTCCCAGAATTCAGTTCTGTCTTCCCCACCTACCTATGTTCTGATCTATCAGGCCAGGCAGCTTTCTTTATTAATTAATCAATGAAAGCAACAGATAGATAGAAGACTCTCCTACATCACACAATATATAACATTTTAAAACATTTTACTTAATTTTATTTTCATAATATAAAAGTTTTGCAGTTGCTTGCAGATATGATATACTCATAGTGACTACCAAAAAGCTTGTTATGTTCTAATATTGTTGCTTTTCCCCCACATTTGGATTTCATCTAGTATATGCTATTATTTAAAATATGACTAAGAATACAATTTTCTTTAAGCTTTAGCTATCATTCAGTATGTATTCTACAATTTTTATATCTAAATAATATATTAATATTTTGTTCAATTAAATTTTATCATTTGAGGTCTCCAGCATTGACACTTGGCAGCTAAAAATAGCATGTTATTTTGGGTCAATAGATCAGTGTCTCTACTGCTAGCAACAAATGTGTGTGTGTGAATGTGGGGGAGGCTATTTTGTCATTTCTCTCAGTGTATGACAATAATGTATTATCCACTGACTCCTTTTATGCTATGTAGTCAAAAATGTCCTGAACTTAGTACTGCCTTTTGGAAAAGACCTTCCACAGTCCCTAAATCATTCAAAAACCATCTAAAATTATGAGAACACTGACTCTTTTCACAATTCAGATTGTTTAAGGTCTTAAAATATTTACTGTTCTCTTTCTCCTGCATCTGCACTTCTGGACTCAATTTGCATTTGTGTGTTCATTATTTTTAAAGAAAAAATCAGAACTAAGAATAATTAAAAATAATTTATCAAAATATTTTTGTGGATGATTTGCTAAAATATATTGGAGAAGAGTATTGTATAAAGGTACTGGTAATGTAAAAATAAATAAAATTGACTTAATTTTTGGTGTTGTGAGTCTATTTTATGACATTATCAGTTTAGTTTAGTTTGACATAACCAATATAGCACAGTAGGAGATGAAGATACAAAATATACACTATTTTAGCTAATATAATTTGAAGGAAATTCTGAAAAGGAACTTCAAAGGAAGAACAGGTTTGGGAACAAATTACAAAACAAAACATCAACAACAAAAACCATGAATTCATGTAACATGCTTAACTTGAGGAAACTTGGAGAAAGAAGTTCAGTAAAATTTCTCATGCCTTAATCAGAAATAAGTTGTGGAAGCAGACATTCCAATCATTGATGGACAGGAGCAGCACTACAAATAAGATTTGAAAGTAAGAGATAAGGAAGAGAAAGTACTCAGTGTGTGTACAGAAAAGGTTCAGTATATTCCTGAAAACTATAAAAAGACCTACTGGCATATGCTCTATATGAAAACAAAAGAGTATAACAGCTTTGATCATGTGAATATAACCATATTTAAAATAAAACTAATTTTTCCCTTCTGAATTATACCAGGTCTATTTCCATATACTATTTTTTTTCTAAATCATTCACTTCCAAAAATCAAAATATTTTTTTTATTTTTGGCTGTGGCATCTATAAAACAGGATGACAAGATGAAGCAATTCCAACATACATATTTTTCTTTTCCTTAGAGAACGGAACTTGCATGCATCTTAAATTCATTTCTAATATATGCTAAAATGAAATCAAAAGACTTTTTTTTAACCATGAATTGATTGTGAGAAGTAAAGTAAATCTATCACTTTTTTCTGACTTTAAACATTTGAAAAAATAGAGATAAAACCCTAAACTCATTAAAATTGGTCAAATTTATATTTCAAGAATACCAGTGCTAAAAATGATTGTGGCTGGGAGACGTCTTAGTGTCTAAGAACACTGGTTTTCCTGCAGAGAATTCAGATTTAATTCTCAGAAACCATATGCTAGCTCACATCCATTCACAAATCTAGCTTAATAGAACCCAATGGCCTCTCCTGACTTTTGTGAGCCCAAGACATTCACATGGTTCACATACATACATGAAGACAAAGTATTTATACATAAAAATAAAATTAATAAATATAAAAATATAATAAAAGATTTTTGGAGATAATAAATAATACTGCTTGATTTTACTTTCAGATTTGGGAAGTGTGGGATATTAAAGAAGGATGCAAAGTGAGCCCTCCTGTGAAAAATGGAATGGGAGTTATGAAAGTAGGAGCCTAAATTCTAACAGGCCAAGCTGGGCTATCTTCCACGAATAAGCCATCATTAAAATAAGTAACGGTGAATAGTAGAAAAATAAAATGCCTTCAATGTCCTCAGAGTGAGAAAAGGAGAAAATGTCCAGTGAACCAGGTCTATTTTGGTTGTCCTCACATGACAATACAATTTAAGTAGAAAGAAAGAGGTCTGTGGTATTAAGCACAGGTCTCAGTCATCCTTGTCTTGGCTCAGCTCCTTCATAAAAGATTGTCTAATAAGTTGCAAATCTTTCTCAGTGAGACAAGTTACTCCTTTGGCTGTTCTCAGTGCAGGCTTTCCTTCCCACAGCATGAAATTCCTGGGAAAATATCAATTTCTTGGTGCCCATTCATTCAGTGATTGAATATCCAAGCAGAAGGACAAATTTCTCCTTAGAAAAACCTCATCCCGGCCAGACTGGTTACAGTTTCATAAACTCCTCTTTAAGTGCTTAATGTTGGAACCTAGATCCCAGACTTTTAGGTACACTGACAAGAATATTGTGAGAATAGCTTAAAGGACTGAAGAGTTAATATAGGAACCTCTGAACATCCTCCAACCTACAGTCAGCTCCTATTTACAAAATGTGTCAGTGACTTTTTTTGTGTGTGTGGGAAGGTTATCCAGTAAACCACACTGCCTTGTTTTTGTTTTTGCTTATTTTTTAACTAAAATATCAGGGATTTTCACAGATTTAGAAGACAAGCTAACTGATTTAGTGACCCAGAAAAAGAATGCATTTAGATCAAAATAAAGATTTTATTTTTAAAGACTGTATTAATGAATAAGATTCCCATTTATAAATACCAAGGTTTTAATTTCAATAATTTCTCCACATAGGAGATTTGTAACCATGTAGGAAAAAATTTGGTAAGTAACCCAGATGTAACTAACTTCATAAATAGCAAATTAAGTTTAAGAGGAATGTAAACTTACTCAGAATCATCTCAAAAAATCATAATAATAAGCCAAGGCAGTTCAGACACCCTCTCCTCTGTCCAGAGAACAATCTGGGAATCTCTCCTTGGACCTGGGATCCCATTTATAATCAAGTCTCTTATAAACCCTAAAATGACTCGCTTAGTTGAGATTTATTCTTTCCTGATCCCATATCCATCCTTCCTCCCTCCCACCATCCCAGGCCCCGAGCTTTACCCATTCCTCCCCTACTCCCTTCTCTCTAACCCTCTTCCCTTCCAACAACCCTCCCACCCCCCCATGCACCCGAGGTTACCTGGGACTCTTGTCTATTTCCAATCTCCAGGAGGATAACTACATGATTTTCTTCAGGTTCACCTTCTTATTTAGTTTCTCTAGGATCAGGAATAATAGGATCAAAGACCTTTAATTATGGCTAGAATCCACTTATGAGTGAGTACATACCATATTTCTCTTTTTGGGTCTGGCTTACCTCACTCAGTAAAGCGTTTTCTATGTCCACCCATTTGCATGCAAAATTCAAGATGTCATTGTTTTTTACCGCTGAGTAAAACTCTAATGTATATATGTTCCACACCTTCTTTAATCATTCTTCTATTGAGGGGCACCTAGGTTGTTTCCAGGTTCTGGCTATTACAAAGAGTGCTGCTATAAACATAGTTGAACAAATGCTTTTGTAGTATGATAGGGCATCTCTTGGGTATATTCCCAAGAGTGGAATTGCTGGGTCTTGATGGAGGTTGACTCCCAGTTTCCTGAGAAACCGCCGCACTGATTTCCATAGTGGCTGCACAAGTTTGCATTCCCACCAACAATGGATGAGAGTTCCCCTCTCTCCGCATCCTCTCCAGCATAGGCTATCATTGGTGTTTTTGACTTTAGCTAATCTGACTGGTGTAAAATGGTATCTCATAGTTGTTTTGATTTGCATTTTCCTGATTGCTAAGGATGTTGAGCATGACCTTAAGTGTCTTTTGGCCATTCAAAGTTCTTCTGCTGAGAATTCTCTGTTCAGATCAGCACCCCACTTTTTAATTGGGTTAATTAGAGTTTTAGTGTTTAGTTTCTTGAGTGTTTTGTATATTTTGGAGATCAGGCCTTTGTCTGATGAGGGGTTGGTGAGGATCTTCTCCCAGTCCGAAGGTAGCCTTTTTGTTTTACTGACAGTGTCCTTTGCTTTACAGAAGCTTCTCAGTTTCAGGAGGTCCCATTTATTCATTGATTCTCTTATTGTCTGTGATACTGGGGTTCTACCTAGGAAGTGGTCTCTTGTGCCTATGTCTTGTAGACTACTTCTCACTTTCTCTTCTATCTGGTTCAAAGTAGTCAGATTAATGTTGAGGTCTTTAATCCATTTGGACTTGATTTTTGTGCATGGTGATAGATATGGATCTACTTTCATTCTTCTACAGGTTGACATCCAGTTATGCCAGCACCATTTGTTAAAGATGCTTTCCTTCTTCCATTGCATACCTTTAGCACCCTTGTCGAAAATCAAGTGTTCATAGGTTTGTGGGTTAATATCTGGGTCTTCTATTCAATTCCATAGATCAACTTCTCTGTTCTTATGCCAGTACCAAGCTGTTTTCAATACTGTAGCTGTGTAATAGAGTTTGAAGTCAGGGATGGTTATACCTCCAGAAGTTCCTTTATTATATAAGATTGTTTTGGCTATATTGGGTTTTTTGTTTTTCTATATAAAATTAATTATTATTCTCTCAAGGTCTATGAAGAAGTTTGATGGGATTTTGATGGGGATTGCATTGAATCTATAAATTGCTCTTGGTAGAATTGCCATTTTTACTATGTTGATCCTCCCAATCCAAGAGCAGGGGAGGTCTTTCCATTTTCTGGTATCCACCTCAATTTCTTTCTTCAAAGACTTAAAGTTCTTGTCAAATACGTCTTTCATTTCCTTGGTCAGAGTTATCCCAAGATATTTTATGCTATTTGTGGCTATCATGAAAGGTGAAGTTTCTCTGATTTCCCTCCCTGCTTCTTTATAGTTTGTGTATAGGAGGGCAACTGATTTTTTGGAGTTGGTCTTGTATCCTGTCACATTACTAAAGGTGTTTATCAGCTGTAGGAGTTCTTTTGTAGAGTTTTTGGGATCGCTCATGTATACTATCATATCGTCTGCAAATAACGAGAGTTTAACTTCTTCCTTTCCAATTAGAATCCCCTTGGTCCCCTTATGTTGTTGTATTGCTATTGCTAGAACTTCTAGCACTATATTGAAGAGGTATGGGGAGAGTGGACAGCCTTGTCTTGTTCCTGATTTCAATAGAATGGCTTTGAGTTTCTCTCCACTCAGTTTGATGTTAGCTGTTGGCTTGCTGTAAATCCTTTTATTATATTTAGGTATGATCCTTGTATCCCCAATCTCTTCAGCACCTTTATCGTAAAGGGATGTTGGATTTTGTCAAATGCTTTTTCAGCATCTTACGAGATGATCATATGGTTTTTTTCTTTCAGTTTATTTATATGATGGATTACATTGATAGATTTGCATATGTTGAACCAGCCCTGCATCTCTGGAATGAAGCCTACTTAAACATAATGGATAATTTTTCTAAAGTATTCTTGGATTCGGTTTGCCTGGATTTTGTTGAGAATTTTTGCGTCAATGTTCATGAGTGAGACTGGCCTATAATTCTCTTTCTTGGTTGTGTCTTTATGTGGTTTTGGTGTCAGGGTAACTGTAGCTTCATAAAAAGAGTTTGGCAATGGTTCTTCTGTTTCTATATTGTGAAATACCTTAAGGAGTATAGGTATCAGCTCTTCTTGGAAGTTCTGGTAGAATTCTGCATTGCAACCATCTGGCCCTGGGCTTTTTTTGGTCGGGAGATTTTTCATAACTGCTTCTAATTCTTCACGACTAACAGGTCTATTTGATTGTTCACCTGGTCTTAATTTAACGTTGGTAAATGGTATTTTTCTAAAAACCAATCCATTTCTTGTTCGTTTTCCAACTTTGTGGCATATAAACTTTCGTAGTAATATCTAATGATTATCTGAGTTTCCTCTGTGTCTGTTGTTATGCCCCCCTTTTCATTTCTGATCTTATTAATTTGGGTGTTCTCTTTCTACTGTTTGATTAGTTTGTCTAGGGGTTTGTCAATCTTGTTGATTTTCTCCAAGAACCAACTTTTTGTTTCGTTGATTTTTTGGATTGTTTTCTGTATTTCTATTTTGTTGATTTCAGCCCTCAGTTTGATTATTTCCAGACTTCTACTCCTCCTGGGAGAGTCTGCTTCTTTTTTTTCCAGAGCTTTCAGGTGTGCTGTTAAGTTGGGCCCCTGCTGTGGGCCAGAAGCAAACTCACCCCTCCGATGGCTCTCTGCTAGAACTCAGGGCCCCTTGCTGGTCAGGAATGTCACTAAGCTGCCACCAGGCTGCCTGTCCTCAGGCAGGCGTTTAAGACACAGGAACTGCCTCCTGCCGTGATGCGCCTATAGCCCAGGCCCAGTGGGCAAGGCTGCTGAGCTGGGGAAATTTTATGGCCCCAGGGGGAAGGGAGAAATACAGGAATTTATACCTGGGTGGAAGCTGGGATGGCAGGCAGGAGAGCTTAGCAGGGTGGGGCCTGCACTACAGGGTGTCCTGGGAGTCTATGGGGTCGGGGAAAGTCCTAGCTCCTCTTTGCAGGGCCCCTGATGCGGGCCAGAAGCAAACTCACCCCTCCGATGGCCCTGTGCTAGAAGTCTGGGCCCCTTGCTGGTCAGGAATGTCGCTGAGCTGACACCCAAGTAGAAATATTTTTACAGTGTCTGACAGGTCTTTTATAATCAAGTTTGTTCTTTTATACCACCATGTGTATTTAATTAATTCACAGTTCTGTAAAACCAAACAATGGGACATGAAATCTCTGTGAACAAAAGAATTTAAGCTGTTATTCTTTCTGTAAGTCAGTCAAGAAAATCACATCTTTATGAAAGGACATACAAACATTAATTTTTAGCAAAAACATAAACTAAACCTGAAAAAAGACACATGCATTTACTCCAGTGATCTGTCCTGGACCATTTCAACATATTGAAATATAAATATGACTTATCAAATCATACTTGTCAAAGGAAAGAAAAATCTTTCAAATGAATTAAAGTGATTTAAAGTTTAAAAAAACTATGGCAATGTTTAAAGCTGTTGTGTTTTCTCTTCATAATGTCATTTTACAGATATATATATTTATATATGTATATATATGTATACTATTTGAATTGATTTTTATTAAAAACCCATACCAGCTCTTTTTAAGCTGATTAAGATTTCTTATCTAATGTGGAATTCTCCTCTGTATACTATGAATGTTTTGTTTTCATTGGTTAATAAAAAAACTATTTTCAGTCAATGGATTAACAGAATATAGCCTGGCTAGAAGAGATATGTAGAGATATTAGACAGAATCAGGAAGAAGCCACATGTAGCCCTGCGAGAGACAGATTTTGGACACTGGATGGAACTTTATCCTGCAAGCAATAGACACATGGTGATACACAAATTAGTGGAATTGAGTTAGTTTGACCAAGATAGGACAGAATGTGGGGAACATCCTTGAACACATTCATTCAGGAAACAACTTTCTGATCAGAACATTCATAGGTCAGGCACTAATATCAATGATTAATCAATTGGACCTCATGAAACTGAAAGCCATCTGTAAGTCAAAGAACACAATCAATGGAAGAAATAGAAAGCTTACAGAATGGGATTTTTTCAACTCTAAATCTGATACAGATATAAGTATCTCAGTAAATTATATATCAAAAATCAGTATACCTAATTAAAATATGTGATAGAGTTTTAAACAGTTAATTCACAACAAAATTTCAAATGGCTAAGAAACACCTAAAAATATATATTCTTTCATTGATGACTGGAGTGCAACACTGTATAACCGCTAAGAACATCAATATGGCAGTTTGTTAGAATATTAGAAATCTATCTACTTCAACAGCCAACTATACCACTCTTGGGCATATATCCAAGGGACAAACCATCCTGGCACACAGACTTTTGTTCAACTATATTCATTGTGGCTCTATTCATAATAATGAAAAACTGAAAACAACATAGATGACCATCAACCTAAGAGTGGATAAAGAAAAAACTAAGTTCTTGAAATTTTCACGTAAATGGGAGAAACTAGAAAAATCAATCTCAGTGAGCTAATCCATCCCCAGAGAAACAATTATGTTTTGTATTCACTTATAAGTGGGTATTAGTTGTAAAATAAGGGTTAACCATGCTGCCATCCACAGACCTGAGGACGTTAGACAAATAGAAGAACTTTTAAAGTGGGATGCATGAAGTTCCCTGGGAAGAAGAAATAGAATAAACTTTGCAAGTGGACTGTTGGCAGATGGGAACAGGTTTGGGGGGAATCAATTTGCATAATGACAAAGAGAGAGTGTATGGGAGCACCAGATAGAATTGAAGTGTAGAGTAGTACAGTAGAAAGATCCCATAAGAGTTGAGGGTGATCGTAGTGATGACTCCTAGTAATGGACATTGAGTTTGAATTCACTGCCTTTTGTATCTAGGCAAGACTCCCTCCCAATAGTGGACCTGTATTGCATTCCATTGAGTTGTTGGCCAAGTGGAATTCACGGAGATCTTAAAACATGCCAGTCTAATATTTGGACATATGGTCACTCTCTGGAAACTGACAGCAATCCCCATTGAAGATGAAAACATCCTTGTGCCTCATTTAACATAGAGAGGTCAACTAGCACTTGAAAGGAGCTTTCACCTCTACATTCTGCTCTCTTTGGTAAAGGAAGCTGCTTTAAAGGCTGTGAAAACAAAAACCTGGAACTGGAGTGCCAATGCGTACCAGCAAATTCACATAAAACCTGAAAAAAAATGGAAAGGAATTCTAGGCACAAAAGAATGCTTAACTCCATGGCTCCTTTAAGGGAGGTTTTACTGATTCAGAGGTAACAGGAACAAAACAAAACAAAACAAAAAACCCTGCATGGTTTTGAAACAGAGGCTTCCTGGGCCATGCTGCCAGCAAGAACTCTGGCTCTTTCTGGAGACTGAACGTTTAAATGGGGTCTTTGAGCTGAGTACTACAACTTGCTTAATTGCAACCTAGACACACTGTGTGCCTGAAAATGAGGCAATGTGCATGGTTCTCAGAGATAGTGAATATGTCTCTGCCATGTTGGAATGTATGGAGTCAAAAGGAAAAGCAGCCTTAATTGCTATTTAGCATTTTAAGAAGTGATCTTGGATAGAAAAAATTACAGATACACAATAGGACAGAGTCAGACATAAAAGACCTCTAAATGAGAAACAGTTTGTTTAAGAAATATACATAGGCTTGGCAGAGAGAAGAAAGAGTACAGAGAGTTATAAAAAGAAGTAAATGTTTTTTATAAAAAAAAAACAAAGTCTTTAAAGAGACACAGTTATCATACAGAAAAAAATATTTTTGTATGTAGAGTAAGAAAAATAAATCATGTAAAGATGGAATACACAGAGAGTCTGAATTGTGTATATTGTTGTGTTTTCTTTGAATTTTTTTGACTGTGAAAGCGCTTAGTACAGAGAGACATTTTATTGTATGGGCTGCTAAACAAAACAAACCTACTTATTTTAAAGGCATCTTGATTGAAAAATTTAGATCTAAGGATTTGATGCTTTGGGAAAGAGATTCCTCTTTTGCTTTCACAGAGGATAAGAACCTGTGGATTGTTTCCAGATTAATGTGGTTTGATGGGCCAAGATCCTCCAACATATCACTGTGAAAACCCTCCAAAAGAAAATACTTTGTCCAAAAAAAAAAGAAGCAGTTTGAAGAGAACTATGCCCAAATTCCCTAAATTATTGCTTATCAATGTTTGTTTACTTTTAAAGAGTGATGTGTCACAGAGATTTGCGTTGGTATGGATCTTGGTCTATTGATTCAAATTTAAGGTCAATCTTGTTATATGTATATTTCTGTTATTGATTAAAGAACTGTGTTTTTGCTGATCATTTTAAAATGTAATGTATAATTAAGAAATATAGATTAATAGAGATTCATCTATAATAGTCAAGTTTATAGTCATGTTAGTGAGGTTTTCTAGATATATAAAGATATATTTCAGTTAGATAAGTATTCTTTAAATTTTTCAGAAACCTTCAGAATATGGCAATTAAGATTTTTAAAGAAGTTATGACTTCTGTAAAAACATACTGTTCTAGATGAATAAACATGGAAGAGGAATCAAAAATTCCAATAAGAGATAGGATACAAGAAAAAAGACTGTCAAATCTTATCAAGACATGGTAGGATGATTTTGAAAAATTTCTTGCCTCTGAAAAATGGTCTGTCAGTTACTCTAGGCCTCAGCCAAAGTTGGTTGCTCCAACATTGCAAATGAGACCTTGGGTGATTACCCAGGTAGCCAGTTGTCTTTGCCATTTGTTGCAGATTTTGGAAGTTGCTTGGTTGCACTTCTTGCTTACTCAAGTAATATCATTTCCCTTCTCAGGTCTTTGATGGGGTTGAATACTAGATAGTTGTAGTTACTTTCCACTCATGACTTGTCTAATTTCTTTAGTTAAACTCATTAGACGAGAATAATTATTGAATCACTTATTAAATGTTTCTTGCTTGATATTGTTTATGCTGGTTGTAATTCTAACTTTTATACCTGATATTTTTTTATTGTATTTAACTGTGTATTAGGCTTAGAACTTTCTTTTTTAAACAAAAGGGGGAGGTGCTGTAGAAAATCCTACTGCCAGTAGCCTTTAAATTACAAGCCCACTTGGACATGGCTGCTTACACTATGTCAATGCAAAATGTGCATCTGGTCTCTTTTACAGCTTCAAGATTCATTTGTTCTTACCCATTCTAGCAGAGGATTGTAATCTGTGAGTCTATCTCTAAATAAATAATCCTCTATTATACTCAATACTGAGCTAGTGTGGGATTTCTTTGAAGTGTTTTTCTTCATCCCAGTGATAGTATGATTGATTGGTGCCTTATCCAGTTGTCATGAGAGATGCTTCCTCTAGCAGTAAATGGGAGCAGGTGTAGAGATTTACAGCCAGACATTTATATAAATATATATAAAATGTAAAATTATATATAATAATTATTATATATTTGTATATGTATTATTATATAATAATTATTATATTTATAATATAAATGTAAAATTATATATAATATAAAATTATAAATATTTATATAAAATATATATATATACATATATATATATAATGTAAATTGGAGGTCAATATCAAGTCCCTAACCTAGAAGGGAACCTTGTGGAGCTGTGCAAAGAAAAAATGTAGGACTTACAGAGGACAGATAACACCAATAAAATATGGCCCATATTTTATCACCATAAAATATGAGCTCATTTGGGCTCAGAGATACTGATCACAAATACAGGACCTTCAACGTGTCTGAAAAATGTTCTCTACATACACGTTATAGGTATTGGCTTGGTGATTACTGAGGAATTCTAACAGTGGGAGTAGGTATATACCTGACTCTTTTATCTTGCTACTGGGAACTTTTTCTCTTAGAGGGTTACCTTGCCCAGCATGGATATGAGAGCTTTTTGCTTATCTTATTGTATTGTGTTATATGTTGTTTGGTTGCAGACTCTTAGAGGCCTGCTCTTTTCTGAAGAGGAAACAGAAGGGGAATAGGTCTGGGGTGGACGGGAGTTCAGGGATATCTTGGAGGAGTGAAAGGAAGGGAAACTATGGTTAAAATATAATGTATGAGAGAAGAATCTATTTTCCATGAAAAATAAAGCAATATAAAAATAAGATTGTGGACTTCAAACTGAAAACCTATTTGTTACCATCTTTCACTTGCAAGTCTTTACTGCAAAATAAGATTATATTTTCTACTTCATGTGCCAGGTGACATTCACAATGAATTAGTTAAAAAGAATACTGTAAGTATTAAAATTTCACAGACATTACCCACCCCCTTAACTCCCTGGTCATTCTGCAGGGGCTGCTCCACCCTGCTATGCCCTCTCTCCTCCTATCCCATCTCAGATTTCACCCAGGAACCCCTTCCTTTGTCCTTCCTTACTCAGGGCCAAAAAATCACCCAGGTCAGCCTGTTTGGGTACTGGGACAGGGTGGTGAGTGCAACTGGGCAGGCAGGAGGGAATTCCTTTGTTTCAATAGCCTGCCAGCAGCAAGGTAGGCCTTTTGTCTGCAAGATCACTGGCAAGCAAGGGGCACTAATCCTGTAGCAGAAGATCAGTCAAAGGGATGAGTGTGTTCCTAACCCACGGTGGAAGCCCGGAAACGGAGAACAGACATTCCCTGACCCCCTTAACTCCCTGGTCATTCTGCAGGGGCTGCTCCACCCTGATGCGCCCTCTCTCCTCCTATCCCATCCAAGCTTTCTCCCAGAAACCCCTTCCATTCTTCCTCCCATCCTCGGGGCCATAAAATAACCCTGCTCAATCTGTTTGGGAGATGGAACTGGATGGTGAGTACAACTGAGCAGGCAGGAGGTAGTTCCTTTGTTTCAAAAGCCTGCCAGCAGGAAGGTAGGCATTTTGTCAGTGAAGGCCCTGGCCAACAAGGGAAATTGACCCTGTACCAGAAGATCCATTGGAGAGCATTTCAATGAAGAGATGGGCAGGCACCAAGGCAAGAATTCCTCCAACAATCTGAAAAACAACATGAAAACACCAGAACTCAACGATCTTACAGAAGAAGGACTTGAACACCCTAATCCAGAAGAAGTGGAAAAAATTCATATTATGAAAGCAATAGAGTCCCTTAAACAGGATATGAAAAACTCCCTTAAAGAAATGGATGAGAAGTATAACAAAAAGTTTGAAGAAATGAGTAAATCCATAAATGATACTCTGGGAAACTAAGAAAAAACAATCAAACAGGTAGATGAAACAGTTCAAGAATTGAAAACTGAAATGGAGGCAATGAAGAAAACAAACCAAGGGCCGGCTGGATGTGGAAAATCTAGGTAAATGAACAGAGACTACAGAAACAAGCATAACCAATAGAATACAAGAGAGAGAAGGACGAATCTCAGACTCTGAAGACACCATAGAGAACATAAACGCTCTGATAAAAAAAAACAGCAAATCCAAAAAATTCTCATCACAAAACATTCAGGAAATCTGGGACACAATAAAAAGACCAAACCTAAGAATAATAGGAGTAGAAGAAAGAGAAGAATTGCAGATCAAAGGCCCAGAAAATGTAATCAACAAAATTATAGAAGAAATCTTTCCCAACCTAAAGAATGATATTCCTATGAAGATTCAAGAAGCATACAGAACACTGAATAGACTAGATAAAAAAAATCACCTCGTCATGTAATAATCAAAACACAAAACATACAGATTAAAGGAAGAATATTAAGAGCTGCAAAAGAAAAATGTCAAGTAACTTATAAAGTCAAACCTATCAGACTTACACCTGACTTCTCTAAGGAAACCATTAAAGTCAGAAGGTCCTGGATAGAGGTACTGCATAAACAAAGAGAACATGGATGCAAGCCCAGACTACTATACCCAGCCAAGCTTTCATTCACTATCAATCAAGAAAATAAAATATTCCAGGATAAAAACAAATTTAAACAATACTTAGCCGCAAATCTAGCCTTACAGAAAATAATAGAAGGAAAATCACAACTCAAGGAATCTAACATTGCCAACACTGCCTACAATAACTCAAATAACTTCACAAGCACAACTCAAAAAAGGGAAACACACAAATTCTACTACCCAAAAAATAAAAATAAAAAAAAAATAACCGGAGCCAACAACCTCTGATCATTAATATCACTTAATATCAATGGACTCAATTCACCTATAAAAAGAAACTGACTAAGAGATTGGATACAAAAACAGGATCCAACATTCTGCTGTTTAAAAAAAACACACCTCAACCACAAAGACAAACATCTACTCAGAGTAAAGGGTTGGGAAAATGTTTTCCAAGCAAACGGACCTAAGAAATAAGTGGGTGTGGCCATTCTAATTTCTAACAAAATTGACTTCAAACTTAAATCAATCAGAAGAGATGGAGATGGACATTTTATACTCATAACAGGAAAGATTCATCATGATGAAATCTCAGTCCTGAATATCTATGCCCCTAATATAATTGCACCCTCTTGTGTAAAAGAAACACTCAAAGAACTCAAGGAGGTCATCAAACCTCAGACACAATAGTAGGAGACTTCAACATACCTCTCTCAACAACAGACAGGTCAATCAAACAGAAACCTAACAGAGAAATAAGAAAATTAATGGAAGTAATAAATCAAATGGACTTAACAGACATCTAAATAACATTCCACTCAAATAGGAAAGAATATACCATCTTCTCTCCAGCTCATGGACCCTTCTCGAAAATTGACCACATACTCGGTAACAAAGCAAACTTCCACAGATACAAAAAAATATTAGTAAACACTGGTGTCTTGTCAGATCACCATGGAATAAATTTAGAATTCAACAACAATGATACCCACAGAAAGCTTACAAACTCATGGAAGCTGAACAGTCAACTACTGAATCACCCTTGGGTCAAGGAAGAAATAAAGAAAGAAATTAAAGTCTTCCTTGAATTTAATGAAAATAAAGACACAACATACTCAAACCAATGTGAGAGTATGAAAGCATTGCTGAGAGGAAATTTCATAGCACTAAGTCCCCAATTAAAGAAAACGGAAAAAGCACACATTGGAGACTTAACAGCAGACCTGAAAGTTCTAGAAAAATAAGTAGACTTACCCAGGTGAAGTAGAGGACTGGAAATAATCAAACTGAGGCTAAAATAAACAAAGTAGAAACACAGAAAACAATCCAAGGAATCAATGAAACAAAAAGCTGATTCTTGGAGAAAATCAACAAGATTGACAAACCCCTATCCAAACTAATCAAACGGCAGAGAGAGAAAATGCAAATTAATAAGATCAGAAATGAAAAAGAAAGACATAACCAAACACACAGGAAATTCAGCAAATCATTAGATCTTACTACAGAAGCCTGTATGCCACAAAATTGGAAAATGTAAAAGAAATGTACATTTTTTTAGATAAGTACCGTATACCAAAGTTGAACCAAGACCAGGTAAACAATCTAAATAGACCTGTTAGTCATGAGGAATTAGAAGCTGTTATCAAAAACCTCCCTACCAAAAAAGCACAGGACCGGATGGTTTCAATGTAGAATTCTACCAGAACTTCCAAGAAGAGATAATTCCTATACTCCTTAATGTATTTCACAATATAGATACAGAAGAGTCATTGCCAAATTCTTTTTATGATGCTGCAGTTACCCTGATACCAAACCACACAAAGACTCAACCAAGAAAGAGAATTGCGGACCAATTTCACTCATGAACATCGATTCAAAATTTCTCAATAAAATACTGGCAAACCGAATCCAAGAACACATTAGAAAAATTATCCATTATGATCAAGTAGGCTTCTTCCCAGAGATGTAGGGGTGGTTCAACATATGCAAATCTATCAATGTAATCCATCATATAAATAAACTGAAAGAAAAAACCATATGATCATTTCATTAGATGCTGATAAAGCATTTGACAAAATTCAGCACCCCTTATGATGAAGGTTTTGGAGAGATTAGGGATACAAAGTTCATACCTAAGTATAATAAAAGCTATTTACAGCAAGCCGGCAGCTAATATCAAATTAAATGGAGAGAAACTCAAAGCCATTCCACTAAAATCAAGAACAGGACAAGGTGGGCCCCTCTCTCCATACCTGTTCAATATAGTGCTTGAAGTTTTAGCAATAGCAATAAGACAACATAAGGGGATAAAAGGGATTCTAATTGGAAAGGAAGAAGTTAAACTTTCGTTATTTGCAGATGATATGATAGTGTACATAATCGACCCCAAAAACTCTACCAAAAAGCTCCTACAACTGATTAACACCTTTAGTAATGTGGCAGGATATAAGATCAACTCCAAAAAAACAATTGCCCTCCTATACACAAAGAATAAAGAAGCAGAGAGGGAAATCATAAAAGCATCACCTTTCACGATAGCCACAAATAGCATAAACTATCTAGGGATAACTCTAACCAAAGAAGTGAAAGGTCTATTTGACAAGAACTTTAAGGTTTTCAAGAAAGAAATTGAAGAGGATACCAGAAAATGAAGGATCTCCCATGCTCTTGGATTGGGAGGATCAACATAGTAAAAATGCCAATTCTACCAAAAGCAATCTATTGATTCAGTGCAATCCCCATCAAAATCCCATCAAAATTCTTCACAGACCTTTACAGAACAATAATCAACTTTATATGGAAAAACAGAAAAACCCAGGATAGCCAAAACAATGTTATACAATAAAGCAACTTCTGGAGGCATTGCCATCCCTGACTTCAAACTCTATTACAGAGCTAAAGTATTGAAAACAGCTTGGTATTGGCATAAAAAGAGAGAAGTCGACTTATGGAATAGAAAAGATATTAACCCACAAATCTATGAACACCTGATTTTCGACAAGGGAGCTAAAAGTGTACAATGGAAGAAAGAATGCATCTTCAACAAATGGTGTTGGCATAACTGAATGTCAACCTGAAGATGAATGAAAATAGATTCATATCTATTACCATGCACAAAACTCAAGTCCAAATGGATTAAAGACCCCAATATCAATCTGAACACACTGAACCTGATAGAAGAGAAATTGGGAAGTACTCTACAACACATGGGCACAGGAGATCACTTCCTACGAATAACCCAGCAGCACAGACATTAAGGGCAACATTAAATAAATGGGACCCCCTGAAACTGAGAAGCTTCTGTGAAGCAAAGGACACTATCATTAAGATAAAACGGCTACCTCCTGACTGGGAGAAGATCTTCACCAACCCCGCAACAGACAAACGCCTGATCTCCAAAATATATAAAGAACTCAGGAAACTAGGCTTTAAAATGCTAATTAACCCAATTAAAAAATGGGGTACTGAACTGAACAGAGAATTCTCAACAGAAGAAGTTCAAATGGCCAAAAGACATTTAAGGTCATGGTCCTTGGCAATCAGGGAAATGCAATTCAAAACAACTCTGAGATACCATCTTACACCTATTAGAATGTCTAAAATCAAAAACACTAATGATAGCGTTTGCTAGAGAGTATGTAGAGTAAAGGGTACACTCATCCATTGCTGGTGGGAATGCAAACTTGTGCAACCACTTTGGAAATCAGTGTGGTGATTTCTCAGGAAACTCGGGATCAACCTACCCCAGGATTCAGCAATACCACTCTTGGGAATATACCCAAAAGATGCCCAATCATACTACAAAAGCATCTGTTCAACTATGTTCATAGCAGCATTATTTGTAATAGCCAGAACCTGGAAACAACCTAGGTGCCCCTCAATAGAAGCATTTTTAAAGAAGGTAGGGAACATATACACATTAGAGTACTACTCAGCGGTAAAAAAACAATGACTTCTTGAATTTTGCATGCAAATGGATGGAAATAGAAAACGCTTCACTGAGTGAGGTAACCCAGACACAAAAAGATGAATATGGTATGAACTCACTCATCAGTGGATTCTAGACTTAAATAAAGGTCAGTGAGCCTATAATTCATGGTCCTAGAGAAGCCAAATAAGAAGGTGAACTCAAAGAAAACCATATAGTTATCCTCGTGGATAATGGAAGTAGACTATATTGCCAGGCAAAAATTGGGATCTTGGGGGTGGGGGTGGAGTGGGGGTAAGGGGACATGGGGAGAGAAAAGTGATGAGGGGAGGTTTGGGAGACCCTGGGGAAATGGGATGGTTGGGATGGAGGAGGGGTGGATATGGGAGCAGGGAAGAAGATATCTTAATTAAAGGAGCCATTTTAGGGTTGGCAAGAGACTTGACTCTAGAGGACTTCCCAGGTGTCCAAGCAGATGTCGCCAGCTAGTTCCTTGGGTAGCTGAGGAGAGGGAGCCTGAAGTGGCCCTATCCTATAGCCACACTGATGAATATCTTGCATATTACCAGAGAAGCTTCATCTGGCGATGGGGAGATAGAGACAGAGACCCACATTGGAGCACTGGACTGAACTCCCAAGGCCCAAATGAGGATCAAAAGGAGGGAGAGCATCAGTAAGGAAGTCAGGACCTCGAGGGGTGCGCCCACCCACTGAGAGGGCTGGGCTGATATAATGGGTGCTCACCAAGGCCAGCTGGACTGGGTCTGAAAAAGCATGAGATCAAATCGGACTCTCTGAATGTGGCGGACAATGAGGGCTGACTGAGAAGCCAAGAACAATGGCAGTGGGTGTTGACCCTATTGCGTGTACTGGCTTTGTGGGAGCCTAGTTTGTTTGGTGTGCACCTTCCTGGACCTGGATGGAGGGGGAAGGATCTTGGACTTCTCACAGGCAGGGAACTCTGACAGGCAGGGAACCCTGACTGCTTTTTGGACTGGAGAGGGAGGGGGAGGGAAGCGGGGGAAAGGGGAGGGAAATGGGAGGTAGGGAGGAGGAGGAAATTTTTTAATATTGAAAAAATTAAAATAAAAAGTATTACAGTTTCAACATAATAAATTTATTTTATATTATAAAACCTTAAAACGTCTAATATATTAGTTCCAAATGTTGAACTTTTCTACTGTATTAAGATTTACAAAATCATGCCACAGCTTTATCAGACTGAAGTTTCTGCACTTTTCTGTCCACACAGGTCTCTTCTAGAATTTCATATTTTAATTGACATCATGTGTTTCCGATTTCTGAGTATGTGAAGCTATGCTTTGTATAAGAGAAGCTTTGATGAACTAGTGATTTCTCCTTATTGTAGTCACGGGTATTTCATACATCCTCAGCCTGCTCTATCTAAATTGCCATTTACACATTTCAAACGGAAACATCTCTTAGTCCACCAAAAATTGCACATCAAAGACATATTTTAAAAATAAAAAATTGCAATGTTGTCACATAATGGGCGCTTGAAACAGTTGAAGAATTTTAATACTGATTTCCTAATTTTCTGTTATTTTTCTTGTTCTCAATACTATGTTCACTTCCTCCCTGAGACAGTAAAACAGATTAAGGATTTATTTACTTTTATTTGCTTCCAAAGTGCAGATCTAGAAGATTCAAAGACCTTGCTTTAAGGTGTAGCCTACCATTTCTATTAGCAGTCTGATAAGGATCGCAAATAATATTTTCTCTTAAGTTCAAAATTTTGAAAACTAAACAGAGAGTAAATATTTTTCTGTTCACTTATTTACAAAATCTTATTTCAGTCATATAACCTTACTTTATATCTCCCATACTTTCCATTGAAGTTACTATAACATAATTTGCTACATTTCCTTTATTTTATTAAATAAAGTCCCATGTTTAGTTCTATATATGGCCACCCAGCTTGAGTCTAAAAACTTGTAGATGATGTGGCTCTGTGCTCAGAATTTGACCATAGAGTTAAAAAAAAGGAATTGATGTGTTCACATTACTGTATTTAATTTTTAATCCTTTACTTTTTTCTGAACACATTTTTATCTTCTCATAGACTCAATCACAGGATTAATAAAGAGCTTGATTTTTTTCTTGCTCCTCCATATCTACTGTCGGTTTTTTCCTTTGCTGAATTTCTAGTATGCTTTTCAGGTTCTGTTCTGGTGAGTTTTGAATTTCAATGAATTCAACAATTGGGTGACTAGTGTATGAGGTTTTCTAGATCCCTCTGCATCCAGAACCTGAGCTATCTTTTATAAAACTAAATTTACCAGAGACCATTTCCTGTTCTTCACCTGTGACTAGATTCTGATTTCCAAACACATTTCTATTTTTCTTATTGGGCCTGGCTCAACAATAGCTCTTGTGTTCATTCTTAGTACATTGCATCCATGCAATTTCCTCCTTTATTAAATTCTTTCCATTTGTTAATTAGAATGTGCCCTTACTTTGTGAAACTTTTCTTATGTGTAAATAGTAACAAAACTTTAATCTCTTAAGATTTCTTTCCATTTTGGATGGGAGTTGGGGGGTGTCAGAAATCTTAATATATAGCCTTTGCTGCATTGGAAACTCATCAGGCTGGTCTTAAACTTGGAATGCTGCCTTCCTCTGTCTCACAAATTAAGTGCAAAATACTCAAAATACCCAAGTTGTACAGAATTCTCTAAATAGTTTTATGGGTTTGGTTTGCTCATCTATTTGACTTCTTATTTACTTTGAAGAAAAAAAAATAGGCAAAAGTATAGCTCTAACCCCTCATCAAATGAGCTTCATTTTCCAATGGAGACTTTTTACAGAAAACCACTACTGGGCAAAATGCAGAGAATAATACTGTGGGGGTACCCAACATCACTTAACACATTTAGAATACAGCTTCCATACTTAAGGCTCTAAGAACTTTGCAGAAGATGGGGTGTAAATACCATAAAAGCCAAAAGACCAGCATCTGCTGTAAGATATTTTTCTCTATGTATGAGAAGAACTGCACCCATGAAATTTCAAAAATATGACTAATTAATATCTACATAATGACACTACCAATTGTCACATCATGTGGATGAAGGAAACATCATAAGTACCCATCTCTAGACAAATTCCTATATTGAATTAATAATCGTTTCTGAGAGGGGGAGATTTATAGTTATCCAGGGATGATCCCCATATTAGAATTCTAACAAAAGTGGTCATCCCTAAACATGTATACATATGAAAAGTACAATATGGAACATATGTATGCATATATATAGCCATAATTATTTCAAAAAGAAGAGATCATAGATTAAAGATGGAGGTTGAGTGTTTGGGAGGAGTTGCACTGAGGAGACAAGTGGTTTGAAGTAAATATGGCAGTTTCGTTACATTCAATAAATTTTTAAATAAGAAAAATTTAGATAACTGTGAGGATTATGTGTGAGGATAATAGGATTTAGAGTTTTAGTTCAGAATCTAAACCTTTGAATTCTAGTACTACAGTCTTAATTAAATATGCATATTAATTAAATGGCAAATCCTAATAAAAAGAAAGTAATGGTGATTGATGGAATTCCTGTATTGTGTATGAGAAACAGAACAATATACTAGTGTGACATCTCCTTCTCCAGCAGAAGCTGTCTGATTCTTTTGTCTACAGAAACCAGAAGTCTCTAACAATCTAAACTGAAAATTCTAGCGCTATAACTTTTTGAAGAGTTCACACTGACTGTCTCTCATTTTATTCTAGTGCATGTCAGCTCCTAGTTTTAGTTAATCCAAAAGAGTAATACCTGGCAGGAAATAGTCTTCCTATGAAAATAATTGCAAGACATTGTCAATTGTGGACAATACAAGTTTAATAATTGTAACAGAGTTTGCATTCAGAAGACATTAGTCAAAGTTTATAGAATATAAGTCATGGGTGTCTTTACTCAGAGTTCCATATTGAAAGATTTGGACCCTGTGTAAAAGTATTTAGATTTTGTGAGGGTATTATTTGGCTTAATGTCAGTGAGGTTTAAATACCTCCATTCTGGCACACTCCAGAGATAGGTTGTCTATGAGAAATTGATCTCTTAGGTGAAAATTCAGATGGATTAATGATTTATTTCTTTATATGTGTTGCTTTATTGATTGATGAATAAAGCTGTTTTAACCAATGTCTTAGCAGAGTAAAGCCAGGTCAGAAATACAAACAGAGATATAGAGACAGAGTAGGCAGAGTGAGAGAGACACTATGTAGCTGCCAAAGGAGGACCCAGAAACTTTTCAATAAGCCACAGTATCGTGGTGCTACACAGATAAATAAAAATGGGTTAATTCAAGATATAAGAGCTACCTAGAAATATGCCTCAGTAATTGGCCAAACAGTGTTGTATTTAATATAGATCCATTGTAATTTTTTTGGATCTGGGCAGCCAGGAACCAAACAAGGAGTCTCTGCCTACTAAAAATATTCTCCAGTGTGTGGCAACTACATTCACATATAACCTGAGAGAGCTTTAAAAGGAATTCTAGACATAAAAGAACAGACTTAAGCATGGCTTCTTGGTAGCAGCATTTTTTTTTATAGATTATGTTTACTGGCTGCAAGCAGCAGCATGGCTCCCTTTAAGAGAATGCTCCCTGACTCAGCCTTAGCAGCAAAATACTGTATGGCTTCTTTAAAGGCTGGCTTCTTGGTTTGTACTTGCATCATGAAATGGCTGTGGCTCTTTTGGGAGGTTATGCACTTAAATAGGGTTTGTGAACAGCATGTTATTAGTTGCTTAGTGGTGAAATAGACCCCTGCATCCCTGGAGCTGGGGCAGTGAGCATGACTTACAGAGCTGGTGATGAATATACCTCTGCCATATTGAACTGGGTGGGACCAAGGGCAAAGCAGTCTTAGAGTCTTAGATCTAGCCAGTTTAGAATTATAAGAAGCACTCCTGATTAAAAAAAAAAAAAAAGATGCCAGATTCACAATAGGACAGACAGATTCACACATAAAACACCTCTAAATGAGACACACAGTGGGTTTCAAAAATGTATGTAGGATTGGAAGAGAGGGAAAAAAGAGTGTAGATAGTCCTTAAAGAGACAGGAAAAGTAATATAGAAGAGTACTGTCAGTTACAGATTAAAGGAGCAAAAGATATGTCACACAAAAGTGGAATATACACAGAATGTCTGGATTATGTGTATTATTGTGTTTTCTTTTATTTATTTAATTATTTTTTTTACTTCAGATAGACATTTGATTCTGGGTCTGCTAAGTTAAATTAACATAAAGGTACCTAGACTTCAAAATTTGTGCCTAAGGATATGTTGCTTTAGGGAAAGAGGTTTTGTTTTTCTTTTCACAGAAGATGAGAACCTTGTATTTCTTCCAGGCTAATGTAGTTTGGTGGACCGAGACTCCCCAAAAGGTCTCTATGAACACTAAAAATACTTTGCCCAGCAAACAACAGGAAATTGTTTGGAGAAATCTATGCCCAAATTCCCAAAATGACTGTTTATAAATTTTGTTTTCATTTAAAAGGGGATAATGAAATGAATACTTTGCATTGGTATGGCTTTTTTATATTCATACAAATTTCATGTCAACTTTCTTACACTGTGTATATGTATTTTTGGTCCTTTTTAAGGTATTTTGTTTATACAGCTCATTTAAAAATGTAATGCATAGGGGCTGGAAAGATGGCTCAGTGGTTAAGAGCATTGCCTGCTCTTCCAAAGGTCCTGAGTTCAATTCCAGGCAACCACATGGTGGCTCACAACCATCTGTAATGAGGTCTGGTGCCCTCTTCTGGCCTGCAGGCATACACACAGATAGAATATTGTATACACAATAAATAAATAAATAAATTAAAAAAAATGTAATGCATAGTTAAGAAATGCGGAATAATCATCTATAATAGTCAAACTGTTTTCATGTTAGTTGAGTTTTCTCGATACACAGTGATATATTTCAGTAGATATGTAATTCAACACTTTAAGAAACAGTAGAATATGGCATTTGAAATGTTTTAAGGAATTAGACTTTTCTCAACAATGAAACTGTCTGCTTCCAACAGCACCAATTACTTCAGAGAGGTTGATGGACATTAAAGAAACTTATTATGGAATTTGCCTTCAATGTGACAAAGTTAGTCATTTGAGCAAGAAACCATTCTTACCTGTGCTATTTGATGATATGCTGTATAAACTGGACATGCTGGACCCCCCCCCCCAAAAAAAATGTGACTGCTTAAATTTCCAAAAGACAATATGGTCGTTCAGTGTTGTTGCCTCACAAATGAAACTGCGAGAGTTTTTGTCGGACACAGAAGAAAGCAAGTAATAAACTATGGCTTTCCAAGGTGTAATGGTTCTCCAAATTTGATGCTTTACTGAAAAGTCTTCTGGATACTATGGACCTATAGGCTGAAGATGGATGCCCCAATGTTACAGAAAAACTTTGGGTGACTGTTCAGACAGTAAGATATCTCTGTTAATTTTAATGTTGTAGAAGTTGCTTACAATGAACTTCCTGTTAATTTCAGTAATATATGTCCTTCTGAGACCTTTAAAGAGTTGAAGACAGATATAGTTTTTGTTAGTTATGATAATGGATTAATTAAATAAAAAGCTTAAGATTCACAAAGATAGGATAGATGATAGTTTTCTTAATTTGCCAAATGTTAATGGACTAAAAATTATAGATGTAATTCTTGTTTAATAACTGTTTTGTATATGTAATTTTGTTATTTTAAAGTTAAAACATTCCTTTTTAATTATAGAGAAATGGGAAAATGATGTGGGAAGTCCTTATGTGTTTGTGTTGCTTTATTGGATGATGAATAATGTTGTTTCAGCCAATGGCTTAGCAGAGTAAAGCCAGGCAGGAAATTCAAACAGAGATATATCAAGAAAATAGTTGGCATCAAGAAGATGCCATAAAGATGATGGTGGAGAAGGAAAACTTTCCATTAACTCACAATTTCATGGAAATACACAGATTAATAAAAATGGGTTATTTCAAGATATAAGTTCTAGCCTGAAATATGCCAGAGCTTTTGGCCAAACAGCGCTGGAATAAATATAGTTTCTATGTGATTTTTCAGGTCTGGGCATCCAGAAAATCAATGACCATTCTCTACCTACTATAGATTAAGTCATAACCAAAGGAATGACTGGTAGAGAATTCACTTCACTGTAGCACACTTCAAGGAGGTGCACACATGACAATATCTTCAAAGCTTCAGGGTCAACTCTTTTCTATCAACTGAGGCAGAAGGTGGAATAATAAGTTAGCATAAACTCATGAGATAAATGAGAACAGTGGGATACTGAAAGTTAAAAACCAATTAATAACACTTAAAATCAGATGCAAAGAGGGTTACAAGAATATACTGCAGACAACTAGTCATTTGGTAGGCTTGGCATTTAAGGGGCTTTAACCAACATTTTGGTAAAAGACATCCAGTCCCTAAAGTCCTAAGAAATGAATTTCTGAATCAATGACTGACATGTTTGACATATCTAATGATTTTTGTTTACAAATGCTTAAATGATGTCCATCATACTAAGGAAGAAAATCATTAAAAAAAGAGAAACTACCTTCTCCACCCACAGTATTACAACAAATATACAGCTGTCATTACATTTTAAACTGGTTGCAGACTTTAGAATCCATCTCAGTAATGAAAATAAAAGTATACAGATACCTGAAAGACAGGTAATCGACTTTCTGAAATGAAAATACAATGGATCTTATAATGTATAATATAATATAATAATATAATATAATATATCCTACAATTTAAAACTGTAATACTCAGACAAATTACTATGAAATCCTGCTAAGCAACTTGTTTTCACTGAATAGGCCATAAGGAAGTCAGATCCTGTATCCTGAGACTCAATTTCCCACTGATATAATGTACCCTTCTTTAGGGTATACATAAATCCTACATTCTCAGGTTTACTCACCCACTGATGTAGTGGACCATCCTGCAGGGTATACATAGATCCAACATCGTCAGATTGACTCACCCACTGATATAGTGGACCCTTCTTTAGAGTATACATAGATTCAACATTTTCAGGTTCACTCATCCATTGATGTAGTGGATTTTTCTGTAGGGTATACATTGTCCTACATCCTCAGATTCACTCACCCACTGATGTAGTAGACCCTCCTGTGGAGTATATATGCAGATGATTTCGTAGGAGGAAAAAGAATAAAAGAATGCAGTCTTGTGCTCAACACTGGACACCTTTCACTTTAGGACAATGATGCATTAAAGGTGTCATATAATTCACCATCATAGCTCCCTGTGGATCCACACATTCTGGACACTTTCTATTCTCCATTAATGTACTTTTTTATCATAGTTCACATTGTTTTTCCATACTGTATGTTTAAGTAACTTTTCTGTTTATTTTTACCTTGCTCTCACTGATACATATATTCCTGTAATCAGATTCATTGAAAATATGCCATTGAATTCTTTTTAGTGTTTATTGTTGGTACACTGATTAATATACTGCATGAGTCAGCCTAAAACCCTAAAGGCAACATAACTATTGAGGTTATAGTTGTTAATGACAAAAAATAAACCTGTGTCTCACCTTGAGTTTCCTACTGGGCAGACCTGTAAATAACCTTGGACCACAAAGTCACTATACTGTCTCAGGAAGAAACAATTAGTTACCTGCTTCAGGTATTTTTTTTTATTTCTCTGTCATAACAGCTCACTTTGTGATCTAATCAATTTACTCAGGTTTGTCCAGGATTGAGCCAAGTGACTTACATGGAATTTTTTATTTAGTCTTTATGAAATTCCCAAAATGTCACCATTATTAATCACATTTTATAAGTAAAAATAATTGAGCTTCATAAGTACTCTGTAATTTTCTCACATTCACAGAGCTGCAAAGTGACAGAATTGGAGGTTGAATGAAAATCTGCTATATTTCAAAGGGTGTAATCTTTTACCATGGAACACTGGCTCATTAAGTAGGTTTGCTATGCTCTTTAAAGTCTTGGTGGCCTCTTTCCTTGAAATTAAGTTTTTTTCTCTCCATCCATTGTATCTGAAATGCTGTGCTCATATTGCTCCTTATTTACAGGGTCTGAGAAATCAGCATCAAACTTCTACCCATAACTAATTTTGCCAGAAAAAAACATATATTGTATATTACATTTATGACCATCAAGAAGAGTATTTTATATGGCAGAAATCAAATAATCATAACAGGGTTACATAAAAACTTGCAAAGAATGTACATCTTTTGCTTGATGAAATGTGAATGGAAAACATAAGATTCTGTTAACATTAATTTGTGCTTTTAAAGAACCAAGAGGATCAATTTTTTTTAATATTTTACAGAAAAGTAAAAAAAATCAAAAAATGGATGCTGGCAAAATTAATTTCATTTCAAAACAAATATTTCGGTAAACTTTCAACAAATATAGTTAAATTTCATAAACATAATATTTTAATGCATTACTTCACCTTGACATGGCATTATTTTTGTACTTGGACCTCTTCTAAACTATGATTTAAGCTTTAGTATACTTCAATACCATTTCCAAACATTTGAGTCATAACAATTCTAATTGTTAGATCTTCAGGGTGTGTGCATTTGTTTAGCCAAATGAGTAGAAATGCAAACACATACACACTAATATTATTCTTGACAAGTATGCAAAAAGAATGAAACCTCAGAACAGTTGTATCCAAAATCTATTATTTATGTAATGCCTGTTGTGACCTTACAAGCTAATTTAGAAGCAGGGGAAACAGATTTGCATATACAATAGATGATTCTGTTTGCATAAATTCTATAGTTTTCAGTTAATTAAGGGTTTTGAAATTAGAAAGGTACCTTCAGTTCTAGTTTCATAATTTAGTAAGAGAATGTTAAAAGTACACTTGAATAAATTGGCACAGGAGACCACTTCCTATATATAACTCCAGTAGCAAAGACACTGAGAGCAAAAATTAAGAAATGAATTCTCCTGAAATTGAGAAACTTCTGTAAAACTAAGAACATTATCAAAATGATAAAACAGCATCCTACAGAATGGGAAAAGATCTTTCCCATTCCAACATCAGAGGGATGGTCTCCAAAATATTCAAAGAACTCAAGAAATTGATCATCAAAAGACCAAATAATGAAATAAAAGACAGGGCACAGACGTAAACATAATTTTCTCAACAGATGTATTTAAAATGGCTTTAAAATGCTAAACATCCTTATCCATCAGAGAAATGTAAATCAAAATAACTCTGAGATTCCATCTTATGCCTGTAAGAATGACCAAGATCAAAAACTCTGATGTTACCATATTCTGGAGAGGATGTGGGGTAAAGGAAACATTTCTCCATTGCTAGTGTGAATAAAAACTGGTACAGCCAATTTGGAAATCAGTATAATTTATCCAAAATTAAAAAAAAAAAAAACAACCTAACTTAAGACCCAGCAATACTAGTTTTTGGTGAATACACAAATGAGGCTCAATCATACCAAAAGAACACGTACTCAACTATGTTCAAAGCAGAACGTGGAAGCAATCTAAATGTCCCTAGTCCAAAAATGTTTATTAATCTATATTTAATTAAATATTTCACTATTTTGCCTGATATATATACATACACACACATATATATATACAAACACACACATACATGTAGCAGATATTTATAACTAAATTTGTATCTACAGATATATCTATGCACTCTCTCTAAATAAATATAGTAAATATATAGTAAACATGCAGACTAAATAGTGTATATACATATATGTGTATATATAGTAAATATATAGTGAACATGCAGAGTGAAAAGTATTTATGCATATACATATATATATATAAATATATAATAAAGTGATGTAATAAATATCCAGTAAACATACAGAGTAAATGATACACACACACATATAATATATATATATATATAATACAGCATTCAGCAAAATATTGAAGATATCATTTTATTTTGGTTTATTTAAAACTTTAAGAAATGTTATTTATTCAATCTTTAGATTCTACACTGAAGAAAAAATACAACAGTCTCAAGTGATTAGCATATGTCTGTAATAATTAAAGTTTAAGTTTGTAGCAGCGTGTCTGAGTATAGCAATTGATGGGAAGGAAACTCTATTATATTTCACATTAAAGCAAGCAATTCACTGTCTTGGGAAAGACATGGTGCCATTGATCTGAGGTGCCTGCTTATTGTGTCTATAGGCAGGAAGCAGAGAGATGAATTATCACACTTTTTCACACTTTCTCCTTTATCCTCAGTTTAGGATTCTGCCTCTATGGTGTGTGCTGTGGATATTAAGGTCTGTCTTCCCAATTCAGTTAATTTTTCTGCATAAAACTTTACTGATATTCTCAGAATCCATCTTTTTGGTTGATTCTGAATCCCAGATAACAATTAATCCTAAATAAAAATTACAATCCTTAAACTAAATAACAATTTATTATTTTTATTTGTTTGATTTTTTTTACTTTTGTCTTATGTTCATTTATTTTAAAATAAACTACTAGCTCTTCCATTAAAAAAAATCAGTTATCTGTCTTCTACATGTTGTATGTAATCACTCATAGGGTAAGGCTTACCTACAGTTACATATGCCATTGTTCATAACCCTATATGTCACAGATGAATAAGAGAGACTGACAAAAATGAAGATGAAAGTACTAGAATCTCTTGTAAGGATGGCACAGTTTTTAAGGGATTAGAGCTTACATGGCTGCCTGCTAGTCTACATCTAATCACTAAACTTAAAATAAATTCCACCCTGGACATTGTCCCACTAGAGTCAGATTTTCTTCGGAGACATTCATTGTGGAACTTAACAATAAGTTTTCATACTACTGAGTTGCAAGTTGTGCCAAGATAAAATATTTCCTATACAAAAAAATGTCACATTTCCTACAGAATGTTTGAAATTTGGCCTTTAGGGAAACACATAGGAGACAGATTTTCCTACAGACCTTCATTATTAGAATAGCTATAGGCAAAACTATGGATATCAATGACCAATGAAAGTCACTCATTTCAAAAACAAATACTCATTGAGGTTCCTCTTTAGAAATAAGTGTTTTTCTAATCCCTTCTGTCCAGGGGAAAAAAAAAACATATTTTATTTTTTCCTGACAACCAAAAGAGAAAGAATTTCCAGGTCAGAAAATAATACTAAGCATACAACATGTGTTAAATGAATCAATCAGTTACTTGTAAAAACCTGTCAATTAGGGAAAATATCATAACCTACCATGCATAGAAGCAATCACCTATAGAAGTAAGAGCTTTTGAAAACTCTTCTATGTGAAGCCCACAGCTAGATGACTTCGGTATCTGATCCCTTTGTGCCCCAATTTGCCTTGTGTTGAAAGAGGAGACTGCCTGTTGTTTCCCAGCTGCTCAGCCCCAAAATAATCACACAGAAACTATATTATCTAAATAGCTGCTTGGCCAATTAGTTCTAGTTTCTTATTGGATAACTCTTAAATCTTGATTTAACACATTTCTAGTAATTTGTGTATCGCCATGTGGCAGTGGCCTACTGGGTAAAGTTTCAACATCTGTGTCTGGTATAGCTACATGGCTTCTCTTCTTACTCTGCTTTCTTCCTCTCAGCATTCAGTCTAGTTCTGTCTAACTACCTTTGTTCTACCCTGCTCTGCTATAGGCTCAAAGCTATTCTTTATTAACTAATGATATTTACATAATATAGAGGGGAATCCCACATCACCCTTGAGGTTAATTGGTGAAAATAACCACCCCCCAAAAAAGCAAAAGTCAAGACCTGACATGTGGCTTAGTGTTAGTGTTTCCTAGCATTAACAAGGGTCTTGGTTTCACCTTAATTAAAAAGCCATAGAAAGAATGATGGGTTGATAGATGTTGATAGAAAAATAATAGGTAGATGGATAGATAGATAGATAGATAGATAGATAGATAGATAGATAGATAGATAGACAGAAAATAGGGTGGATGGATGAATGTATGGATAGATAATTACAGAAAAGTGATAAGTAATGAGAAGTTGATATATAAATGATATATTCTAGGTAGAAGGATAATAGATAATTCATAGATGAGAAGTAGCTAATTAGATAAATTAACACACACACATAATTATATTTATATAAAGAGCTAGATACGATGATTGACTGATTGATACAGAGCTAGTGATAAGTATCATGGGTATCCTCAAATGTAAGCAACTAAATAAAACTTTTTAAAGTCAACAATTGCTCCCTGTCTAGTACCATTATGACTTGTCAAATGATCACTTAAATTTGAACATTTTTTTGGACATTCACATATATATATGTATATGTATATATGTATATATGTATATGTATATACAATGATACTGCACAATTTAATATGTTTATATGTATAAAACAAGGGTGGAAGTTATATAATATACCTATCATATATATATATATATATACACATATATATTGCATTTCCATATACATGTTGCAAATTTCAAAATTTTTACTAAAAATACAAGGCTTTGTCTAATATTTGGAAATTCCTTGTGACAAAAATATGCTTAATTACATTCAGTGGTTTAAATTTGTCACATTATAAAAATGTTTTTGAAATAACCAAAATTCAATAAGCTATGTGTTGTCCTCAATGTTGCCATATTCCTTTTTCCTAATTTTAAAAAGCTTTGTGATATTATACCGCTACTACTACTTACGAATTACAAACATGTGAGGAGAAAATTAATAGTATTAAATGTATCTTGAAGCTATAGAAGAATATTGAATATGTTCTAAATTAATTAAGATTGTTTGTGACTTTCTATGCTGAACTACATTTGTAACTCTCACACAAATCCATTCCTTTGTCCCCCTTCTCAGCTTTATATTACAAAAATTTTATACTGCTGCTGCCTATTATTCACACACAGATTATTTGATCTTGATTAGAATCATCTACTATGCATTAAAATTTAGATGTTCAGGGAGAACACTAAGTAGCCATTTGTATTCTTGGTACGAAATGGATGTTTTGTTTGGTAGCAGAAGAAACACCCTCAATGAGAAAAAGAATGTGTGTACAGAAAGCCCTATGTTCACTCTGCTCTTTGTATGTCACCACAATTAATTATTACAGAGTTTCTTATATAAGAATCACTGTTTCAGTTTTAACAATGACTTTTAAAGGAATATGCTTTTGTGATTTGCTAAATTTTTGATGCTCCATAGTAAATTGAGCTAGAATACAATCTGTAGTTTTCAACACAGTGCCATTAGTATTGTTTTTTGTTAGTTAGTTTGTTTTGTTTTGTTTTGCTTTGTTTTGTTTTTTGTGACCAGGTTTTTGTTTAGCTTTGAATCCTGTCCTGGAACTCATTCTGTCATACAGCCTTACCTCATACTCACAGAGATCCACCTGTATCTATGTCCTGAGTGCTGGGATTAAAGGCATGTGACACCACAGTCCAGCTAGTATTCTTTTAAAAAATATGCTGTAGGATTTTCTATAAGCAGGCTCTCCTACAACAAATTGTAATGCCAACATGGTGGATTAAATCCATGTAAAACTTGAGAGCGCTTGGATAGGAACTCTAGTCACAAAAAAAAACAATGTTTACCCATATATTTATTTTTTCAGCTAGCAGCTTGCCACAGCTCTTTAAGAGAGGATTTTCTCACTCAGTGGTAGCAGGAAAAAAGGCATGTATGTTTTGAAATACCAGCTTTCTGGGACATGCTGCCATCACAAACTCTGAGATTTTCAGGCAGGTGTTCTGGCTACAGAGTGTTTGCTTTGGGTTTGTAAGCAACATGCTACAGTTTGCTTGGTGGCAACTTGGTCCAGCTGTGTGCTTGGAGATGGGGCACTGAGCATGACTTTCAGAGGCAGCAAACTGCTCCACTATGCTAGAATGTGAGGAGCATGCAGAAAGTACCATACATACCAAAGTAATACTGCATCTTAAGTTTTTAAGAAGTGCTTAGCATTTTAAGAAATTCTCCGAGACAGTAAAGAATTACAGATTAACAATAGGACAGATTCAGACAAAAAAGATATCTAACTGAGTCACAGTGATGGATAAATGTATATAGGCTTGGGAGAGAGACAAAAATGACTATAGGGAGTTATAAAAAGAAGTAAATGGTTAAAATAAATACTTTAAAGAGACAGAGTACAGACAGTCATAGATTGAAAGGAGTAAAGAAAAAGAAGCCATGTAAAGATGGAAAATTAACAGAAAGTTTGGATTATGTGTAGTAGTATGTTTTCTTTAAATTTTTGGACTGTGAAGGAGCTAAGTACAGAGAGACATTTCATTTTATGGGCTGCTAAGCTAAACCATCATGTATATTTTAAAGGAACCTTGACTTTAGAATTTGGGTCTAAGGATATGTTTCTTTGAAAAAGAGATTCTTCTTTTGTTTCCACAGAGGATGAGAACCTTTGGAATTATTCCAGACTGATGTGGTTTGATGAAACAAAACCCCCTGAAAGGTTGCCTTCAACACCCCTCAAAAAATTACTTTGCTTAACAAAAAGTAGGAAGCTGTTTGGAGAAAAACTATGCCAATATTCCGAGCATTGTTTATAAATGTTTATTTACATTTAAAGGGAAATATGCTATAGAGATGGATACTTTGCACTGCTGTGGATCTTGGTTTATTAATACAAATTTAAGGTCAATTTTGTTATATGCTCATTTCTGTTCTTCATTAAGGTATTGCAATTGTGCAGTTCATTTAATAAAATAATAATAATAGATAATCATCAACCTTATAGTCATTTTAGTTAGATATTTTAGATGGACAGATATGTATTTCAGATGGATAGGCATTCCTCAAATTTTTTGAAAACTACAGAATATGGTATTTAAAATATTTTTAAAAGTTAGGACTTTTCATGACAGAGACACATCTGCTCCTGGTAGCACCAGTTACTTCAAAAGGACGATGGGCATCGAGGAGGCTCCTTATAGATTTTGATAGGTATTTGGAAAAGAAACTGCTCTTGCCTTGACTGCTTGATGAGATTATCTTAATTTAGGACAGAATCATTGGCCTCCCTCCCTCCTGTCCTCCCTCCTTGGCAGTGAGGAATACTTTCTCTGTTTGAGCTTTCTGCCTATTTAATATTTTGGTTAGGTTTCTCTCTTGTCTTTTGTTTTTCTTCTACTCCCTTTTTCGACATTCTCTTTCCCATTTTTCTTCGTTTTGGTCCTTTTTTTTCCCTCTTACTGTAAACCTTTTCTGCCACTGCTATTGAGTCTCTTATGTTCCTTTCTCTTAGTTTTTCTAATGATTGTAATTTTCTCTTAATATCTGGTTCTGCTTGACTGACATAGACTAAGATAATTGCCTGCGTGCAGTGGCTTTGAGACCTGTCAATAGAGCCTGGCGGTAAATAAAGAGATTCTCCTTACCTTCTGCCATGTTGAAATCCCAGTTTGGGAAGGTTCCTGGAAAGGCTGCCGCAACTAGCAGAGGATCCATAAGAGGGGCACCTGTATGTCCTTGGACCAGCTTCCGGGCGTTCTCTAGGATTCTGCTTCTCTCCTAAGTTATAAAGAAACTTTATATGGCACGGGTAAAAAGAACAGTTTCCAAACAGGTTAATGAGATTCTAGGGGTGCTTGGAAAATAGTGTATTTTGAGCCTTTTAATTATATAAGTCACTAGCAGCTTCTGTCAGAAGTTAGAATGGCCGCTGTGGGGCATGGGCGGCAAGAAGCAGCTAGGGGGACAGCGGGGACTTCACTTTCTCCCTCTTCAGGGAGTTGCTGCAGTAGCTGGCTGGAGGCCCAGGTAGAGGTGATGCCTTGGGTCTGCTGTGGATGTAAGAATCCAAAGAAAGGGTCATGTTGATGGACCAGGACAGGGCGCTTGGGTCTCCAGACATGACGGCCACTTTCAGTTCCTTGTTAGTGCTCCCTCACGCACGGGTGCTCTTGCGGTCAACTTGTCACATGCCTCCCCCATGCCCAGCTACCTGGCCCAGCCTTGGGGTGCATGACACTGGGGCACGCGGGTCGAGCATGGCCCCAAGGCCAAGACACACAGCTGTGGACAATCTTGCCTCTTGTGTCTCTGTTTCCTACGGTCCCTAGCTTGTCCCTGTCCCTCCATCCTACCGTCCACCTGCTGGGCAGCACTCGGCATACCCCAGCCACCCCTTAAGCAACCCCATGTGGGCTACAGCAGAAGGAAAACTGAGCACTGGGAGTTGACGAGAAATTTCCCATTGTTGAAGAAGAGAGTTGTAGATAGAAGTCAAGAGAGAAAGAAAACACAGCAACAATTAACATAACAAAACTTATAAAAAGACTTTAACAAGTTCCCGGGAAAAAACACGAGGTGGCACTTTCTCCCATTGTGGAGGAAGATACCTAAACACACTACAAATAAAAGAGGAGGTGTCTAAAACCAAATAGTTGGTTTAGAGGTAGCCACAAATGATCTGGGAAGGGGTGGGTCTCTGTCTACAAACGACCCAGGACTGGGAGGCCACTGACCACACTGGGAAATGAGGCATCCCTATTCCCTACCAACTGTCTAGATATGTCTGTCCCAGTGAGAGACTGCCAGTTCCAGAATCCCAAATTGGTCAACTGGTACAAAACCGAAAGTAACAAAATAGCCACTCAAACAAGATAAAAGACAAAGAGACAAAGAGCTCTCTCTTATTGGCAGATGCTAATGAACCTCTGGACTCTCATCCTGGTGGGATTCCTGGTATTCCCTGGCAATTAACCAAATGTTATGCACAGATTAAGATCCCCAGAGAGACCACAAGAAACCAGAAAACACCAGACTGAAAAAAATCAAGCATTTGTTCAACTATGTTCATAGCAGCATTATTTGCAATATGCAGAACCTGGAAGCAGCCTAGATGCCCCTCAATGGAAGAATGGATAAAGAAAGTGTGGAATATATACGCATTAAAGTACTACTCAGCAGAAAAAAAACCAAACAAACCAAAAAAAAAAAAATGACATCTTGAGTTTTGCATGCAAATAGATGGAAATAGAAAACACTATTCTGAGTGAGGTAACCCAGAACCAAAAAGATGAATATGGTATGTACTCACTCATAAGTGGATTCCAGCCATAAATAAAGAACATTGAGCCTATTATTCATGATCCTAGAGAATCTAAATAGGATGGTGAACCCAAAGAAAAACATGGAGCTATCCTCCTGGATATTGGAAGTAGACAAGATTGTCAGGCAAAAAATTGGGAGCTTGGTGGCAGGGGTGAAGTGGGGGTAAGGGGACATGGGGAGAGAGAAGTGAGAATGGGAGGATGGGAAGACCCAGGGGGAATGAGATGGTTGGGATGGAGGAAGGATGGAAATGAGAGCAGGGAAGAAGATATCTTAATTAAGGGAGCCATTTTAGGGTTGGCAAGAGACTTAACTCTAGAGTGCTTCCCAGGTGTCCATGGAGATGTAGCCAGCTAGTTCCTTGGGCAGCTGAGGAGAGGGAGCCTGAAGTGGCCCTATCCTATAGCCAAACTGCATATCACCATAGAAGCTTCATTTGGCGATGGATGGAGATAGAGACAGAGACCCACATTGGAGCACTGAACTGAACTTGCTGGGTGGTCAGGGACATTTGGAACAGGTGTAAGATCTTTGCTTTCTTTTACTCAGCGGTAAAAAACAATGACATCTTGAATTTTGCATGCAAATGGATGGACATAGAAAATGCTTTCTGAGTAAGGTAAGTCAGACCCAAAAAGAGGAATATGGTATGTATTCACTCATAAGTGGATTCTAGCCATAATTAAAGGTCTTTGAGCCTATTATTCGTGATCCTAGAGAAGCTAAATAAGAAGGTGAACCTGAAGGAAATCATGTAGTTATCCTCCTGGAGATTGGAAATAGACAAGAGTCCCAGGTAACTTCTGGTGCATGGGGGGGTGGTGGGAGGGTTGTTGGAAGGGGAGAGGGTTGGAGAGAAGGGAATAGGGGAGGAATGGGGAAAGCTCGGGGGACTGGAATGGGGGGGGAGGGAGGAAGGATGGATATGGGATCAGGGAAGAATATATCTCAACTAAGGGAGTCATTTTAGGGTTTACAAGAGACTTGATTATAAATGGGATCCCAGGTCCAAGGAAAGATCCCCAGATTGTTCTCTGGACATAGGAGAGGATGCCTGAACTGGCCTTGGCCCATAACCATACTGATGAATATTTTGCTTATCACCATAGAACCTTCATCTGGCAATGGAGGGAGATAGAGACAGAGACCCACATTGGAACACTGGACTTAACTCCCTAGGTCCAAACGAGAAGCAGAAAGAAAGAGAAGGTGAGCAAAGAAGGCAAGACCAGAGGGAACCTTCATCTGACGATGGATGGCGATACAGACAGAGACCCACAATGGAGCACCGGACTGAGCCCCCCAAGGTTCAAATGAGGAGCAGAAGGAGGAAGAACATGAAAAAGGAAATCAGGACCGCGAGGGGTGCTATCACCCACTGATACAAGGGGACTGATCTAATGAGAGTTTACCAAGGCCAATTGGACTGGGACTGAATGAGCACGTGATTCAACCAGATTCTCTGAATGTGGCTGGCCCGGAGTCTTTCTGAAAAGCCATTGACAATGACACTGGGACTTGTTTCCTCTGCATATACTGGATTTTTGGGATCCAGTCTGTCTGGATACTTACCTTCCTGGACCTGGAGGGAGGGGGGAGGAACTTGAACTTCCCACAGGGCAGGAAACCCTGACTGCTCTTAGGGATGGAGAGGGAGGAGGAGAGGAAGTGGGGGGAGTGGGAGAGTGTTGGGAGGTGGGGCGGAAATGGAAACTTTTATAATTTAATAAACTTTGGAAAAAAAATTGACAGCCATGGGAAAAAAAAAAATCTTTGCTTTCTCTCACAATCTGTTTAGCCAGCTTGTTCTTTGTTTTCAGAGCAAGGCTACCCTGCCCCTTAGTCAGGTCACCTTTATCAGCCTACACCAAGTGGCCAGGAGTCCTTGTGCTTTGGAATTTCCCGAATGAGAGGGGGAAGGCCACTGTCTTTCTGGGAGCATGAAGCTATTCTGGGGTTTCTTATTTTAAATATTCTGCTAGGAAATTTCTTCTCGTACCTTTGAGAATAATACATGAGGGTCTCACAGATCTAAGCTCAGCTTTCAGAATTTTCAAGGTGGCTAACAAATACAGATAAAGCTAACTCCATGGGTTCTGAGGATGCTCGATTTTGACGTTCACATGGAACAGTTACATAAGTATCCTCAAAATGTAAGTACATATAAAAATAAACCTATCATCTCTGTCTGTCTGTCCATATATCAATCTATCTGCCAAATAATTTGACACTGGAACTGCAATATGCAACTCATAACAATCACAACTTTCTTCGGTCAGTCAGACTCAGATTTTCTTAAATTTGGCTTGTTTTCTGAGAACTTCAGTTCATGAGAAAATAAAAAAAAATGATAACAGTCTCAATCATTGGAAGCCTACCAAAGGGGATGGGAATATTTTACACAAGAGAAGTAGAGGTATTCATTATGTAGGGAAGATTGTTTATAGAACAACTTGGAAACATTTACAGTATGACTGGAGACTGTTGAAGAGAACTATTACATACTGCTTAGAGCCAAATAAGAAAAATTTAAAACAATTATTGCATTTGATATATAAAATGTCTTAGAAGCAGCAGTACTTGTAGACGGGACTTTTAAGAGTGGGTGGCAGTCAGATGTAAGCAAGTCAGGCTTGTAAATTCACATGATGTTATGTTTTATTTCACACATAGAGGTGACTCATTTAATAACTTTAAGTTGAAAAAATTGTTATTTCTGTGTTAGAGAAGAATTTAGTTTGTGCATAGGCAATGAATAAGTTAAGAAACAAGGAGGTGAAAAGTCAATGATTTTGTGAGTATATCCATACAGCTTGAATACCAGGAATTTATTCTGATTTACCAAAATATTCAGATACTGGGCCCAAATATATAAAACTAAGCTTTTATGACAAATAATTTCATTTTTAACTAAAAGCAATCTACAGATTCAATGCAATGCCCATCAAAATCCCAGGAAAATTCTTCAAAGACCTCGAAAGAACAGTACTCCATTTCATATGGAAAAGCAAAAATCCCAGAATAGTCAAAACAATCCTGTACAATAAAAGGACTTCTGGAGGCATCACAATCTCTGACTTCAAACTCTACTACAGAGCTACAGTACTGGAAACAGCCTGGTATTAGAATAAGAACAGACAGGAGGACCAATGGGACTGAATAGAAGACCAAATAGAAGAACTGAATAAAAGATTTCAATCAAAACATCATCAAACACCTGATTTTTGATAAAGAAGCAAAAAATATCAAATAGAAAAATGAAAACAGATTTAACAAGTGGTGCTGGCATAACTGGTTATCAATATGTAGAAGAATGAAAACAGACCCATATCTATCACCATGCACAAAACTTAACTCCAAATGGATCAAAGACCTCAACATAAAGCCAGCCTCACTGAACTTTATAGAAGAGAAAGTGGGAAATGAATTTGAATGCATTGGCACTGGAGACTACTTCCTAAATATAATACCAGCAGCACAGACACTGAAAGGAACAATTAATAAGTGGGACCTCCTAAAACTGAAAAGCTTCTGTAAAGAAAAGACATCATCAACAAGACAAAATGACAGCCTACACAATAGGAAAAGCTCTTCACTAACCCCAAATCAGACAGAAGTCCGATCTCCAAAATATACAAAGAACTCAAGAAATTTAACACCAAAAGATTACATAATCCAATAAAAAAAATGGAGTACAGACCTAAATAGAGAACTCTCAACAGAGGCATCTAAAATGGTTGAAAGACACTTAAGGAAATATTTAACATCCTTAGTCATCAGAGAAATGCAAATCAAAACAACTCTGAGGTTTCGATCTTACACCTGCAAGAATGGCCAAGAACAATAACACTGATGACAACTTATGCTGGAGAGGTTGTGGGGAGAAGTGGATACTTCTATATTGCTGGTGGGAATGCAAGCTGGTTGAAGTATTTTGAATGCTGGTGTGGTGATTTCTCAAAAAATTAGGAAACAACCTTCCTCAAGACCCAGTAATACCACTTTTGGGTATATATCCAAAGGATGCTCAATTGTGCCAAAAGGACATATGCTCAACCATGTTCATAACATCTTTGTTTGTCATAGCCAGTACCTAGAAACAACCTAAATGCCCCTCGACTGAAGAATGGATAAGGAAAATGTGGTACATTTATACAATGGAGTACTACACAGCAGAAAAAATAATGACATCTTGAATTTTGCAGGAAAATATATGTTGTTAGAAAACATTATTTTGAGACAGGTAACCCAGACACAGACAGAAAATTATCATATGTACTCACTTATAGGTGACTTTTGAACATAAAGCAAAGAAAAACATCTACAAATCACAATCCCAGAGAATTTAGACAAAAATGAGGACACTATGAGAGACTTACGTAGATATAATCTACATGGGAAGTATAAAGTAGAAAAGACAAGATCTGAGTAAATTGGGAGCACGGGGAACTTGGGGTGGGTTGAAATAGGGAGGAGAGAGTCAGGGAGGGGAGCAGAGAAAAATGTAGAGCTCAATAAAAATCAATAAATAAACAAAAACAGTAAACAAAAATTGCACAAAGTAAAAAACTATTCATCACTTTAACACTGTTTATGAAGTGCTACTTTTCTTCAGCATATCTATACCTGCCTCTTGTTAGATTTGCTACCATAAAAAACTATTTATGGAGAAATAAAGTCATGTTGTTCAATATATCATTCTTTAAAATTTGCTCCATTCTATAGTTTGAATGTCAGTAGAACTGGAGGTTTTGAGTCAGTTTTAAATGTATGTGGTAGTTACCAGCATTGCATATCTATAGTGTAGGACATGGATAACATAACCTGCTTCTGCTTGACTGCTTTATCTCTACCACACAGTGTTGATAAGCAATTCAGAACTCCCTTCTATGTCTCTGAACATGTTTTTTATAGCTCTAAACCTTGCTCCCGAGTAGTGGAAGTAAGCAAAAAGAAACTTTTATTCTGACAAATCTGACATGCTTTGCATTTTGCACAAATGAATGAGAGGAGTCTATTGTGTGAAGGGATTTGATTTGTAACACAATAGCTACTTTTCCTCAGCTAATGCAGAGAGCATGAAACAGATTTACATTAAGTGTATGCTCTTTATTTATTTTATTTATTGTTGTTTCCTTGTTTAGTTTTCTGAAACACAGTTTCTCTGTAGCATTGGGGCCTGTCACAGAACTATCTCTTGTAGACAAGGCTGACCTCAAACTCACAGAGCTCCACCTGCCTCTGCAGTCTGAGTGCTGGGATTAAAGGCTTGTGCCACCACTGCCAAGCTAAGTGTATACTCTTATGGAGGAAGAAATAAGCATTTGGATTGAAACATGCTTAGCAACTATTTCCAAAAAGGAGAAGGCATTTTGTTCAGCTGTGATTTTCAGTCAAACTAAAAGGCTCAGACTAAGCATTCATTTTCCACTGTTGAGTATCTTCCTGCCTAAGTTTTAAGTCTCCTACAATGTTCCTTCTTCCTTTACAGGTAGATTTTAGATGATGCTGCCTCTGTTGTTTAATTTTAAAATTTCATGATAATAAATTGGCAAAACAGCCACTTTGTGTACTTTTAATAATGTTTCTAGATTATTAACAGAATAGGTTATCATTTCCTGCAACTCTCACACATATGCCCTGTATTTATTCATTCATTGTTTGATATAAGGACATAAGTCTATGTTGTGTGTTGATTTTTCTCTTTTGACTCTATTAGGGGCCTGCTACCCAGCTCCCAAATAAATGACACATTGAGTCTTATTTTTAGTTATGAATGCCTGACCTTAGCTTGGTTTATTTCTTACCAGTTTTTTTTAAATTGTATTACACCAACTACATTTTGATTCTGGGCTTTTATCTTTCTCTATTTATATATACCTTTCTTTCTTTCTTACTCCATGATTGGTTTGGTAGGTGGGTGGTGTGGGGCAATGGTCTATATTCTGTCAATTATATTTTAAATAAATGCAGATTGGCCACTAGCCAGTCAAGAAGTATAGGTGAGACAATCAGACAGGAAGTAGATGTGGGTCATTGAGAACAAGAGAATTCTATGAAGAAGAAAGCTCTCTCTGGAGTCCTGTCCCAGACACCGAAGAAGCAAGAAGTGACTGCCCAGTCAAATAAGGTATTGAAGCATGTGGTTAACATAGACAACATAAGTTATAAGAGTTAATAAGAAGTCTGAGCGACTAGGCCTATAAGTTTGTAACTAATATAGACCTCAGTGTGATTTCTTTGGTTTTTAATGGTTGTAGGAACCATGCAGACAGAAACCCTGAGAACAGATGATGTGCCAAAGTGTGGCTAACCAAATCTACTTAAAAGCCTGAGAGAGCTTGGGAAGTACTTCTAAACTAAAAAGAATAGAGTTAAGCACAGCTTATTCATAACAGCATTTTCTCAGGTGGACTCTGTTTGATAGAGGCAAGCACTCTCATATAAGAGAGGCTTCCTGACTCAGCTTTAGCTGTAAAGCCCTGAAGCTCTTTTAAGAGGCCCTGCCATGAAACACTTAGATGGAGTCAATAAAAAGCTGACCACGTGCTTTTTGGTTTTGAGCCATAGCAGGGGAAAAAAAACATGTCATTTTAAAATGCTGGCTTTTAGGGCTGTCCTGCAATGCAAACTCTGACCCTCTCAGGCAGGAGGTCTGTTTATAAAACATTTGAGTGTGGTTTGTGAGCTGACTGATGCAGCTTGTTTGGTGGCAGGAACCTTGAAATGCCATAGTGTTGTGGCAATAAACATGGCTATAGATAGTACCTCTGCCATGAGGTTGAAATCTCAGAAAGCTAAAGAATGGGCTGGACCCAGCCATCAAAACTACAACTTTAATCCTACTAATAAAGCTTAGCAAATTAAAGACTCATGTGGTCAGAAAAAAAAGAGGGATATACAGTAAAGATAGATTCAAAGTCAAAAAGAAAACCTCTAAAGGGTTTATTGTGTTTAAAAAAATATATGTAGGCTTGGGAAAAAATGAAAAAAAGAGAGTATTTGGATGTGGTGGCACACACCTTTAATCCCAACACTTGGCAGGCAGAGGTAGACAGACCTCTATGAGTTCAAGGTGAGGTGGCACACAGCTTTAACAGTGCACTTGGGAGGCAGAGGCAGATGGATCTCTAAGTTCAAGGACAGCCTGGTCTACAGAGGGAGTTCCAGGACAGCCAAAGATACACAGAAAACTTGTCTCAAAAAGCCAAATATTCAAGGTAAAAATAAAAAATTAGAGATGAAAATAAATCCATGTAAGAATAAAAAGTGAAAAGGAAAAAGAAAGGAATACCACCCTTGATACTGGAATGCAGGGCCTTAAAAATAAACAATTCAGGCCCCTTGCTGTAAGGGAGGGGAAGGGGGCCTTTTATCCTGGGACAGGATGTGAGTCAGGATATTTACAGCCGGCCATTGGCCATTGGCAGGAAGAGATAAGGAAAGCAGGAAGCTCCTGGACTACCCCCTCCGTGGTATTTAGATGAAAGGTCAAGAATGTGCCACTCAGCTTAGCCTTATTTGAATTGACCAATGGAATGAATCCCCATAACCACGCTTTTTTTGCTTCTGTACCCGTGCTTTTGCTCTCCTATAAGAACCCCTCACCCCCAACCTGGGGGCGTGCAAGTCTTCCGAGAGACCTTGTCGCCCCAGGTACCTGTGTATCCGAATAAACCTCTTTCTGTTTGCATCCGTAAGTGTGGCTTCGTCGGGTTCATGGGTTAGGGGCCTCTCTCGCTAGGAAGACATCCCTCGGGGGTCTTTCAAAAGTACACAGAGAGTCTGGCTACTGTATGTTATTATGCTCTCTTTGAATCGTTTGAATGCTGAGGAAGAGGCAACAGCTGATAAAAGATGTTTGCTTATAAATGCTGCTGAATTAATCTAAGATAGGTATTTTGAGAATACCTTGACCTTGAGAAAAGGTTTCACCTTTGTTTCCACAGAAAATGAGAGACTATGGATTTATTCTGAGTTAAGGAAAATCAGGTTTGGGCAAGGAAGACCAACTGAGAAATCTCTAGTAGGAACAGATGGCTCAGATGTCTGAATTCTACATGCAGAACAGATTCAAGATGCTGCCTGTGATGATCAAGTCTCACAGGATACTCCAGTCGGGACTTGATCATAATTCTATGTTGAACCCATACACTTTATATAGTGCTGCTACTCAGTCCTTGCCTCATGCCTTGCAACACACAGAAATAGAAAACTATTACATGATATTTAATGTCAGATACATAGGTCCTATTGAATGAGAATGTAGTCTGATAAATTTCTTACTGTTGGAAAAATGTGTTGCTTTTAGTAGTTGAAAATCTAAACAAATTGCACTTTCACAGGGTAATAATAGCTGACTCCTGTGATTGGAAGTTTCTGTGATTAGATTCCCCTGAAAATTCACATTTGACTTTATTAAAAAAGACTGCATGCTCCATATATGATTCCCAGTGAACACCTTTAGTGTGTGATATCTGAAGCTCATATGACCAAATGTTCCCTCACTAACCCAAAATAGCTCATCTGAATGACAAAGGTTGCCTCACCCACACCCACTGTCTAATTTTCAGGAAAGAAACATTGAACATTTATCCCAAATCTTCTGGTTAAAACCATCGCTCTAAAAATGTCATACATAGGTTACTTTAAGTCAGATGTCAGATTAAATTAGGGTTAAACTGTTCTTTTAATCAACCTTAAATAAGGGAACAAACCCTCTAATGTGTTTTAGAAATACATGCAGTAGTATTAACGACACCCGTCCTTTAACCTAAAAACACGATTGTTGTTATTGCTGTGGGTTAATAATATTTAGCTGGCTGCAGACTGTTCATAGGACACTGGTGGAAGTGGAGAAAACAACGATCTCTTGGTAATATATGTTTTCTTGATTTGTTTTCTTTTACTCTTATTTTCTAGTAGAACACCTCAAACTATTTCCTATATGCAGGTTCCTTCTGCCTCCAAATATCTAGGAATTCTAGCAGAAGGTATGTGACTATATGTCATTTGTATTAGCTACTTTCACTCAATCCTTTTTTTCTTCTTTCCTCCTCCAAGCAGAGTGAATGAGGACAGAAAAACTCCTGACAGACACTTTCAAAACCATTCTGTTTCCTACATCAATTTAGAGAGAAGCTGCATCTGGTATATGACCTAGTTTATATTAATAAAAAAGGAGCACCAAAATTTTAAAATGCACTGAGTATGATGAATATATATCTTTATAAACATATTCTCTCTAAAGCCTTTCAATTTTAATGAATCTATTATGTGAGTCCTACATAGATCAGTTTCAATCTGTACAGTGCCGCTGTAATATGTGAAATGTAAATTTTTAATTTGCTCTACAACATTGAATTGAGTGAGACATGTCACTAAGATCTTGTGAAAGTAGGCAGTTAGTTCCAAAGTTGGAATTGTCATTTGGGAAATTTTGGAGCTTTTAGGAAAAGGGTCTTGAAGATAGTCAGAATCTTGGCTCATCTTGTCATCTCTCTCTGTTTCCTGTGTACATACAGAAAAAGTAAACAGCCAGTTTCATGTTCCTGCTGGTCTGCCATACCATTCCTGCCATTTTGAACATCTGGAACTTCTCTCTTATGTTCTTTAGACTCATAGTATGTTGTCACAGTAACATAAAAGTAATTAACATACATAAAATATTTTAGATTATATTTTTAATCTTAACCTGCAATCTAACTTTAGATTTTGTAATTCTGAGCATTCAACAGATCTCGTATATATACCTCGATAAGAGGTATATATCCGACTTACTATTTCAAAACAAGAAATAGGCAACAAAATTTTGTCATATTATTGGACTTCTGGTAGAAATTATAACTTTAAATTTTATTTTGAGCAATTGAAGAATCAATGATGAATGAGTTAAAATGGAATGTCATTTTGAGTTATCATGTAGCTATAAGTCAAATTTGAGTGCCTAGAAATGAATTTTATAAATACTGGAAGAAATTACATTGTTAAAAGAGGAACCAGAAGTTAATAATAAGTTATATCTAATCCTCTTTCTTTAACTGAATACACTTGTATCTTTCAATAGTTCTTATAATTCAGATTGTTTTCCTTGATAGGTAACACATAATTGTCTTGAAACAAAGTAGATCCTTCTAAATTCAAAGAAGATTCCAATTGCATCATGATTCTACCTCTAACAATATCTTCTTAGAAAGCACCTTTAAAATAATGATCATATATAATTGCTAGTATTTCAATTATCTTTTTATTTTACTTTCTGAATCACAGGTTGGTTTTCAACACAGACTAGTAATGCTTTCCAACAACAACAAAAAATATAATTCAGAAATGTAAATAACATACATTTTTCAAAGTATATAGTCATATTTTATAAAATAAAAAGTAACTGTGATAACTTTCAATAAATACTTTGATTTAATTATCACTAATTTTGAAGTGTCACTAAAATAATAATTTTATTTTGGTTAATTTTGTGATTTACTCCAGTCACCACAGATGATTATCTAGAATGTTCCACAAAATAATTCTTAAAACTATTCACCTGCAATATGACTTCATGGACAGCCTGACCCTTCTCTGCTTACCCTGAGGCCTTGAGGAGGAAAGTTTCTCCTTAGTGACTTTTGCTATTGGATATCAAGATATTTAAAAGATATAATGGTAGAATATATATTAAAGAATGACTGAAAGACTTAGGAAGAATCATATGTTTCTTTAAAGTTGTTAGTGAAAAATTAAGTGAAAATTGTACCTGGGAAACAATTCTATTCTCTTTGGTTCATTTATCATTTTGGTGTTCTAAAAGTAGAAATTGAAAGACTATCTTAATTAGGAAATATTTTAATTACGAAGAAATAAATCATTTCAGTGTTTTCAGCTGTCTGGTTGTGATTTACCTATTCAAGCACAGATCATTTTCTCCTGAGCTGCTGTCTGCTGGCAATTGACTTTCTGTGTCTGAAAAGGGGATTGAGTTAGGACTGTTTCTCCTGATGAGTCCTGCTTCCAACTAGGTTCTCTATATACCCATCTAGAGCTCACACCTCATTCACCTAGCTTGGAGAGTATTTAAATCACTGTTGAAGATTTCTTTAAAATTTATGAAGATCATAATGTAACTTCAAGCATTAATTGAACAATAAGTTGCAAATGAATTGTGAAAACTTTCTCTTCAAATATTTTTTTCTGTTACTCTGTCAATAGATAATTGGAATTCTTATTAATATTTTATATTAAGAAGGCTGAAAATTAATAAAAAATATCTGAAAAAATTTATGTTTAGTTCTCTGGATCTCTACTTCATTACACATGTAACTTCTAAATGATCTGCAACAGTGATCTGTCAGTGTTGACTGACTGTAGTGAATGGATCCACAGGACAAGGGTATGACTGCTGGGTACCATAATCAGGTTTCCTACCACCTCATTTCTCATGCATCCTTCATTGAGCAAAACTAATATATGATCAAAACTAGAACAAAGGTTTTTATTTACTTCTTTTAAAGCATGAATGATGTAGCAAAATTAGGTTGAGGACTAAGTGACTCAAGAAATTTCCATATGACTTCAGATAAAAATATACAAATATTTTTTGCAACACTGAGGTTCATTTAGAGTAGAGTTGGTGACCTGGAACTAAGATAGTAGATTATACTCTCCATTGTTCATTTATAACATCCAAATATTAAGGAAAACACCCTATAACTACTGATACTCTTCTACCAAATTTGCAAAATATCCATTTGTATAATGTTCTATGGTAACTTGTCAGGGCCCGTGGGTATGGGTCCATTCTGTCTTGACTGAAGATCAGAGGTGGATCTTACTTCAGTCCCTTCAATCTTAATGCCTAGTTCTACCTCAAAGGTCCCACCTCGATTTAAACCAGAGCATTCTGCTCTCTCAACAGATGTGGCTAATATCCAGACCTTGTATTGTATTTCAGTTATTGATAAGAAGATCTGTTTCTATCTCAAATATAATGCTCAGAATCCAACTAAGTTCCTACTTTCTTAGGGAAAAAAACAATGGATTCCATCCATGGTGTTGTTTGCCTACAGAATGTTTTGGTCTAGGTTGTGAGCATTACTTATATCATGTTCTGGCAGGAGAATGCGTAACTAAGATTGTAACCCACAATCCTTCAACTTGTCTGTTCATCGCCTTGTATCATGTTAATGCAGCTTTTATCCTGTTCTTTTGAAGGGGTTGGCGCCTTTTAGGAAACTGGAAATTAAACATGGGTGATTTGGGTGTCCACTGAAGCTCCTTTCTGATACTATCTTTGCTTCTGTTTGTGTTTTTTTCACTTGCATCTTTGTTCTCTTTACTTATTTTTCATTTTCTTTAATTCTTACATAACTTTTTTTTATTTTAACGTAACTTTTTATTTTATTTTTATTTTTTAAAAAAAGAAAACAAACCATCTTTTTTATTATACTTACCAATCCAAGTTCCTACTCTATCTCCTAGTCCAATTCCCTACATTTACATCCCCACCTCAGCCCCCTATCCACTCCACAGTGAAGGTAAGGCACTTTGCTTTCAGGAAGGTCCGAGGCCCTCCCTACTATATCTAGGCTGAGCAAGGTATCTATCCAAGAAAGAATAGGTTTGCAGGAAGCCAGAAAAAGCAGTAGAGATAAATCCTGGTGCTACTACTAGTGGCCCCTCAGTCTGTTCCTGCCATGCAATTGTTATCCAATTTCAGAGGGACTATTTTGGAACTATGCTTGTTCTTCCCTCTCCACCCACAGTTGGTGAACACCTATTACCTCAGGTAGACTGTTTCAGTGGGTGTACCAATCAGTCTTTACTTATTTTTGTAATCCCTATGCCCCTACTCTGGTAAGTGGTATTCTTGTCAAAGCTGGTCTCTGACATTAACTGTGGTTTTGAAGAGCCAAATTATTCTAAATTATTGCAACTATAATTCAAATACTTAATATATTATTTGAATATGTATAATTTAAGAAATGTAATTGTTAGTCATATAAAAAATAGATTTGTCTTTTTTATTTGTTTCAATTCAAAGCTTTTATTTAAAATATAGGATGCATTATTGTTTATATGTCAGTATTTGCTGTATTGTCTGAACAAAACATTTGAATGTTTTCCATTTTTAGTAACTGTATGAACAATTTATTTTACCATTAAGTATAATACAATGAGTATCGAAAAATAAATAAATGATTCTGAAACATCTTTCCCTTTGTACACACAACATCCTTATCCCTTCCATCATTGAATAAACATAACTCAAATTTTCATGAGTCTTTTTAAAATAATGTTGTGAAGTGAAGAGCTAGATCATTGGTGAAGATTAATTACAGATGGTAAAAGTTTAGTTCCTATCACAATGTGGTGGATCACAAATATCCTGCAAGTTTGAGTATCCGATTCATTTTGGCTTCCTCTGCCCTCTACAGGTACTGTATACTGTGATGCAAGTACAGGAAGGTAAAAGAGTCATACATTTAAAAATAAATAAACAAATAAATTTTTAATCACTATGGAATTGTGGATGACTGCAACAAGCACTTTTATTTCACTGCCATTTCTGTCTTAGACAAGTTGATAAGAGTCACAAAGACTATTATATCATTTGAGATTGTATAAAATATGTCTAGTTTTTAGATTTAAAACATTAAACACAATCAATTAAAGCTGTAGAAATGAAAGGGAAATGTTTGTGAGGAAGTTTGGATTTTATTTTTATTTTTTTAAATTTTTTATATGATTTTTATTTTTATTGTTTTTTTCAAAATATTTTCTGTGTGACCCAGACTGACTTTTAGATTTTAGGTATATGTCAAGATTCTTTCATAGATTAACTTTTAAAATAAATGCACAGAATAAAATAATGTGAACCCAGAGGATTTAGAAGCTTAATTCATTCTACTGTATATCATTAAATCATATTTATGACTTTATATTTTGAGTGTTTACAACATATGACAGATAATTTGTGTTTGTTTGCCACTTACACTTTTGAAATAACCCAACTAAATTATTGTTTGTACTATACTAATCTAGTAGATGAGAAAGTGGGACAAAGGTGAAAAATAATATTCCAAGGACACAAAGTTAGTATCTGCTCATTCGGACAAATTGAGTACAGCACCAGAAAGTAACAGCTTTAAAAAAATTTGCTAGATGTACTCAGTGCTTCTTGTAAACTTAATCATGATTAATACTTTAGAAAATACATATTTCTCATAATTAGAGAATGCTGTCCATTATAATAAAGATTAATCACCTCTAATCTATCACCATAAGAGCCAGCTCAGGTTATTTAGATATAAATAATATGTGTGTTGTCCACTGTTACATTGACTGCCATGAATTTTCATCATTCAAATACCAAAATCTAAAATAAATAAATATCTATTTCCAAAGTAAATATATGCTAGTAAGATTCACTAGGAAGATATTATTTTTTGAATTTCATAATAATCATTATTATTCATATTAAATCCATGATGACTCTTATAAATGATTTGTTACTGAAAGTGTTAAACTTTATAAATGATACTATAAACAGAGTTTGACACCTTCTCAAAATGCATCATGACTAATGTTCACGTACTTCATCAATACATCCTTCACAAATCCCTTCTGCCTTCCTTCTGTTTATTTTTCGACACTCTCAAAACAAAAATGAAACATTTGAAACAATTTCTTGTAAATTTTTCCTTTCAGAGATTGATAATTACAAAATAAAAAAAACATTTTACTGAAGAAGAATATATGTTCTCCAAGAAAGAAGACATAAATTGAAGCATGGTATTATAAGTTTGATTTCCTATGGTGACAAGAGGACCTAACAGTGACAAAAACAGGCTACAAAAGTTAAACTATCCATTTCATTGCACATGAATTATGAGCCATGAGTGTTCAAAATGAAATGTGAGATTGAGAAATAATAAAATCAAAAGCAGTTTTATTTTTTTCAAAAGACTATGAATCTCTCATCAATTTTTTATCAAATAGAAAAAAGAAAGCAAAGACATATGTATAAATTTTTTTTGAGTAGTAAACATGATTTGAATCCAGATCACATGCTGAAATTTCAAGCACAAAAGTAGTATATTCATTTTATTGTTATACTGGAATCTGTATAATCCAGTATATACTGTATATTCAGTATATTTTTTCATTCCTTCGTACTTTTTAGCATCTATTTAATTAATCTTTTTAATTTATTTTACATACCAATCATATTTTCCCCCTCCATTCTCGCTTCCGGTTTCCTCCCTCCACCTCTACTCTACCCCCACCCCTGCATCCACACCTCCTCCTGTCAGGAAGGAGCCGGCCTTCCATGGAACACAACAAAGCCAACACATCACTTTGAGGCAGGTCCAATCTTCAACTGCATCAAGGCTTGGCTAGGCATTCCTGGGTGGATCTAGTTGAATTTTTCTTCATGCTATCATTCATTTATGCAAGGAGTGGACTAATATTAGGGTCTTTGACTTGATTCCATCTGTCTCAATGCAATATGATGCTGTTTTTATTACCATAGTTCTATAGTAGAGTTGAAAATCAGGGGTGGCAATGCATCAGATTTATGGGAAAGGATTGTGTTAGCTATTCTGTTTTTGTTGTTTGTTGTTGTTCCATTTAAAGCTGAGTACTGCACTTTCGGAGTCTGTGATGAACTGTGTTGGAATTTTAATGGGGATTGCTTTTGGTGAGCTTATAATTTTTACTATGTTAATCCTATGGAAATGTCACATAGCTAAAACACTTGATTATCTATTGAGGAGCTTTATAGATATTGGTTTAGATTAATTACTAAGAAAAGCAATTGAGTCTCAGTAGCCTAGTTAGTTTAAGCTATTTGAATCTTAATGTTGGGAGGTATATTCATAGGTTTTAGATTGGATCACTGGCCAAAACAAAACCTTAAAATAACTTCAGGTTAGATAAGATATTTTGATTAAAGGTTTGAGATGAAAATCCCCAGAAAACAAGCTAAATATCAGAAGGTGACATAACTGATGTCAAAAACACCAAGCAACACAATTGTTACTAGGTGATGTACATTCCTTGCTAGGGTTGTTGATGATCAAAGTTGATAATTAATTCCTTGTACCCATTTCTGCCTTCATTCTCCTTATATAAATACTATTGAGGCACACTAAATGTTTAAAGTAGAACTGACAAATTTTTTCTCATATAAAAAAATCTGGGTTTATAACTCAATTAAGATTCTTTACATGATTGATTAGCTTTCAAGGTAAGTAGTAAAGTTATTGGCCCTTACCTTTTAATTGGAAAATGCAGCCTGCCATTAAAAGATCTCCGTGAGAAGACTTTCTTGGTTCTCTGCATGGTTAACCAATAACAAGTTGCCTTGGTATGAAGGTAAGTAGTATCTTGAGATAATTGGCATTTTAACTGTAATAAAAGTTTTCATCAATTAATGTGTTTACATTTTTTCATTATAACCATTAACCATAAAAATAGAATGTAACTACTTTGCTATTCCTATATTGCCTGAAAAATTGCTGGGTTATATTAGTTGTAGAAGAAAGTACATAGAAGAAAGAAAACAAAAGAATAAAGAAGAATTGATAATAAAGAAGGAATCCATCAATAGAAAATGTAAGAGGCCTTTTTACTTAACTCCCTCAAATAATAATAGTATAGTATATGCGCATTATGTGGAATTTTCTCTGAGCCCTGTGCTGCTGAAGGCTGCCCCAACAGGCAGTGGTAGTTATTATAAGTATTTTGTATTTCTTGAGGTTTGCTTTATGGCAAACTATATGGTCAATTTTAAAGAAAGTTTCATGAAGTGCTAAGAAAAAGGTATAAAGTTTTGTGCTTGGGTGAAATGTTCTGTACATGTCTATGAAGTCAAAGATATTCATAATATCTGCTAGTTCCCTGTTTCTCACTATGTTTCTGTTGGACATTTCTATCCATTGGTGAGAGCAGGGTGTTGAAGTCTTCCATTATTAATGAGTTGGGTTCTATATGTACTTTGAGCTTCAGTCATGTTTCTTTTGCAAATGTTAGTGTCCTTGTATTTGTGGCAGAGATGTTCAGAATGAAATATCATCTTAATGGAATTGTCCTTCAATGAATATGCAATATACTTCTTTATCTATTTTGATTAAATTTTGTTTAAAGATTTTTTTGTTATATTATGATAGCCATACTGGCTTGCTTCTTAGCCCTATTCACTTGGAAAGGCTTTTCCCAACCTACTGCTCTCAAGTAACTGCTCTCAAGTAATATCAGTCTTTTTGATGTTGTTTTTCTCTTTTTCTTATTTTTTATATTTTTATTGATATTTATTAAGCTCTACATTTTTCTCTGCTCCCCTCCCTGCCTATCCTCTTCCCCTAAAATCATCCCCTAAGTCCCCATGCTCCCAATTTACTCGGGAGATCTTGTCTTTTTCTAATGTCTACTTTCCATGTAGATTATGTCTATGTAAATCTCTTTTAGTGTCTGCATTGTTGTCTAAGTTCTCTGGGATTGTGGTTTGTAAAATGGCTTTCTTTGCTTTATATGTAAAAGCCACCAATTAGTGAGTACATATGATAATCGCCTTTCTATGTCTGGGTTACCTCATTCATAATAATGTTTTCTAGCTCCATATATTTTTTCTGAAAAATTCAAGCTGTTATTTTTTTCAACTGTTTAATACTCCATTGTGTAAATGTGTAACATTTTTTTTAACCAATCTTTGGTCGAGGGGCATTTAGGTTATTTCCAGGATCTGGATATCACAAACAAAGATACTATGAACACAGTTGAGCACATGTCCTTGTGGCACGATTGAGCATCCTTTGGATATATACCCAAAAGTGATATTACTGGGTCTTGACGAAAGTTGTTTCCTAATTTTCTAAGAAACCACCACACTGACATCCAGCTAGCATTCCCACCACCAAGGCAGAAGTGTTCCCTTTTCTCCATAACCTCTCCAGCATAAGGTGTCGTCAGTGTTTTTAATCTTGGCCGTTCATACAGTTTTAAGACAGAAATCCAGAATTGTTTTGATTTGCATTTCTCTGATGACTGAGGATGTTGAATATTTCCTTAAGTGTCTTTCAGTCATTTTAGATGCATCTGCTGAGAGTTCTCTGTTTAGGTCTGTGCTCCATTTTCTTTAATTGGATTATGTGATCTTTTGGTGCTAAATTTCATTTATTTATTATTTATTTATTTATTTATTTATTTATTTATAAAAATCTCCACTTCCTCCCCTTCTAAAAATACCCTTCCACTCCTCCCACTCCCTCTCCTATTCCCTCTCCAGTCCTAAGAGCAGTCAGAGTTTCCTGCCCTGTGAGAAGTCCAAGTTCCTCCACCCTCCCTCCAGGTATAGGAAGGTGAGCATTCAAACAGACCAGGATCCCAAAAAAACAGTACATGCAGACAAAGCAAGTCCCAGTGCCATTATCAATGGCTTCTGTAGCATGAGGGCTGGCTTGTTGGGGTTTCTGTCCCACCCAGTTCCCGACAGCCGGCAAGTCCCAAGGAAAATCAATCACACAGAGAACTCTATAAGTTATAAAGCTGATTGGCCCATTAGGTCAGGCTTCTTGTTAACTCTTATAACATATATTACCCCATTATCCTGGTAAAGAATAGAGTAAAGCATGGCTTCTTGGTAGCAGCAATTTCTCGGGTCTGCTCTGCTTGCTAGAGGCAAGCAAGTGCTCTCATCTAAGAGAGACTTCCTGACTCAGCTTCAGCTGCAAAACCTTGCAGCTCTTTTTAAAGGTCCTGTTACAAAACACTTATATGGTGTTGACGAAAAGCTGAACACGTGCTTTTCGGTCTTTAGCCATAGCAGGAAAAAAGCTGCACCGTTTGAAAATGCTGGCTTTCTGGGCCGTCCTGCCAGGGCAAACTGACTCTTTCAGGCAGGCAGTCCGACTGAGTGTAGTCTGTGAGCAGAATGCTGCAAGCTTGCTTGCTGGCAAGGACCTTGAAACGCCATAGAGTTGTGACAGTGAACACAGCTCTGGCTGGTATCTCAGCCATGAGACTGGAAAGCTAAGGAATGGGCTGGATCTAGCCGTCAAAGCCACAGCTTTAAAGGAGAGGCTTAATCTTCTCCTTAAAGACTCATGTAGTCAAAAAAGAGAGAGAGATACAGTAAAGAGAGGTTCAAAGATGAAAAAACCTCTAAGGAGTTTACAGTGTGTTAAAAATATATGCAGGCTAAAGGTTAAAGTTCTTAGAAGTAAAAAAAAAGGGAGTAGTTGGGTGTGGTGGTACACACCTTTAATACCAATGCATGGGAGGTGGAGATACATTGACCTCTGAGACTTTAAGGGGCAGAGGTAGTTGACCTCTGTGACTTCAAGGTGTGGTAGCACACACCTTTAATCCCAATGCCTGGGAGGCAGAGACAGACAGATCTCTGAGTTCAAGGTGTGGTAGCACACACCTTTAATCATAGCACTGGGGAAGCAGAGACACTTGGATCTCTGTGAGTTCAAGGTGTGGTAGCAAACACCTTTGAGCCCAGTACTGGGGAGGCAGAGACAGAAGAATCTCTGTGAGTTCAAGGACAGCCTGGTCTACAGTGTTATTCCAGACAAAGATATACAGAGAACCTGTCTCAAAAAGTAAAAGTAAAAATAAAAAAATAGAGGTTAAAATAAAGATGGAAAATACACAGAGAATCTTGATACTGTATGTTATTATTCTCTCTTTGAATTGTTTAAATGCTGAGGAAGGAGCAACAGCTGCTAAAGGACTGTTGTTTATAAATACTGCTGAACTAACCCGAGATAGGTATTTTGTAAATACCTTGGCTTCAAAACTGAAGTCAAAAGGTTTGTTACTTTGGAGAAGAGATTTTGCTTGTGTTTCCACAGAAAATGAGAGGCTCTGGATTTATTCAGAGTTAAGAAAAATCATCTTTGGCCAAGGGAGACCACCTGAGCAATCTCCGGTAGGAACAGATGGCCCAGATGTCTGAGTTCTACATACAGAACGGATTCAAGGCGCTGCCTGAGATGATCAGGTCTCACAGGATACTCCAGTCAGGACTTGATTATAACTCTAAATTTTCTTTAGGTCCCCATAAGATTATCAGCACCCCCAACCAGCAAGAAGTAGCCTGAAATACTACGCCCACATTCCCAACAAATGGACTATGGGTACTTTCCTTTGCTTAAAAAAAAAAAAGAGGGAAATGATGCAGGAGAATTGTCTGTATTCTGTCAATCATATTTTAATAAAACGCTGATTGGCCAGGCAGGTAGTATAGGTGGGAAAACCAGACAGGAAGTAGAGGTGATGCAATGAGAACAGGAGTATCCTGGAAACCAGGAAGCCATTCCTTCACTCCTGCACAGACCACCGAAGAGGCAACATGTAAGCTGTCACACTGAGAAAGGTACTGAGCCCATGTGGCTAAAATAGATAAGGATAATGGGGTAATATATGTTATAAGAGTTAACAAGAAGCCTGACCTAATGGGCCAGGTTTCTCAGTCAGATCCCATGTCAGCCACATTCAGAGAATACAGTTTGATCAAATGCTCATTCAGTACCAGTACAGCTGGCCTTGGTGAGCTCCCATTAGATCAGTCCCACCATTCAATGGGTGGATGCACCCCTTGTGGTCCTGACTTCCTTGTTCATGTTCTCCCTCCTTCTGCTCCTCATTTGGACCTAGGCGGCTCAGTCCAGTGCTCCAAAGTGGGTCTCTGTCTCTATCTCCATCCATCGTTGGATGAAGGTTCCCTCTGATCCTGACTTCCTTGATCATGTTCTCCCTCCTTCTGTTTCTCATTTGGACCTAGGGAACTAAGTACAGTGCTTCAATGTGGGTCTCTGTCTCTATCTCCATCCATCACCAGATGAAGGTTCTATGATGATATGCAAAATATTCATCAGTATGGTTATGGGACAAGGACAGTTCAGGCACCCTCTCCTCTGCTGAACAAAGAACAATCTGGAGACCTCTCCTTTGTCCTGGGAACCCCTCTAGAATCAAGTATCTTGCAAACCCAAAAATGACTCCCTTAGTTGAGATATATACTTCCCTGCTCCCATATGCATCCTTTCTCCTTCCCCAATCCCATTACCCAGTCTATTCTGAATTCTCCCCTTCTCCATTCTCTCTAACCATCTCCCCTTACATCCACTCTCCACCCCCATGCACCCAAGTTTGCCTGGCAATCTTGTCTACTTCCAATATCCAGGAGGATAACTATATGATTTCCTTCAGGTTCACCTTCTTATTTAGCTTCTCTAGGATCACGAATTATAGGCTCAAAGACCTTTAATTATGACTAGAATCCACTTATGAGTGAGTACATACCATATTCCTGTTTTTGGGTCTGGGTTACCACACTCAGTAAGGCGTTTTCTATTTCCATCCATTTGCATGCAAAATTCAAGATGTCATTGTTTTTTACCGCTGAGTAAAACTCTAATGTGTATATGTTCCACATCTTCTTTACTCACTCTTCTATCGAGGGGCACCTAGGTTTTTTCCAGGTTCTGGCTATTACAAATAGTGCTGCTATGAACATAGTTGAACAAATGCTTTTGTAGTATGATAGGGCATCTCTTGGGTATATTCCCTAGAGAAGAATTGCTGGGTCCTTAGGGAGGTTGACTCCCAGTTTCCTGAGAAACCACCACACTGATTTGCACAGTGACTGGACAAGTTTGCATTCCCACCAACAATGGATGAGTGTTCCCCTCTCTCTACATCCTCTCCAGCATAGGCTATCATTGGTGTTTTGAGTTTAGCCATTCTGAGAGGTGGAAGATGGTATCTCAACGTTGTTTTGATTTGCATTTCCCAGATCGCTAAGGAGGATGAGCATGACCTTAAGTGTCTTTTGGTCACTCATAGTTCTTCTGTTGAGAATTTGCTGTTCAGTTCAGTACCCCATTTTTGAATTGGGTCAATTAGAGTTTTAGTGTCTAGTTTCTTGAGTTCTTTGTATAATTTGGAGATCATACCTTTGTCTCATGAGGGGTTGCTGAAGATCTTCTCCCAGTCAGAAGGTAGCCATTTTGTCTTAGTGACAGTGTCCTTTGCTTTACAGAAGCTTCTCAGTTTCAGGAGGTCCCATTTATTTAATGTTGCCCTTAATGTCTGTGATGCTGGGGTTATTAGTTGGAAGTGATTTCCTGTGCCCATGTGTTGTAGAGTACTTCCCAATTTCTCTTCTATCAGGTTCATTGTGTTCAGATTGATATTGGGGTCTTTAATTCATTTGGACTTGAGTTTTGTGCATGGTGATAGATATGGATCTATTTTCATTCTTCTTCAGGTTGACATCCAGTTATACCAACACCATTTGTTAAAGATGCTATGCTTCATCCATTGTATACCTTTAGCTCCCTTGTCGAAAATCAGGTGTTCATAGGTTTGTGGGTTAATATCTGGGTCCTCTTTTCAATTCCATAGGTCGACTTCTCTATTCTTATGCCAATACCAAACTGTTTTCAATACTGTAGCTCTGTAATAGTGTTTGAAGTCAGGGATGGTAATGCCTCCAGAAGTTCCTTTATTGGATAACATTGTTTTGGCTATCCTGGGTTTTTTGTTTTTCCATACAAAATTGATTATTTTTCTCTCAAGGTCTGTGAAGAGTTTTGATGAGATTTTGGTGGGGATTGCGTTGAATCTATAGATTGCTTTTGGTAGAATTGCCATTGTTACTATATTGATTCTCCTAATCCAAGAGCAAGGGAGGTTTTTCCATTTTCTGGTATCATCCTCAATTTCTTTCTTCAAAGACTTAAATTTCTTGTCAAATACATCTTTCACTTCCTTGGTTAGAGTTATCCTGAGATATTTTATGTTATTTGTGGCTATCGTGAAAGGTGAAGTTTCTCTGATTTCCCTCCCTGCTTCTTTATCCTTTGTGTATAGGAGGGCAACTGATTTTTTTTTTTTTTTGGAGTTGATCTTGTACCCTGCCACATTACTAAAGGTGTTTATCAGCTGTAGGAGTTCTTTGGTAGAGTTTTTGGGGTCACTAATGTACACTTTCATATCATCTACAAATAATGAGAGTTTAACTTCATCCTTTCCAATTTGAATCCACTCGATCCCCTTATGTTGTCTTACTGCTATTGCTAGAACTTCTAGCACTATATTGAATACGTATGGAGAGAGTGGACAGCCTTTTTGTGTTTCTGATTTTAGTGGAATAACTTTGAGTTTCTCTCCATTCAATTTGATGTTATCTGTTGGCTTGCTGTAAATAGCTTTTATTATATTTAGGTATGATCCTTGTATCCCCAATCTCTTCAACACCTTTATCATAAAGATGTGTTGAATTTTGTCAAATGCTTTTTCAGCATCCAATGAAATGATCATATGTTTTTTTTTATTTCAGTTTATTTATATGATGGATTACCATGATAGTTTTGCGTATGTTGAAAAAGCCCTACATCTCTGGAATGAAGCCTACTTGTCATAATGGATAATTTTTTTAATGTGTTCTTGGAATTGGTTTGCCAGTATTTGGTTGAGAATTTCTGCGTCAATGTTCATGAGTGAGATTGGCCTATAATTCTCTTTCTTTGTTGTGTCTTTGTGTGGTTTTGGTATCAGAGTAACTGTAGATTCATAAAAAGAATTTGGCAATGACTCCACTGTTTTTATATTGTGAAATACATTAAGGAGTATAGGAATTAGCTCATCTTGGAAGTTCTGGTAGAATTCTACACTGGAACCATTTGGTCCTGGACTTTTTTTTGGAGGGAGGTTTTAGATAACAGCTTCTATTTCTTCACTATTAACAGGTCTATTTAGATTGTTCACCTGGTCCTGATTAGACTTTAGTAAATGGTACTTTCCTAAAAACAGGTTCATTTCTTGTACATTTTTCAACTTTGTGGCATATAAACTTTTGTAGTAAGATCTTATGATTCTCTGAATTTCCTGTGTCTGTGGTTAAGTACCCCTTTTCATTTCTCATCTTATTAATTTGCATGTTCTCTTTCTACTGTTTGATTAGTTTGTCTAGGGGTTTGTCAATCTTGTTGATCTTCTCCAAGAACCAGCTTCTTTTTTCATTGATTCTTTGGATTGTTTTCTGTGTTTCAATTTTATTGATTTGAGCCCTCAGTTTGATTTTTTCCAGTCTTCTACTCCTCCTGGGTCAGTCTGCTTCTTTTTTTTCCCAGAGCTCTCAGGTATGCTGTTAAGTTTCCAATGTGTGCTTTCTCCGTTTTCTTAAATTGGGTACTTAGTGCTATGAAATTTCCTCTTAGCACTGCTTTCATTGTGTCCCATAGGTTTGAGTATGTTGTGTCTTTATTTTCATTAAATTCAAGGAAGACTTTTTATTTCTTTCTTTATTTCTTCCTTGACCCAGGGGTGATTCAGTAGTTGACTGTTCAGCTTGCATGAGTTTGTAGGCTTTCTCTGGTTAGAATTGATGTTGAATTCTAAATTTATTTCATGGTGATCCAACAAGACACATATGTTTACTAATTTTTTGTATCTGTGGAAGTTTGCTTTGTTACTGAGTATGTGGTCAATTTTCGAGAAGGTTCCATGAGCAGCAGAGGAGGTATATTCTTTCCTTTTTAGGTGGAATGTTCTATAGATGTCTATTAAGTACATTTGATTCATTACCTCTATTAATTCTCTTATTTTTCTGCTAGTTTTCTGTCTGATTGACCTGTACATTGGTGATAGAGGTGTGTTGAAGTCTCCTACAATTAGTGTGTGTGGTTTGGTGAATGCCTTGAGTTCTAGAAGTTTTTCTTTTACTTAAGTATGTGCTTTTATATTAGGGGCATACATATTCTCATATTCAGGAATGAGACTTCCTCCTGATGAATTGTTCCTGTTATGAGTATAAAATGTCCATCTCCATCTCTTTTGATTGATTTTAGTTTGAAGTCAATTTTGGTGGAAATTAGAATGGCCACACCCACTTGTTTCTTAGGTCCATTTGCTTGAAAACCCTTTTCCCAATCCTTTACTCTGAGTAGACGTCCATCTTTGTGGTTGAAGTGCATTTCTTGTAAACAGCAGGATGTTGGATCCATATTTCATATCCAATATCTTAGTTTGTACCTTTTTATAGGTGAGTTGAGTCCATTAATATTAAGTGATATTAATGACCAGTGGTTGTTGACTCTGGTTATTTTTTTATTTATATGTTTTATTGTGTAGTAGAGTTTATGTGTTTCCCTTCTTTGATTTGTGATTGTGAAGGGTCGCTAGATGTGTGAGTTATTGTAGGCAGTGTTGGCAATGTTAGATTCCTTGGGTTGCGATTTTCCTTCTAGCACTTTCTGTAAGGCTGGATTTGTGGCTACATGTTGTTTAAATTTGTTTTTATCCTGGAATATTTTGTTTTCTCCATTGATAGTGAATGATACCTTGGCTGGGTATTGTAGTCTGGGCATGCATCCATGGTCTCTTAGTTTCTGCAGTACCACTACCCAGGACCTTCTGGCTTTCATGGTTTCCATAGAGAAGTCCGGTGTAAGTCTGATAGGTTTGCCTTTATAGGTTACTTGTCCTTTTTCTTTTGCATCTTTTAATATTCTTTCTTTAATCTGTATGTTTTGTCTTTTGATTATTATATGGCGAAGGGATGATTTTTTTTGATCCAGTCTATTCGGTGTTATGTAGGCTTCTTGAACCATCATAGGAATATTATTAGTTAGGCTGGGAAAGTTTTCTTCTATAATGTTGTTGAATATATTTTCTGGGCCTTTGATCCACAATTCTTCTCCTTCTTCTACTCCTATTATTCTTAGGTTTGGTTTTTTAATTGTGTCCCAGATTTCTTGAATGTTTTGTGATGAGAATTTGTTGGATTTGCAGTTTTCTTTGATCAGAGCGTTTATTTTCTCTATGGTGTCTTAAGAATCTGTGATTCGTTCTTCTATCTCTTGTATTCTATTGTTTATGCTTGATTCCGTAGTCTCTGTTCCTTTACCTAGATTTTACATATCCAGCCGGCCCTCGGTTTGTGTTTTCCTCATTGCCTCCCTCTCAATTTTCAATTATTGAACAGTTTCCATTACCTGTTTGATTGTTTTTTCTTTTTTTCCCTGGGTATCATTTACATATTTACTCATTTCTTCAAACTTTCTGTTATATTTCTCATCCATTTCTTTACTCATTTCTTCAAACTTTTTGTTAAATTTTTCATCCATTTCTTTAAGGGAGTTATTCATATCCTGCTTAAGGGACTCTATTGCTTTCATAATAGCACTTTTTCCACTTCTTCTGGATTAGGGTGTTCAAGTCCCTTTGTTGTAGGGTCACTGTGATCTGGTGTTTTCATGTTGTTTTTCAGATTGTTGGAGAAATTCTTGCCTTGGCGCCTGCCCATCTCTTCCTTGAAATGCTCTCTAATAAATCCTCTGGTACAGGGTCAGGTTACCTTGTTGGCCCGGGACCTTACTGGCAAAAGGCCTACCTTTCTGCAGGCAGACTATTGAAACATAGGAATTCCCTTCTGCCGGGTTGTATTTACCACCCAATCCCAGCATCCAAGCAGGCTGAGCTGGGTGATTTTATGCCCCTGAGGAAGGGGAGGAAGAGAGGAATAAGGGATGGGGTTCTTGGGTGAAAGGTGGGATGGGATTGGAGGTGAGAGGGCTTAGCAGGGTGGAGCAGCCCCTGCAGAATGACCAGGGAGTCAAGGGGGTCGGAGAATGTCTGAGCTCCTACTTGCTGGGCTTCTGCCATGGGTCTGGAACAAACTCTCCCCTCTGATGAATCTTATGCTATGGTGATGTTAAATTTCTTGAGTTCTTTGTATATTTTGGAGATCAGACCTCTGTCTGATTTGGGGTTAGTGAAGAGCATTTCCCATTCTGTAGGCTGTCATTTTGTGTTTTTGATGATGTCTTTTCTTTACAGAAGCTTTTCAGTTTCAGGAGGTTCCGTTTATTGTTTATTTTAGTGTCTGTGCTGCTGGTATTGCATTTAGGAAGTGTTCTCCAGTGTCAATGCGTTCAAATGCATTTCCCACTTTCTCTTCTATAAGGTTCAGTGAGGCTGGCTTTAAGTTGAGGTCTTTGTTCCATTTGGAGTTAAGTTTTGTGCATGGTGATAAATATGGTTCTGTTTTCATTCTTCTACATGTTGATAAACAGTTATGCCAGCACCACTTGTTAAATTTTCTTTCCTTTTTCCATTTGATAGCTTTTGCTTCTTTGTCAAAAATTATATATTTGAAGATGTGTGGATTGATATCTTCTTCTATTCAGTTCTATTTGTTCTTCTATTCAATTTCATTGTTCCTCCTGTCTGTTCTTATGCCAATACCAGGCCATTTTCAGTACTGTAGCTCTGTAGTAGAGTTTGAAATCAGGGATTTTGATGCCTCCAGAAGTCCTTTTATTGTACAGGATTGTTTGGCAATCTTGGGAATTTTGCTTTTCCATATGAAGTGGAGTACTGTTTTTTCGATGTCTTTGGAGAATCAAGCTGGACTTTTGATGGGCATTGTGTTGAATCTGTAGATTGCTTTTGGTAAGAATGCCATTTTTCCAATGTTAATTCTGCCTACCCAAGAGCATGGGAGATCTTTCCAACTTCTGGTTTCTTCAATTTCTTTCTCCAAAGATTTAAAGTTTATGTCATACAGGTCTTCCTTTGGTGAGTGTTACTCCAAGATATTTTATGCTATTTGTGGCTATTGTGAAGTGTGTTGATTCTCTGATTTCTTCCCTAGCCCTTGTATCATCAGTGTTCAGGAGGGCTACAGAATTTTTTGAGTTAATCTTGTATCCTGCTACATTGCTGAAAGTTTTTATGAGTTGTTGAAGTTCCTTGGTATAATTTTTGGTATCACTTATGTTAACTATTATATCATCAGCAAACAGTGAGAGTTTAACAGCTTCTTTTCCAATTTGTATTCTATTGATCTCCCTTTGGTGTCTTATTCTCCTAGCTAGGACTTCAAGAACTATATTGAATAGATATGGAGAGAGTTGACAACCTTGTCTTGTTCCTGATTTCAGTGGAATTTCTGGAAGTTTCTCTCCATTGAGTCTGATGTTGCTGTTGGCTTGTTGTATACTGCCTTAATTATGTTTAGGTAAGTTCCTTGTATCCAAGACTTTTATCTTGAAGGTTTTTTTTTTTTTTGTCAAATGATTTTTGGGCATTTAATGAGATGATCATGTGGTTTTTACTTTTCAGCTTGTTTACATGGTGGATTACATTGACAGATTTTCATATGTTGTGTCTTCCCTGCATCTGTGGGAAAAAGCTGACTTGGTTAATTATGGTGGTTGGTGGAACTGATGTGTTCTTTGATTCAATTTGCTAGTATTTTATTTAGCATTTTTGCATCAATGTTCATTAGTGAGATTGGTCTGCAATTTTCATTCTTAGTACTGTCTTTCTATGGTTTGGGTATCAGGGTAATTGTAGCCTCATAAAAAGTGTTTGACAATGTTCCCACTGTTTCTATTAAAGAGTATTGGTATTAGTTCTATTTTGAAAGTCTTATAGAATTCTTAGCTGAAATCATCTGTTCATGAGCTTTTTTTTTCCTTTTTGTTGGGAGGCTTCGAATGACTGTCTATTTCTTCAGCAGTTATAGGTCTGTTTAATATGCTTATCAGGTCTTGATTGAATTTTGGTAAGTGATATTTTTCCAGAAATTTGTTCATTTCCTTTAAGTTTTCAAATTTTGTAGAGTACAGGTTTTCAAAATATGAATTGATGATCCTCTGTATTTCCTCTGTGTCTATTGTTATGTTCCCCCTTTTGGTTTGTATAAAGGTCTGTTCTTTTTGTTGATTTTCTTAAAAAAATCTCTTTGTCTCATTGATTTTTTTATTGTTTTCTTTATTTCTTTTTTGTTGATTTCAGCTCTCAATTTCTTGCCATCAAGCTCTTTTAGGTGAATTTGCTTCTTTATGTTCTAAAGTTTTCAAATGTTCTGTTAATTCACTAGTGTTGGGTTTTTTCAGCTTCTTTATGTAGGCATTTAGTGCTATGAACTTTCTTCTTAACACTGCTTTCATTGTGTCCCACAAATTTGGGTATGTTGTGTGGTCATTTTCATTGACTTTTAGGAAGTCTTTAAATTCCCCCTTTATTTCTTCCTTGACCCATTGATGATTTCAGTTAGCATTGTTTAATGTCCATGTGTTTGTGTTTTTTTATGGATTTAGTATTGTTGTTGACTTCTTGTTTTAAACAATGGTGATTTGATAAGGTACATTGGGTTATTTCAATATTTTTTTTGTATTTGTTGAGATTTGTTTTGTTACCAAGTATGTGGTCAATTTTTGAGAAGGTTCTATGAAGTGCTGAGAAGAAGTTTTATTCTTTTCTGTTTGTATGGAATATTCTGCAGATGTCTGTTAAGTCCATTTGAGTCATAATATCAGTTAGTTCTCTAATTTCTCTGTTCATTTTTTTGTCTGATTGACCTATCCATTTGTGAGAGGGGAGTGTTGTAGTCTGCCACTATTAGTGTGTGGTGTTTAATATATGAAACTTTAGAAGTGTTTCTTTGACATATAAAGGTACCTTTTGGGAACCATAGGTGTTCAGTATTGAAATTTCCTCTTGATTGTTTTTTCCTGTAATTAATATGAGATGTCATTCTTTGTTTCTTTTGACTGATTTTATCTTGAAGTCTATTTTGTTAGATATTAGGATAGCTACTCCCTTTTGTTTCTTAGGTGCATTTCATTGGTATATTTTTCCCAACCCTTTACTCTGAAGTGATATCTGTCTTTGAGGTTGAGATGTGTTTCTTGTAAACAGAAGAATTGTGCTTTTGAATTCATTCTGTTAGCCTGTGCCATTTTATAGGTGAGTTGAGTCCATTTACATTAAGGGATATTAATGACCAGTGATTGTTGTCTCCTGTTAATTTAATTTTCATTGTTGGTATTGTTAATTTGTGTAATTTGTGTGTTTTTCTCTTCTTTGCGATTTGCTGCTATGAGACCATCAGTTGTCTGTGTTTTTGTTTGTGTAGCCAACTTCCTTTGGTTGCAGATTTCCTGGTAGTATTTTGTATAGGGCTGGATTTGTGGCTAGGTATTGGTGAAATCTAGATTTGTCATGGAATATCTTGTTTTGTCCTTCTATGGTGATCCACAGCTTTGCTGGTTATAGTAGTCTGGGCTGGCATCCGTGGTCTCTTAATGTCTGCATAATGCTTGACCATGACCTTCTGACTTTCATTGTCTCCAATGAGAAGTCCAGTGTAATTCTGATAGGTCCACCTTTATATATTACTTGGTTTTTTTCCTTTGCATCTTTTAATATTCTTTCTTTACTCTGTTTAGTGTTTTGATTATTTTATGTAGAGAGGACATTTTTTTTTGGATCCAGTCAATTTGGTGTTCAGTAAGCTTCTTGAATCTTCATAGTCATATCTTTCTTTAGGTAGGGAAAGTTTTCTTCTATGATTTTGTTAAATAAATGTTCTGTGCCTTGGAGTTGAACTTCTCCTTCTAAACCTATTATTCTAAGATTTGACCTTTTTATAGTGTTCCTTATTTCATGGATATTTTGGGTTAAGATTTTGTTAGATTTAATGTTTTCTTTAACTGATGAGCCTATTTCCTCTATTGTATTTTCAGTGCTTGAGATGATCTCTTGCATTTCTTGTGTTCTGCTGTTCATGCTTGCATTTGTGGTTCCTGATCTTTTTCTCATGATTTCTGTTCTTATAATCCCTTCAGTTTAAGTTTTCTTTATTGTTTCCATCTCAGATTTCAAGTAAATGAGTAAGTCACAAAACAATCCCAAACCAGTCTGTAACTATGATTAATAAAACTGTTATTTATTTAAATGGAAAAACTTACAGATCACCATTCTAGACAACAGCCTCTGCATGACCAGGAAAAGAGTCTGGTAGTCAGAAGCAGAGTCCAAAGCAAGAGAGAGAGCACACAGCTACTTCTGCTTTTTCAAGCCAAAGGTACCACTCCCACGTAGGCTGGTATCTTTAGGCTATTGGCTAAAGGAACAAAAGGAGCTTCTGCAACACCTCCCCCTTTTATTTGAGTAAGAGAGTTCTAAACCTACTACAAAATTATATACAATAAGATCTAATATCCTACACTAACTAGCAAAAGTTTGATATAATAAATAACTTTGCCAAGTCATGAGAGGAAAGTAACTACATTTATCTAGTCTTCAACCACATCAAAGATCCGAGAAGGGAAATAATGTTACTTGAGTAATTAGGAAGTAAAATCAAACAACTGCCAAACATGCAAAAAATCACAGAGACAACTGGCTACCTGGGCAATCACCTAAACTCATGTTTTCTGTATTGAAGCAACCAACTTTGGCTAAGGCCAAGAATAACTGACAGATTATTTCTAAAGGCAAGACATTTTTCACAACCAACTTATCCTGTCTTGGAAAGATTTGACAATTCTGCTTATCTATTTTTGGATACTATGTATTTTGTCGGTAGTTGAGGTATGGACAGTTCCTTGTCCAGAGAAAGGTTTTGCCAAGAAGATAAGCTCCAAATGGAGTGTCTTTGGTGCTCAACAATCTCTTGGGAATAGATCAGTTTTGCCAGGAGTGATTGTATCTCACTACCAGAGAAATCTAAGTTAGATTAAATGCCGTTTTCTACAACTCTCTAAAGAGATTGAAGATTATCTATTTATACAAAATATAATCTTTATGTATCTAAAAAAGCCAATTAGTCTAACTATAAATATGACAAACATAGATGTATATTAATCTATAATTCCTAATACCTATCTAACTTAAAGACTAAGACAACAAACAACTGTACAATAAATGAGGAAAATGACCTCCAAATGTAAAAAATGTATAAGTATCTTGATCAGAGGTAGAAATATACACTGCAATATGGTAAATATATATATATATATATTAATATTTCTTCTATTTTTAATGATCCCTGAGCTAAATAAAATTCCCCCCTAAACCCTAAACCATATGCCAATTATAATCAACCCCTAAATGATGTCCCTAAATCAAGGACAAACTTTGCTGGGAGAGGGGATGTAGTCCTTTAGAATTACTTCTAGCTGTCATGGGGGTGACATTCTTTCTAGGGTTTCCTGTGATAGTAAAATGATTGTTAAATTTCAAGATTAATGTCTAGTAAGAATGCATATAGTCTCTGATTATTTTGTGTAGGTCTGACCATAATGTTGTACAATATGTGCACCATTTCAGCTAACCAAGTTGGAATCCTCTTTTGCTGCTATTACCCAAAACAGGTCTTGTAGTAGGGCTATCAGTTTCATGACATCATATCAAGAAGGTGGAGTTGTTGTTATGGGGAACCAACTTCTTCCTGGAAACTTCAAAAATTACTGCAGGAAAATTCATTGTTTATTGTACAAAACTTAAACATTATTTTTATAGACATATACAAACATATATATATATATATATTCAATGAAAGGTATGATAGATATAAAAAAAGCAAAGATGTTTTCTAAATTCTTTTTTTCCTTCTGTCCCATATCATGTATCTTAACATGAGACAGAAGCTCTGGATCTTTCTCTTAACAACAGACTTGGAATTAGAGAGGGACTGAGTCAGAGTCCAACTCCCAAACCAGCTCTATATATTTATGAATATAAATAAACAAAGATATACATTTTTACTTACGGAACATATTCAATTTTCTTGGTGATCCATATTGGGTAATAATTTTTTACATCTGTCAGTGTTCAAATATCCAGGGTCCTTTGAACTTTTTGGAGATGAGTGTTTTCCTGCCAGGATAAGAACAGACCCTGCCCAATCCTATGTTTTTCTTACAACCTGTATGATTATCAACATTGTGGATGATATGTCATTTCTTCTTTCCATGAGGTTTCTCCTCTTCACATTAAACCTTTATTAATTTTGATGATAGCTACAATTTTTCTTCTCCCATAGAAACAAGAAATAAAACCCCTTCCCCAATGAAGCACATCTCCTGGCTTCCATTGCGAGGTCAGCACATCCTTGAAGTAAACACGTTGATTTAGTTCAGCAGACTTTTCCATTATTCAGTATCTTTCTGCTGCTGTTATTCCTTTCTCTTTAGCGTTAAGAAAATTCAAGGATAATAAGGCATTACATAATTTGTTTCTGGTGGCATTTTCCACCCCTTTCTGTTTATTTAATATATCCTTTATAATGTGATTTGATCTTTCTCTGACTGTTTGACCTGTAAAATTGTGTGGTATGCCTGTATCATGCTTAAAATTATAATAAGAAAAAAAAACATTTCATTTTCATAGACATAAGGTGGACCATTATCTGTTTTTATTTGTGCAGGTATACCCATGATGGCCATAACTTCTAATAAATGTGTGATTGCTAAATCGGCTTTTTCTGAACTTAAAGCAGTTGCCCATTGAAAGCCTCAAGAAGTGTCAATGGTGTTATGTACATATTTTAATTTTCCAAATTCTGCAAAGTGGAACACATCTAACTGACAGATTTCATTCCTTTGAGTGCCCTTCCAGTTATCCCCTGCAGGTAGCAGTGTTTAGTTATCTAAGGAGCAAATAGTGCATCTTTTTATAATCTTTTTCCCTCTTGCCATGTAATAAAAAATTCTTTCTTTAAACCTTTGTTCTTGATGTGATTTTTTATGAAATGTTGAGGCCTGCAACATGCTTCCAATCAATAATTGATCAATTTCTGCATTATGTTGTGCTAGAGGACCTGGTAGACCCATATGGGATTGGATATGTATTATATATATTGGACAAAGCCTATTCCTGATTATGTCTTCTCCCTGGATTAACAATGAAGTCAATTCTGCATTATCTGGCATAAATTCAGTGGTTTCAATATGCAAGATAACTCTTTCTGCATATTGTGAATCAGTAACTATATTAAGAGACTCTTTAAAACCCCTTAGCACCATAAAAATGGCACATAATTCTGCATTTGGACAGAATTATAAGGGCTTTGTTCCACATTACTCCATTCACCTGATTTGTAACCTTCCTTTCCTGATCTAATAGCATCAGTATAAAATGTAAGGGGTCCAGTAATTGTAGCATCACATACAATTCGAGGATGAATCCAAGATGTTCTCTTTTTAAGGTTAAATCTACTACTTTGGGGATATTTAATATTAATTTCTCCCCCAAAAAATTAGCACAAGCTCTTTGCCATGGTTCATTGTCTTCCCATAACTTTTTCAATTCATCAATAGTAAAAGGCACTATAATTTCTGATTGGTCTATACCTGCTAGTTGATGAAGTCTCTGTTTACCTTTTATAATTAATTCAGAGACATTTTCCACATTAGTTTTTATTTTTTTACTTGGTTTGTGTGATAAAAAGATCCATTCGAAAATAATGTCTTCCCTCTGCATTAAAATTTCTGTATGAGAAATTCTGGAAGGCAATATGACTAGAATAGAACTAAGATTTGGATTCACCCTATCCACATGTACCTCCTGTAATTTTTTCCAACCATTGTTGGTTCCTTTTCTGCTTCAGCTGTTAATTCACTGGGACTATTCAAATCTTTGTCATCATCTTTGGTTTTGTTTAAATGACTTATTAGACCAGGTGTTATCCCAACAGTCAGTCATAGACTGGAAATATCTCCTAACAATCTTTGAAAGTCATTAAGTGCCAATAATTATTCTCTCTTAATTTTTGTCTTTTGTGTTTTAATATTCTGTAAACCATTTCTATAACCAAGGAAATTAACATAATCTTCTCTTTGAATCTTTTAAGAGCAATTTTTAATCCCCATTTAGGCAAAACTATCTTTACTTCCTCAAACATTCTTTCTAAAGTATCTATGTTCGAATCAGATAGCAAAATATTATTCATGTAATGACAAATTATAGACCTGGGAAATTGTCTACATATTATTTCCAATGGCTGTCTCAAAAAATATTGACACATGTTTGGACTATTGAGCATTCTCTGTGGAAGACAGTCCTCTGGTATCTCATAGTAGGCTGAGAGTTTCTATAATGAGTCTCTGTCCTTTTCTTGTAGAGGTCTAGTGAAGAAGCAATTCTTTATATCAATAACTATAAGAGGCCATTCTTTTTGTAACAGAGAAAGCAGAGGAATTCCAGACTGTACAGGACCCATAGGTTGAATTACCTTGTTAACAGCCATTAGATTTATCATCATTCTCCATTTACAAGATTTCTTTTTTTAAAACAAACACAGGAGAATTCCAAGGGCTAGTTGACTCCTCAATATGTTGAGCATCTAATTGCTTCTGTACCAATCATTCTAAAGCCTGCAATTTATATTTAGCTAGAGGCCATTGCTTAACCCATTTTGGCTTCTCAGTTAGCCATTTTAAAGGTCGAGCTGTTGGTACCTCAAAAGGTTTGTTATTTGCTTTATGTTCTTGTACAGCCTGAATGGCTGGTGACATTTGTGCATAGTACCTTACTACATCCTTCCCATAATTATGAGTTCCTGGGGCTGCAGGAATATTGATCTGGGTATTCCATTGCTGTAGCAAGTCAAGGCCCAATAAATTTATTGCAATTTCAGCTACATATGACCTTAACTTTTCTCTTTGACCTTTAGACCCAATACAGTCAACCAATCTCGTGCTTTGTTTAACTTGAGATGTGGTTCTAATCCCTAGTAATTGAACATCTGCTTCTTTAAGAGGCCAATTTGGATGTCAAAGTTCTGGAGTGATGATACTCACATCCACTCCTGTGTCTATGAAGCTAACAATCACAATGCCATTTATACATACTCTCAGTTTTGTTCTCTCATCCTTTATAGAGTTTTGCCAAAATATATGCTTCTTATTTCCTATTTGAATTTCTAATCAATTCCCCAAATTTGAGCTATCATTTAGAACCTTATGGTCTTACACAGAAGCTACTAGAGTTTATAATTTTCCCAATGTGACAAGTCCTACATGGTTACTGGGAAAGACTGAGCCACTTTTGGCTTGGGGACCTGAAAGAGACCCCTCAGGGAGTATCCCGGTGGTATCTGATTGCCTTGTCTGTCTGTTATTGATCTCCATTCACTGATCCAATGTCATCCTTTACCACATCTCCTATATATACTTGAAGGCCAAGCTTTCCTATTTTTGCCATTCCCAGATGAGGTATCATTCCTAGAAATTCCTTGCCTAAAATCCCTTTTTAGATGTCCTAATTTACCAAAATTGAAAGATTTGGCAGATTGATGTCCCCTCATTGCTTTGGAAATTGCTTCCCCTACCCAAGATTCATTATCATAGTTCAATGTCTGAACATTCATGGTATGCTGAAATCATTCATCCATGGATGCTGATTTAGACCTTAAAGGCACAATAACTTTTTTGAATTCTAAATTTGCATTTTCAAAAGCCAGTGATTCAAGAAATATTCATCTAGCTTCTGGGCCTATTACTTCTATGTTCAGAGCCTTAATTAATCTTGCTCAAAGTCAGTATAGGGCTTTCCCTGTCCCTGTCTTACCCTGGTATATGACTCGATCATTTTCTCTGGTTTTGGTATTCTATTTTAAACATTCAGTGCTGCTTTGTGGCATAGGCACAATACTTCTTTGTTGTATAAAAGCTTGGACCTATGGATCACCATAAGCTCCTACACGAAGAATTAGATACTGGGAAACCTCCAACTCTTTGCTACCCCTTGCTGTTCCATATGTTTGGATTCTTCTCTGAAATAAATTCCAAACTTCAAAGAAGGCCCATCTAACACTGTGGATGCTAACTGGGAGAAATCATGTGTGAATCCCTGACATTAGGAGCCCAAGTTCTTATCGTTTCCTTAACAAATATAGAGTACAAGCCATAAGTAATGATGCCATGCTTAATTTCCTTGAGATCATTCATCCCTGTCAGTGTCCATCTAACTTCTTTGATTCCCTTTCAACCTTAAGAATTTGATGCTTTGTCAGAGTAAATTACACAGTATGTCACTAAAATCCTAGATAAACGAGTTCTGACAGCCAGTGGTGACAGTCTATTCTGCCCTTGTGTCTTCTCATCCTGATCATCAGCTCTAATAATTTCCTCATTCATTTCAAATCTCTTAATCATAATCTCTTGTAAAGCCTGAATCTCCTGACCTGCAAATATTTCTATTGATTTCCCTATGGTATAAATTTTCTGGTCCCCATTCTGCACCTGTGATTCCAAGGTCTTAATGTTTTATTTCAAAGATAATATCTCCTCCTTGAAATGTTCCTGAACATCGTATAAATTGCCATCTTGGAGGTAAATGTTGTTACCTTATCAAAACTCTGTGATAACTTCTGAATTGCAAATTCAATAGCCTGGACCCTCTCAGGTAAGTTCCTTGTACCCTTAGATATGAAGTCAATTTTGCCTATCATGGTATTAATTCTATCAATTAATGCCATATGCTTCCATAGTGATATAATATGAAGAAAACTGAAACCTAATAACCAGTAAATTGAGGAATCTATATAGGCCTCTTGTGATTTCTTCCATAGTGGCAGCAAAATCCATGGCAAGATTCCCATTAAATATGAAACCTTCCATTTTACCTGTTAAGCAGCAGATGATGCTATTTCCAAGTCAGGATTGTAACCGATGCAACGGTGTCATGACAAATCCTGTTTTGAAGTCTTTCCTGATGTTTCTTTAAAAACTGGGGAATAATGAGTCACTCTAAAGGTTAGATGTAGTACACAGAGAGAGAAAACTCAGAGTCAAGGCACAGTGAATGAAAACCCACAGAGCTTCTAGCAGCTGATATATTATGCAACTCACCTTTGGCATGCCCCTGCTGTTCTGCTCCGACCTGATGCAAAGGGTCATGACACAGCCACTGTGAGAGAGGCAGACTGCACGCCCAGTGTCCCTATGCTTGGACAAAGGGTCACACTGCACATGCTGCTGTGGCAGCACTCCACTCACTTGAGCCGGGGATTTCAAACAGTGCGCCTATTTGAGCTGCTGGGACTTCACAGGGAGTTTTTGCCCCAAGGGATTTTCAGTGTTTGGCAACTGCTTTGTCTTGTACTCTGAGTAAGTGCTGCACTGCAAGGGGGGGATTTCAGAACTGCTCAGAAAAGATCAAACCAGGCAGGCAGAGACTGTCTGGACCCATGGATCCAGGAAGGCATGGAGTTTAAATGCATGTCAAAAGGCAAATTATGGAGTGAATGGGTACTTGAAACCAATCATAGGTGTGTAAAATATTGTGGCAAGAAAAGCCAATGCACGATATTCTATCTTGAACTGATGGCTCTACCCACAAGCCTTGGCTGATCGAAGGCTCGAGCCAAGCCACACTGGAGACAGGCAGCTGAGCCAGGGATGGGGTGGGGGGTTCTAACATCGAACATTGGGTGTCAGGTTAAAGAATAAGTCACAAAACAATCCCACACCAGTTTGGAGTTATGATTAATAAAAAGGTTATTTAAATTTAAATAGAATTTAAAGGAAAACACTTACAGATCACTGTCCTAGACAACAGCCCTCTGCATGAGCAGGAAAAGAGTCTGGTAGCTGAAGCAGAGTCTGAAACAAGAGAGAGAGTGCATGGCTACTGCTGCTTTTTCAAGCCAAAGAGACCACATCCAAGTGGGCCAGTATCTTAAAGGCTATTGGCTGAAGGAGCTCCCACAGCATTTAATTCCTGAGTAGTTTCTTTTATACATTTGATTGTTTTTCTTGGTTTTCTTTAAGTGATTTGCTGATATCTTCCATCTTTTTTTGTTTGTTTTTTCCATCATTTCTTTAAGGGAATTTCTCATTTCATCTTTCAGAATGTCAAACATTCTCTTGAAGTTATATTTTAAGTCACTTCCTTCTGGTTCATCCATATTTGGTTTTTCAGGTTTTGCTGTTGTAGGGGCTTTAGGTTTTATTGGTATTGTGTTGCTCTTTGAGGTGTAGCATGTGATCTTACCTTTTCAATTCATCTTTTCCTCTAATAGGTGTGGTAAGTGTTGTCTGAGATTCTGTTGAACAATCTTCTAGGTGACAGAGAATCCAAAGCTCAGATGGTTGTTCCTTGTGGTACAGTCAGTGCCACAGTTCTAGTTACCCTGTTGGTTACTCCTGTTCCTGGAGATAGCTCAGTGCTCCTGTGCTTTGATCTGTTCCCTTGGAGTTTGCAGTTTCAGGCCTATTTTGGCCTTGGCTGTTGGCTTTGATCTGTTTCTGTAAATCTTTGCCTGAATCTCTTTCTGCAGAAATCCATGGCTTGGAGTTGTACCTGTTCTGGTTGAGATTGCTTACTCTGCATCTGGTCGCTGGCTCAGTCCTGATCTGCCAGTGATCTGGGACTTGGTTGGTTCCCAGGGCAGAATTTGCTTCTGGCTTCTGCTCCTGGTGAAACTTGATTCCTCTGGCCCTCTCTGTCCTATGAGTCTCATTCAGTTCCACTCCTGTGGAATTTGTTGCCCAAGGAGTTTTAGGGAAACTTTGGCCTAGGTTACTGACTTTGACATGTATCTGTAAATCTTGTTCTGGGATTCCTTCCTGCAGAAGTCCCTGGGTGGGAGTTGGACCTGGAGAGGTTTCTGGTTCTTGTCTACTGCCTCGGAGGTCCCAGGTTCAGGTGTGCCTGAACTTGCAGAGAACCTGTTTACATCCTGAGAGGTCCCAGATCTTGGGACCTGCCGAGGTTTCATTTTCCTGCCTATTTCTTTTGATGTCCCAGACCAATGCCTGAACCCACAGAGGACATGTTTCAGGCCTACTCTCTCTGAGGTTCCAGACTCATGCCTAGCCCCATTGAGATCTCTGGTTCTTGCCTATTTCCTTGGAGGACCCAAGTTCACTCTTGCTCAGGCTGACAGAGGTTCTGCTCTAGCCTAGTTCCTGGGAGGTTCTAGACTCTAGCCCAGACCCACTGGAGTGGTCTCTTATGTCTACTCCCTTGAAGGTCCCGGATTCACTTCTGGACCCTCAATAGTCTCTGGCTCTGGCTCACTTGCTCAGTGGTTACTCCCCTGTACCTGTTCTTGTAGAGATCATTGACTTTGAATCTGGTCTCTGGCTCAATCCCAATCTGACTGTGTCACAAGACTGGGTTTTCTCCTGGCTTCTGCTCCTGGTGGAGCTTGTTCTTTCTGTGTCCTAGGTAGCTGGCTCAGTCCCTCTCCAGTTCCAGTGGAGATTTCAGACTCTGAGTCAAGTTGTTTACTCAATCCTGGTCTGCCAATGTCCCAGGACAGGGTTGCCTCCCAGGGCTGAATTTGCTCCTGGCTTCTGATCCTGATGGAGCTTATTTCCTCCAGCCTTCTCAGTCATAGTAGTCTAGGAATTGTGTGATGTGTATTTCTTGTGTGCAACAAAGCAATGAATACTGCTTTTTTATCTTTTCTGTTAGCTTTTTTTAAATATGTGAATTGATATTAAAAATGTTAATGACTATTAATTCTCAATTCCTGTTATTTTTTTCAATTTTGGTGGTGATGGTTAAAGTAGTATATGTGTTTTACTTCTTGGGGACTGGATGGTGTGAGATTACCCACTGCCTATGTTTTTGTGTATTTAGCAAACTTCCTTGAATTGGAGTTCTTCTATTACTTTCTGTATTACTGAATTTGTGGATAGAATTTTTGTGTTTCTTTGTTTGTTTGAGAGAGGGTTTTTCTGTAGTTTAAAGCCTGTTCTTATAGACCATGCTGGCCTCGAACTAACAGAGATCCACCTTCCTCTTTCTCCCAAGGGCTGGGATTGAAGTCATGTGCCAATAATACCAGGCAGATTGGAGTTGTTTTAATCTGGTTAAATATCTTGTTATCTCTGCCTATGGCTATAAAAATTTTTCTGGATATCATAGTCTGGACTGGTATCCATGGTTCCTTAGTGTTTTTAAAATATCTGTCCAGGACCTTCTGCCATTTAAAGTCTCCATGGAGAAGTCGGGTATAATTTTCATAGTTTTGCTTTTACATGTTACTTGACCTTTATCCTTTTCAGTACTTAGTATTTTTCTTTATTCTGTATGTTTATTCTTTTTTATTATTATGTGGCAAGTTTTTCATTATTATGGAGACTTTTTTGTTCCAGTTTATTTTCTTTTCTGTAGACTTCCTGTACCTTTATAAGCATGTGATTCTTTACATTGGTAAACCTTTTTTCTATGATTTTGATGAACATATTTTCTATTTCTATGAGTTTGAATTTTTTTCTTATTCTATCACTATTATTCTTAATTCTCTTAATATTATGTGTCTTAATCAGACTATAAAAGACAAAGACTAAAAGAATGGACGTGTAAAAAGAAATTGAATAATTCTCAACTGAGGCATGACTGTGTCAAAGAAATAAAGAAATAAAACACTTCCTAGAATTCAATATGAATGAATGCACAAAATATCCAAACTTATATGCCATTTTGAATATATTATTAAGAGGAAAGTTCAGAAGCACTAAGGGCCTACATAAATAACCTGGAGAAATCTCACAGTAGTGATTTAACAAAACACTTGAAACCTCTAAAAGAAAAGAAACAAACTCATACAGAAGAAATAGACATCAGAAAATAATCAAATGGCCAAAATAAAAAAAATAGAAAAAAAGAAAACAACAAAAAAGTCAATGAAACAAAGAGTTGGTTCTTTGAGAAAAATCACCAAGACAGACAAACATTTAGCCAAACTAACCAAAAGGCAGAAAGAATAACAAAATCAGAAACACAAAAAGGGACATAAAATGAATCTCTGAGAAAATATAGAAAATCATTAAGTAATACTTCTAAAATCTATACTATACAAAAGCAGAAAATTTTAAGGAAATGAAAATTTTCTGAATAAGTATCATATACCAAAATTAAATCAATACCAGATTAAACAATTTAAATTGATTTATATTCCCTAAGGAAATTCAAGCAGTCATCAAAAATCTCTCAACAATAAAACAGCTTAGGGTGAGATGAATTCAGCACAGAATTATAGCAGAATTTCAAATATAAGCTAATACCAGTTGTAGCAGGAGGATGCTACAATTGTTGGTTCCTAGCCACTCAGCCCTGAAATAATCACACAGAAACTGTATTAATCAAATCACTGCTTGGCCCATTAACTCTAGCTTCTTTTTTTTTCTTTTTTTTTCAAAGTTTATTAAATTATGAAAGTTTCCATTTCCGCCCCTCCTCCCAACACCCTCCCACTCTTCCCCTCCCCCCCCTCCCTCTCCATCCCTAAGAGCAGTCAGGGCTTCCAGCCCTGTGGGAAGTTCAAGTTCCTCCCCCCTCCCTCCAGGTCCAGGAAGGTGAGTATCCAAACAGACTGGATCCCAAAAATCCAGTATATGCAGAGGAAACAAGTCCCAGTGTCATTGTCAGTGGCTTTTCAGAAAGGCTCCGGGCCAGCCACATTCAGAGAATCTGGCCACATTCAGAAAATCTTGTTGGATCACATGCTCGTTCAGTCCCAGTCCAACTGGCCTTGGTGAACTCTCATTAGATCAGTCCCCTTATATCAGTGGGTGATCGCACCCCTTGCGGTCCTGAGTTTTTTCATGTTTTTCCTCCTTCTGCCCCTCATTTGGACCATGGGGGGCTCAGTCCGGTGCTCCAATGTGGGTCTCCGTCTGTATCGCCATCCATCGTCGGATGAAGGATCTATGGTGATAAGCAAAATCTTCATCAGTATGGTTATAGGCCAAGGCCGGTTCAGGCACCCTCTCCTCTGTCTAGAGAACAGTCTGGGGAATCTCTCCTTGGACCTGGGATCCCATTTATAATCAAGTCTCTTGTAAACCCTAAAATGACTCCCTTAGAAGAGATATATTATTCCCTGATCCCATATCCATCCTTCCTCCCACCCCCCATCTCAGTCCCCCGAGTTTTCCCTATTCCTCCCCTACCCCCTTTCCAACAACCCTCCCACCCACGCCCCCATGCACCCGAGGTTACCTGGGACTCTTGCCTATTTCCAATCTCCAGGAGGATAAGTATATGATTTTCTTCAGGTTCACCTTCTTATTTAGCTTCTCTAGGATCTCGAATAATAGGCTCAAAGACCTTTAATTATGGCTAGAATCCACTTATGAGTGAATACATACCATATTCCTCTTTTTGGGTCTGGCTTACCTCACTCAGTAAAGCGTTTTCTATGTCCATCCATTTGCATGCAAAATTCAAGATGTCATTGTTCTTTACCGCTGAGTAAAACTCTAGTGTATATATGTTCCACACCTTCTTTAACCATTCTTCTACTGAGGAGCACCTAGGTGTAAGAGTCAGCACTTTCCAATGGATACCCACACCCGGTTGAGGCTGCGCACTTTCCTGAACTCGAGCCCACGAGAATGGACAATCGTCCTGAGGGTTGAAAAAGAGACACACACAAAAGAGACCTTTGCTTATTTACCAGAGTAAATGGCAACTTTATTAAACTCAAGTCAGGTATTTATACCAGTGGGCTAGAAGGACCGAAAATGCAAGGCCTCCTCCCATCCAGGAGCAGGAGGAGAAGATTAAAGTCTTCCCGGTGCCTCAGGCAGGGTCAGCTGGGGAGCCAGGCTATGGGCCCATTGCTAAGACCTTGAATACAAGTGGAATCACCATAACAAAGAGAACCAGGTTCTTGCTAAGTTATCCCCTCAAGCCAGAGCTAGTGCAGAGTCTCGAGGGAGCCGGAGGTCACACGGCCCTGCGAATCGCCAGGAGAAGGGAAAAACCTTGGTAGCCACACCTAGGTTGTTTCCAGGTTCTGGCTATTACAAATAGTGCTGCTATGAACATAGTTGAACAAATGCTTTTGTAGTATGATAGGGCATCTCTTGAGTATATTCCCAAGAGTGGAATTGCTGGGTACTGAGGGAGGTTGACTCCCAGTTTCCTAGAAACCACCACACTGATTTCTATAGTGGCTGCACAAGTTTGCATTCCCACCACCAATGAATAAGAGTTCCCCTCTTTCAACATCCTCTCCAGCATAGGCTATCATTGGTGTTTTTGACTTTAGCTAATCTGACCGGTGTAAAATGGTATCTCATAGCTGTTTTGATTTGCATTTCCCTGATCGCTAAGGATGTTGAGCATGACCTTAAGTGTCTTTTGGCCATTCAGAGTTGTTCTGCTGAGAATTCTCTGTTCAGATCAGCACCCCATTTTTGAATTGGGTTAATTAGAGTTTTATTGTCTAGTTTCTTGAGTTCTTTGTATATTTTGGAGATCATGCCTTTATCTGATGAGGGGTTGGTGAAGATCTTCTCCCAGACAGAAGGTAGCCTTTTTGTCTTATTGATAGTGTCCTTTGCTTTACAGAAGCTTCTCAGTTTCAGGAGGTCCCATTTATTCATTGATTCTCTTATTGTCTGTGCTACTGGGGTTCTACCTAGGAAGTGGTCTCCTGTGCCTATGTCTTGTAGACTACTTCCCACTTTCTCTTCTATCTAGTTCAAAGTGGTCAGATTAATGTTGAGGTCTTTAATCCATTTGGACTTGAATTTTGTGCATGGTGATAGATATGGATCTTACTTTCATTCTTCTACAGGTTGACATCCAGTTATGCCAGCACCATTTGTTAAAGATGCTTTCCTTCTTCCATTGCATACCTTTAGCCCCCTTGTCGAAAATCAAATGTTCATAGGTTTGTGGGTTAATATCTGGGTCTTTTATTCGATTCCATAGGTCGACTTCTCTGTTCTTATACCAGTACCAAGCTGTTTTCAATACTGTAGCTGTATAATAGAGTTTGAAGTCAGGGATGGTTATACCTCTAGACGTTCCGTTATTATATAAGATTGTTTTGGCTATCCTGGGTTTTTTGTTTTTTCATATAAAATTAATTACTATTCTCTCAAGGTCTGTGAAGAAGTTTGATGGGATTTTGATGGGGATTGCATTGAATCTATAGATTGCTCTTGGTAGAATTGCCATCTTTACTATGTTGATCTGCCCAATCCAAGAGCAAGGAAGATCTTTCCATTTTCTGGTATCCTCCTCAATTTCTTTCTTCAAAGACTTAAAGTTCTTGTCAAATAGGTCTTTCACTTCCTTGGTCAGAGTTATCCCAAGGTATTTGATGCTATTTGTGGCTATCGTGAAAGGTGAAGTTTCTCTGATTTCCCTCCCTGCTTCTTTATCCTTTGTGTATAGGAGGGCCACTGATTTTTTGGAGTTGATCTTGTATCCTGCAACATTACTAAAGGTGTTTATCAACTGTAGGAGTTCTTTGGTAGAGTTTTTGGGGTCACTCATGTATACTATCATATCATCTGCAAATAACGAGAGTTTAACTTCTTCCTTTCCAATTCGAATCCCCTTGATCTCCTTATGTTGTCGTATTGCTATTGCTAGAACTTCTAGCACTATATTGAAGAGGTATTGGGAGAGTGGACAGCCTTGTCTTGTTCCTGATTTCAATTGAATGGCTTCAAGTTTCTTTCCGTTCAGTTTGATGTTAGCTGTAGGCTTGCTGTAAATAGCTTTTACTATATTTATGTATGATCCTTGTATCCCCAATCTCTCCAACACCTTTATCATAAAGGGATGTTGGATTTTGTCAAATGCTTTTTCAGCATCTAATGAGATGATCATATGGTTTTTTTCTTTCAGTTTATTTATATGATAGATTACATTGATGAATTTGCGTGTGTTGAACCAGCCCTGCATCTCTGGAATGAAGCCTACTTGATCATAATGGATAATTTTTCTAATGTGTTCTTGGAATCGGCTTGCCAGGATTTTGTTGAGAATTTTTGCGTCGATGTTCATGAGTGAGATTGACCTGTAATTCTCTTTCTTGTTTGTGTCTTTATGTGGTTTTGGTATCAGGGTAACTGTAGCTTCATAAAAAGAGTTTGGCAATGACTCTTCTATTTCTATATTATGAAATACCTTAAGGAGTATAGGTTTCAGCTCTTCTTGAAAGTTCTGGTAGAATTCTGCAATGAAACCATCTGGCCCTGGGCATTTTTTGGTTGGGAAATTTTTGATAACCACTTCTAATTCTTCGCAACTAACAGGTCTATTTAGATTGTTAACCTGGTCTTGATTTAAATTTGGTATATGGTATTTATCTAAAAACCAATCCATTTCTCGTACATTTTCCAACTTTGTGGCATATAAACTTTCGTAGTAAGATCTAATGATCCTCTGAATTTCCTCTATGTTTGTTGTTATGTCCCCCTTTTCATTTTTCATCTTATTAATTTGGGTGTTCTCTATCTGTCATTTGATTAGTTTGGCTAGGGGTTTGTCAATCTTGTTGATTTTCTCCAAGAACCAACTTTTTGTTTCGTTGAATTTTTGGATTGTTTTCTGTGTTTCTATTTTGTTGATTTCAGCCCTCAGTTTGATTATTTCCAATGTTCTACTCCTCCTGGGAGAGTCTGCTTCTTTTTTTTCCAGAGCTTCCAGGTGTGCTGTTAAGTCTCCAATATGTGCTTTCTCTGTTTTCTTTAATTGGACACTTAGTGCTATGAACTTTCCTCTTAGCACTGCTTTCATTGTGTCCCATAGATTTGAGTATGTTGTGTCTTTATTTTCATTAAATTCAAGGAAGAATTTAACTTCTTTCTTTATTTCTTCTGTGACCCAGGGATGATTCAGTAGTTGACTGTTCAACTTCCACACATTTGTAGGCTTTCTGGTATTAGAATTGTTATTGAATTCTAATTTATTTGTGGTGATCCGACAAGACACAGGTGGTTACTAATATTTTTTTGTATCTATGGAAGTTTTCTTTGTTTCTGAGTATGTGGTCAATTTTTGAGAAGGTTCCATGAGCTGCAGAGAAGAAGGTATATTCTTTCCTTTTTGGGTGGAATGTTCTATAGATATCTGTTAAGTCCATTTGATTCATTACCTCTAGTAATTCTCTTATTTCTTTGTTGAGTTTCTGTTTGATTGACCTGTCCATTGGTGAGAGAGGTGTGTTGAAGTCTCCTACTATTAGTGTGTGTGGTTTGATGACTGCCTTGAGTTCTAAAAGTTTTTCTTTTACATAAGTGGGTGCTTTTATATTAGGGGCATAGATATTCAGGATTGAGACTTCCTCCTGATTGATTGTTCCTGTTATGAGTATAAAATGTCCATCTCCATCTCTTCTGATTGATTTTAGTTTGAAGTCAGTTTTGTTAGATATTAGAATGGCCACGCCCGCTTGTTTCTTAGGTTCATTTGCTTGGAAAATCTTATCCCAACCCTTTACTCTGAGTAGATGTCTGTCTTTGTGGTTGAGGTGCATTTCTTGTAAACAGCAGAATGTTGTATCCTGTTTTCGTATCCAATCTCTTAGTCTGTGCCTTTTTATAGGTGAATTGAGACCATTAATATTAAGTGATATTAATGACCAGTGGTTGTTGATTCTGGTTATTATTTTTTGTGTCTGTGTGTAGTAGAGTTTGTGTGTTTTTCTTCTTTGAGTTGTGGTTGTGAACGGTCGCTAAATGTCTGGGTTATTGTAGGCAGTGATGGCAATGTTGTATTCCTTGGGTTGCGATTTTCCTTCTATTACTTTCTGTAAGGCTGGATTTGTGGCTAAATATTGTTTAAATTTATTTTTATCCTGGAATATTTTGGTTTCTCCATTGGTAGTGACTGATAGCTTGGTTGGTTATAGTAGTCTGGGTTTGCATGCATGGTCTCTTAGTTTCTGCAGTACCTCTATCCAGGATCTTCTGGCTTTCATGGTTTCCATAGAGAAGTCCAGTGTAAGCCTGATAGGTTTACCTTTATAAGTTACTTGCCATTTTTCCTTTCCAGCTTTTAAAATTCTTTCTTTAATCTGTATGTTTTGTGTTTTGATTATTATATGGCGAGGGGATGTTTTTTTCTGATCCAGTCTATTCGGTGTTCTGTATGCTTCTTGAACCTTCATAGGAATATTGTTCTTTAGGTTGGGAAAGTTTTCTTCTATAATTTTGTTGAATATATTTTCTGGGCCTTTGATCTGCAGTTCTTCTCCTTCTTCAATCCCTATTTTCTTAGAGTTGGTTTTTTTATTGTGTCCCAGATTTCCTGAATGTTTTGTGAAGAGAATTTGTTGGATTTGCCGTTTTCTTTGACCAGAGCATTTATTTTCTCTATGGTATCTTCAGAATCTGAGATTCATTCTTCTATCTCTTGTATTCTATTGGTTATGCTTGATTCTGTAGTCTCTGTTTGTTTACCTAGGTTTTCCATATCCAGTCGGTTCTCGGTTTGCATTTTCTTCATTGCCTCCATTTCAGTTTTCAATTCTTGAACTGTTTCCTTTACCTGTTTAACTCTAGCTTCTTATTGTCTAACTCCTACATATTAATTTCACCCATTTCTATTAATTTGTGTATCGCCACGTAGCTGTGGCTTATTGGGTAATGTCTCCAGCATCTGTCTCAGACAGTATCATGGCTTCTCTCTTACTCTGCCCTTCTTACTCCCAGCATTTAGCTTAGTTTTCCTTCCCTACTTAAGCTCTGCCCTGCTATAGGTCCAAAGCAGTTTTTTATTTATTAATGATAATCACAGTGTACAGAGGAAAATCCACATTAATGAATACTCAATTTTTCCACACAATAGAAACATAAGGGACATTGTCAAACTCATTTTATGAGGCTGCAGTTACACACAAAAACTAGCCATATAAAGATGCAACTAAGAAAAAATAGAATTATAGACCAATCTTCTTCATGAAAATGGATGCAAAGATACTCAATAAAATACTTGCAAACCAAATCCAAGTGCATATCAGAAAAATCATCTACCAGGATCAAGTAGGCTTCACTCAGGGATGCAACAATGGTACAACATATGAAATTTATTAAAGAAATCAATCATGTAAACAAATTTCAAAAACAAACAAATTATCCTCTCATTACATTCTGAAAAAGAGTTTGACAAAATCCAACACTCCTTCATAATAAAAGTCTTGGGGAGATAAGTATACATGCAACATAGTTAAAAATAATAAAGTCATTATACAGCAAGCCAACAGCCAACATCAAATTAAATGGAGAGACAATCAAAGTGATTTCACTAATATCAGGAAGAATAGGCTGTCAACTTTCTCTGCATATGTTCAATATAGTACTCAGCATTCAAGCATAAGACAAAGGAGGTCAAGGAGATACAAATTGGAAAGAAAAAGTCAATTTTTTACTCTTAAAACATGATATGATAGTATACATAAGTGACCTAAAAAATTCTACCATGGAATGCCTACAGCTTATAAATACTTTCAGCAATGTGACAGGATATAAGAATAAATCATAAAAAAATCAATAGTCCTCCTATGTACAGATGATAAACACATTGAGAAAAAAATCAAAGATGTATCATCCTTCACAATAACTGCCAACATTATAAAATATCTTTGGATAACTCTAACTAAACAGGTTAAAGACCTGTATGACAAGAACTTTAAGTCTTTGGAGAAAGAAATTGAAGAAAATATCAGAAAATGAAAAAAATCTCCCAAGCTTTTGGATTGGTAGGATAAACATAGAAAAATGGCAAGTTTACTAAAAGCAATAAAGAGATTCAGTGTAATACCCACCAAAATCTCAGCACAATTCTTCACGGACCTTGAAAGAATGATATTCAATTTCATGTGGAAAATCAAAAAAAGAAAAAACAAAAACAAAAAAAAAACACAGAATAGCAAAATTTCTGTACAATAAAGGAACATTCAGAGGCATCATTATGCTTGACTTCAGTCTATAGAGCATTAATATAGAACTATAGTAATGAAAACAGCTTTGTAATGACACGAAAACAGGCAGGTGGGTGAAGGGGTTCAAACTGAAGAAACCTGATATTATTTCATGCACCTACAAACACCTGAGTTTTGACAGAGAAGCTAAAAATATGCAATAGAAAAAGAATACATCTTAAAAAAATGTTCCTCACATAACTGAATTTTGACATAGAGAAGGACACAAATATGTCCATATCTATCTAATGAACAAAACTCAAGTCAAAATGGATCAAAAACCTCAACATCAATCTAGACGCACTGAACTTCATAGGAAAGAAAAAGTAAATAGTAGCTTTGAACACAGTGGCACAGAGACAACTTCAGGAATATAACACCAGTATAACAAACACTAAAATCAACAATTAATAAATGAAGACTACTGAGAAAAAAAGCATCTGTAACGCAAAGAACATAGTCATCAAGTCAATGTGGCATCCTTAAAAATGGAAAATTATCTTCACCAATCCTAAATCTGATAGGGTGTTAAACTCCAAAATATACAATGAACTCATCAAACTAGATATCAAAATACCAAATAATTCAATTAAAAAGTGAGGTACAGGTCTAAAAAGAGAGTTCACAACAGAAGAATCTCAAGTGTGTAAAACCAACTTAAGGAATTTCTCAGCATCCTTAGTCATCAGGGAAACAAAAATCAAAATTACTCAGAGATACCTTCTTATAGTTGTTAGAATGGTTAAGGTCAAAAACACCAATAACAGCTTATGCTGGAGAGCATGAGGAGTAAAGAAAACACTCCATCATTGCTGGTAGTATTGAAAACATGTAGCCATTTTGGAAATCAAAATATATGGTGGTTTGTCAGTAAATTGAGAACCTCAAGATTCAGCAATATTTTTTCTTTAGCATATACCCAAAATATCCACACTCACACCACAGAGAAATTGGCTCAACTATGTTCATAGAAGTGTCATTCATAATAGCTAGGTTTGGGTGAATAACAGAGAGTGAGAAGAAGGATAGAGATATCTGGATAAAGGGTATCATTATCTGGTTAGTACGAAACCTAACAAAAGAGAAATTCCAAGGAATTCCCAAGGATGACATTAGATAAGAATCTAAGCAATGGTTGAGAGGATACCTTGACTGCCCTTTCCCTATAAGCAGGTTTATGTGCACCTTAATTTACAACATAGAATTTTTATTCTGATTTACCTGGTTAAAGCAGAGAATCACTGTAGTTTAAGATGTGCCATTACAGGAATATATACCGTACTTTCTGCTTGCCCTGTGCTTTCCAGGATGGTGGGAGTCACTTGAATCCCTGAGAGCCACACACACCTCCCCTCTTCCAGGCTCACAGTCGGTACATGTTACCATAAAGCAAACGCTCACAAACCCCATCCAAATGCTCCATCTCCCAAAAGAGCCAGAGGTCATGCTGGCAGCACAGCCCAGAAAACTGGCATTTCTAAACAGCATGGCTTTTTGCCCTTCTACCACTGAATCAGGAAAACTTCTCTTAAAAGAGCCATAACATCCAACCAGCAAACATGAAAAAGCTGTGTTAAACTCTGTATTTTTGTGTTTTTAGAATTTTTTTTTCAACCTCTATCAAGTTATAAGTGTATTTTAGTTGATCCCACATTGGGTGCCAATTTGTTGAAAACAGGCCACTAGTTTGTTTTCAGCTACTTAGTCCCTAAATAACCACACAGAAACTATATTATAAAAAATAATACGTTGCCCATTAGCTCTAGCTTCTTACTTGCCAACTCTTACATACATCTTAATTTAACCCATTTCTAGTCATTTATGTATTGCCATGTGGCTGTGGATAACTGACAAAAGTTTTATCCAGCTCTAGTGGGTTTCTCTCTAACTCCACTTCCTTTCTCTCAGCATTCTGTTTTGTTTTCCCCACCTCACTTTGTTCCCCTATAGCTCTGCTATTGGCCCAAAGCAGTTTCTTTATTCATTAATGGTAATCTCAGCACATAGTGGGGACTCCCACATCAAATCACAGCTAAGTATAGGATTGAGCTTCTTGAATTCATTCATAGAGAGGGAAGAACAATAAGATGATCAAATTATTAAGAACGTGTTGGCAATACCCACAGAAACAGCACAGCAGTGCTAATGGGAGATCATCAACTCTGGACTGACAGTTAGGAAACCTGCATATGATGAAACTAGGCCCTTTGAGTTGGATGACTGTTGTGTGACTTTGACAGTTTGAGGGGTTACCAGACTTTATCCCTAATGCATGAACTGACTTTTTGGAGCACATTCCCTATCTCAGCCTACAGACTTGGTCCTTCCTCAATTGGTATGACAGACTTTGTTTACTGCCCATGGGAGGTCTCACCTTCCAAGAATGGATGAAAAGTACAGAGGAGAAAAGTGGCAGAACAGGAGAATGGGAGGGAGAGACAACAGGCATTGGTATGCAAAATAAACAGGTTGCTTTTTAAAAAAGAAATTTGAAACATTTTTCTTAAATCAAATTATTTTTAAAATGCACCAAAATATAAAAAAAACTGATATATATGTATGTATTTCAATATACATGTGTGGGGGAATAGGAAAACACATACATTACAATTATCAAAAGCAAAATTAATTATACATTTCATCAATCACTGTAAGAATTATGGCATTTGTATTGGAAAAGTTTTAAAAATTAAAATCAAATTAAGACTTTTCCATCAAATTGAATGGAGAGAAACTCAAAGCCTTTCCACTAAAATCAGGAACACGACAAGGCTGTCCACTCTCTCCATACCTCTTCAATATAGTGCTTGAAGTTCTAGCAATAGCAATAAGACAACATAAGGGGATCAAGGGGATTCGAATTGGAAAGGATGAAGTGAAACTTTCGTTATTTGCAGACGATATGATAGTGTACATAAGCGACCCCAAAAACTCTACCAAAGAACTCCTACAGCTGATAAACACCTTTAGTAACGTGGCAGGATACAAGATCAACTCCAAAAAATCAGTGGCACTCCTATACACAAAGAATAAAGAAACGGAGAGGGAAATCAGAGAAACATCACCTTTCACGATAGCCACAAACACCATAAAATATCTTGGGGTTACTCTAACCAAGGATGTGAAAGACCTATTTGACAAGAACTTTAAGCCTTTGAAAAGAGAAATTGAGGAGGATACCAGAAAATGGAAAGACCTCCCCTGCTCTTGGATTGGGAGAATCAACATAGTAAAAATGGCAATTCTACCAAAAGCAATCTACAGATTCAATGCAATCCCCATCAAAATCCCATCAAACTTCTTCACAGACCTTGAGAGAACAATAATCAAGTTTATATGGAAAAACAAAAAACCCAGGATAGCCAAAACAATCTTATACAATAAAGGAACTTCTGGAGGCATTACTATCCCTGACTTCAAACTCTATTACAGAGCTACAGTATTGAAAACAGCTTGGTATTGGCATAAGAACAGAGAAGTCGACCTATGGAATCGAATAGAAGACCCAGATACTAACCCTCAAACCTACGAACACCTAATTTTTGACAAGGGAGCTAAAGGTATACAATGGAAGACGGAAAGCGTCTTTAACAAATGGTGCTGGCATAACTGGATGTCAACCTGTAGAAGAATGAAAATAGATCCATATCTATCACCATGCACAAAACTCAAGTCCAAATGGATTAAAGACATCAACATCAATCTGTCCACTTTGAACCTGATAGAAGAGAAAGTGGGAAGTAGTCTACAAGATATAGGCACAGGAGGCCACTTCCTAAGTAGGACCCCAGCAGCACAGACAATAAGAGAAACAATGAATAAATGGGACCTGCTGAAACTGAGAAGCTTCTGCAAAGCAAAGGACACTGTCAGTAAGACAAAAAGGCTGCCTTCTGACTGGGAGAAGATCTTCACCAACCCCTCATCAGACAAAGGTCTGATCTCCAGAATATACAAAGAACTCAAGAAACTAGACACTAAAACTCTAATTAACCCAATTAAAAAATGGGGTACTGATCTGAACAGAGAATTCACAACAGATGAACTTCGAATGGCCAGAAGACACTTAAGGTCATGCTCAACCTCCTTAGCGATCAGGGAAATGCAAATCAAAACCACTTTGAGATACCATCTTACACCTGTCAGAATAGCTAAAGTTAAAAACACCATGATAGCCTATGCTGGAGGGGATGTGGAATGAGGGGAACACTCATCCATTGTTGGTGGGAATGCAAACTTGTGCAGCCACTTTGGAAATCAGTGTGGCGGTTTCTCAGGAAACTGGGAGTCAACCTCCCTCAGGACCCAGCAATTCCTCTCTTGGGAATATACCCTAGAGATGCCCAAACATACTACAAAAGCGTTTGTTCAACTATGTTCATAGCAGCACTATTTGTAATAGCCAGAACCTGGAAACAGCCTAGGTGTCCCTCAATAGAAGAATGGTTAAAAAAGGTGTGGAACATATACACATTAGAGTTTTACTCAGCGGTAAAAAATAATGACATCTTGAATTTTGCATGCAAATGGATGGACATAGAAAACGCTTTACTGAGTGAGGTAAGCCAGACCCAAAAAGAGGAACACGGTATGTATTCACTCATAAGTGGATTCTAACCATAATTAAAGGTCTTTGAGCCTATTATTCGTGATCCTAGAGAAGCTAAATAAGAAGACGAACCTGATGAAGATTATTTACCTATCCGCCTGGAGGTAGGAAATAGTCAAGAGTCCCAGGTAACCTTGGGTGCATGGGGGGGGGTGGGAGGGTTGATGGAAGGGGAGAGGGTTAGAGAGAAGGGAGTAGGGGAGGAATGGAGAAAGCTCGGTTGACCGGGATGGGGGGAAGGGAGGAAGGATGAATGTGGGATCAGGGAAGAATATATTTCAACTAAGGGAGTCATATTAGAGTTTACAGGAAACTTGATTATATATGGGATCCCAGGTCCAAGGAGAGATCCCCAGATTGTTCTCTGGACAGAGGAGGGGGTGCCTGAACCGGCCTTGGCCCGTGACCATACTGATGAATATTTTGCTTATCACCATAGATCTTTCATCTGGCGTTGGATGACGATACAGATGGAGGCCCGCGTTGGAGCACCGAACTGAGCCCCCCAAGATCCAAACGAGGAGCAAAAGGAGGAAGAAAATGACGAAGGACTGCGAGGGATACTATCACCCACTGATACAAGGGGTCGGATCTAATGAGAGTTTACCAAGGCCAGATGGACCGTGACTGAACGAGCATGTGATCCAACCAGATTCTCTGAATGTGGCCGGATTTTCTGAATGTGGCTGGCCTGCAGTCTTTCCGAGAAGCCATTGACAATGACACTGGGACTGGTTTCCTCTGCATATACTGGATTTTTGGGATCCAGTCTGTTTGGATGCTCACCTTCCTGGACCTGGAGTGAGGGGGGAGGAACTTGAACTTCCCACAGGGCAGGAGACCCTGACTTCCCTTGGGGACAAAGAGGGAGGAGGAGAGGGAGGGGGGGAGTGGGAGGGCGTTGGGAGGAGGGGCGTAAATGGAAACTTTTTATAATTTAATAAAATTACAAAAAAAAAATTAAGACTTTTCAGGAAAATAACATTTTTATACCAGTATATGTAAATTAGTGAAAATTATAAGGTTCATAAGATATTATGGAGAAAAATTAGAACTCAAAATGGATGCTCAACATCCAGGAAGAAATTGCAAAGAGCAAAAAATAAACTAAGGTAGAGGTAACACTTTTAGAAAAACTAACCAGTAACAATCATATATATAAATGTGTGTGTGTTTATGTGTGTGATCTATACACATATAAATAAGTATAATTTTTCTCTTATTTAACACACACACACACACACACACACACACACACATATATATATATATATGAGACATATAATTTATTAAGGTACCTTGATGTTTATGTATCCTAATAAATTATCCTTTACATACTTTTGTAAGTATGTGTTTATGGATGTCAAAGGATAGTCCTCAGTATTGATTTCTTCTCCCATTGTGGGATCTGCAAACCAAAATTAGGTTTCTCAAGTTTTTAAGCATTAAGACATGTCACCATGTCAAGATTCCTTTTAATGGAAAATAAATGAAAATAATACAACTATAATATATTGGAAAACTAAAGTAGTTACAAAACGAATGTCAGGTTGCACGGACAGTATGTTTACTTTGTATGGAAAATTAAAACATGCTGCATTTCCAAAATAAGATAAAGATCACAAAGCTGTAAGAAAATAGTCAATTAAGTTCCATGTACAGTGGAGATATGTGGAATACAATAAAGAGAAAAAAGCTTAAATATATTTAGGTATAAGCTATCCAGGAGCCAATATTACTATGAAAATACCGCATTAAGCAATAGTGTAATGAAAAATGTATTAATAAAGCAGGATAAATATTTACCATAGACAAATATTACTTAATCAACAAATTTTAAAGTTTCATAGTTATACAACAAAGCCAATATAAAAAAATAATAAACCAACCCATAATTGTAGTAAAATTCTTTATCTCATCCCTCTAACTTACAAAGGAACAAACACAGCAACTATAGAAAAGATGAGAGGATTTCTAAGGCTCTTGCCTGGAAGTTGAAGTAACTGAACATTCTGAATTTAGAATGTGCATACTTTCAGGGAACTCTGATTAATAATTATATAATACCTCATAGAAAAATCTTAAATATGATGATTACAATTGTGCTTATAATCTTTGACTGGCAATCAGTTAGACTATAAATAAAAGAATGATAAGTACAAAGCTTGGGTTTAAATTCTAAGTTATATAGTTGTAAATAATTTTTTGATCAAATAAGAAATCTCAATTTCATGTTTGCCATTTTATAAAAGAAATATAAAGTGTAAGAGTGTCTCAGTGTTTGTTGGCTATAGTAAGTGTGTCTTTGTGTGTGTGTGTGTGTGTGTGTCTGTCTGTCTGTCTGTCTGTCTGTCTGTCTATCATGACAAATCTATTTTTTCTGCTTCTGGATTATATTTTTCATAAAATCTTTAAAGAAAAAATTCCATTGTTACTTTGGGACAGGGACAGTGATCTTGTACCACTTGTATTGACTTAACAAAACACTGATTAGCCAGTAGCCAGGCAAGAATTGTAGTCAGGGTGACCAGAAAAGAAGAATTCTGGGAAGATGTAAGGTTAGTCTCCAGTCATCACCCAGATGCAAAAAACAAGATGAGAATGCCTCAGTGATAATAGGTACCAAGCCATGTGGCTAACACAGACAAGAATTGTGGGTTAAAGTAAGATATAAGAGCTAATTAATATGAAGCCTAAGATAATAGACCAAGCATTTTATACTTAATATAAACCTTTGTGTGTTTCCTTGGAGCTGCACAGCTGCCGGAACAGGCAGGACTGAAACATCTTTCAACAAATGCTGCCAATGTGGGCAACTACATCTACTTAAAACTTGAGAGAATTTGGGAAGTAATTCTAGACACAAAAGGACAGAGTTAAGTACAATTTTTTGATAGCTGCATTTTCTGAGGTGGGCTCTGTTTGTTAGAGGCAAGCACATCTCATTTAAGAAAGGTTTCCTGACTCAGCTTTAGCTGCAAAAACCTTGCAGCTCTTTTAAGGTGCCCCATCACCAAACATTTAAATGATATTTATGAATATCTGACAGCATGCTGATATCAAGGATTCTGAAATTTTACAGAGTTGTGGTAACATACATGGTTCCCACCAGTACCTCTTCCATAAAGTTATACTCTCAGAAATCAAAAGGGATGGGAGGATCCAGCTGTCAAACCATGGCTTTAAACATACCCATGTCTCTTAGCGAATTACAGACTCATGTTGTCAGAAATAGAGAGATAAACAATAAAGATAGATTTAGACAAAAAGTTTCTAAACAATTTATAGTGTGTTTAAAAATATATGTAGGCTTTGGAGAAGAAAAGGAAAATTATAAAGGCCTTAAGAAAAGGAAAAAAAAGATTAGTTGGGTGTGCTCACACACACCTTTAATTCCAAGACTTGGAAGGCAGAAGCATGAAGATGTCACTGAGTATAAGGAGAGTCTCACCTACAGAGTGAGTTTCAGGACAGCCAAAGATACACAGAGAAGCCTTGTTTCAAATAACCAAAATTAAAAATATAAGTAAAAATAAAGTTTAAAGTAAAGTCACAAAAGGGTGAAAAATACACTGAGAATCTGGATCCTTTATGGTAATGTGTTGTCTTTGAATTGCTTGACAGTTGTGGAAGAAGAAACAGCTGATAAAAGACCTTTGTTTGTAAATTTTTCTGCATTAATCCAACATATGTATTTTGAAAATGCTTAATTTCAAAATGTCAGCCAAAAGATATGTTAATTTGGAGAAAAGATTTTTGGCTTTGATTCCACAGAAAATGAGAGGTTATGGATTTATTCTGTGTTATGAAAAAAAAAATATGTTTGATCAAGGAACACTCCATGAAAAAAATCTCTGATAGGAGTAGATGGTCCATCTATGTTGGAGTTTTCTCTGAGTTCAACATCCATAACAGTATCAAGACTAAGCTAAACATCAAGACTCACAGAGTATTCTAGTCAACACTTGATTATAATCCTAAATTTTCTTTAGATTATCAATGACCCTAATCAGCAGGAGGCAGCCAAGAAAACTACACCCACATTCCCCAAAAAGGGATTATGGAGTTTGTCTTTGTTTAAAACACTTTGGTTTCAAGTTGTTATGGACAACAATCAGAAAAATTAGACATAGGAGATTAGATTCAGAGTTCTTGTTTCAAAAAGAAAAAAAGGGGGGAGGAAAAGTACTATGGGACAATGGTCTTGTACCCTATAAAGATCTGTCACTTGTATTGGTTTAATAAAATACTGATTGGCCAGTTGTCAGGCAGCAAATATAGGCAAGGTGAGCAGAAAAAGGGGAAGAGGAAAGTTTCTGTCTGTAGTTGTCACTGAGATTCAGAAGAAGCAAGATGAGAATGATTCATTAATACAAGGTACCAAGCCATGTGGCTAATAGAGATAAGAATTAAGGGTTAATGTAAGATGTAAGAGTTAATTAATAAAAGCCTAAGATTATAGGATAAGCAGTTTATAATTAATTATATAATATAATTAATATAAAATACATGATATAATTAATATAATTAATATAGACATCAGTTTGTTTCTTTGGGACCAAGTAGGACAGACTTCTGTCAACACAATGGATTGCTGATCATAGAGAAAGAGACAGGAGAAGTCAAGCCATGCATGAGATAAATATTGGTTTTAGTATGTAAAGAATCAGAATACTATTAAAAAATTATTTATTATCATTTATAATTTATACTAAGGTAAGTGGATAGTCATCTCTGTGTTTTAGTTGCTCATAAAATTATGGAAAGTTATCACATAAATTAATAAGTGAACATGCAGATTTAAGTTGTGAAAAAGTACAGAATTTAGTGCTAATTTTTCTGCCAGGTTAGTAATCACTAATTTTGTATCTTTGACAAAAATGTTTTTAATTATTTATAAAATATCAATAATAGAGACAACCTTACTTCTTGTAATACATTATGTATTTGTGTAATGACATGAAAGTAGACTAGAAATTATTATTGAAATAGCTAAATGGATGTTAATATTTTCTACTGAATAAACTGTCTTTGGATGCAATTCATTTTAGGGGAAACACATCCTTTCCAAACTGAAGAATTTGAGAGATCCCTTTTGAGCAGAAAGACTCTGAGAATTAAATAAATATTACATAATTAGAGTAAATGCATTTATTTGTATATTTATGCTATGTTTTAAATTCTGTTTCATATATATATATATATAATATATTCTGTATATATAGAATATATACAATGTCTTTCAGGATATATTAAGCAGGCATGAGTTTTCCCCCAAATTAGATATCATTTTTTATTGAATAAAAAACATCATTTTAAGATTGCAGCTAAATTGAAAACACATTCTTTTGAAGAAATGTGTTAGAGGTATTATGAGTATCAACGTAGGTTTGGAAGTCAAACTGCCACTAATTAAAATAAAATATGTGGGGAGCCACCCTTGAAAAATCTTCCTAATTCCATTGATTAATGGGGAAGTCTCAAGTTAATTATAGACAACACTTTCTAATAGTAGTCAATAAAGAACAAAAAAATAATGTAAGGTGAAGTATCATGTAAACTTTTTACATTGTGTCCGTCCCCCTTGCCTCAAAATTGATTTTCTCTTTTTAGTGAGATTTGCTATAAAATCTACTAAATGTAAATTCTTAGGGATTTTATTGTTAATTAACCTGAAAGTAGATAAAATGGAAATTTATATTAATTATATAATCATTATTAATACTTTGTATAATGATATAACACATATATATGTTAAGGGATTTTATAAAAGACATTTTAAAAATGGAATTATATACATATATGTATACAAATAATGGACTTTATGAATGTTTATAGTACTTAACTACCACATTTATTATACTTTATTGTAACATAAACTTCTGGCTTGTTGGGGTATCTGTCCTTCCCAGTATTCCACAGCCGGCAAGCACCAAAGAAAATCACACAGAGGACTCCATAAGATTAGAAACTGATTGGCCTATCAGCTCAGGCTGCATATTAGCTCTTATAACTTATGTTAGCCCATTATTTTTGCCTATGTTAGCCACATGGCTCAGTACCTTTCTCAGCGGGACAGCTTATATCTTGCCTCTCTGATGGTCTGGGGAGAACTGAGGAGGGAGCTTCCTCCTTCCCAGAATACTCCTGTACTCATTACCCACCTCTACTTCCTGTCTGGTTGATCCACCTATACTTCCTGTCTTGTCAATCAGTGTTTATTTAAAATATGATTGATAGAATACAGACAATACTCCAGCACCACTTTATACATAGACAAAACAAAGTTCAAAACAATGAAATATCTTCTCAAGTTAACTAATAATAATATTATGTACTTAGGCTAATCATGAGCTTCTGAATTTAGTTGGCTTTTAATAAGAAATGTTCAACCATGATGAAAATCGTGAGAATCAATAATGCCTAATTTTAGCTATGACATTTTTATTCTATGTGAAATATTTACATATGGTAAACTCACTTGCAAAGAATGAGTGATAAAACAAGCAACCTCACTTCTATACTGAGTGCACACACAGTGAGAAACAAGATAAACTACACAAGAGATCAATAAAGAAATGCCTCAATACATGTACAAAAGGTAAATAAGGCTAAAATTATTTTATTTTATTATATTATATCTTAATTCATTTTTTGATTTTTTGTGACAGAATTTCCCTGTATAGCAGTTCTAGCCATACTGGAACTTGCGTTGTAGACAAGGTTGGCCTTCAACAAGCACATATCATTTTTTAGTAGGCATACATTCAAGATAGCATAAATCCTGTGAAATGTACTCCATATGACACTGGATTCTACATATTACAGATATCTAAAAACAGATGATTCAAGTGGAAGACTTCTTCGAGTAGTTTAGAATATTCAGTAAGGTAAATTTAGAGGAAATTATGTAATCTTTGTTCATTTAAATATGCCAAAAATGCAAATGTAGGCTTTCTAGAACAGCGAATATTATAAGAAATACTAAGTTAATAAGTGTCTGAATGACTTGGGTTTATATGTTAATTTAATTCAATAATTTCTTAAGTTCTTCTTTATACATCCACTAAGTGCTGAGTAACAAAGTAATAAAAAAGTAGAAACTTTCAAAGAGCCTTTAGAGTGGGGAAAGTTTTTCACCAATTCCATATCCAATAAAAAGTTAATATGCAAAATATATAAAGAATTCAAGAAAATAACATCAACAAAAAGAAATAATCCAATTTAAAAATGAGTTACAGATCTAAACAGAATTCTCATTAGAGGACGCTCAAATGTCTGAGAAATATATAAAAACCATCCAAAATCCTTAAAATGCAGCAAAATGCACATCAAACCTATTTTGAGATTCTATCTTTCACCTGTCAGTACGACCAAAATAAAAAATACAAGTGTCAGCTTAGACTGAAGAGGATGTGGAGCAAGTGGAACACTCCTCCATTGCTGGTCAGACTCCAAAGCTGTCCATTCACTATGAAAATCAATATGTTTTTTTTTCTCAGAAAATTATGAATTGATGTACCATCAGCACCTAGCTATGTCACTCATGAGCATATAACTGAAGGACACTCCACCCTCCAATGATGACAATGTCTCAACTACATTCTTTTTGGCTTTATTCATAGTAGCCAGAAAGTAAAAACAATCTAGATGTCCTCACCTAATGAATGGGCAAAAAAAGTACAGTTATACAGCAGTTAAAAATGACATAAAATTTCAGACAAATAAAGGAATCTAGAAAAAAAATCATTGAGTGTGGTAACACAGAACCAGAATGACAAACACGGTATGTACTCACTTACAAGTGAATGTTAGCTGGTAAGAAAATAATAATCATCATAGAATCCACAGATCCAGAAAACCTAAGTAACAATGAGGGTTTTAATGGGGACTCAAGGCTGTCCCTGAGAAGAGGAAATAGAACAGATTTTTTAAATGGACTTGGTGCGGGGGAGGGAATCAAAAAGGGAGGGTTCAGATTGTTGAGGTGCTAAGAGAGAGAGAATACAGGGGGACTTTGTAATTGGATGGCATTTCTGGGGCAATATAGAAACCTAGTGCAGTAGAACCACCCACAATTCCTGGAGGGTAATTTCTACAAGGACTTCTAGTAATGTAGCATTCAGAGATGCTATGGTCCACCTTCTGCAACCAGGTAAGGCTTCCAACCAAGTCATAAAACCTTCAACCTAAGATGTGCTAGGTAATAAAGGCATAGAATTTGCAGGATTTCTCAATCAATTACTCATTTTAGTTGGGGCTCACACTACAAGAGGGGGTCTATGTCAAACATTGCCTAGATGACCAGGAACCAGAGGTCAGATCTTCCAGAGAACTGTCATTGAAAAAAGTCGATAAAGTGATTCCTAAGGAGAGTCTGCTATACTCATCATTAAGCAACTAGCCTAACCATCATCATCGAGGTTTTCTCCTGCACCTGATGGGAGCAGATGCAGAGACAAGCATTAAGGAGAAGAGAGAACCCAAATTAGATCACTCCATTACTTCCCTCTAATTTGAGCTGGAGAAACCCCTACAAAGAAGGCAGCAAGAAATATAGGAGTCCCTATTTTTGAGGACACGATAAAAATGAAGACGACAGAATCAACTAAGCAGGGCTCACTGAGACATAATTCGCAACCAAGGAGCCTGCATGGTTCTGCTCTAGGTCGTCTTCAAATATGCTGTGGTTGTCAGATGGGGTTTTTGCAGTTTTCCAAACAATGTAAGTAGGGGTGTCTCTGACGCATTGGCCTGCACTTAGGACTCTTTACCTCCTACATAGATGTATCTTGCTAGGACATGTTCTGTTGATAAACCATGAGAAGCTGTTGTTTTCTGAAAGGAAAAGTAGAAGGAGTGGATTTGAGGAAATGGGGAGGGGAAGGACTTTGAGGAAGAGAAAATTGAAGGAGAGAAAACTGTGTTCAGGGGGTACAATATGAGAGAAGAATGAAAAAACAAACAAATAAATATAGATAAATGGAATGGGTTTAAGTTTTCACCTGGTAGTGAGGCTAACACTGGAAAATACATGAGCTTACAAAAAATCAGCAATGTAAACATAGTGGTACATGCCTTTAATCCTAACACTCATATGACTGCCTTAGAAAGATTAACTGAATTAAAAAAGAAATATCTGGAAAGATCTAAGAATATTAAATAAGATTTTATATTCAGCATTATTTGGATCGAGAAGAAACAGATGTCAGTAAGGTGGGATGAGAAAAGAGATTTCAAAATTTTGTCTGCAAGGAATTTGAGTCTCTCAGGTGCATCTTTTAGGTAGAGGGAAGAAATATAAGACATAAAACTGGGGAAATATGTCAGTCTGAGAGTAAGAAAATCTTTAAAAAGTGAAGCGAAAATTTCTGCCTCATCCTAGCTTCCCAATTGAATATTTTTTAAAAGGTTGTTTTATATTTATTTTTTGTGGGACCTAATTATATAGCATTGTCTGACTGGAAACTTTGCATTCTGACCAGGGTGGGTATCAATAGAAATCAAGTAAGCTCTACCTGCTCCTGCCTCCTGAGTGTTAGGATTAAAGGCTTACTCTACCATATGTCTTACATACAATGTCAAATTCTATGGAGCATGTATGGAACATAGAAATCTAAAGGCTGGAATGTAACAATCTAGAGTCAAATGGTGAAATTATTCTAAATATACAGTTGACACATAATTAAATCTCACCAAATGAGACTGAATTAATGGATGAAGAACTGAAATTCATTTTTTCTCTGACTCTCTAGTTCTTTTTCCTTAAACTTTGGCCTGTCATGTGACCTTTGTCTATATTCATTATACATAAATGAAAAAATGACTTTTTCATTATATTTTATTTTAGTTTTCATCATATGATGTCATTGATTTATATTTCAAAGTTCTTAATTTAAATCAGAAATTATTCTATACACAGGTAGTTAAAATATTTTTAAAATTCTGATTTCTAGGCACTGGAGATATGGCTCAGAGAATAAAAGCACTGGCTGCTCTTTCAGAGATCCTGAGTTCAATTCCCAGTAACCACATGGTGGCTCATAACCATCTGTAATGAGATATGGTGCCCTCTTCTGGCCCACAGGGATACATGCAGGCAGAGTATTTTATAAATCATAAGTAAAGAAATCTTCAAAAAAATCTGATTTCTAATTATAACTCAGACTTGAATTCAAAGTAAATGTGTCTGTGCATTTTAATTACAAAGATAGTTGCATGCATAACCTAAAAAATAATAATACAGTTTCATTTACTTAACAATAATGCTAACTAAGACAGCTTATATTGTATTATACAAGCTTATATAATTTTGTTCCCAATAAATATTTGGTGTGGGAGAATTATCTGTGTTCTGTCAATCATGCATTTTAATAAAACGCTGATTGGCCAGGCAGGAAGTATAGGTGGGTCAACCAGACAGGAAGTAGAGGTGGGGTGATGAGAACAGGAATATTCTGGGAAGCAAGAAGCTCCCTCGGCCACTCCTGTCCAGATCACCGAAGCAGCAGGATGTGAGCTGACCAACTGAAAAAGGTACTGAGCCACATGGCTAAAATAAATCAGAAAAATGGGTTAATCAAGATATGAGAGTTAGCCAGTGGGAAGCCTGACCTAATGGGCCAATCAGCTTTATAACTTATAGAGATCTCAGTGTGATTTTTCTCTGGGACTAAACAGCTGGGGGGCCGGGCAGGACAGAAACATAAACAAGACAGGCCCCCTTATGTTACAGAATGGGGCCCAACAGGGGCCGGCTTGTTTGTGTTTCTGTCCTGCCTGGCCCCCTCATGTTACAAATATTCAAATATATACACCAGTGAAATTTTCAACAGAATCATATCTTTGTAATTCTAGTGAGAATAGTCAGCATTCTAAGCATTTACAATTAGTATTTAATTAATTTTTTAGACAAGTGATAAAGATTTTTAATTATTTCTTTTAATTTTTATATTGTGATATAATTTCATAATTTCTCTCTCTCTTATCCTTTCCTTCCAGTCCCTTAATTACTAATCACATCCTTGGAAACAAATAGAATTATTGTTGAATACTTCTTTATTTTTATTAGATACAGCCTAATAAGGTTCCAAAACATGACAACTGGCATTTATTAATTGTAGCTTCTAATTTCTTTACAGGTCTAAACCTTCATTCAATTTGTGCAACAGAGAGGACACTACATGCAACAGATATTTCACCAGGTGATTAACATAGTTCTATTTATTTCTCAGAACCTGTCACAAATAGTATTATTTCATTGTTTACTCAATGGCTACAAATGTAACTGAAAATAATATTAAATCTGTTTGCAGACTGGCATCAGATTTAACATAAATCAATCTGCTCATTACTTTCTTCAAATTCTGATTTTTGTCTTTTTCTGCAACAGAAATCCATTCTTTAAATAACTCCCAAAGTAAGTGATGATTAATAATTCCCAAATACTTATCTGTAGCAATTGTTTGATTTTCTTAAAGGATAAATGAAATTCAAATATTTCATTAAGTTTTGTTAGCGTTTTGATATAAAATCATTTTTCATCAAAGGTGATAAAAACAAAATATACATCTAAAAAAAACTATTGGGTGTCTCCTTGTTTCTTCTCCAGTGGGAGAGTTAAATAATGTACCAAGATAAAATAAATAAAGTCAGATAGAGAAGTAAGTCAAAAGTTTTGCAAGGCAGAAAAATGGAAAATGGAGAAAAAAAGGAATAGATTTCTTCCTTCTGAATTTTCTACCAAGTTAAAAATATGAATCTACAATAAACCACTGAGTTCAACTTTCTGTGAAAAGGAATAAAAAGTGACATATATTCTTTTCTGAGTTTGTAGGGGAGAGAGAGAGAGAGAATATGAAGTGATATACCTTTCATGCTGACTAGACAAAAATGCTTTTAGAAGCCATGGGTTATTAAACAAAAACTTTTGGAAGAATGTGGAATGCCTCTTTATGATTTGTTTCTGAGTGATGTCCCAGAAGCCCCCAGAAGTATATGAATTCTTACTATTCCTCTTGGTTACACATTAGTACTAGGTATTAATGAATGATTCGACAATTATTGAAGATGCCGTCTGTCTTGGACTCACAATACAGAGACATCACCCTTTCAGCAAACTGAAATCATGGCTCTTGATATGGGATACATTTTATACCGATGCTAATAAATCAGGGAAAGCAGGTTACAAATCAGAAAAATTGAGTAAAGTGGAACAAAGTCCTTATGATTCTGTCCAGAAGGCAGAATTATATGCCATCCTTATGGTGCTTAGGGATTTTAAAGAACCTCTTAATATAATTACTGACTCACAATATGCAGAAAGAGTTATTTTGCATATTGAAACTGCTGAATTTATACCTGATGATACAGAACTGACCTCATTGCTTATCCAGGTACAAGACATGATCAGAAACAGGCTCTGCCCTATGTATATAACGCATATCCGATCCCATACGGTTCTGCCAGGTCCTCTAGCACAAGGTAATGCAGATATTGATCAATTATTGATTGGTAGTGTGCTGCAGACATCTGAATTTCATAAAAAACATCATGTCAATAGCAAAGGCTTGAAAAAAGAGTTTTCTATTACATGGCAAAAAGCTAAGAAATGCCCTACTTGCTCTTTTTATAACCAAACACCATTGCCTGCAGGGACTAATCCAAAGGGTATTAAAAGGAATGAAATTTGGCAGATGGATGTGTTTCACTTTCCAGAATTTGGCAAATTAAAATATTTACATCACACCATTGACACTTATTCAGGCTTTCAGTGGGCAACTGCTTTAACCTCAGAAAAAGCTGACTCAGTAATCACACATTTATTAGAAGTTATGGCCATTATGGGTATAGCTGCACAAATAAAAACAGATAATGGTCCAGCTTATGTATCTAGGAAAATGAAACGATTTTTTGCTTATTATAATATTAAGCATGTTACAGGTATACCATACAATCCTACAGGTCAAACAGTTATAGAAAGATCAAATCGTACTATAAAGGATATGCTAAACAAATAGAAAGGGACGAACGATACCCCCAGAAATAGATTGCATAATGCTTTATTAACCTTGAATTTTCTTAATGCTAATGAGAAAGGAACAACAGCAGCAGAGAGGCATTGGATAATGGAAAAAACTTCTGAACTAAACCAACCTGTTTATTTCAAAGACGTGCTGACCTCTCAATGGAGGCCAGGAGATGTGCTAAGTTGGGGAAGGGGTTTTGCTCTTGTTTCCACAGGAGAAGAAAAATTGTGGATACCATCAAAATTAATAAAGGTTCGATTTGAAGAGGAGAAACCTCTTGGAAAGGAGAAATGACAGCTCATCCACAATGATGATATTCATACAGTTGGTAAGAAAAACATATAGAATGGGGGCAGGGTTCTGTTCTTATCTCCACAGGAAAACATTGATCCTTGAAAAGTTCAAGGGACCCTGGATATCTGAATACTGACAGATGGAAGATAATGGCCCAATAGGGACTATCAAGAAAACTGAATAGGTTCTGTAAGTAAAATATACTAAATCATATTTCTAAATTTATAGAGCTAGTTTTAGAGTTGGACTCTGGCTCAGTCCCTCTCTAATTCCAAGCCTGTTGTTAAAAGAAAAACCCAGAGTTTCTGGAGTTTCTGTCTCATGTCAAGAGCCATGATTGCAAGGTAGCTTCCCAACTTCATGAAGATACTATGAAAGTTTCTGAAGGAGAAAAGTTATTAATGGTTGTACCCAGTTGTGAATTCTAAAGTGCACAAAATGGAGAGGACTCACTTGTGCAAAGTGGTTATAGCTCTCATGTTATAGGTGTAACCACTGCTCTGAGACTGAATTTGAGAACTTCTCCATGGGAGGGTATCTATACTTACTACTGTAAATCTTTTCAAAGTCCCATGGTTAGCAAGATCATAGACCCCAGAGAAAATGTAATGCTATTGTTTAATAGATTAGTAAATCATTAAATTGCTTGTAAGTATTTGTGCAAATAGAAATATGGTACTCAGACTTTATCAGAAGAGCTTCTATTTCCAGAGAAAGGTGGTGAATGAAGAGATCCACTCCTCTATGAGATGTTGAGGATAAGTAACAGATACCAGTTTAGCCATAAAAAAGATATTTATAACACTCTCTTCATGGCTCAATGGGCAGTGTGGAGATGGGTGTGTAAAAATAGATAACAACCAGGCAAGACACCAATATCCTAGTCAGGAACACAGAGGTGCTGAGAATATCTAAGCTAGATCTACACAAAAACAGACCAGTTTCCAGTCAATCATGGGTGCAGGATATACTTGGGGGTATCTTATTCTTGACTTCTGGACTAGTAATAGACTCAATAAGAGATGTAAATCACTGGCCCTAGTTGTGCAAACACTGTTGTTGTCATTAAGTTTCAATGAATACTTGCAATTCAATGGTCACACGAATGGCTTTCTTAAAATAAATACAACCAAAAGTAATCAATGTGAGAGCAGGACTGGTAATAATGAGGAATGTTAACAAGAATGCAAGACAGATAGGAACAAGGGAAAATGGTAATCACAATGTATTTTATATATACACTCATGAAATTATTAAATGTCAAAATAGATCAATAAACAGAGAAACTAACCAAAGTTATAAGTGTAATTTTATCAGAGTATAAATTTTATAATATTTTTATTAAAAATAATATTATTAGGAAAGTTCCTCAGGTGACTTATGGGAAATACTGATTCTTTGATAAATAATTCCATTAAAAACAATATGTGAATCCTCAAACAAAATGTTTTAAATTGAGGTATATATGCACATATAATATGTTTATATAAGGGATTTGATAATACACAGAATACCCATGGCTTCAAATTTTATTTAATGACTATGTAATGTTTTAAAACTTATCTACAATTGTATACAGTGTCAATGCTAAACATGAAGTAAATTGTATGCTTCTGGGTCATTCTCACTGATAAAGTTCATTCTAAAAAGTTCCCTAGAATTTGCAGAAAAAACTGAGGCAGAACAACTTTTAAATATAATTCTGATTTCACTACTTGCCCAAGTACTTCACTATTTCCAAAGTAATAAAAATAATATTTTTTTTAAAAAAAAATCAGAAGCATTGACTGCTCTGTCTTAAGAGGCCTATTTGGTTTTTGTCAGTTTATGTACTCAGACTATGTCATACATTCATTAACACTGCAGTGATTTAGCAGGAACTTGAGTTTGCAAGCTTTAATTAGCTTTTTAACCAGTCTCTGAATTAAACAAAATCAGTTAATTTTCAACATTCTATTTGGAGCAAATATTTTGATGAGATTTGAAATGTAGCCAAAACCCACTGAGACTATAAGAAAAACAGAAAAGAGATTAGCCCACTAAAATTATGTGTGCCAATATCTGTCATCGGGTTTTGTTCTCACAAATCAATAGTTTTCTCATCACAACACTTGTAAATAATTAAAGTGGGTAATTAAACCAAATGTTGTATTATTTTTACTGTAATTAACTGATAACGGTGTGACATATTCTATGCCAGCTTTAAGAACTGACACAGAAGTGACATTTTGATGTTGTAAGATCATAGAGTAATACTTTGCTTCCAGAGAACATGTCTTTTAGGTTCTGGTTCTTCTGTCTTTGTAGATCTAACACAGGTTTGACCATATTCTGACTTTTAAATAATAACTTACGTCCATCTAACACTATGGCATAGTAGAATAAGGTGTGACTAATATGGGTAGTTAATCTGAAAATTCATTAATGCCCCAGAATCCTAGGGTAGTAGTGTATAGTATAATATAAATTCTAGTTAATTCATATTTAATATTTAGTAATCAGTGTCTTTTCAAAAATATTTTGATATAATTATTTGGGAAAAGCAAAACAACTATTTTCTTCTACAGAACTGAGAATAGAAGGTCAAGTTTACTTAAAACTTCACTCAGTACTGGAAAAAATTATTGAACACTTATTGTCATAGTGAATAGCACTGCAATTATGTCTCAAGTGAAAATTTCATTGCCTCCAGAAGTAAGCAAACCATTATTTTCATAATTATAAAGAATAGAATAGTTATGCTGTAGTGTTTAAATAAGGAAACTATATCAGGTAAATATAATGATTAAAATACACAGCTTCCAGAAACTATTTTATAAAGGTTTGAGATTGTTTTCTTCATTCATAGCATGCTCTTCTTTCTGTCAATCTCTTCTGGACACAGAGAAGAATGGCATAAAGGACTAGAAAGTCCTAATAAATCCAGAAAAAAAAATCACATGAATTTTGCAGTCTATAACAGGAAGAAAGTCATTTGGTAAGTGCCATTGAAATAGGTTTTTCACATCTGGAAAGGTGGCAGCATCACATCTGTAATATAATACATCATAAACATGTCAGTACAAGCTATCTATAATGCTATATTTCTAAAATTGGCAAAATATAACCCAGTAAAAAATGACAAGTACTTTTAATAATGTTGAATTAGTTCTGGTAAGAGTTCCTAAGAATTTAGGCTAGAATTTTCTGAATTATTGCCCACCTTTGAAGGTTTACGGCTATGTTATGTTTAGTTGACTGTGAATTGGCTTAGTTAGGCAGTGTTACAATGAGTCATTTTTGTTTTTTCATACCCATGAAAGATACAGTCTTCAAATGAAAAAGCATCATATATGGAGAGCACTTATCTTTCAAGAAAACAGCTTCAGAGTTTGCTATTAAATATTCTTTAAACTCCTTTACTTTTAATGAGCAAAAAAAATTCTAATTAGTAGCATAAGTATTAAGCATGATATTTTCTTCATGAAATAAATGACAGGATAATCAACACACTGAGTCTTATATTTGGTTTTCCTGGTAACATTAACATCATGAATATATAAGATTTTTAACTTTCACAATGTATCCTTAAGAAAATAATTGAGACTCTTGTAGATCTCTGTAACAAGAGATTTACTAGTTGAGCCTGATGGTAGTTTATGAAAAAGACTGTGTATTGAGAAGATTGCAACAAAAGAAGTTTTTATTTCTGGCACATTTAGAGCCACAAAACAATTAGAACCCTGCAGTTTCAAGTGTCATGAAGGCCGACTTTAGGTCTACTGTTAAATTCTTGCATATGAGGAATATATGTGGAAATGATGACAAAAAATGAGTATCAGGACAATTATCTCCTGGGACATGCTTCTATTTCTAGAATGACATAGATTTCAAAGTCAACTTAAGTTGTTCTGTTGTTCTGTTGGCACAGTCTTGGTGTTAGGGTGCATAATAATTAATCTGAATCTACATTCAAACATTACCATGCATTGGTATCTGTCAAGACATACTTAAATTTTGTGCATTTCAAAAATAACTTCCTCATTCTCAACTTCCTGATAGGATTGCTGGTTCAATTTCTGCATACAAGCTTAAAACCAAGTAAGATAAATTGTATAAAAACACAGCCCGTAATATTTTAAAAAGCTTTATCCTTTGAAATCTATGTCATTCTAGAAATAGAAGCATGTCCCAGGAGATAATTGTCCTGATACTCATTTTTTGTCTATTTATTTTTGTCTATAGTTTATGATAAATCATAGCCTAAATTTCCTCATAGAAGAATATCCAGAACAGAATACAACACTTCACATATTCCTTTCTAAAATGCAAACTTAAAACTAATTTTTAAAGAAGTTTTATTTTATCAGAAAAATAAAATGTAGGAGTAATGTTTTAAAATTATGAGAAGGATGGCACCTAACTTCATGTAATGCTAAGGTTTCTACCCTTATTAATACTTTTACCTTTCTACCTAGGAACTCTGTGTATCTAGTCATGAATATTTACACATATGCATAAATTTTTCTATTTGTTAATGCATAGTACCCAGTACATGTACCCAGTTGTCTGAATTTTCAAATATATCTCCTGTATATACTACTTCTCTCTCTCTCTCTCTCTCTCTCTCTCTCTCTCTCTCTCTCTCTCTCACACACACACACACACACACACACACTCACACACACACACACACACACACACACACACACACATACTTAATGGAAAAAATTTGTTTCAAAAGCCTTCAATTTAAGAATGTAAGGGATTTTTTCCTTTGTTTTGAATTTTGATTAAATGACATCAGGACTGAAACAGAGCTTTAATTATAGAACAGAAAGTCAAAACAATGCAAAGAGAAACACACACACACACACACACACACACACACACAACTAAAGGAAAGTGAGGGATGCTAAGATAGGGAGAAACAGTCTACCCCAGGGAAGAACAAACTAATTGGTTATCCAGTATCAATGGACAATACTGAAGATACAAATACAACTGACATTATACAGACTAAGTAGGGTAAATGTGTGACCATACAAGTAAATAAGAACAATTAATGAAAAGCAGTACATCAATTTGAAAGATACAATGAAGGGATGTATGAGAGAGTTTAGAGAGAAGAAAGACAAGGGAAAAATTCTGTGATTACATTATAATGTCAAAAGATGAAAGAAAAAAAATAAAAAAAATTAAGATAAACTTGAAAAATTATGAAGTAAAGAAAATAGGGATATATAGCAAATGGAGGGAAAATGAAAGATATGAAGTCACCTTTGTACATACATAATGGAGACTACAGGATAATAAAGCACTACAGCTATCAAGGTGAAACAAAGTAGTTCAGAAAGCAAGTGGATACCCATAAACTTAAAAAAGCAAAATATATTATCACTTGCCTTGCAGGTCAAATCATCAAGAAAATATAAGATTTATAGAATTTAAACAACTTGAGCTATGCCAGCAAAGGGTATACAAGAAACACAGAAAGCATGAGAAATGTTAAGTGACCTACAACCATTTATGACAAGTTCTAGATCTAAGTTTTAACATAAAAGTGAAAATCTCAGAGAAAAACAAAGATATAGAAGTCTTGCTCAACACATTAAGCCTTAACAGAAAAGTACACTTCATCTAAACACAGAGGAAAAACTACTTTTTAACTTAGTCTACAAAGAAGTAAAATATATATACTTTAAACACAGCAATGATTAAATATAAAATGCTTGAAAGCATATGAAACATTTATTGTAAGCCAAAAAATGAAAAAAGAATTTAAAAACATTAAAAACAGGAATCTTAATGTACATAAGTAAACACCCTCTAAAGCAAGCAAAAATTACAAAAGAATGAAAAGCCTATTTTGAGACAAAAGAATTAACAATATAGCACATGCTAAATAATGGCCTGTAATAAAAGCAGTGTTAAAACAGAAATCCATATCAGCCGAGACCTTCCATAAAATAAACAAACAAAAAATAAAATAATCTAGGTGTCTCAAAATAAAAGAAATGGAACTTGAACTTTAGTTATGTTAAGAAAAGTTAATGAAGACTAGAACAGAGACAAACATAGTAAGAAAGGAAGGAGAAAGAGGGGAAAGAAGCGTCATGAGGTAGAAGTAAATAGTACAGTTTAAAACGGTCAGCTTTTTGATATCTGTTTTTTATTGAAGTATAAAATATCCACACTAGTTAATCCTTTACTGCAGCTTTATTGCATGAAGAACTTTGAAGTACACTGGATGAATTGCTTGTCATTACTCACTAATACTAAAAGCTGTAGTCTATATTCATAGCTAGCTGCTGCCAAAACCAAAGATAACATTGAAATATGTTATTTGTTTATTAGAATATAGTCCATACCATTTGTTCATTTTGGTAATTAAAGTCACCGGCAAGATGTGATTGCTTCAACTGCAAAACTTGAGTTTTCTTGTTAGTTCATTAATATTTCATGGACTATAGTATTATACTTTAGTGTGCTTATTTTTTCAATCATTTATTTAACAAATATTAGCTACATGCTGCCTATTAACTGATGTTGTCCTTTAAACTTGGTGTAACTCAGTGAATCTAAAAGTAACCCTTGTTCATAGAGTTTACATTCCTGAAAACAATGAAAAACCATCTGGAATATATATAATCTATCAATAAAACATGCTTTTAGAAACAAGACATAGTTGTCTAGAGCTCAGTGAGTTGTTTGATAGTGTTTTTACTTTCTGTAACTTTCAATATATAAATAATCATTGTTGTTCAAAATTCATGCTTTATTTTTCATTTTTCCTTTGATCAAGTAACATTATCAATACTGTCAAATTCCCTTTTAACTGAATTGCTTTTAAAATCTTTTATTTCTTGTGATAAAATACAAGTAAACGCATTTACCAATCCTAATTACCTAAGTTCTACCCAGACTCCCACACTCGCTCACATGTGAACAATAAATAAATAAGTTTAAGATTTTTTGCTTCTTTATTTAATCTGATATCTTATAATTTTTGCACTTTTGAAAAAAATTCAATTCAGACTACATTGAAAATAAAATATGTAATGCAGTTATATGCCTTTAAATATGTAACATAGCTGTATACTGATTATATATATATATATCACAGTTGCATACCATTAAAAACTCAGTAAGGAAGGAAGAGTGACATGGACGAGCATCTTTATAATCTCATTTCTCTTTGAACTTTCTAACTCTGCATAGTAACTGTTTACTATTCATTGTTCATTAAGAGGTAAATTGCTTTTGAGTACATGCAAGCATTCAAATTAATCTTTGTGTTGGATGCCTACTAAAATAAATATTTATAAAGTAGCTACAGATATGTTTTGCTTGGAAAATCTCGATTGCTAATTAACCTTCATTTTAGATTATGTAAAATGTCCTTAAAGCACCTCAATCCAAATACAGTTTAATCACATCATTAAAGAAACATTTACTTACCCCAGCCACATTTGAAATATGTCTGAGGTTTTAACAATCAATTGATATAAATGATGTTACTTTACCAAATAACCTCACCTTTTCCCTCAGGTCTATTAAACAAATCAGTTCTTCTGAGACTCCAGACATATTTTAGCAGCAATATATAAATGCCTAAAGGGAATTATTGTGAAGACTTAATCTAAAGCAAACACTGACTTTACACTGACTTCTTCCTTGCTCTTTCTCATAATCCTGTTCTCAAAGCAAGTTTTTGCCAATTGCCTTGGCTCTATGTTGTGTTTGTTTTTGAGTGGAAGATGCATGAAATCATCAGTGTCTCCTGAGGTTGGGTATTTTACTAGCTCTTAAATTCGTTCTTCTTTCTCTTCTTGGATGCTCTGAACTCTAAGGGGAAGGATTTAAGGGGAACCTACTATTTAGACTATGTCTCCATGGGATATCTGGTTGTTAGTTGCTGCATCTGATCCCATCTGCTGCCAGATGAAGCCATGGGAGCATTTTCTTAACTCATGTTCCTTCCTCTCAATTGACTTTAATTTGTGTCAAATTTACATAAAACAATACAGCACAATTGACACATTGTCAAATTGACACAAAACACATCACTGTTAAACCACAATCTTTCCTTTCTTATTCATCCCTAAACTCTGACATTTGAAGAATAAGTAATTTTATAATTCCCACAGTCTTTACAAATTCAGGCACATTTAAAGTTCTGGGTCTTTAAAGTGTCAAATCTCTTTAAAAACCAAAAATTTCTTTAAAGGTTCAAAGTCCTTCAGTTATGAACTCCTAAAAAAATGAAAATTGAGCTAAATATTTTTCAAAAGGGAAGAACTAGTGCACAGTCACAAACTGAACGAAGCAAAATCAATCTGCAACAGTGTAAAATACTCAATATCCAAATACCTGTGGTTCACTCATGGTTTGCTGGGCTTCTCCAAGCAACTTGGATAACTTCTCTGACTCTGCTCTTTGCAGCACACACAGCTTCTCTTCTAGGCTTGGGCAGTGTCCACTTCACCAATTCCTCTGTTCTTGGTGCTTATTTCACAGTATTTGCATCTCTAAAACTCCTGCTATCCCTTTCTTCAGCTGGGTGGTATCTTCACAAATAGCTTCAGTGCTCTATTCAGGGACTCTAGCCCTGTCACACAGTGGCAAGACTTAGTTGTTCTTCACAAATCTTTCATTCCTTCCAAGCCATTATTACCTGGTGAACTTACACTACTAAGTTCTGCTGCCAGCGCCTATTATCTTGGCCATCACTAGTACAAAGATTCTGTGTCCTGATTCTCAAGAAACATTTTCTGGAAAATCTCACCATTCTCTTACTGATTTTAAATTGAAATTGGTTTCTTCACTCATGCAATACCTCCGGACCACAGGTTTCCTTCTGTCACTCCGTCCCTCCCTCTGTGCCTACCTCCAATGCTCCCACATCTACTTCTCTATTGGTTTCCCTACAGCTCTGTCTCCTAAGGAAAGTAATAGGTTCCCCAAGGCAACAGCCAAACAGAACCAAACAAGATACAATAAAAAAAGACAAAAGCCCTTATATCAAGGCTTGTAAAGGCAACCCAATAGAAGGGAAAGAATCCTAAAATCAGACGAAAGTGTCATAGATACACCCACTTTCACTGTTAGGAGTTCCACAGAAAAACAAGATAATGGTCATAGTATAATATTCGGAGTTCCTTCTGCAAATCCATTCATGCCACATAGTTGCCACTTCAGTTCATTTGAGTCCATATGAGCACTGTACTGTTGACTCAGTTAGCCATGCAGTCCTCTATCATTTCTGACTCCTACAATCTTTTATCCATCCTCCTGACATCAGGGTTCTGGTGCTTTGAAGGGATGGTCTCATGGAGATCTCTACTTTAGATTATTTCCTAATAATGGATAGTGTCTAGTAGAAGATGTCTGCACCAGCTTTGATCAGCTGCTGAAGGAAGATATATAACTAAATAACTTTAGGACCTTTTTTGCCAGTCTTCTTAGTTTTTACCCTAGATTTCTGGGCCATTCAGGCAGAAAAAGACATGAGCTCCCAATTGTGGCACAAGCCTCAAGTTAAACTTTAAACCAAACATTGGCAGACCACGCCCGCTAGTTCTGTGCCAGCTTTGTTCCAGCACATATTGCAGGAAGGACAGATTGTAGGTCAAGAGTTTTGTGGTTAGTTTGGTGTTCATATTTCTGTTTAAGTACCATGCAGAGAAACTTACTGCACCAAAGAGACCAGAAAGTAGAGTTGAAAGGTATGTGAAGACACAATTTGAGCTCTCTATGATCAATGAGCTCTATGGATAATTTCCTTGGCAACAGAACCCATTCGGTAGGATCCTGCATTGTCCTATTGTCTGTGTCCTTTGTTTTTCATAAGATTTTCAGTTTCAAGAAGTCCCAATTATTAAATGTCAATCTTAGTGTCTGCACTATCAGTATTCTCTTTAGGAAGTCTGCTCCTGTGCCTATTCTTTCAAGGTCCTACTTTCTCTTCTATCAGGTTCAGTTTATCTGGTTTTATTTTAAGATTTTTGATACAATTGGACTGGAGTTATCCACTGGGTGATAAACATGAGTTTACTTGCATTCTTCTACATGTAGACATAAAGTTTAACCATAACCATTTGTTGATGATGTGTTCTTTTTTTTCAGCATCTTTTTCACAAATGCAAGTGTTCATAGATATGTGCATTTCTGTCTGGGTGTTTGGTTTAATTCCAATGATTAACAGGTCTCTTTTTTCAATCAAAACCATACAGTTTTATTATGCTTCTTCTGGGTTAACACTTGAAATCAAAAATGGCGATATTTTCAGCAATTCTTTTAATTGCTTAGGATTTTTTTTGAAGCTATACTGTTTATTGTTGGTTTGGTTGGTTGGTTTTCCCTGCAAATTTGAGATTTGCTATTTCATGGTATGTAAAGAAATGATTTGGAATTTTGAGGAAGAATGTGTTCAATATGTACTTTGTTTTTGGTACAATATCCATATTTAATATGTTAATCCTACTGCTCCAATCTTTTATTTTCCCCATAAGTTTGGGTATGCTGTGCATTCATTTTTAAATTCTATGAAGAATTTACTTTATTTGTTTATTCTGTCTTGACCTATTTTTTTCATTTAATATAGAGTTGTTCAGTTTCCATGAGTTCTTGAACTTTCTGATTTTGATCACAAGGTTAATTGTCATTATCTAATAGGAGACACAGAGGTATGTCCATTTTTGTACCTATTATGATAAAACTTTCGTTGGTATGTGTGGTCAGTTTTGGAGAGAATCCCATGGTGTGCTGTCAGGAATATCTGTTCTTTTGTGATTGAAAGATATGTTCTTTAAATATCTGTAATGCCAATTTGGTTTATTGCCTGCTACCTCCAGTATTTTTCTGTTTAATTTTTGTCTGAATGACCTCTTCATAGATGAGAGTATATTATTGGTGTCTCCACAAAAAATATGTAATTAAGAATAAATATGTGATTAATCTGTAGTAGTATTTCTTTTATAAAAGTAAGTATCCTTGTATTTTGGGTAGAGATCTTAAGGATTAAATGTTTTGGTGTATCATTCCTTTGTTGTTATGTAGTGTCTTTCACCATTTCCCTTGAATAATTTTGGTTTGAAATATATTTATTTAAATATTAAAATGGTTTGCTTCTGAGTTCCATTTTCTTGGATTTATGTTTCTAGCCCTTTACCCTGAACTAATATTTATCATTCATGTCTGAGTGTTTCTTGTACTCAGAAGAAGAATATATCCTTTTTCACATCAATTATATTAGGCTGTTTCTTTTTATTGGGGAATTAACATAGACCTAAAATGTCAAGAATATAAAGAAAAGAAATAACATTATAAAAATAGCTGTAAGATGAAAATACCAATGTATAAGCTCAAATATATCCAAAAAAAGTAACATTTTTTATCAACAACACCAAAAGCGAGAAAATATACAAGAATATGTTAATGCTAGAAAATAAATATCAATTATGATTGTTATTTTCAGAAAATCTATCTTTTAAAACTATAAGAGAAGTAAAAACAGTTCAAGATACAAGCAAATAAATAATTCATGGGCATCAAGAGACTACTGCATATGAAAGTTTAGTGACAGAGAAATTGTGGTAGTTTGAAATAAAAGGGCCTGCAAAGGTCCATAGAGAATGACAATATTAGTAGATGCTGTCCTGTTTTAGCATGTTTGGTTTTGTTGGAGGTGTTATTTGACTAGCTAGTAGGCATTGAGGCCTCAGAATTCAGGTCAATTTTCTTCCTGCTGCCTGTGGATAAAGATAGAGAACTTTTGGCTCTGTCTCTAGCACCATGTCTATCTTCATGCCACCATGAAAAACATGGACTAATCCTCTGAAACTGTAAGATATTACCAATTCAATGTATTCTTTATAAGTGTTGCCATGGTCATGGTGTCTTTTTACTAAGGCAAAACATATTCTCAATAATAGGAACAGCCATGCCTTCAGGATAAATGATCTAGTGTAACTTCACTGCCTAAACTCAGAATGTTAATGGCTTAATGTCTCAAAGTGTTAACACAATTGTCCTTTATATGTCATGTTAAAGATGTCGCTTGTTGCCTTCTTCCCCCTTTTGTATTGGGTATAAAAGCATATGGAAAGTTAAATGCAGGCAATTTCAGTATTCACTGAAACTTTATTTCAGTACTATTCTATGGTATCTCTTTTATTATTTCATTTGTGTCTTTGTATTCTTTACTTATATTTCTCATTCCCACACCACTTATCAGGCAGTATGGTATTTCTGTCAAGGCTGGTCTGTGACATATAAATGACAGATACCATAATATCCAAAGTAGTAAAGTCATAAAATATCTAAGACAAAATGAAAAGAAAAGCTGCATGCCAATCAAACAGAAATAACCTAACAAAATCATAAAAATTAATATTTTTTCAATAAAAACCTTAACTTTAACCAGTATCAAATTATCAATAAAGATCAAACTAGCTTGTAGAATAATGAAAATTCAATTTTATCCTCAGTTGTCCCCAGGAAACACACCTCACTGATAAAGGCACTTACAGAGTCAAATAATGGGATAGAATAGTTGCTTAATGTTATTATTCTAACATATTATAATAACATAATTCAATAACTAAAAATAACCCACAGAGAAGGAACAACTAACTAAGAAGGTACATATAGGATAACTATGTAAGTAAACTAAGCACTAAGCTTCCCAACTTAGTAAACATATATTAGTTGATATAGAAGATTATATAGATTATGACAAAGAGCTGAGTATGGTTATAATAGGAAACTCTCATTTAAAATCTCTGAAGTGCTCTCTCTCTCTCTCTCTTTCTCTCTCCCTACACACACATGCACAAACCACACACACACAATACATATATATATATATATACATATACAGTACATATACATATTCATACATACATATGTGTGCGTGTGTGTGTGTGTGTGTGTGTGTGTGAGGTAAGTCTACCATAAACCAAATATGCTAAGTGATGTATACCCTCTATTTTTCAGAAAATATGAAGCACATTTTTTCTTAGCAGATAATGAAATAGTCTATGAAATAGCCAATATTGTATGTGTCACAAATTTGTGACACAAATCAAGCCTTACAGAATACAAAAAACCTGAAATATATTCTTTCAATATTATAATTCAGAACTAGAAATCAATACTGTCGTTCCCAGGTCATAGAGACCCCAAGATGACCACCAGAGACAGACTCACTGAAATGCAAAAACAAAGTTTAATCCTGTAGTATAAATCACAACAGGAAACTCATCTCACACACTGATGCCGCGGGAGCCAGAGGAGGTTCCCCACAATTCTTAGGTATGGTTTATAAAGGAATAAAACCACAAACCTATTATTATGGGCATAAGGGGTACGTGTGAATCTCTGATCGGCTCCAGTCTAGGGGACTTTCTACTCTGTTGATATCAACCTTGAGCAGCTGGGCTCCAATCTAGGGAACTTCACGATTTTTTTCTCTCTTAAATATTTTTTATTTATTTATTCATTTATTTATAAAAATTTCCACTTCCTCTCCTCCTACCAATACCCTCCCATTCCCCCCACTCCCTCTCCTACTCCCTCTCCAGTCCTAAGAGCAGTCAGGATTTCCTGCCCTGTGGGAAGTTCAAGTTCCTCCCCCCTCCCTCCAGGTCTAGGAAGGTGAGCATCCAAACAGACTAGGATCCCAAACAGCCAGTACATGCAGACGAAACAAGACCCAGTGCCATTGTCAATGACTTCTCAGTCAGCCCCCATGTCAGCCACATTCAGAGACTCCGGTTTGATCACATGCTTGTTCAGTCCCAGTCCAGCTGGCCTTGGTGAGCTCTCATTCGATCAGTCCCCTTGTATCAGTGGGTGAACGCACCCCTCGCGGTCCTGATTTCCTTTTTCATGTTCTCCCTCCTTCTGCTCCTCATTTGGACCTTGGGGGCTCAGTCTGGTGCTCCAATGTGGGTCTCTGTCTCTATTTCCATCCATCGTCGGATGAAGGTTCCCTCTGATCCTGACTTCCTTGCTCACGTTCTCCCTCCATCTGTTTCTCATTTGGACCTAGGGAGTTAAGTCCAGTGTTCCAATGTGGGTCTCTGTCTCTATCTCCATCCATCGCCCGATGAAGGTTCTATGGTGATATGCAAAATATTCATCAGTATGGTTATGGGCCAAGGCCAGTTCAGACATCTCTGCTGCCCAGGGAACAATCTGGGAACCTCTCCTTGGGCCTGGGAACCCATCCAGAATCAAGTCTCTTGCAAACCCTAAAATGGCTCTCTTAGTTGAGATATATACACCTCCCTGCTCCCATATCCATCCTTCCTCCCTCCTCCCATCCCATTCCCACAAGCCATCCCCAATCCTCCCCCTCTCCCTTCTCTCTAACCATCTCCCCTTACTTCCACCCCCCCCATGCACCCAAGTTTTCCTGGCAATCTTGTCTACTTCTAATATCCAGGAGGATAACTATATGATTTTCTTCAGGTTCACCTTCTTATTTAGTTTCTCTAGGATCACGAATTATAGGCTCAAAGACCTATAATTAAGGCTAGAATCCACTTATGAGTGAGTACATACCATATTCCTCTTTTTGTGTCTGGGTTACCTCACTCAGTGAAGTGTTTTCTATTTCCATCCATTTGCATGCAAAATTCAAGGTGTCATTGTTCAATTTTTGATGATATCTATTTTGGAGCCTAGCATAAAATGTAGTTGGTTTTGTCCCTTCATTCCCACTTTTCTTGATCAACCCAGTCATGGGTCTCTTATAGTTAGTTTTTAGGTATCTTCTGTCCTGAGAGGTCTATAGTTTTGAGAGCACTCCACCATAAATTGTATGGTCCCCAATCTTTCCTTCATGAATTGGACCAGCCTATTGAGTATACATGGTCTGAAAGTCAGAAGTATCAGCAAAATTACCAGTGGTCGTCAACCAGGGGGATCTATTAAACCAGGATTCAAACCACCCTTGGTTGACATCCCTTTCTCTCTTTCTCTTTGTAAGTCCCTCCCATACCTTGGCCATGGTATCCATTATAAGTTTTAATGGTCTATATAGAAATAGCATTCTTCTCCTAGGGCTGTACAAGATCTTGTTGCAAAAGGATTAGGTCCAGTCTCTCTCTGATTTGTAAAACCATTTCAGTCAGTGAGGATAGGCAGTCCTGAAAGTGGGAGATTGAGGGCTCAAGGCATTCTGTGTCAACATCTGTAGCTTCTTTCAAAGAAGAGTAAAGTTCATTTTTGGACAGAAGAGAGGCAGTTCCTTCCCCAACCTGTAAGGCTCACCCTGAGGAGGATACTCAGTATAAGGGTACTTATGGGCTTCCTTTTTGTTCTAGTTAGACAAGCATCCTGCTCCCGTCTATCTAGGAAACCGTGGTAGTCATGATAAAGGAGCTGTTGATAATAACACAATATTATCCTTTGGACTCCTTAAGAACTGCAGTATGTAATCAAGAAGTTAACTCAGAGGAACATGCCCACCAGATATCATTTTGGGCTATAAGTACTCTGCAGCGGTTGTGAAGGGATAAGTTGAATTGCAAGGAAAAGTCTCTGCAGTGGGAACTTTACTTTTGCAAAACCCCTGTCCTATTACTTGTTTGAGGATTCTCTAGAATGTTCACACATTATCTAAAATGTGATGAACACCAGCAACATGTATCATACTTAGATGCTTCTTGAATAAGGCTATGGACAGCAATTCCCTCATAATAAGTATGAGCTACACCATAGAAGATACAACAAGAGTTGGTTAGGATCGGCAGTGAGGAGGTTAGAACCATATAAGTCTTAGTCAGAAGATATAGGAGAGGATTTTGTTCTGGTGCCAAATGCTTGGGAATAGCTAAAGCATCTTGGACCTGGTTTTAGGTGAAAGTATGGTTACAGCCAGTGTTGGGGCACCAGTCTCTTTGCTGGGTCCAGTGCCTTATTGGGGCCTATTATTCCTGGTTTTATCAACTCTATCTTAAGTCAAATTACAAGTGTGGACAGGGCATGTCCCCCATATCTATAGTATAGATAATAAATTGAATTTTGGTTTTCAGAGTCCTTCTATATACTTAACATGTCTTTTAATATTAATTTTATGAAAAATAATTTAGTATTCATTTTGGAAAAGAGATGCTGTAAGTATAAAACATTAGCTTTTTTGTTTATGTTCAGAAATTATTTAACAATAGTGCACATATTCAAATTATTAACCTCAATAGATTTCCTTTAATTTACTAGTTCATATTTCTCTTATTACCCTAATTGTCCTAAATTGTGACACAATAGAAATAAAGAAAGAAACCAGTAAGAAGAGAATAAAATTTATTTATACGTATATTATCTGTGCAGAGCCTGACTTTAATAAAATTATTTCTTGTTAGTAAATGCAGTTCTCCAGTGGATCTAAAATGAGAAATTAGCTTTAGGTTTTCATTCATACTGAACTGAAAACCAGAACCTAAAATTTAGATTGGGACAATTGTTATTTAACTCAATTTTCCAGATAATAAAAGCAAAATTCAAACCAAATTACTGGTTTCTTCAAAAGTCTATCTTGGACCACTTTGAACCAGATAGAAGAGAAAGTGGGAAGTAGTCTACAAGACATGGACACAGGAGACCACTTCCTAGGTAGAACCCCAGTAGCACAGACAATAAGAGAATCAATGAATAAATGGGACCTCCTGAAACTGAGAAGCTTCTATAAAGCAAAGGACACTGTCAGTAAGACAAAAAGGCTACCTTCGGACTGGGAGAAGATCTTCACCAACCCCTCATCAGACAAAGGTCTGATTTCCAAAATATACAAAGAAATCAAAAAACTAGACACTAAAACGCAAATTAACCCAATTAAAAAATGGAGTGCTGATCTGAACAGAGAATTCTCAACAGAAGAACTCCGAATGGCCAAAAGACACTTAAGGTCATGCTCAACATCCTTAGCGATCAGGGAAATGCAAATCAAAACAACTATGAGATACCATTTTACACCGGTCAGATAGCTAAAGTCAAAAACACCAATGATAGCCTATGCTGGAGAGGATGTGGAGAGAGGGGAACTCTCGTCCATTGTTGGTGGGAATGCAAACTTGTGCAGCCACTGTGGAAATCAGTGTGGCGGTTTCTCAGGAAACTGGGAGTCAACCTCCCTCAAGACCCAGCAATTCCACTCTTGGGAATATACCCCAGAGATGCCCTATCATACCACAAAAGCATTTGTTCAACTATGTTCATAGCTGCACTGTTTGTAATAGCCAGAACCTGGAAACAACCTAGGTGCCCCTCAATAGAAGAATGGTTATAAAAGGTGTGGAACATATATACATTAGAGTTTTACACAACGGTAAAAAACAATGACATCTTGAATATTGCATGCAAATGGATGGACATAGAAAACGCTTTACTGAGTGCGGTAACCCAGACCCAAAAATAGGAATATGGTATGTATTCACTCATACGTGGATTCTAGCCATAATTAAAGGTCTGTGAGCCTATTATTCGTGATCCTAGAGAAGATAAATAAGAAGGTGAACCTGAAGAAAATCATGTAGTTATTCTCCTGGATATTGGAAGTAGACAAGAGTGCCAGGCAAGCTCGGGCACATGGGGGGTGTGGGGGGGTTGTTGGAAGGGGAGAAGGTTAGAGAGAAGGGAGTAGGGATGGAATGGGGAAAGCTCGGGAGATTGGGATGGGGAGAGGGAGGAAAGATGGATATGTGATCAGGGAAGTATATACCTCAACTAAGGGAGTCATTTTAGGGTTTACATGAGACTTGATTATAAAGGGCATCCCAGGTCCAAGGAGAGATCCCCAGATTGTTCTCTGGACAGAGGAGAGGGTGCCTGAACCGGCCTTGGCCCATAACCATACTGATGAATATTTTGCATATCTTCCTCTGCCGATGGATGGAGATAGAGACAGAGACCCACATTGGAACACTGGACTTAACTCCCTAGGTCCAAATGAGAAGCAGAAGGAAAGAGCACATTAGCAAAGAAGGCAAGACCAGAGGGAACCTTCACCCGTTGATGGTTGGAGATTGAGACAGAGACCCACATTGGAGCACTGGACTGAGCCCCCAGGGTCTAAATGAGGAGCAGAAAGAAGGAGAACAAGAGCAAGAAAGGCAGGACCGTGAGGTGTGCGTTCACCCACTGATACAAGGGGACTGATCTAATGAGAATTCACCAAGGCCAGTTGGACTGGGACTGAACGAGGACGTGATCCAACCAGATTCTCTGTGGCCGGATTCTCTGAATGTGGCTGACACGGGGTCTCTCTAAAAGCCATTGACAATGACACTGGGACTTGTTTCTTCTGCATATACTGGATTTTTGGGATCCAGTCTGTTTGGATGCTCACCTTCCTGGACCTGGAGGGAGGGGGGAGGAACTTGAACTTCCCACAGGACAGAAAACCCTGACTGCTCTTAGGGATGGAGAGGGAGGAGGAGAGGGAGTGGGGGGAGTGGGAGGATGTTGGGAGGAGGGGCAGAAATGGAAATTTTTATAAATTAATAAACTTTTATAATTTTTTTAAAAAAAAGTCTATCTTGTTCTCAGTTTATAGAGCCATTGAATTTCTTTATATTAGCATAATACCACATCACATTTTTGTCAACTTCCCTTCTTTACAAGAAGTACTTACTATTTTTAAATTACCATGAAATAGTAAACTATTGAGTTGCTAAAATATTAAATAATTACAATAAATTTTAATAAATAATTATAATTGGTGCTCATTGATAAAGTAATTGTCATATTCTTCAGAATAGTGGCCTCTATTATACACATGCTTCAAAAATCCTTGAAAATTATATAAACTAAATAAATACTTATATTCTTCCAAATAATATATAAAATAAAATATATTTAGAATGCTTTAAAGTAAAATCTCAAAGTAAATAAATTCTCCCCATATTTTATGTGCCATGCTTTAGGGGAGGTCCTGCCAGAAATTACAGACATGTATTTTATATGTTTACATATTCTTAGTGATACATTTTAGTTACTAAGGTTCAAAGTAATAAAAGCCTGTGATTATGCAGAAATATTAATCCTGTAGGCATATAGAGACAAACAAAATAGTCTTTCTACAAGTTTCTCTTTATAGTTCAAAAGTTCTGAAGCCTTGGGCTGTGTAAAGTTTAGTTTTTAAAATACTCGCTATTATTACACAGGATATGAACTCAGTTTCCACAACCTACTTCCCTCAAGAAATTCACAACTATCTACAAGTATGATTTCTGAGGATCTGGCATCACCTTCTAGTCTCTATAGGCATACGCACACCCTCACACCCTCACACACACTCACAGGCTGGAACATAAGCTTACACTCAATATGAGTATAAATACTCATAGTACACAGTTCATTGGACACATACTTAATAAAAATGAATAAATATTTAAAAGAAGTTTAGTAATCTTCTTGCTTCTCCCACCCAAAAATATAAATACATATTGATGAAAATCTAAAAAGCTAAGGTGAAAAAATGACTTGACAATTAGAAATGCATAAGAGCTCATGAAATATGATAGTTTTCTCAGAGATTTCTGTATTGAAAATCTGCAATGAATATTTTCTGTGTTGGACTCTTTTCCTTATGCTATTTAATGAAACCACCCTTCTAGGTTGGCAGGCTATTTACTGGCCCAATTTAAGACAAGGTAAAGCTGAAACATGGTTGAATTGATTGTTTTACATATAGTACAAATAGTAGGGTTGAAAACAAAACCTGGGCCTTTTGATTAAGAAATATTAATTTATGACTTGTTGTGTTATTCATTTTCTTAACTGTCAAGACAGAAATCCATGAAAGAACAATGTAAATGAAGATGTATATGTATAATATGTGGGCATTTAACCAAAAGGTAGTCAGTAGTATGGTGGAGTTCTGATTTTTTTATGACTAACTAAGAAACAGTAAAACCAAAAACTGACCAAGAAATATAGATTTTCCAAGACAGTAGTTCATCTCCTCAAGTCAGATACTGAATTCCAGTTTCTATATTCTCTTCATAACAGCACAACCCATTGAGTACTAAACTTTCAAACACATGAACATAAAAAAAGAAAAATGCATACGCATGCCAGAACTCATACATAGACAATCTGTTAGAGTACTGTGTTTTCTTTACTCATTGGCTGCTTCCTTGAGTGTTTGCCAATTTGATATACCATTAATTAAAAACTTTTAAATAACAATAAGTTTAATTTACTTTGTACTCAGCTAAGTAATAATTGATTTTATTTATTTATTTATTTGTAATATTAATTATTAGATAGGAATTATAATTTTAAAAGATGAATATATGCTTAATATTTACAATTTTGGCTCAAGATCTTTAATTCTGTAGTAGATTTAAAACATGCCACTGATTTGCATCTCTTTGACAGATAAGTGTAATATTATTTAAAAAAAATATTTCTTAGCCATTTATATTTTATCTTCTCGGAGATCTGTTTAGCTTCATAGCCCACTTCTTTGGGGGTAGTTTGTTTTCTTTGTGTTCAGTTTTTTGAGCACTTTATGTATTCTAGATGCTAACTCTGACAGATGTATAGCTGGCAAATACTTTATGCTAATGTATAGGCTGCTGCTTCACTTAATTAGCACTTTTGTTTTAAATACAGAAGAGTTTAACTTCATGAAATTTTTCTGATTGATTTTGACCTTATTTCCTGACAGAACAAATTCCTAACCAGAAATGTCTTACCTGTGCCTTCATTCTGAAGTGTACTCTACTCTTTCTTAGACATGTCAAGGTTCCAGGTCTACCAAATACATGTGATCCATTTGAAATTGATTTGTGTAGAGGATAAGGTATAAGGAGCACATTTATTTATTTTACACATAGATATTCAGTTTTTCTAAAACCATTTGTTGATGATGCTGCCTTTTCTTTAGTATGTGTTTTCAGCATTTTTGTCAAAACCAGGTCATTGCAGTGTATCAGTACCATGATGTTGTCACTACTGTGGTAGCTAGCACAGTTTGAACTCAGCTGTGGTGGTATGTCTTGCAGTGTTGTTATTGTTCTGCGTTTGTCATTCATTCGTGGAAAATTGAAAAGTGTCTGTTCCATTCTCTGTGAAAAATAGAGTTGATAATGTTTTGGGACTGCACTGAGTCCCAAACTATAATAGTACATTTTCCAGGAGCAGAGGAAATCTTCAATCTTCTGATATCTTCTTTAATTTTGTTCTTTACAATGGAACTCATGCTTGATACTACTCTGTTTCTTAGAAACAGAAACTGAATAGGTCAGGGACTTAGGAGAAAACCAAATATTATCATTCTCATGAAAGAACATGGCAGAAAAATAGCTCCTAATGACATTCTGCTATTATGCCAATAGATCAAAGCCTCTTTCAGACATCATCAGTGAAGTTTCCTCTTGAAGAAAAATAGAACTTACTCAGAGACCAACAACTGGATAATAGACACTGAGTAATAGATGTAGAAATACTCCATGACCCAAAATTTTCATTTTATGTTTCTTTGCCTCCTTTGTCAGACTTATCCCAAGATATTTTTGAAGCAATAGAGAATGGGATGATTTCCCTGAAATTTTTCTTAGTATCTTTTTTATTTGAGTTTATGAAAGCTATGTATTCATATTGATTTCATATCTTTATGCTTTACTGAGTAAGGTTATCAATTTTAAGAGATTTTTGGTGGAGACTATGTGGTCTTCTATGTATGAAATTATATTTTCCATCAATAAAAATGCACTGGCTTCTCATTTTCTTATTTGTATTATTCTTTTCTTCCTTCATTTGATTGCTTTAACTAAGAATTCAAGTGCTATATTTAACATCAGTGGAGAGAGTATCTGATTTTACTGGAAATATATGATTTTTTTCCTCATGTATGATATAGTGTCAACAGCCTGGGAGGCCTTCTTCTCAAGAATATATTTAGAAAGATATTCTTCAGATCAGAAGTTACAGTGTAGTGACAGGAACATAGAATAGTTCTTCATCTGAGGGAAAAGACTCACTTGTGCTTTTCCAAAAAGTCTTTTCATTCTTCTAGTATTATAAATCTCTGGTACTAATACTAATTCTTCCTTACATCTTCTCTTCTAACCTAAAATCTCTCTTTCCCACAGGGGACTTAAAGCAATGAAAAAAAAAATTGCAAGTGTTACCTCTTATTTGTTAAAAGCACATTCCTAGGGTAAGTGGTAAGTAACAGAGCAATTTTCCATGACAAAACAAAATTCCAACGTTACAAGAGTAAGACTGACAAGATGGGGAGGGGGTAGTCAAACAGAGTGCCTACTGACAAACTTTTAGACACAGGTCTATTGAAAGCAGACTTGACCAGAAGTGTGGGAAGTCCTTCTGTATATGTGTTGCTTTATTGCTAATAACTAAAAAAGCTTGTTTGGCCTGTGATAGTGAAGAATAAAGCTAGGAGGGGGAAACTAATCTGAGTGCTGGGAGAAAGATGGTGGAGTCAGTGAGAAGCCATGTAGCTGCCAGAGGAGAAAAATACAAGTCATCAGCTGGAACCTTGCTGGTAGACCACCAGCCTCATAATAAAATATAAAATAATAGAAATGGGTTGATTTAAGATGTAATAGTTAGCTAGAAATATGCATAAAATAAAAGCCCAAGCAGTGTTATAAGTAGTATAGTTTTTGTGTGTTTGTTTTGGGACTGGGTAGACAAAAATTTTCATCAAAAGTCAAGCAAAGAACTGGAATGCTTTTCTTAGGGTTATTTGTATAGCAACCTTGGTTGGACACTTGCATCTCTGACCTTATGCATACTTGTAATGTTTTATTTATTTTTTTGAGAAGAAAAGGGTTTATTCATCTTATACTTCATATTATTGTTCATTATTGAAGGAAAGGAACTCAAACAGGGCAGGAAACTGGAGGCAGGAGCTGATGTAGAGGCCATGGAGGGGTGCTGCTTACTAGCTTGCTTGCTCCCCATGACTTGTTCAGCCTGCTTTCTTATAGAACCCAGGACCACCTGCCCAGGGATGGCCCTCTCACATCAGTCACTAAAAAAATGCCCTACAGGCCTGCTTATAGCCCTATCTTATGGAGGCACTTCTTTCAGTTGAGGCTCACTCCTTTCCGGTGACTCTAGCTTGTGTCAAGCTGACATAAAACTAGTTAGCACACATGAGAAAACATTTTCTTCAATGTAATATCTAAAGAATGAAAAACCAAAAGAAAAATAGATTAAACAACCAAATTAAAAAAAAAAGAAAGCTTTTGTTTTAAAGGATACTGTCAAAGAAGCAAAGAATATAAGATAATTTTTGCAAAGTAATGTTACAGGCCTCATATCTGGGTTATATAAACAACTTTTTTAATTTAAATTCAAAGTTTATTAAATTATAAAAGTTTCCATTTCCACCCCTCCTCCCAACACCCTCAAACTGAACCTTCAGCAGAGCACTGGGCTAAGCTACCAAATTCCAGTTGAAGTGTGGGAGGAGTGAGAATATTAGCAAAGATGTCAAGACCCACTGAAACATTTTTCCTGAGCTATGGGGAGCTCGCCAATTCCAGCCAGATAGGCAAGGAACCAGCATAGGACCAAACTTGATCCTCTTAATATGGGTGACAGTTGTATGGCTGGGGCAGATTATGGGCCTACTGACGGGGGCATCAGGATTTATCCCTACTAATTGCACTGACTTGTTCCACCAGAATCTGCGCTCCCTCCCGATGTGGATCGCGCATCTTTCGCACCTAACCATGAGCTTGGGGTGAGGTTTTGGGAGTTAAACACAAGACAAACAAACACAGAGATCTGGGTCATCTGTCAAGAATAGCCGAATGTCAAATTTTACTTTGCTTCCGCCAGGTTAATATACCTCTTTCCCCAGAAGAGAAGGAGTGAGATCACAGTGTTGAGAGCCTGGCACCAAGTGGCAGGTACTTCCCAGGCAGGGGGTACCGGGCTGGGAACTGTGACAGACAGATAAGGGAAAATTAGGCGCCGTGGGAACCCTCCTGTGCAGGTAAAATTACCATACCAAAGACAAAACAAGGCTCTGTGCTAATCCACCAGGCTGGTAGAATCGAGCAGAGAAGTTAACAGGAAGCTAGGCTGGTTTAGCGTAAACAGTTCTTGCATCCTGTGCTTTGACCTCAAGGCGCAGGGGAAAAGCCTGGGATCCAACAGGTCCCCCTATTTTCTATAAAATAAGATGACTAGGCCTTTCTTGGACGGCAATGGCATCAGGCAAACCTCTTATCCATCATGGGAAAGTGTCCAGGTCCAAGCACATTCCTGTCTTAGGTTGAGGCAATCCCCCAAAGAAACCTTACACATCTTTAGCTCACTAGCCATACATCATCGAGTTTAGCCAGATTTACGCTGAGAGATACTCTGAGGCAAGATACCACGTGGCAGCATTGACCTGAGTAGCCACTGGCTCTGGCACCAAGAGATCATGAAGATGACGCTCCAGCGCACACAAGCATTCCTAAAGGAGATTGTGTCTGCATAATCCTTAAAAAGGTCTGCTCAGAATGGAGCCCTTTAAGTAAGGACTTCAGCACCGGTGAAAGGAGCCCCTGATATAACTAACTAGATTAATAATTAATAGCCAATTAGTAAATCTTGTACTCCAGGGTCCATGAAAAACAGCAAAATCCTTATCTGTGACCAGCAAAGGTAAAAAACCACAACCAATATGTAATGATTAACTGCAGTATTCAATTGTAAATTTAGCTCAATTTAAATGGCCATGGTATTTTTCAGCCTGCCTTGAGGAGGTACCCACAATGCACAGCAAGAACAATAGGGGAGAATCCGGTAGCCTAGCCACTTTTGGCAGCCACAGTAAAGACTGACAGATCATGGGGAGGAAGCTGGGAATGGTGGAATCCAGGCACTGGACCACTTCTCAGGAATCTGCCAGCTCTGCAGCAGACAGGTCATCACCCACTGGACCTCCTGGTTTCGTCCCATCCTCAGGCCTCTGGATGGAAGAATCCACGGTTCTCACCAGTCGCTCTGGTACCCAAATGGAGTGGTCTGTATCCTGTGGAAACATACACACTGCCCCTCTGCCCCAAATCAAAACACGGTTCAGACCACACCAGGTGCCATCCGCCAGATTTTTCCATTTAACGAGAGGCTTTCCGGAGGAACCAGGCTGCCAATGTCACTCAGCAGTGGTATGGGAGCAAGTATCAACAGTCAGAAAGTTTAAAATGTGTAAAATGAATGACAAATGCTCCCTGGGGGTGGAGCTGTAATCCCCCTTTTTAGATTTGTGTAAATAAGTTTTGAGCATGTGATGTGTCCGCTCCACTATAGTCTGTCCTTGGGGGTTTTGGGGTATACCTGTTTTGTGAGAAATAGAAAACTCAGAGCAAAACTTAGCAAAACCAGTGCTCATATACGCTGGCCCATTGTTAGTTTTTAGAGCTTTAGGGACTCCCATGTATGCAAATGCCTGCAGACAGTGGCTTTTAACATCCCATAATTTTTCTCTTGTATTAGTTGAGGCAAAGATAGGGTGGGAATATGTGCCCACAGTTACGTGAACATATTGCAAGCACCCAAAGGAAGGAACATGGGTAACATCCATTTGTCACAAGTGATTGGGATCCAGTCCACGAGGGTTAATCCCCAAATGGGGAACAGTTAATAGATTTATGCACAAAGGGAATTTCTTAATGATATCAGTGGCTTGCTCCCAAGATATCTTAAAGTGAAATTTTAAAAACCCAGTATTGAGATGAAAGCGATTATGAGCTTTCTTTGTAACTTTATAAGACTCTTGACTAACTGCATAAATTTGGCAAGTGAGTTGATCAGCCAAAGCATTACCTGTGCTCAAGGCTCTAGGCAAGTCCGTATGAGCCAGCAAATGTCCCACATAAATGGAAACAGATTGGGCCCAAAGCAACGTTTGAATAGCCAAAAGCTGCATCCAGACTTGAGATACAGAAGCAATATAAGTTGCTGTTTCTAAAGGTGCAAGAATTTTGCTTATATACTGACTGTCAGTATAAAGGTTAAATGGAATGTCAGCATATTTTTAAGGCCATTTGTATAGCAAATAATTTAGTCACCTGAGCTGAGTTAGTATCAATGGTCTGAGTGTCAATATCAGGTGGGGAGACCAGCATAGCTCTCCCGGTGGAGGAACTGTCAGTAAACACATTTCTTGCCCCAGCCAGAGGCTGCAAAGAAATAACTTCAGGGAAACACACCGGATAATTTTTGAAAAAGATGACTAACTTATTAGAAAGGTAATGATTATCAAACTTGTAGGGATTGGTGCATAGAAATAAGGTCCAATCCTCAGCAAAATTTTGCAGCCAAGTTATTTCTGCCTGGGTATATGGTGTAATGACTTTATTAGGTAACATTTCAAAGGTTTGTAAACCCAGTTTATATCCTTTCTTAATGACACGTAGCACAGCTGATGGGTAAGATATAACAATTTTCACAGGTGACACATGTTTATGTACCCATAGGATGGGTCCTGTCTGCCAAAAAACTCCAGTAGGACTATGCTGAGAGGGCAAAATTATCAAAAACAGCGGATGACTATAGTCTACATAGTGAACTTCAGCAGAGGTAATCTTTTCTTCAATTAAAGTAATACACTGTCTTGTCTGGGGTGTCAACTCACGGGAGGAAGTTGGGTCTGGATTCACCTGCAAAATGTCAAAAAGTGGCTTTAGGACTCCGGTAGGAATTCCCAGACTAGGTCGGACCCAATTGAGGTCCCCAAGCAACTTTTGAAAATCATTTAAAAGTTTGTAATTTATCTAAGCGAAGAGTAACTTTTTGAGGTTTTACTCCTGTCTGTAATAACTGATGTCCCAAATACTGATATGGAAATTGCTGCTGTACCTTATCAGAAATAATCACCAACCCAGCATGTGCTAGACACTCTTGCAAGTCAGCAAAAGCCTCAAGAACTATTTCTGGGTCCTGTCCTGCTAAGAGGATGTCGTCCATACAGTGTATTAAATACAGTTGAGGATATTTTTGTCTTATTGGGGCAATAACCCATGCCACAAACACCTGACAAATGACCAGACTGCATGCCAGGCCCTGGGGGAGGGTTACCCACTGGTAATGCTTGTATGACTCTATGAGATTTGTAGAAGGTACACTGAAAGCAAACTTATCAGAGTCTTTTGGATGCAAGGGAATGGTGAAAAAAAACAATCCTTCAGGTCAATAACTAACAGATGGTATCCTGCAGGGACACCCACAGGTTGTGGCAATCCTGGTTGGGTGGTTCCCATGACCTCCATGCAACCATTTACAGCTCTAAGATCTTGCAGCAACCTCCATTTGCCTGACTTTTTCTTGACAACAAAAATAGGAGTGTTCCAGGGGGAGGTGGAAGGGATGATAAGCCCCATCTCCAGCTGTTTCTGGACCAAGGTCTGAGCAGCCAGTAGTTTCTCCTTACTCAGGGGCCATTGCTCTATCTAAGCAGGTTATTTAATTTTTCATTTATTAGGAATGTATTTTGGCTGTTCTGCAATGGCCCCTAGGAAAAATTTCCTAGCCCTGTACGCTGTCCAGGTAATTGCTATATCAAGTTCTTGTCGGCTAAAATCTGCACATCCCATTGGAGATTTTTGCCCAGACAAAAGAAGCAGCACAGAGCTGCTTCTGCCCAAGAATAACCCCACTGAGCCCTCAGGAATAGGTCCAAATACTCCAGTCCCTAAGGCCTGTACTCCCATTTGCAGGGTCAATACCGCTCAGGCAGAGGCACAAAGAGTTAATCCTGCGCTTTCTGAGGTGCCTCGAGCTGTTTCTTTGAGGAATGTATCTGATCGGAGCGCCTGGCATGCTCACAGCCCCATAGGCTTGCATTTTTGGGGCCTGAGGCTGGTCCCTCCTCTCGTTTCCCACGGGGATGGGAGTACGCTGACTTGGTTTTAGACCGACAGTCGCTGGCCCAATGTGCTCCTTTATGACACTTGGGGCAGATACCTGGGCTTCTCCTGGACGGATTAACTGCCCCTTTAGCAGCAGGGCAGTCTCTTTTAATATGCCCTGGATTCCCACAATGAAAACAATTTCTAGATCTAGCTCTGCCTGGAACTTCCCTAGGGGCAGAAGTGGTTGCACATCCCACCACAGGGGGAGTATCTATGTCTCTGTATAGATGGATAAAATCATCTAAGCTCTTGTTTCTATGTGGACACAAAACTTCTTTGCAAGACCTGTCAACGTTTTCATAGGCTAATAGTTTTATGGCTGGCATGGATGAACTCACATCCCCGAGAGTATGATTGCCCACCTGCAAAAGGCGGTCAATGAAGTCAGAATAAGACCCTGTAGGTCCTTGCACAACTTTTGAAAGCTGTTCTCCTGTTCCTATATTAGGCAGAGTTTTCCAGGCTTGTTGTGGGAGTAACTTCCGCTGCCTCAACCAATAGTCACTGAAATACGAGCCCACAGTGCAGCGGGGAGCGACTTCTGTTCCGTCAGCCAATAGCTGCTGAAATACCAGCCCACTGGGGCATGGTATATTTCTCTTTTAAAAAGAGAAGCAGATCCGGATCAGGCCCTCTTGGTTCCGGCTCTTGGTTCCAGTGCTTGCTCCCGGCTCCTGCTCTAGGCTCCTGCTCCCGGCTCCTGCTCCAGCGACTAGGCTCCCTTCCTGATGGTTTATGGTGTATGTAAGTTTTACCCCCCAAAATAAATGACCCCTTAAAACATAACTGGTATGGGATTGATTCGCCGATAATTGATGCCCAACGTTTGGTTTAAGAACCGCCCCACCCCCCGCACCCCCAGCTCGGCCTCCCAGGATACACAGGTCCGGACAGTCTCAGCCGGCTTACTTTGCCCTGTTTGGCACGAATTTTTAAATTTTTCCTTGCAACGTGAGTCAAAGAGCTCACAGCACAAGCTCCCTTTGAAGTTCCAGCAAGCTGTTTGAAACCCCTGCCATCTGCCATAACTGATTAGGAGTGCTGCAAGCAGCTTGACCCTTAATCCCAGCACAGGGACATGGGGCCCAAAGCACTAGGCCTCTTTAGCAACAGCGCAGTGGCTGTGTCACGACCCTCTGCATCCGGTTGAACAGAGCAGCAGGGCCTTGTTTATTGCCTTGTTTATTGGCCACTAGAAGCTCTCTGACCTTTTGTGATCTGTGGATTTAACCTCTGGATTTGAGTGTATATATTCTAGAGTTTACTTCCTCAATCAACACCACTGCCACGTGTATTCAGGTGCGCCCCACCTCCTACTGGCAGGCAACGGTCATTACAGGTAAGATTTTTCTTTTCGGTTGAAAATACATACATACATACATACATACAAGTACAATTTCCTTTGATTGAAAATGTCAGAAAATATTACTATCCAAAAGTTCAATGGTTTTTTCAATTGAAAAACCTATGAAAAGCGCTATGGAGGATATTCTGAAGGATGTCTCAGATATTCCTCTTACTTTGTTATTCCTGGGATCTGTTGCTTTTCTGGTGTTTGGCTATTTTATAAGAAAGATACAGTCCTTACAGACTGAATCTACAATGCTGAGGGCAGAGATTAAAACCTTAAGAACAATTCAGACTGGTACCAACCTCCTCAAAAAAGAGTTTGGAGATTTCAAGGAAGAAACTAGATCAGAGTTTGGAGATTTCAAGGAGGAAACTAGATCAGAGTTTGGAGTTTTCAAGCAGGAGACTAGATCAGAGTTTGGAGTTTTCAAGCAGGAGACTAGATCAGAGTTTGGAGTTCTCAAGGAGGAGACTAGATCTTTGTTTGATATGACTCAGTTGACTGACCAAAATATCAAGAAGGTACAGTCTGATATTGCTTCTTTAGAAGGGAGCTTCACTGCTCTGGAGGAGGGGACAACCAAAATGACTCATAACCTCCAGTCCATGACTGCAAGTGCTAAAACATTAGCTGAGAGGATTATAACCATTGAATGTGAAAATCGGACTTTATCAAAAGGGTATGATAGATTAATTGACAGGATTTCCATACAAGAAGGCACAGTACATGCCATGAGGATTATGTCCAAGGAGGATATCGTATCTCTAACGGACAAGCTCCATGCCTTGGAATTATCAATGAAGGCGATTGTGTCCAAGGAGGAAATAGTGTCTCTGACGGACAAGCTCCATGCCTTAGAATCGTTAATGAAGGCTTTGGAGCATAATACTGAACAGGAGATTCAGGACTTACAGAAGGCGATGGTGAGCAGATTTAATAAGATTGAGGAAATCATAGACTCTGATGAACAGGAGCAAAAGGTAGAAAGGCAACCTTCACCTCAAAAAACTCTCAGTCTACATAGAGTTATACCTGCCTTTCCAGTAATAACATCAGAAAAGATAACTGGCTCCAAAACCCCTAAGGTCATTAAAGAACATACATGGGAGCCTATACGTATGAATGATCTGAAAGAATTTAAACAAGCAATTGTGAATTATGGACTACATTCATCCTTTGTTAGGGAGATGTTAAAATCCTGGGCTCTGAGCAACAGGGCCACCCCTCAAGATTGGAACCAGCTCACATCAGCTGTCCTCGAGAACGGACCTTTATGGCATTTCAAATGCCTATTCAAACAAGAGGCCAGACTTTTACAACAACAAGAATCAGCGAAAGGAATTGAGGTTTCTCTAGATCAAATTCTAGGGGAAGGACCTTACTCTGATCCTCAGGAACAAGCTCTTTATGATGAAAACATTTTATCCATATGTGCTACAGCAGCTCTAAGGGCCTGGGACAGGGTTCAAGACTCAGGTCAGAGAGTAGAATCGTATGTCAGGGTCAAACAGGGTCAGAGAGAACCCTTTACTGACTTTTTGCAACGACTAACTAAGGCTGTACAAATAGGGATACCTGATCCAGAAGCAAGAAATATAGTAATTGAGTCTTTGGCATATGAGAATGCCAATGTAGAATGCAAAAGGATCCTGGGACCTTTAAAGCTCAGATCAGCGCCTTTGGACGAATGGGTTTTACATACAATGAATGTTGATACATTTGATTATGGCAATGAAACATGGGTACAAGAAGCAGTTTCCAAAGGTAAAAGGAGACATGAGATTACAAAATGCTTTCATTGTGGCAAAATGGGACACATGAAAAGGGACTGCAGACAATGGAATTCCAGGAATAATGCCTCTTCTAGGAATAACAGGAATAGGAGGACTCAGCCTTCAGGTTTATGTAGGAGATGTGGAAAGGGCAGGCATTGGACGAATGAGTGTAGGTCAACAAGAGATAAACAGGGCAACCCGTTGCCATCGGGAAACTCAATAGGGGGCCTCCCGAAGGCCCCCATGGCAAATGTGGTCCAGTCATTTCCGATCACTGCAGAGAACATGCCTCTTCAGGGAAATTAGAATGCCCCATGCCTGCTGTTAAAAGCAATAACAGCCTGAAGGATGAGTTAAATGTGGTGAATGAATCAAGAAATCTAAGAGGACAAAGTAAACGAATATTCTGGCAGACTTCTAAAAATGAACAAAGACCACAGCTAAGAGTGTGTGTAAATGGCAAACTTATTACTGGCTTACTGGACACAGGTGCAGATGTAAGTATCATTACACCAGAGTCTTGGCATCCGCATTGGCCTCTTCAGGAGGTAGATATTCAGTTCTTAGGAATTGGAACCCTATCTCGAGTAAGACAAAGCACGAGATGGGTCAATTGTATAGGTCCAGACGGACAAATAGGAAAACTAAGGCCATATGTAGCAAATATTGCAGTGAATTTATGGGGCTGTGACCTATTGCAGCAATGGAACACCCAAATTAACATTCCTGCTGCTTCCAGAGCCTATATTTCTGAGGACAATATTACAAGATATTACAGATGGCGGAAACCAGCCATTAGAGCTATACAAGAACACAACACAATTGATGGCTCTTCAGAGGTACCAACAGCCATGCCTCTACAATGGTTGACTGAGAAACCAATATGGACTAAACAGTGGCCTTTAGCTGAGGAAAAGTTACAGGCTTTAGAACAGCTGGTACAAGAGCAATTAGATGCTGGACATATAGAAGAATCTACCATCCCTTGGAACTCTTCTGTGTTTGTTGTTAAGAAAAAATCTGGTAAATGGAGAATGGTGACAGATCTTAGAGCTATCAACAAGGTTATTCAACCTATGGGCCCTTTGCAATCTGGAATTCCTCTGCCCTCCCTGTTACCAAAGGGATGGCCTCTTATAGTTATTGATCTGAAAGATTGTTTCTTCACTATACCATTACAAGAAAAAGATAGAGAAAAGTTTGCCTTCACAGTGCCTACCTATAATAACTCTCAGCCTGCAAGGAGGTACCAGTGAACCGTCCTCCCACAGGCAATGTTGAACTCTCCCACCCTGTGCCAATATTTTGTAAGCCAACCATTGAAAATTATACGCAAACAATTTCCTAAGTCCATAATATACCACTATATGGATGATATCCTGATATCTGATCAAAACAAAGATACCTTAGAAAGGCTGTTTGAAGAAGTAAAACTGGTATTACCTAAATGGGGATTGTAAATTGCTCCTGAAAAAATTCAGAGAGGAGATTCTGTTAATTATTTAGGTTATAAAATAGGCTTACAAAGAATTAAGACTCAAAAGGCACAAATCAGGAGAGACCGGTTACGGACTCTTAATGACTTTCAAAGATTATTGGGAGACATTTCCAGTCTATGACCAGCTATTGGGATAACACCTGATCTAATAATTCATTTAAACAATACCTTAGATGGTGACAAAGATTTGAATAGTCCCAGAGAGTTAACAGCTGAAGCAGAAAAGGAACTGATGATGGTTGAGGAAAAATTACAGGAGGCACATGTCGATAGGGTAGATCCAAATCTTAGTTGCATTCTAGTTATATTACCTTCCAGAATTTCTCCTACAGGAATCTTAATGCAGAGGGAAGATACTATTTTAGAATGGATCTTTTTACCACACAAACCAAGTAAAAAATTAAAAACTTATGTGGAAAAAGTCTCTGAATTGATTATAAAAGGAAAATTGAGACTTCGTCAATTAACAGGTATAGACCCAGCAGAAATTATAGTGCCTTTCACTGCTAATGAGATAAAAAAGTTGTGGGAAGACAATGAACCATGGCAGAGAGCTTGTGCTAAGTTTTTGGGAGAAATCAATAACAATTACCCAAAAAGCAAGAGACTTAACTTTATAAAGAGAACTTCTTGGATCCTCCCTCGAATTGTCCGTGATGCTCCAATAACCGGAGCCCATACATTTTATACTGATGCTAATAAATCAGGGAAAGCAGGTTACAAATCAGAAAAATTGAGTAAAGTGGAACAATGTCCTTATGATTCTGTCCAGAAGGCAGAATTATATGCTATCCTTATGGTGCTTAGGGATTTTAAAAAACCTCTTAATATAATTACTGACTCACAATATGCAGAAAGAGTTATTTTGCATATTGAAACTGCTGAATTTATACCTGATGATACAGAACTGACCTCATTGCTTATCCAGGTACAAGACATGATCAGAAACAGGCTCTGCCCTATGTATATAACGCATATCCGATCCCATATGGGTCTGTCAGGTCCTCTAGCACAAGGTAATGCAGATATTGATCAATTATTGATTGGTAGTGTGCTGGAGGCATCTGAATTTCATAAAAAACATCATGTCAATAGCAAAGGCTTGAAAAAAGAGTTTTCTATTACATGGCAACAAGCTAAGGAGATTGTAAAGAAATGCCCTACTTGCTCTTTTTATAACCAAACACCATTGCCTGCAGGGACTAATCCAAAGGGTATTAAAAGGAATGAAATTTGGCAGATGGATGTGTTTCACTTTCTAGAATTTGGCAAATTAAAATATGTACATCACACCATTGACACTTATTCAGGCTTTCAGTGGGCAACCGCTTTAAGCTCAGAAAAAGCTGACTCAGTAATCACACATTTATTAGAAGTTTTGGCCATTATGGGTATACCTGCACAAATAAAAACAGATAATGGTCCAGCTTATATATCTAGGAAAATGAAACGATCTTTTGCTTATTATAATATTAAGCATGTTACAGGTATACCATACAATCCTACAGGTCAAGCAGTTATAGAAAGATCAAATCGTACTATAAAGGATATGCTAAACAAACAGAAAGGGACGAACGATACCCCCAGAAATAGATTGCATAATGCTTTATTAACCTTGAATTGTCTTAATGTTAATGAGAAAGGAACAACAGCAGCAGAGAGGCATTGGATAATGGAAAAAACTTCTGAACTAAACCAACCTGTTTATTTCAAAGACGTGCTGACCTCTCAATGGAGGCCAGGAGATGTGCTAAGTTGGGGAAGGGGTTTTGCTCTTGTTTCCACAGGAGAAGAAAAATTGTGGATACCATCAAAATTAATAAAGGTTCGATTTGAAGAGGAGAAACCTCTTGGAAAGGAGAAATGACAGCTCATCCACAATGATGATATTCATACAGTTGGTAAGAAAAACATATAGAATGGGGGCAGGATTCTGTTCTTATCTCCACAGGAAAACACTGATTTTTGAAAAGTTCAAGGGACCCTGGATATCTGAATACTGACAGATGGAAAATAATGGCCCATAAGGACTATCAAGAAAACTGAATAGGTTCTGTAAGTAAAATATACTAAATCATATTTCTAAATTTATAGAGATGGTTTTAGAGTTGGACTCTGGCTCAGTCCCTCTCTAATTCCAAGCCTGTTGTTAAAAGAAAAACCCAGAGTTTCTGGAGTTTCTGTCTCATGTCAAGAGCCATGATATGGGACAGAAAGGAATATGAGTTTAGAAAACATCTTTACTTTTCTTCATATCTATCATACCTTTCATTAAATATATCTATCATGTCTTTTATTGAATATATGTATGTCTGTATATGCCTATATGATTAATATATGATTATATATTATTATAATCATATAATATATGATATTAATATATGATTAATATATATGATTAATGTTTAAGTTTTCCACAACGAACAATAAGTTTTTCCTGCAGTGACATTTGAAGTTTCCAGGAAGAAGATGGGGCCCCATAACAACAACTCCACCTGGTTGATATGACATCATGATACTGATAGCGCTACTACAAGACCTGTTTTGAGTACCAGCTGCACAAGACGATTCCAACGTGATTAGCTGAAATGATGCACATCTTGTACAACATTCTGGCCAGTCCTCCACAAAATACTCAGAGACTCTTTGCAATTTTAAAAGACATCGATCTTGAAATTTAACCATCATTTTGCTTTCACAAAATCCCCCAGAAAGAACGTCGCCCCCATGACAGCTGGAAGTAATTCTAGAGAACGACGTCCCCTCTCCCAGTAAAGTTTGTCCTTGGGTTTAGGGACATCATTTAGGGGTTGGTTATAATTAGTATAGGGTTGAGGGTTGGGGGAGGAATTTTATAAGCGCAGGAATCCTTTAAAAAAAAGAGGGATAATTGGATTATGGGATAATAGCTTTGTACTTGTGAGTTATTGTTTTTAGACAAATATATTGTATTGATTCTTATATATTGATACAAACTTAAATTATGTTGACTATTTTATGCATGCATGCTTCTACCTCTGTTTAAAACATTTTTATGTATTGACATATATATATTGTATTGATATATGTATATTTTACCATATTGCATTGTACACTTCTACCTCTGATTAAGATACTTATATATTGTTTATGTATTGATATATATTTACCATATTGCAATGCATACTTGCACATTGTTTATATTTGGAGGTCATATTGTCCCCATTTATTGCACAGTTGTTTACTATTTCAGTCCTTAAGTTAGATAGATATTGAGAATAATATAGATCAATAGTCATCTAAGTTTGTCATTTATAATTAGACTAATCAGGTTCTTTAGATACATAGACATTATATTCAGTATAGATAGATAATCTTCAACCTCTTCAAAGAGCTGTAGAAAATGGCCTTTAATCTAACTCAGAGTTCTGTGGTAGGGAGACACTATCACTCCTGGCAACACTGATCTATTCCCGAGAGAATGTTGAGCACCAAAGACACTCCACCTGGAGCCTTTTCTTCTTGGCAGAACTGGCCTTTGGGTAAAGAAATGCCCATACCTCAACTACTGTCAGAGTTACAGAGTATCCGTAAATGGATAAAACAGGACTGTCATATCCTGCCAAGACAGGATAAGATAGTTTTGAAAAGTTCCTTACCTTTGAAAATGGTATGTCAGTTACGTTAGGCCTTAGCCAAAGTTGGTTGCTTCAACGCTGCAAACGTGATTTTGGGTGTTTGCCCAGGTAGCCAGTTGTCTCTGTGATTTGTTACATGTTCTGGAAGTTTGATTGCACTTCCTAATTACTTAGGTAACATTATTTCCCTTCTCAGATCTTTGATGGGATTGAAGATTATATAAACGTAGTTACTTTCCTTTCATGACGTGGCCAAGTTATTTCTTATACAAGACTTAAGCTAGTTAGAATAGGATATTTGTATTTATTGTATATAATTGTGTAGGTTTGTACTTACTGTATAAAATTTCATAGTAGGCTTAGAACTCTCTTACTTAAACAAAAGGGGGAGGTGTTGTGGGAGTAACTTCCGCTGCCTCAACCAATAGTCGCTGAAATACGAGCCCACAGTGCAGCGGGGAGCGACTTCCGCTCCGTCAGCCAATAGCTGCTGAAATACCAGCCCACTGGGGCGTGGTATATTTCTCTTTTAAAAAGAGAAGCAGATCCAGATCAGGCCCTCTTGGTTCCGGCTCTTGGTTCTGGTGCTTGCTCCCGGCTCCTGCTCCAGGCTCCTGCTCCTGGCTCCTGCTCCAGCGATTAGGCTCCCTTCCTGACGGTTTATGGTGTATGTAAGTTTTACCCCCCAAAATAAGTAACCCCTTAAAACATAACTGGTGTGGGATTGATTCGCCGATACAGGCTTTGATTGCCGTGGCAGCTATCTGAGCATAAACCGCGGGATCATAGGTGGTCTGTGCTGTAAAGCCAGCATATTGACCTTTACCAGTTAGCATGTCGAGGTTATGCTGGGGAAGGCTGGCAATGGCATTATACTACGTGGTCTCTTTGCAATTTTTCCGCATATCACCTCTCCACAGCAAATAATCTCCTCCTGAGAGACAGACCCTGCAAAATTGTGTCTGATCACGGGGTGTAAGGTGAGCTTTGCGAAGGACTCCAGCAATGCCACGGTGAAAGGGGCGTGTGCCCCGTAGGCCATGACTGCCTCTTTCACTTGCTTGACATCCTTAAAGGCCAGAGAGTCAAGCTGCCTGATCCTTTGTACTTGCTGATCAATAGTTTTCTCAGCAGGATAAATTGGCCTTTCCATACTTAGATTCTTAGATTCCATACTTAGGTCTGTCTAACATCTCTCGAGTTTCCACCTCTAGGTCTATAGGGGTGAAAGCAGTAGCACAACGATTAGGGGTGGCAAAAAACATTTTTTGTGGTGGAGGTCCCATAGGGAGATCTCTGTTTGCTGCCCCGCCTTCCTCTTTTTTTAGTTGATTATTTAGAAGTGCGATTTCGCCTTCTAAAATTTCCTCTTTCTCTTCTAAATCCTCAATGCTTTTGACTTCTTGTTCCTTAAAACTCCTGATGGAACTTACAGATTCTACTTTCCGAATCTCCTCAAGGGTTTTGTTCAAAACCTCTAACTGCTCTTTCACTATCACATCATCACTGAGGAGAGCATCTCTGATAACAGGACATAGGAAAAAAACTGCTAGGGGGAAAGTTCTAGGTCCTCATTCTTTCTGTGCAATATGAAGGTCAGCCTTCACCTGTTCCCTGTCCGTGATATTAAAACTTCCTGCAATTAAGAACCAAGGACTAAATTCTAAAACCGTCTTAATGATCTCCTGTGCTGTCTCAGTTTTGATACTGGCACCCAGCCTCTCCACAAGGCCCAACAGCTGGTCTGTTAATCGGCCTTTTAATGCTGGAACAGACATATCTGCACCCATTGCCAATCCTGGCCAATCCACCCTCTGCTACTCACTTTTTCACTTATAATGCTGGCCAGCCTCCTGAGGGTGACTCCACAGATTCTTACCTTCCTAAAAGCTCACGGGTGGGTTCGCAGACGAGCAGTACGCAGCTGTTTTTTCTCTGATCCGAGCAGCGGCCTCCAAATGTTCCACCCGGATCTGCGCTCCCTCTCAATGCGGACTGCACGCCTTCTGCACCTAACCACATGCTTGGGGCGAGGTTCTGGGGGTTAAACACAATACACACACACAGAGAGATTTGGGTCATCCGCCAATAATAGCCGAATGTCAAATTTTATTTTGCTTTTGCCAGGTAAATATACCTCTTTCCCCAGAAGAGAAGGACCCCCTCCCAGCCAGGAGTGAGAGCACAGTGCTGAGAGCCTGGCACCGAGTGGCAGGTACTTCCCAGGCAGGGGGTACCGGGCTGGGAGCTGTGACAGACAGATAAGGAAAAATTAGGCACTATGGGAACCCTCCTTTGCAGGTGAAATTACCATACCAAAGATGAAACAAGACTCTATGCTAATCCACCAGGCTGATAGAATCGAGTAGAGAAGTTAACAGGAAGCTAGGCTGGTTTAGTGTAAATAGTTCTTGCATCCTGTGCTTTGGCCTCAAGGAGCAGGGAAAAAACCTGGGATTCAGCACTGACTTTTGGGGAAACTATTCTCTTTGGAGTGATACATTACTTAGCCTAGATATAGTAGGGAAGTCCTTGGACCTTCCCCAAATCAACGTGCTTTAAGCACTCTGACTAATAAATGGGGGCAGGTGGAATGTAAAGGAAGGTTGAAGGAAAAAGAGGAGGGGAGTTATTGGGAACTGGAATTGCTATGTAAAATAAAAAATTATGGTTCATTTTTCTTTGTACAAAATACAAAAGAAAGAAAAGAAATTAGTATGAATTGATGTGTTTCTGTAGATATATATCTCTTTGATAACTGACTTCCTACTTTACTTCTTGTGTACTTTATTCTTCTTTCACGTGATGAACATAAGAGTTTAGAAGTGTCCTTGATATTACATAGTTCACAAGGAAAGTATAAGATTATACTGCCGTTTCCAAGGATGACCACATCCTTGGAGGTTGGAATCAGAACCTCCAATTACTTTGAGGTTCTGTGAGATATTTCATTGTTTACTCATGCATACATTATCTATCTTACTCCCACTTATATGTCATAAAATCTTTGTACATATGATACAGGAACAAAAGAGTGACTTGAGTTTTACCATGGCAAGTATATCTAACAACAACCTCCTACATTTGGTTTATGATTCTGAATCATTTAAAAATATTGTCTTTCAGTCTAATGAAGTCTAATACACTTATACAATTGAGCATAGATAAAAGGGGGAAAATATTTCAGCACCACTTATAGTAGAAATGCATTTTTATATTCTTTCTTGTGAGTTTTAACTTGTGAACAAGTTTTACATATTTTACTTTTATAATTGGATGGGTTTGAATATATACATACAACATGAAACTCAGTGTGGTGGCTTAAATAAGAAAAGCCCCCACTGGAATGGACATTTGAATATTGGTACACAGTAGGTGGAGATGTTTGGGAATGTTTAGAGGAAGTGGTCTTGCTATAGAAAGTGCATTACTAGAGGAAGACTTCCAGAATATATAGCCTAACCCATGCCCAGTTTGCTCATAGATTTGTGCTATTTTTGCAGATAAAGATACTCCCTGTTCCTGCAGTAGGTGCAATGCCTTCCATAATTGTGTAAATGTATCTCCATGGAATCTCAATTGAAAATGAACTTTCATTTTGCTCTGAGATGCTTTTGGGAAAGTTGTTTATTTCTAAGCAACAGAAAAGCAACAATCAACAAGTAATAGTTGTATTAAAAATGACCAAAAATTATGAATAGCCATTTATCCAAAGATGAGATGCAAATGAGTAACAGGTATACTCAGTGGGAAATATTTCTTTTCCAAAGTCGTATCTCATTCCACAGATGTTCAAACAAATATTATTTTTAAATGAAAGAGATATGAACATGAAGAAAAACATTCTTTATAGATTATTTATATCAAAGTAAAAGTTATAAACTCAAACAACATTTAACCCCTAAAACTTATCAATCAAGGTCACATCTGTAAATTACAGGTAAAGAAATCAAAATTATTAGATAAAAGAGAGAGTTGAGCACCTAAAATTCATAGAATGTTATTCAATAGACAAGATATTGAACCACATAGATACTTTCAATATTAGATAAACAATATCATATGAAGGTACATATTACACAGATATTATTTGTGACCTTTAATGTAGATAAATATTACCACTTCTACATAGGTGAAACTAAAATTCTCATTACATGTGTCTATGCAAATATTTGAATTAATAATATCATACTGAATTACTGACATGAGATAGTCCATGATCACAGAGTGGAGAGTATAGAAAGTGGAATGCTGGATACCATTGTGGTGGAGAAAATTAGATGTTTCTTGAGAATAAACTGTAAACTGTGGAATATGAATAAGGTCTGAAAACAAGTTGTACACATTCATACATATGTACATATATCTATATACTTAATGTATATAGTTAGTAATATATTAATGTATATAATACTCAATTACGTGCTAAAAATATTAAAGAAAGTTGTTCCTAAAGAGATTTACATAAAAATAAAATACAACACAGTATCTTGAAAAAAAACTAAAATGCTATTGAAGTTATGCAAAATAGCTTTTTTAATGTTTATTGATAATTCTTGCTATGGATTTGTAGCACACACCTTTAATTCCAGCACTAAGGAGGCAGAGGAAGGCAAATATCTGTGAGTTTGAGTCCAGTCTGTCTATAAAAGCTAGTTCCAGGATAGGCATCAAAGCTACAGAGAAACATTGTCTGAAAACACACACACACACACACACACACACACATTGATGACTCTCAAAATAAAATGCTTGCATAGACACATGTACTGGGAATTTTAGTTTCATCCATGTAGAAGTGCTAAACTTTACTGAAAATTTTCTCTTAATATTGTCAAATATTTGTCTGGAATTGAGAACTGCTAGCAATAAAGAATTTTTAAACATATTTTTGCTTAAATTGGTGCTGTAATTATGTTTCAGAGAATAATATAAAGATTTGGAGCTAGAAATTATACATTATACAATATCTGATAACAACAAAGTTCCATGCTAGCTATACAAATTATGCATAACATAATAGAAAACTTTTCTAAAGCATGTTTCCAATTTTCATTGACTTCAGCAATAGCAGTATGTGTATGCTTCTCCTTTATTCCTATTGATTTTTCTCTGGAGATTTTGACAGAGTACTGTTTTGTCAGAAATGTATATTATCAAAAATAAAATGTCAAATATTCACAAAAATTAATAAATATATTAGACAAATTGCTTTTATATTAAAATCAATATTAAAAGCTTTATAGAGGCCATTTTATGCTTCTTAGAATGTGAAAAAATTAATCTATACTTCACAAATTTGAAACATGTAAAAGGAATGGACAATTTTCTTGATAGGTATCACATACAAAAATTAAAGTAAGACAAGGTGGACAATGTAAATAGACTTAAAAGATGCAAGTAAATAGTAGCAGTCATCAAAAGCCTCCCAACCAAAAAGCCTAGGGCTGAATGGTTTCAGTGCAGAATTCTACGAGAACTTTAAAGAAAAGCTAATACCTATACTCTGATGTGGCATTTCCCTCTGTGTGCTGAAAACATGTTTTTTTAACAATGGTTAATAAAAGAAGCTTCTTCGGTCTCTAAAAGAACAGGTTAAAAGATACACACACACACACACACACACACACACACACACACACACACATATATATATATATATATATATATATAGAGAGAGAGAGAGAGAGAGAGAGAGAGAGAGAGATTGAGAGAGGGAGAGAGAGAGAGAGAGAGTAGGTAGAGTGAGAATGATATCATGTAGCCACTGCAGGAGACAAACACCCAAAAAATGTATCCAGTAAATGACGAGACTCATGGTAAAATATAAAATTTAAAAAATGGGTTAATTTAAGCTGTAAGAGCTTGATGGCAATACACTTAAGCTGTTGGCTAAAGAGTTTTATAATTAATACAGTTTCTGTATGATTATTTTGGGTCTGGGTGGTCAGAAAAAGAACATGCTGTCTCCGCTTACAAATTGGCATGCATCATGGGGCAACTGCATCCTCATAAAACTTGAGAGAGTTTGAGAAGAAATTCCAAACACATACACACACGCTTAGAGTTTAATGTAGCTTCTTGATAGTCAACATTTTTTTTTCAGATAGGCTGTTTACTGGCATCGAGTAGGAGCGCTATGTCTTCTTTAACAGAGGTCTTCCTGATCCAGAGTTAACAACAAAATCTGTATAGTTTTTTTAAAAAGGCTTTCTTGTTTGTTCTAGTTGCCCAGACAGCTCTGGCTCTTTCAGGACACTGAGCATTTAAATGGGGTTTGTGAACAGAGTACCACAAACTGCTTAATGGCAATATAAACCCACTGTGTGCCAAAAATAGGGCTGTGGCCATGGCGCAAAGGACTGGCACTAAGAAGACCTCCACCATGTTAGACTGGGCATAGTCAAAAGTAAAAACAGCCTTAGTCCTAGCTGTATTGCTTAGCATTTTAAAATGCACTCCTAGACAAAAAGGGATACAGATACACAATTGGACAGATTCAATCATAAAAGAGACCTAAACGAAAAACAGTGTGTTCAAAAAATGTACATAGGCTTGGGAGAGAGAAAGAAAATATATAAACAATTATAAAAATTGTAAAAGGTTTAAAAAACAAAATCTTTAAAGAGACAGAGTACAGGCAGTAATACATTAAAGGATTAAAACGTAAGCCATGTAAGAGGAAAAATATACAGAATATGGATGAAGTATATTACTATGTTTTGATTTCCTCAAAGTGTTCCACATAATAGAAACTGAAAAAACATTGCCAAACTTTTTCTATGAGTCTACAGTATCGTTGATACGGAGACAATTCAAAGACTTAACAACAACAACAAAAAAGAGAATATAGTCCAATCTCACTCATGAACATAGATGCAAAAATACTCAATAAAATATTGACAAACCGAATCCAAGAACACATCTAAAGAATCATCTACTATGATAAAGATGGCTTCATCACAGTGAATGTTATTGAGTAGAAATGGCTCAATGTAAGAAAATCTATCAATAAAATCCACCATAGAAATAAATTAAAAGAAAAAAACACATGATCATCTCATTAGATACAGAAAAACATTTGACAACATCCAACACACCTTCATGATAAAGGTCTTCGAGAGATCGGCATACAATAAACCTATCAAAACACAATAAAAGCAATCTATGGCCAGGCAACAGTCAACATCACATTAAATGAAAAGAAACTTAAAAATGATTCCACTAAAATCAGGAACAAGGCAAGGCTGTTCACGCTCTTCATATCTACTTAACATAGTTCTGGAGGTTATGGGTAGAACAGTAAAACAAGAAAAGAGATCATGAGCATTCAAATTGAAAAGAAAGAAGTTAAACAGATTATTTACAAATATATAATAGTATTCATATGTGACCCTAAAATCTCTACCTGATAAATACCTTCAGTAATGTAGAAGGATACAAGATCAACTCAGAAAAATTGGTAGCCCTCCTATATACAACTGAGGCAGAAGCTGAGAAAGAAATCAGAGAAACACAACCACTCACAATAGTCACAAATATTTTTAAATCTGTTGGGGTAACACTAAGAAAAGAAGTAAAAAACTTGTTTGAGAAAAAAAAAACTATAAGTCTTTCATGAAAGAAATTAAAGAAGGCACAAAAAAATGGAAAGATCTCCCATGCTCTTGGATAGTTAGAATCTACATAAAGAAAATGGCAATCCTACCAAAAGCTCACTGGCAGTAGCACCAGGATTTATCCCTGCTGTTTGTACTATCTTTTTGAGAACCCATTCTCTTTGGATAGATATAGTATGGTAAACCTTGGATCTTCCCCAAAGTAATATGCCTTACCACTTTGAGGAGTGGTTTTAGAGCGTAGGTGGAGGAAAAGGGAGGAGATATGAGAGTGGGAATTGTAATTGGTATGCAAAATTAAAAAAAAGAAAGTTTGTTTTTTAAATATATATATAAGTATATAATAGTAAATATATTTAAATATATATTGTAAACATATATAATATAAAAAATAAGAATGTGGAAAATAGTTCCTCACAAACTAACTACCAATGTGTAGAGCTTTAAATAATTTAAAAAATAAATATTTCAGTTTTTCTTTTTCTTCTGTGTTAAATCAATGCTTGTTATAATATAATGTAGCACACCACGTGTCAGGTAAAACCAGTTGCTGCAAGTCTTATGCTCTAAGGTTGCCTTGCATCAACTGCTTCTAATCTAAGAAAACATGTTATAAGATGGCTAGAAAAACTGTGACATATCTTGGTTTATAGAGTAATCTTCTGATGATTGTGTCTCAATAAAGCACAGCATGTTATGAACCAGTTAAAAAGAATAATTGTGGGACCTGCACCACAATGTTGTCTTTGTTGAGGATACTCAATATTGTTAATTTTATACGAAAGTGGGACACATGCTATAGAATAATCTTCTGCAGAGTGTATCAGTACAATTCAAAATAGTATGAGGCAGCTAAAGCCAATCACAAACAAACTTTTGGTTGAGGAGTGCACTCTCTACAATGTATCATTATCATATAATTTTGAAAAAGCAGAGGAGGATAAATTAATTAATTTAGTAGTAATAAATTGATAAAATTTTTATGTGTTCAAAGACTTATGTGGTCCAGGCAGATGTTCACTGTTGATGCTTGACTGATAAAGTTTTCTAGGCTTTTTAGAATTTAAAAATCATTTTTACTTTGCTCTTCTTATAATGGATGTATATATATATATATATATATATATATATATGAGTGTGTGTGTGTTTTGTTATTGTATATATGAATTATAAGCAGTAAATCCTTATATTATTGCTTAAATTAACTGTAAATCTGGCAACAGAAATGCATGAAGTCAAGATGGAGCTTCATTTGCTTCCAAATATTTTTGTATATGTTACTAATAAAAACCTCTTTCCATTTTGGTTTCCATTGCTTTTTATACATGATTCTGATAGGCAGTTCTTATCAGTCAGGAATTTCTATTGGGACTTATGAATTGTTTTTACAACACAACATTGTATGGGAAACAATTCTCTTCTAGTAACTATATTTTAACTGAATATCAAATTAATTTTTTGATAACTTGGCCTATTTTGTATTAACAGTGTTTCAACCAATAATATTATCTCCAGTCAGCAACTTCTAAGTTTCAGAAACAGTCGATTCTCTTTAAACTAATCCTAGTATGACTTCATGCACTGGCTAAATCTAAAATTCAGAGGACATTTACCTACATCTTATTGTTTAGTTGGGAGCTTCACCCCAGTCTCCTGGCATACATTTTGGAATGTTGAGTGAAAAGTTTCTTGTCAAAATCCCCTCTGTTGGGAGTTGCCTCAGTTCAACCTCCATAGTCCAGACAACACCAACACCTTCATCAGTTCCTGGAATTTTATCATTGCCACCAACATTCTCATCTCCCTCAAGAAACTGCTGCCTGAGGTCCCAGTCTCCAGGATGGCAGAAAACTAGATACCTCTCCAGACAAACCTCTCACTGAGCATGAGTCCTCAAACCCCCAGCTCTTCTCTCTCGCATGTCACCCCATGTCAGCAGGAAAAGTAATACCCTTTTATCCAAAGAATCTGGAATGTTTGGTTAGAATCATCACCTTAGCTCCCCAACACTCCTTTGTACAAAGAGTCTGAAATGTTTGATTGGGGGCTTCACCCTAGCCTCCTGGTACTGATTTTAGACCATTGAGTGGAAAGTTCCATGTCAAAGCCCCCTTCCCTGGGAATTGCTTCAATCCAAACTCCACTGCCAAGAAAGCACAAAAATGGTGAAGACTACCCAGGGAGGGTCAATACCACACCCACAGGTTATTTAAACTGACCCCCCAGAGAACAAACATGTTGTCTACCCTTTTAGGGGGGCATGCCTGGAAGCACTAATGCCCATTAATCCTGTTTTTTTTTTCTAATTTGGTGTGATTTGGTCTAATTTGGATTATTTCGTTGATGGAGAAGCTTATAGGGCTGAAGAAAATCTTAACATTTGAAGGTCCCACTAAGATATGCTGTTTTTCCTACTGCCCTAGGGTTGCAGGTTGGAATATGCCCTTTTCTCCCATGCTCTCCACCAGCCTAAGATCAGCTTTGTCTGGGTGAGTTCCCCCTTTTCATGTACGTGTACATAGGGCCCAGGGCCCATTCGCTTGTTTGGTTATCTGTGGAAATCATGGTCTATGCCAAGTCCCTAACCCCACAAGGGGCAAGGCAGTCATTGCTAAGGTGGAATTGTGTGGGATGTAGATGTCTGCCCATGCATTTCTTATGTCCCTCTATTTTTGATTCAAGAGTATTATCACAGTGCCTAAGACTTGGCATGAACCTGTTAAAATAAACAATTGCAATTCGAAACCAGATCCTCTACTGCCCTTGGGCTTCCTATTAGTAAAATCATTTTAAATTGAGGGCTATTTAGCAACTAATATAAAACAAAAAAGGCCCCATATGCCCATGGTTTCTGGATACTGTACTCCTCCGTCTCACTTTTCCTGATCCCCTATCTGTTGCTCTAGCTGTTTGCTGTTTGCCTCATGCTGGGACTCTCTACAATGAATGCTTTTCCCTGTCCTTCCACTCTAAAACTGTATGGGTATTCCTTAAGTTTCTGCTTTCTCTTGCAGCTTCTGCTAATCTATTCTTTAATGGGACCACCTGTGTGCTTTCCTGGCATCTGCCACCTGCCTATGCCAGGATTTTTAAGTTGTACAGCTGACACAGGTTCCTAAAAAGTTTTGTCTGTTAAAATAATGTGGCCGTAGTATGCTTTTATGTCAATGTTTGCACTATGTTTGTTTCTATAGTGTGCTTGTCTTATTTCTCTGTGTATATATGTATATGTTTTAAGATATGTAAAACTTATAACTCCAGATTACAACAGCTCTAAAAGGACACAAATATGTGGATAACTACCATTTTGACCTCAGGCCCATGCCCCATCTATCATACTAAAATGAGCTAGACTTATCAAGGAGACATTGTGCCTCCAAAATTCTTTAACTTAATAAAATATTCCTTTTAATATTATTACATTTACTAGCATTGGTAAGCTGTAACTAATTGGGTAAAATAAATGTCTATATTTAACATATAACTGTAATTTGACTATAATCAACAGGTAATGGTACCCAATTCTAGCGCCTTTACAGATCTGAGAGTATGGCATCTAACAAAAGAGCTTCTAACACAGAGATATACCTGATCCTGCAGCATCCTATAGTTTCTCCAAGAAGATGCATGGTTACAAAAGACCTTCTGCCCCAAGGCTTGCCTTTAGGTATGGCAAAGCCACCCACACAGCAAAAAGCAGCCTTATACCTCATCAGCTTTCTGAATGCAACCCCAGGGATTTATCTTTTCATCCTGCCAAGACAGGTAGACTAAATCCTTCTCCCCACAGGAAAATCTTCATTCCTCCTGGACTCAGCAGCTAATGAGAAGCACGGTTTCTAAGGCTGGTGTTCTCGAAAGACTACAGGGTGACCTAAGATTGCCTTCATAGCTAAAAAAGACGTCTCATTTATGCTCATTTGTCCCTGTTAGAACTGTCTAATGGCATTTGATGACTCAAGGTACTGGTAGCTCATTACTTCGTTTGTTATGTTTCCTGCTAAAATACAGATAGGTGTGCATCTTTCACAGGCTTCATAATCCAGGATTAACAGTTTTCTGGTATATATTCAAAGATCCAGAGTTCCTAAATCCCTTTGTCTTCTAAAACACTCCTGTCCCATTTGTCTTACAAATACCTGCAGGTTCCTGAAAAAGTTCTTCTGCTTTATCAAGAAATCTGGTCTGGTAAAAAACTAACAGTCTCTAAAATCTATTTTTAACCCAATCTATTTCAAGCCTATTTTATAGGTCACTCCTGCTGTCTGGGCCAAGACCAACTTACAAAGGCCCTCCAAACAATGCCAACACTTGTACCAGCTACTGGGATTTAATCACTGTTACCAACTCTCCTGACTCAAAGGGACACCAACCAACTAAAATCTGATTTTGAATAGGGCATATCTACTTTCATGTCTCACTTATTTACCTGAGCCTTACCTGTACAATCAGGACACTTCTCTGTCCCATTGCTTGTGACAGTTAATGACCCTTCCTATGGATAGCCCCATTCATGGGGTCAACAATAAAAATACATTTTTCTCCTAACCACCTGCCTTCTCATCTCTCTCAAAAAACAGCTGCCTGAGGTCTCCAGGATTGCAGTAAACAGGATGCCTCTCCAGACACACCTCTTGCTGAGTGTGTTCCCACCAACTTCCAGCTCTTCCCTTTCCCATGTTGCTTTGTGCCCACATGAAGTAGCCAGACTTCAGCCAGCACCCCTTAATCCAAAGAGACAGAAATGTTTGCTTGGAAGAATCACCTCAGTTCCATAACATCCCTTTATATAATTAGTCTGGAATGGTTAGCTGGGGACTTCACTCAGCCCCCTGGCATCAATTTTGGAATGTTTGGTGGAAAGCTCCAAGTCAAAGCCTCATTCACTGAGAATTGCCTAGGTCTAAATTCCACCTCCAAGAAAGTCCATAAAATGATGACCACTCCCCAGTGATGATGAAGACTACTCTTACAAGCTATTTAAAATGCCCCCCAGAAAATGAACAAGTGATTTCCCCTATCCATCTCCCATGGTTGTTCTGGTTTACCTTTCCCCTCCTCCATGATTTACCAGGGGCCAACCAGGAGTGTTGGCATCCATTAAACCTGGATTTCTTCTGATTTGGTCTAGTTTGAATTACTGTGTCAGCAGAAAGGCTTATTCTGTTGTTGCAAAATTTAACACTCAGGAATTTTCTAAAGTCACAAAAATAATCAAGGATTTTGAAATTTGGGAAATTTAATTAATTGATTTTTGTTGAGCTCTGCATTTTTCTATGCCCCCTTTCCTGCCTCTCCCTTCCCCTTCAACCCTCTCCCAAGGTCCCAATGCTCCCAATTTACTCAGGAGATGTCTTTTTCTTCTTCCAACATAGATTAAATCTATATATGCCTTTTGTAGGGTCCTCATTGTTGTCTAGGTTCTCTGGGTTCTTGGTTTGTGGATTGGTTTTCTTTGGTTTATGTTTCAAAGCCACTTCTGAGTAAGTACATGTGATAATTGTCTTTCTGGGTCTGGGTTACCTCACTCAATTTGGGAATTTTATGGCTACCGTTAAGTAACAGGAGCACTTTAAAATGCAGTAGTGTGTGCCTAGGGCAACAATTTCTCAAAGAAAGGACAGATTTAAAACTGATAAATTTCTGTCTGTGGTGTGTGTGTTTGTTTGTGTGTGTGTATTTGTACCTACATGTATTTATGTATGTTATGAGGCCTGGTGATCTGTTTATTCAGCATCCAAATGGCAACAGGAACTTTGTCAACAGTCAGCATTCAGAAAGTCCGTTGAAACCATTATGTAGTATCACTAGCTCATAAAGCAATCATAGTATTATTAAGAACTGCAACATTTTCAGTAATTACTCAGCCATCTTTTTTCAAGCTACTCATCAGAGCCAGAAGACTTTGGTGAAGGGTTTATCCCAAAAGATAGGACTTTTGCAATATTTATTAGTGTATAAAGTGACTGTCCTTTGCTGCATATTTTCACTACAGCTGAATTCCCTTCTGTTACATATTTGGGAATTAATTACCACAATTCAGAGCCATCTCATTTGCTTTGGGGGTTTACTGATCACAATCCCTAGGCATGTGTGAAAACAGTTTCTCACTGCCAGGCATTCATTCCTTTCTCCTAAGTAAAGGCAGAGGTCTCCCTTCCTTTAATTATCTTTATAATTATTTGGTCTGTGTTTAAGGTTCAGGCAAAAGCATTACATTTAAGATAACCACAGGTATCCCGGACAAAGAATTACTAATTGCCAAAAGCTGCTTATGCATAGGTGCTCAGATAGATAGAAGAATAAGCATGCCCTGGTTTTCCCTCACTTAAAAGATTTATAACTTCTTAATCTCACCTTCACCTCAGTTTACTAATGATTTTAGTTAAGGATACTTACTTCTTATGCTTTACTATCAAGGATAGGAAAACAGGTAATTAACTGCAATCCAGAGAAAAGATTTCTTCTTGCTGGTGACACAGAACCACAATGCCCATAATCAGAATGGCTGAAAACAGCATAACATGGAACTGATGATAATTTAGAGGCTTGGGTCTCTTTTTTTGTTTCTATGGCTTGGAGCAATAATTGCAAATCCCAGTCTTAGGCCCATTGAAACTGCAGTGTATGTTGAATGGGTTATCACAATGAGAGCCAATAGCTTGCCCCTAACTGTTTACATAGGTTTCCTGATTACCTGATATCCTCTATGGATGCCAGGAGAAAAAAAAGCAGTGTGCTGATGTAAAAACAATCCATGACCTATTTATAATTTTACTGAAATAAACATTTTAGTACTTTATCTAGCCACCTATAATATAGGATAGCACACTAGCTATCCCCTCCAGATTTCCTTGATTATTTAATTCCCTTCTTAACTAACTTTCTTCCTTAAGTAGTTCACCAGGTATGTACTAGACCACTCCCACTTTTGAGCTGAAGACCACAGATCTGTGTCTTTGTGAAAATGCTTATCTGTTCCGATGGGGGAAAGGCTTTCTAGCCCTGTAATCTGCAAGGTTTGGGGAATTGCTGGTTATGAGGATATGTATTATTGGGAATGTTAGCTAAACAAAAAATAAGGAATAAGAATAAGGAAAAGAAAAATAAAAAATAACATGGATAGATAGATCATGCTTAGATTTTTTTATCCCTCGTATTTTAGGTCCTTATGCTTATTGTTGTGTGTTTATTTTAATTTTGATAGGGATTCTTAATTACTGAACTCTTAAGATTCCCATTACAGAATATTTCCTATTCTGTATTCGTAAATTGGCCTATTGACGAATTCTTTGAAAGGGTGTCTAACATTTAGAAAATGGATCATCTATCATAAAGAAGGCTGTTACTACATAAATAACAAAATCCTTGGTTTCAGGGTATGGCCCCTTGGTAATTCAACTATTTTTCAGTGGGTAGGTACATAACAAAGAGTATAATTATACTTAGTGAATATAATCACAACCGAGAACACAAAGTAGGAAAAACAGGGATAGAGAATGTGTAGAGGACCACAACCACATACTCCATTACAAGATGGCGCTGGCATCCGGTTCTACCGCCAGGTAAACTAGGTAACGCACACGTGCTTGGTAACTTTCCACTACTGCGTACCTGCCTACTCCCAGACATCCTCTGGTATAATGGGCAGCGGGCCAATCCAAGGGTGACACGTCCGAAGCGAGGACTGTTTCGTATATAAGGGCTGGGTTCCCATCGTCCTGGGTCTCCGTCATGTTAGCTTATGCTCTCTCTCTCAAGATGCATTAAAGCTTCTCTGCAGAAGGATCCTAGTGTCCCGCGTGGTTCTTGCTGGCGAGATGATAGTGTGGGACAAGAATGGATTCAGGATGAGTAACAAAAGAGATGTGAATGATTGGAATACATTGCATAAAATTCTCCAAAAATTATAAAAGACTTTATATAGGATCTAATATTTCACTCTTCTAGCCTTCTATGAATCTTGTTTAAATTCCAGAATATTTCATATGAAAATTGCTTTGTATTTTGAGTATTTAAAAATATCTGTTTATTGTGTTCTCTATTCATTAGTGTTTTCATAGAACAGTGGAGGAACTATCAGTTAATCCTACTCTCCTTGTTTCCCAGATTGAGAAAGCCTGCAAAATCTCTCTAAGCCCCTCTATTTCTCTCTCTTTACAAATCCCGTTGTTCTCCAATATATCTATAGTTAGTTCCTATGAGGCAATTGCTGATTGCACCCTCTGATTCAAGACTCAATTTTACCAGAATTCCTGAGTGCCAGTGAAAACAAATATCACACATTTACCCATTTTTGTCTAAGTAAAAGGAAAGGTTTTAACTCTAACATAATAAAACTATATACAATAAGAATAATTATTAGGTATTGTCTAAATACAAGTGAAAGGTATTAATATTAACAAAGTAAAACTATATAAAATAGAAGCAATTATCAAGTAAGAACTACATTCACAAGGTACAGTCAATTTTATTTGGCAAACTAGAGAAAATACTCCATTATCTATCCTATATTGGTGAGTACAATGTTTTGAATCTAACATATTTTGTAAAATAACTTGTTTTACTAAACAAAAATTACCTTTTTAGAGCTTAAGATATTTTCTTAGATAAATAACTTAAACTTTTGTTTATCTCAGCCTTATATAATTTACATCTATCTTATAAATGTTTTTTTGTTCTTATTTGGTAACAGGGAAAACTGTAAAACTATATCTATTGTTCAACCCCATAAGAGACCCAAGAATGATATAATATTACCTGTGTGATAGGAAGTGCAGAACAAACAGCTTCCCAAAATAAAGAAATGACAAATCAGCAGGCTTCCTAGTCACCCTTGTTTTCTCTGTGACACTGGAGCATCCATCTTCTATTTATAGGCATAGTATATCTTAGAAACTTTTCTATGAAGCAGGAATTTTGAAGATTGTTCTATCTTGTCTTTTTGAACTTTGGAATTTGCATTCTTTTGTGTACTACTTGTCTCTTCTGGACAGTATACTGTCAGAAGTCCAGGGGAGGATAGTTTCTTACTCAGTAGTTAATTTTGTTGCATTAAAAGGAAACTCCATGTGGATATTATTTATGCCTACCATTGTTTTTGAAGTAAACTGGTACTGCCAAGAGGAGATGGGTTTCACTATCATGAAAAGATTTAGGTTATTAAAACATCTCAAATGCCTTATGCTGTATGTCTCTGAAATGTTTAGCAATCTATAAATCTAAATTATATCTCTGAATGACCTTGAAAACATACCTAAGATGGCAGCAAATGGTATTGTTTTAGATGACTCACTACTTACCTGCATTTCTTATTATCCAAAATAGGATTAGAACTTTGAAATATTTTTTAAAGGGACCACTTTAAACATAAATAGAAATGGATAAATCAGGTTCTAACAAAAAGTAACATTAAATTTGTATAAATATACAAAAAATACCTTAAACAGGACCAGAAACATGTATACAGTACAACAAGTAAATCTTAAATTTGTATCAATATACAAAAATATATTATACTGAACATTATTTGAGATTTAGGTGGTTTATTTTGTTTAAAATTACATTCAATGATTTGCACTTTTATCTCAACATCCTATAGTCTTCATATTTCCAAATCTGAAAGATATCCCTGAATTTAAAATATCCTGATCATGACTAGAATCAACTTGCAACCAATCCCCTAAAAAATGACAAACATTCATAACCCATGAAATGACCAGTAACTAACCACCCAAACACTAGGGAATGTAGACTTTGTGTTCTTAAAATTACTTCTTGTTCTCTGGGGTTGACAGTAACTTTAGAGGACCATTGAGTGTTGAGATAATGGAGAAGTCTTGGATTGCTGCCTGTTTTCCTTTGAAAGTGTGATGGAAATGTGGAGGGCGTCTCTGAAATCCTAACTGCCATAGTGCATGACACAGCACCACTTCAAAGCCTATTTCTATAATTTTTCGTACTCTATATGACAATTAATATCATGACAGAATGCTTAACTAATGCAAATTTGTAGATATGTGTCTGTACATATATACATAGAGACATAATATATATACTGACATATAAATTTTGATATAATATTTGTACCCTTAGAAATGTTTAAAATGTAAAAATGCAATGAAGCAATAAGGACATTTGTGACTGTAAAATAGTTCCTCAATATTGATTTTCTTCTGTAAGATATGAAGTCGCCCTTTTGACATGAGACAGAGCTTTTGGATTTTCCTTTAATAAGCATGCTTGGGTTGAGAGAAGGCAATAATATTGCAATTAAAAAAACAGCTTTAAATTTTATTTCAATTGTGTATAAAAGTAGTCCATTTTCCTCACACAACTGTAGATACCAGCAGAAGCAACAACTGAGAAGATTTATCAATTTTTTTTGTTGTGAAAATGTATTATACTACTAGGTCAATTTACTCTTTTTCTTGGAAAATATTCTCTTTGTGATTTATCTTTCTTATTTTAATATCTCTTTTAATAGTTGGATATTTTTACTTTCCTGGAAGGACAAAATCAAAACTCTGCTTCATCTCTAATTCTAGGGAGTTTCCTTTATGATGGGTTATATCTTATTAAATAAAAGAAATTTGTTGGTCTTATAAGTTAGGTTGTGTTGAATGGCCATGTGTTTGGTAAATTTTCACATCTCTTAATCTGGAGGTCTCTCTCATTCTAATTTAATCCTTATCAGTCTTGATGGTGTCCATGGCTTTTCTTCTCCTGTGGAAACAAAAGCAAAACCTTCACTAACAAAACACATACCTTGATTTCCATTCTGAAGTCAACACAATATTAAAGTTTATAGGTTGATTTAATTCTATAGCTTTTTCTAGTGTTGAATATCTCTCTAAAGCTTTTATTTCTTTTTTGTTAGTATTAAAATTTCAAAGTTAACAAATAATTATGTACTATATTTCTGGGGAATTTTATTATGCCTTTTTTCTTATTAAGCATATTTTTAAAGTATGATAAGATTAGATTATTTTCTAACTAATTTTCCTCTTGGGATGTGTGGTATACCAATACTAATCCTTATGCTGCAATATGTAAAGAGAAATTAAAAAAAAACTCTTCTATTTTATTTGAAACATGTGCTAAAATAGTATCAGTCCTAATTTGTTCATTTATTACCAAAAAGGCCATAACTAATTATTAATGTAAAATCACAGAATCAGCCTTTCTAAAACCCAAAACAGTAGTCTATTAAAATTCTTAATATATATCTATTATATAGTGAATATATTGTAATTTTCCAAGCTCTGCAAAATGAAACACTTTTTAGGCAAATTTCATTTATTTGAGTACTACTTGGGTTTCTTTCTACGGGTGTTCGATATACTTTTAGCAAATTTCCTATTAATATCTAATTTATTTCATCATGAGCTTCTGCTAAAGGGTCTGGTAGAACAGTATGGGATCTTATTTATTTATTTAGTTAGTTTTTCCATTCAAAAATTTACACTTCCTCCCCTGCTTCCATTCCCCTCCTGCTCCCGCACTCATTCTCCTCCCTCCTACTCCCTCCTTAAGAGAGAGCAGAGAACCCTGCCCTCTGGGAAGTCCAAGGCCCTCCCCCTACATTCAGGCCTAGGAAGCTTTGCATCCAAATAGACTAAATATGCAGTAGAAGCAAGTCCCAGTGCCTTTACCAAAGGTTTCTCTGTCAGCCCCCAATGGTCAGCCACATTCAGACAGTCCGATTTGATCGCATGCTCATTCAGTCCCGGTCTAGCTGGATTTGGTGAGCTCCCATTACCACCCACTGTCTCACTGGGTGGACCAACCCCTAGGGGTCCAGACTTCCTTGCTGATCTTCTCCCTCATTCTGCTCTTCAACTTGACCTTAGGGGCTCAGTCCATTGCTGCAATGAGGGACTTTGTCTCTATCTCCATCCAACGCTAGAAAAGACAATATGGTGATATTTGAGATAATCATCAGTGTGATAGTGAGGCAAGGCGAGTTCAGACACCCTCTATTCTGCTGACCAAGAACCTAGCTGGGGACATCCCAGTGGACACCTGGGATCCTCTCTAGAGCCAAGTCTCTTGCCAACCCTAAAATGGCTCCCTTAATGTAAATATCTTCTTCCCTCCACCTATATCCGCCCTTCCTCTATCTCCATCCTCCCACTCCCCCAAGCTCTCTACAGTCTTTCCTTTCTCCCTTCTTTCTCCTCCTCTCTCCTTGTCCCAACCCCAGGGACACCCCTACTCACACCCCCATGCTCCCAACTTTTCCCCAGAAATCATATTTGCTTCCAATTTCCAAGAGGATCTACATGGGATTTTCTTTGGGTTCTCCTTGTTATTTGGCTTCTCTAGGCTTGCGAACTATAGGCTTAATGTCTTTTGTTTATGGTTAGATATCACTAATAAGTGAGTACATACCATATTCATCTTTTAGGGTCTGGGTATCTCACTCAGGATAGCGTTTTCTATTTCCATCTATTTGCATGCAAAATTCAAGATGTCAATTTTTTTTCTTTTTTTTTTACCACTGAGAAGTACTCAAATGTGTATGTATTCTACACTTTCTTTATTCATTATTCCATTGAGGGGCATCTAGGTTGTTTCCTAGTTCTGGCTATTACACATAATGCTGCTATGAACATAGTTGAACAAATGCTTTTGTAGTATGATTGGGCATCTCTTGGGTATATACCCAAGAGTGATATTGCTGGATCCTGAGGTAGACTGATTCCCAATTTCCTAAGAAAATACCACACTGATTTCCAAAGTGGTTACACAAGTTTGCATTCCCACCAACAATGGATGAGTGTTCCCGTTACTTCACATCATCTCCAGCATAGGCTAACATTGGTGTTTTTGATTGTGGTCGTACTGACAGGTGTAGTGGTGTCTCATGGTTGTTTTAATTGCATTTCCCTGATTGCTAAGGAGGTTGACCTTTTGGCAATTTGAGTTTCATCTGATGAGAATTTTTTTTTTCAGCTCAGTACTCCATTTTTTAATTGGGTTAATTTGAATTTTCATATCCAGTTTCCTGAGTTCTTTATATATTTTGGAGATCAGACCTTTGTCTGATGTGGGGTTGGTGAAAATCTTCTCTCATTCAGTAGGATGCCTTTTTGTCTTAATGACAGTATTCTTTGCTTTACAGAAGCTTCTCAGTTTTAGAAGGTCCCATTTATTCACTGTAGTTCTTATTTTCTGTGCTACCGGGGTTATGCATAGGAAGTGGTCTCCTGAGCTCATGTGTTGTAGTCTACTTTCCACTTTCTCTTCTGTCAGATTCAGTGTGGTCAGATTTATTTTGAGGTCTTTAATCCATTTGCACTTGAGTTTTGTGCATGGTGATAGATATGGATCTATTTTTATTCTTTTACAGGTTGATATCCAGTTATGCCTGCACCATATAATGAAGATGCTTTCTTTCTTTCTTTGTGTACTTTTAGCTCCTTTGACAAAAATCAGGTGTTCATAAGTTTGTGCATGAATATCTGGGTCTTTGATTATATTCCATTGGTTGACATCTCTGTTTTTAAGCCACTACTAAGCTATTTTCATTACTGTAGCTCTGTAATAGAGTTTGAAATCAGGGATGGTAATGCCTCCAGAAGTTCCTTTATTGTATATGATTGTTTTTGCAATCCTGTTTTTTTTTTGTTGTTGTTGTTTTTCCACATAAATTGATTATTCTTCTCTTGAGCTCTGTGAAGAATTTTGTTGGGATTTTTGTAGGGATTGTGCTGAATTTATAGATTGCCTTTGGTCGAACTACCATTTTTACTATGTTGATCCTACCCATCAAAGACCATGGGAGGTCCTTCCATTTCTGGTGTCCTCTTCAATTTCTTTCTTCAAAGCCTTAAAGTTCTTGTCAAATAGATCTTTCACTTTCTTGATTAAAGTTACCCCAAGATACTTTATGCTATTTGTGGTTATCGTGAAAGTTGAAGTTTCTCTGATTTCCCTCTCTGCTACTTTATCCTTTGTGTATAGAAGGACTTCTGGTTTATTTGAGTTAATCTTGTATCCTGCCACATTGCAGAAGGTTTATAAGCTGTTGGAGTTCTTTGGAAGAGTTTTGGGGGTCAATGATGTACACAAATGTATCATCTGCAAATAACAAAAGTTTGACTTCTTCCTTTACTGTTCAAATCCCCTTGAACTCCTTATATTGTCTTAATGCTATTGCTAGAATTCCAAGAACTATGTTGAAGAGATATAGTGAGAGTGGACAGCCTTGTCTTGTTCCTGATTTTAGCGGAATGGCTTTGAATTTCCCTCCATTTAATTTGATATTTGCTTTAGGTTTGTTGTATATTGCTTTTATTATAATTAGATATGATCCTTGTATCCCTAAACTCTCTAAGACCTTTATCATAAAGGGGTGTTGAATTTTGTTAAATGCTTTTTCAGCATTTTATGAAATGATCAAATATTTTTTTCTTTCAGTTTATTTATATGATTATTTATATTATTACATTGATAGATTTTTATATGTTGAATCAGCCCTGCATCTCTGGGATGAAGCTTATTTGATCATAATGGATTTTTTTGATGTGTTCTCGGATTCAGATTTCTAGTATTTTATTGAGAACTTTTTTCATCAATGTTCATGAGCAAGATTGGTCTTTAATTCTTTATCTTGGTTGGGTCTTTGTGTGGTTTTGGTTTCAGGGTAACTGTAGGTACGTAGAAAGATTTTGGCAATGACTTTTCTGTTTCTATTTTGTGGAACACATTAAGGTGTATTGATATTAGTTCTTCTTGAAAGTTCTAGTAGAAATCTGCATTAAAACCATCTGGTCCTGGACTTTTTTGGTTGGGAAGTTTTTGATAAAAGCTTCTATTTCCTCGCAACTTATAAGTCTATTTAAATTGTTCACCTGTTCTTCATTTAATTTTGGAATATGGTATTTATCTAAAAACAAGTCCATATCTTATAGACAGACGACCCTCCTACACCATTTCCCTTTTGTCTGTTTAAACAAAAAAGAAGGCTTTAAATTTAACATAGTAAATTACGCATGACAAAACAGTTATCATGCAAGAATTACATTTACAATATTTAAATCTACTTTATCCTTTGTCATAACTAAGGAAAATTATAACTATCTATCCATTCTTCAACTCCATCAAAGACTCCAGAAGTATATACTATTACTTAAGTAAACAAGAAGTAAGCAATTTCCAAAACTCTAGAAATGACAGAGACATCTTGCTGCCTGTACAGTCATTCAAAGATTTTCTGCACCTTTGGGGCATCCATCTTCAGCCTACAGGCCCATAATATCCATCAGACACATCCATTAAGTAGGAAATTTCAAAGACAGTTCAGTCACTTTTTTCTATGTCCTGCAAAATGCCTCATAGACTCTTTCATGAACTAGGAACCCCGAAGGAACATCTCCCCTTAGGCAAGTTCAGCAGTCCTCTCTCTGTGGGTTTTTTATGTCCAGTTTACGCAACAGTCCAGGAAAGAGTAGTTTCTTGTCCAAATGTCTAACCAACTCCATAAGAAGCCACTTCAATGCCCATCTTCCTCTTGAAGTAGATTGGTGCTGACATGTCTCAATGTCATGAAAAACTCTAAGTTATTAAAACATCTAAAATGCCATATTCTGTAGTCTACGAAAAATATGAAGAATGCCTATTTATATATCTATAGTCTTACAAACTTGACTATTATTGATGATTATCCATTTACAACCTGTATTTCCTTATTATACCTTACATTTTTAAATGAACTACCCAATCACAAAACCTTAATCAAGATCAGAAATACATATACATATAACAAAATTGACCTTAAATTTATATCAACAAAGCAAAATTTATATCAATGTAAATTATTCATATCTATATCATATCCCCCTTTAAATGTAAAAGAACATTTATAAACAATATTTGGGCATATGGACATAGTTATTTCTCTCCAAACTTCTTCCTCCTGTATTGGGGAGCTGTTAATTAGGCCTTTCATGGTATAACCTATGTGCTAGGTTCACCTTATTTGGCACTTGAGCAAAGTAATTTTTTGAGAGAGTTCACAGCAACCATTTAGGAGGATGTGGTCTATCATGCCATATTGGGATAGAAGCAATCCACAGGGTCTCATTCTCTGTGAAAACAAAAGAAGAACCTTTTTTACAATGCATCATATTCTTAGACCCAAATTTTGAAGTCAAAATACCTTTAGAATGTATATTGTGGATCATCTTAGCATCCCATACAAGGAAATGTCTCTCTGTGTTTAGTTCCTTCACAGTCAAAAAATTAAAAGAAAGTACAATATACAGAATACAAACTCTCTGTGAATTTTCCATTTTTACAGGGCTTATTTTTCTTTATTTCTTTTAATCTATAAGTATCTGTACTCTGTCTCTTTAAGACTTTACCCCCCTTTTTAAAAGCATTAACTTTATTCTCTATATTCTTTTTTTCTTTCTCCCAAACATATGTATGTCTATATAACACTATGACCCATTTAGAGGTCTTTTATGTCTGAATCTGTCCTATTGCATTACCTGTAACATTTTTACTGTCCAGGAACATTTTTGTTTTGCACTTTTAAATCATTAAACACTTAAGAATCTAAACTGTGACATTCCTAGGTCAAAAACAGGAAGTGTGTGCTTGCCCTGCCCAGTCCAACATGGCAGAAACGTTTGTGCCTCTTAATCAGTTGTGCCTCTGAGCTGCAGAGAAAAAGTCTGCTCTGGATGTTAGCTCCACCTCTCTCCAATTTCAAAATGGTGAATGTACCATTTCTGTTAGCTCTGTGACCACCAGGTAGGAGCCACATTCAGCAGTTTCACTCTGAGACTGAGCATGCAGCACAGAAACTCTTTTCATCCAAGTTACAGCCAAATCTGTCATGCAGAGCACGGACACAGCCTGGAAACATCTCTCTGTATTTCAGCAGAAATATGCCAGGCTCTCCTGTCTGCCTAAGCCTGATCCCCACAGTCTGCCCAAGCAGGGAGCACTGAGCCATTGGTGTAGAAGGAATGGCGGGCCGCTTCCCGCTGCCCAGCTAGCTTATTCCTGAAATAGTTACACAGAAATTGTATTCATTCAAACACTGCCTGACCCATTATCTGTAGCCTCTTCTTGGTTCACTCTCACATTTTGATTCAACCCATTTCTAATAATCTCAATGCCATCACGAGGTCGTGGCTGACTGGAAAGTTTCAGCATGTCTGAACTGGCAGCTTCATGGTGGCGGCTCTCTGCCTCTGCCTCACTCCGCTTAGTTCTCCCAGCATTCTGTTCTGTCTACTCCGCTGATCTAAGCTGCTGTCCTATCAAAAGCTAAGGCAGTTTCCTTATTAACCAATGAAAGTAACAGATAGACAGATGACCCTCCTCCATCACGTTGGCATAGTCACAGAGTACTTTCTTCCCAATTCTGAGGGGGCACACAAATATCCAGTCTCATAAAAGCCATTGAAATGTTTTAAAGCCAAAGTTTGCACTGGCGGCACAGCCCAGGAAGCCACATTTTAAAATGGCGTGTTTTTATTTCAGCCGCCATTGCTGAAACAGGAAATCTCTCTACAGCTCATCTTAGCAAACTGCAAAAAGCTGTGTTAAACTCTCTTTCCCTTTTTTAAAATCCTTCTCAAGTTTTTAAGTGGATTTAGTTACCACGTTGGGTGCTACTCTGTATTAAATGAAATGGCCAGCTGCTTCCTACCGCCCAACTCCCAGCTGCCTGGCTAGCTTATGCCTGAAATAATTATATGGAAACTGTATTCATTTAAACACTGCCTAGCCTATTATATCTAGCCTCTTCTTGGCTAACTTTCATATCTTAATTAACTCATTTCTAATAAACTGTTTATCACTACGTGACTGTGGCTTACCCGGATGAGTCTAACCTATATCCATCTTGGAGAGGAGAACAATGGTGTCTGCCTGACTCTGCTTTCTTTCTCCGAGCATTCTGTTCCGTTTACTCTGCCTATCTGAGCTGTTGTCCTATCAAAAGTACAAGGCAGTTTCTTTATTTCACCAAAGAAAGTAAAATATAGACAGAAGACCATCATACACCACTGTTTTGTAGCCCTCAGTTTGATGATTTCCAGTCTTCTACTCCTCCTGGGTGAGTCTGCTTCTTTTTTTAGAGCTTTTAGCTGTGTTGTTAAGTCTGTAATGTGAGCTTTCTCCATTTTTTTTAATGTTGGCACTTAGTGCTATGAACTTTCCTTTTAGCACTGCACTCATAGTGTCCCAAAGGTTTGAGTATGTTGTATCTTTACTTTTTTTGAATTCAAGGAAGACTTTAATTTCTTTCTTTATTTCTTCCCTGACCCAGAAGTGGTTCAGTAGTTGACTGTAGAGTTTCCCTAAGTTCGTATGCTTTCTGGGGCTAGAATTGTTATTAAATTCTACCTTAATTCCATGGTGATCCAATAAGAAACAGGTGGTTACTAAATTTTTTTGTATCTGTGGAAGTTTGTTTTTGTACGGAGTATGTAATCAATGTTCAAGAAAGATCCATGAGATGCTGAGAAGAAGGTATATTTTTTCCTATTTGGATGGAATGTTCTATAGATGTCTGTTAAGTCCATTTGGTTCATTACCTCCATTAGTTCTCTTATTCTCTGTTAGGTTTCTGTCTAGTTGCTGTCCATTGGTGAGAGAGGGGTGTTGAAGTCTCCTAATATTAGTGTGTGGGGTTTGATCTGTGATTTGAGATCTAGAAATGTTTCTTTTACATATGTGGGTGCTATTACATTAGGGGCATATATATTCAGGATTGAGACTTCATCCTGATGAATTGTTCCTGTTATGCATATAAAATGTCCATCTCTATCTCTTCTGATTGATTTTAGTTTGAAGTCAATTTTGTTAGTTATTAGTATAGCCATGCCCACTTGTTTTTTAGGTCTGTTTGACTGAAAAACCTTTTCTCAACCCTTTACTCTGAGTAAATGTCTGTCTTTGTGGTTGAGATGTGTTTCTTGTAAACAGCAGAATGTTTGATTCTGTTTTTGTATCCATTCTCTTAATCTGTGCCTTTTTTTATTTAAAAATGCCCACCTCCTCCCATTCCCCCATTTCCCTACCACTTCCCCTCCACCTCCCTCTCTAGTCTTAAGAGAAGTCAGGGTTCCCTGCCCTGTGGGAAGTCCAAGGAACTCTAGCCTCCATCCAGGTCTAGGAAGGTGTGCAAAATGCTCCCAAAACACCAGCACATGCAGTATAATCAAAACCTGGTGTCATTTTCATTGGCTTCTCAGTCCACCCTCATTTTCAGCCACATTAAGAGAGTTCAGTTTCTTCACATGTTCATTCAGTCCCAGTCCAGCTGGCCTTGGTGAGCTCCCATTAGATAAGTTACACCATCTCTGTGGGTGGATGTACCCATCATAGTCCTGACTTCCTTGCTCATGTTCTCCCTCCTTCTGCTCTTCTTCTGGGCCTTGGGAGCTCAGTCCAATACTCAAATGTGGGTCTCTGTCTCTATCTCCATCCATCGCCAGATGAAAGTTCTATGGTGATATGCAAAATATTCATCAGTGTGGTTATAGGAGAACGCCAATTCAGGCACCCTCTCCTCTGCTGCCCAAGGACCTAGCTGGGGAAATTCCCTTGGACACCTGGGAACCCCTGTAGAGCCAAGTCTCATCTGTTTTTTTTATAGGTTACTTGAGACAATTAATATTAAGTGATATTAATGACCAGTGGTTGTTAACTCTGATTATTTTTTTTTTTGGTGTTAGAGTTTGTGTGTTTCCCTTCTTTGTTTTGTGCTTAGAGGATAGCTAGATGTCTAAGTTATTGTGGGCATTGTTGGGTTCCTTGGGTTGTGATTTTCCTTCCATTACTTTCTGTAAGGTTGGGTTTGTGGCTATGTATTTTTTAAGTTTGTTTTTATCCTGGAATAACTTGTTTTCTCCATTGATAGTGAAAAAAAGCTTGTCTGGGTATAGTAGTCTTGGCTTGCATCTATGGTCTCTTAATTTCTGCAGCACATCTATCCAAGATCTTCTGGATTTCATGCTTTCCATTGAGAAGTCAGGTGTAATTCTAATAGATTTACCTTTATATGTTACTTGATCTTTTTCCTTTGCTGTTCTTAATATTCTTTCTTTATTCTGTGTGTTTTGTGTTTTGATTATTATATGGTGAGGGGATTTTTTTTTAATCCAGTCTACTTGGTGTTCTGTACACTTCCTGTACCTTCATAGAAATATCCTTCTTTAGTTCGGGAAAGTTTTCTTCTATAATTTTGTGGAATTTATTTTCTGGGCCTTTGAGCTTTAATACTTCTCCTTCTTCTACCTCTATTATTCTTAGGTTTTGTTCTTTTTATTGTGCCCCAGATTTCATGGATGTTTTGTGTTAAGAATTTGTTAGATTTGCTGTTTTCTTTAATCAATCAGTATATTTCCTCTATAGTATCTTCAGTGTCTGAGATGCTTTTTTCTATGTCTTATATTTTGTTTGTTATACTTGTCTCTGTAGTCCCTGTTTGTTTACCCAGATTTTCCATATCCAGACTACCCTCTGTTTATGTTTTCTTCATTACCTTCATTTCAGTTTTCAAGTCTTAAACTGTTTCCATTACCTGTTTGATTGCTTTTTCTTGGTTTCCTAGCGTATCTTTGAGGGATTTATTCATTTCTTCAAACTTTTTTGTTAACTCGTCTCATCCATTTCTTTAAGAGAATTTTTCACATCCTATTTAAGGGACTCTATTACTTTCATAATGTTATGTTTAAAGTATATTTATTCTACTTCTTCTGGATTATGGTATTCAAGTATTCCTGTTGTATGCTTGTTGGATTCTGGTGTTATCATGTTGTTTTTCTGATTGTTGAAGGAATTCTTGCATTTGTGACTGCCCATCTCTTTCTTCAAATGCTTTTAGGAGAGTCTTGGTGGTTTGGTCTGATCTTTGCTGTGGCTACTTGTGTACTTGTGGGTTTATCTTGGTCTGCCCTCTATTAGGGTCCCTCAGCACTGGGGTTTCTCAGATCCTCTCCACTCTGGAGCAGGCTGTGTTGGTGGATCTAAGGACCCTGAAGATGGAAAGAAGTGCTTGGGGGGCAAGCTTGGATAGGGTACTAGAGAAAGGCAGTAGTCAGGGAGAAGCCACGCTGAATGGTCAGAAAGGTTAAGGGATTGGAGGTGCCTGTGCTCCATTCCCAGGGCATCCAACCAGCTGGACTCACTTACCCCTCCTGAGGGATGGAATTTCTGGTATAGGATCAGGCCACTTGCTGGTCAGGGAGCTTGCAGACAAAAGGGCAGGCTTAATGATTGCAGGCTCAGTGGTACAAAGAAACTCCTGCAGCAGTTGCACTTACCACTTTGTTCCCATACACTCAGCCCTGAAGCAGGCTGAGTTGTGGGATCCTATGACCCTGCAGTTGGAAAGGGGTGCTTGAGAATAAGCTGGGATGGGTTAAGAAAAGAAATGCAGTACCTGGGGAGAAGCCCCCACTGAATGGCCAAAAAGTTTAAGGCCAGTATGGGATCTTACATGAGATATAGATAGGGGATGCTTCTAGTTTGATTATTTCTTATAAGTGAATGAATAAAAAGTTAATTCTAAATCGCTTGTAATATGTTCAGTGGTTTCAATATGTAAAACAACTTTTTCTACATATTGAGAATTAGTAGAACATATTAGTAGAACATATTAGTAGAACAATATTTCTACATATTGAGAATTAATATTAAGAGGTTCTAAATAATCTAATAATACTGTGATAACATATAATTTTAATTTTTAAACAGTTATAAGGACTGTGACTAACTTTTCTTATTTTTCCTGGCTTATGACTTGCCTTTTCTTATTCATTTGCATCAGTACAGAATGTGAGGTCTCCAAAAACTGGTATTCCTTTTATGTGAGAAATCATCCAAATAGTTCTACAAATAAACAAAGGTCTTGTATTTTTGGGATATATGTTGCTAATCTCTTCCCAAAAAGCTAATGTAAGATTTTTGATAATGTTTATTTTCTGTCCATAATAAGATCATTTCAACATCAGTAGAAAGTACTAAATTATCTGTTGGGTTTATTCTTGTTAATTGAGGAACTCTCAGTTTTATCCAGAGTCAGTTCAGAAACAGTTTTCATATTGAACTTCAATTTTTCATTCTATTTATATGTCAAGAATATCTATTTTAATATATTATCTTTTCCCTGCATAAGAATTTCTGTAGGATAGTGCATATAATGTAAAATAACCAGAATCGGTGAAGTTCTGCATCCAAATGATCCACAAATTAGTCCAGAAATTTTTTTTTGTAAATTAAATTTTCTCTCAGCCTTAGCTGTCAATTTTGGGACTATTTAAGTTCCTATCACTTTAAAATAAATTAGGTGGTTTTTGAGTTGTTAATCCACTTCAGAACTGTAACCAGTTAATATCAACCCCGAGTTTTTGAAAATAATTAAGTGATCATAACTGATTGCTTCTCATTTGCACTTTTTGTGGTTGAATTTTTTTGAAAATTAATTTTGTAAAAATTAATCCACAAGGCAAAGTTTTTTGTGCTTCTCCAAGCATATTTAAGGTATCTGTATGAATCAACTAGTAAAATGTCATCGATATAGTGGTAAATTATAGATTGAGAAAGCTGTTTATGACTTATTTTTAATGAATGCTGTACAAAATTTTGACACAAGGTGAAGCTGCCTAACATACCCTTTGGAAATACTTTCCACCAATGCCTTTTAACAGGCTGGGGATTGTGATAAGTAGGCACTGTGAAGACATATTTTTCTCTTCACATTCTTGTGAAGGTAAAGTAAAAAAAGCAGTCTTTTAAATAATCACTCTAATGAACCCTCCTTTAGACAGTAGAAAAAGCAAGGAAATTCCAGGTGTTAAAGTTACTATTGACTGGATCAACATCCTACTTTTCTTAGTTTCTTTTAGTGATAAATGTAGAAGAGTTCAAAGGACTTATTGATTCTCTACTATGTTGTTCATTTGACTATTACTGCTACAGTGGCAATATTTTTCTATTTCAAAGATCATTTTATTCTGCCAGACAGGTTTGTTAGTTACCCATTTTAAATGTAGTACTGTTTATTTCTTTGAACAATCACCAGATATTGTGCCTTACTTATATATAATCTGAATTGTTATTGACTCTTCTTGATAAATCTTTTAATATATCTCTCAGAAACATTTTTTTATTTTATATTTTGCTTCTGAGATTTGAAAAATGTTAATCTGTGTAGCAAGTAACATCACCATAAATTCATTGCTATATTAGCCACATATGGCTTTTAGTCTACTTTTCATTCTGGTCCTCTACATTTGACCCAACTTGTACTTTGTTAAAACATATAAGTTTCAATCTTTGTGTTTATGGTAGACCCTTAGGACAGACCTGTAAGAGAAGCAGTGGGCATTCCAGGAAGCCAATATCACCCTTCTGGGGCAGACAATTGTGATGTTCTATGCCTGGAAGTAGAGGAAGATGCACAGAGAAAACAGGAGAGAGAGGCCACTGGAGCCACCTGAAATACAAAGCTAGATGCTATGTGCTGCTGACTCTGGTGGCATTTAGGGCCCAGCCACATGCAGTATTTCAATCTGGGAGTCAGCAGAGGTCAGAAACTGCTATAAAGAGACTGCAACAAGAAAGCCCTACAAGTAGCTTGGAGGGTCTGGGTTTAGGGAACAAAAATCTGACTTTAGGTGTGAAGGAAGGGTGGCAGCTCTGCCAGTTTTGCTTGATCTAAGGCTACACATTGGGTGCTATTTTTATAGTATTAAACTGTAATTATTCTAGTATTAATAAAAACTCAGGAGTCAGATATTGGATTAAAAACTTGATAAATCCAAAGAACAGTGGATAAATGATGTTACCCTACTCTCTATGTTTCAGAGATCAAAATCCTATAAAATTTCCCCAAGACCCTCCTTATATCCACCTGTACCTCTCTATGTGGCTCCCTTAGTCCTCCCATGGGAGGCTTATTCCACTCAATCACTGACTTTGCCCTTTGTTTCAAGGTTTAATTTTATTAGATGTCATGCAGTGTAAGTCTAAACAAATATCTCACATTTTACTTCTTGATTTATTTTGATTGCTAAATTAAACTGAGTTTTTGAAGACTCCATTCCAAATTTACTCATATAATCGACTATTTGATTATGGTTATTATTGATATTTTGAAATCATACATTTGTATGCCATTGAAGTTATGTTTCTTGAAAAAATTTACCATAGTTGGACAAATTGTTGGTGGAAATCTATTGTTTTAGTTATTTTTGTTTGTGTATATGTGGTTTGGTGATCTGGAGTTAATTTTTGATACTTTTTTAAAAAATTGTTTATTTATTTATTAAAATTTTCCACCTACTCCAATTTCCCTACCACTCCCCCCTTCTCCTCCCCCTCCCTCTCAAGTTCTAAGAGCAGTCAGGGTTCTGTTACATGTGGGATGTCGAAGGACCTCCCCCCTCCATCCAGGTCTTGGAAGGTGAGCATCCAAACAGACTAGGCTCCCAAAAAGCCAGTACATGCAGTAGAATCAAAACCTAGTGTCATTGTCTTTGGCTTCTCAGTCAGCCCTCATTGTCAGCCACATTCAAAGAGTCCAGTTTGATCATATGCTCGTTCAGTCCCATTCCAGCAGGCCTTGGTGAGCTCCCATTAGAGCAGTCCCACCATCTCAGTGGGTGGATGCACCCCTCGTGGTCCTGAGTTCTTTGCTCATGTTCTCCCTCATTCTGCTCTTCATTTGGGCCTTGGGAGGTCAGTCCAGTGCTCTAATGTGGGTCTCTGTCTCTATCTCCATCCGTTGCCAGATGAATGTTCTATGGTGATATGGAAGATATTCATGGGTGTGGTTATGGGATAAGACCAGTTCAGGCACCCTCTCCTCTGCTGCCCAAGGAACAAGCTGAGGGCATCTCCTTGAATATATGGGAAACTCTCTAGATCCAAGTCTTTAGCCAACCCTAAAATGGGTTCCTTAATTAAAATATCTACTTCCTTGCTCCAATATCCACCCTCCGTCCATCTCAACCATGCCATTCCCTCAAGCTCTCCACAATCCTGCCCTTCTCCCTTCTCTCTCCCCATCTTCCCTTACCCCCATTCCACCCCACCCCTGTGCTCCCAACTTTTGCCTGGGGATCTTGTCTACTTCCAATATCCAGGAGGATAACTATGTAATTTTCTTTGGGTTCATCTTCTTATTTAGCTTCTCTAGGATCAATAATTATAGACTCAATGTCCTTTATGTATGGCTAGAATCCACTTATGATGAGTATATACCATACTAATCTTTTGGGGTCTGGTATACCTCACTCAGTAAAGTATTCTCTATGTCCATCAATTTGCATGCAAAATTCAAGATGTCATTGTTTTTTACCACTGAGTAAAACTCTAAAGTATATATTTGCCACACCTTCCTTATCCATTCTTCTATTGAGGGGCACCTAGGTTGTTTCCTGTTTCTGACTATTATAAATAGTGCTGCTATGAACACAGTTAAACAAATGCTTTTGTAGTATGATTGGGCATCTCTTGGGTATATTCCCAAGAGTGGAATTGCAGAGTCCTGAGGTATGTTGACTCCCAGTTTCTTGAGAAACTGCCACACTGATTTCCAAAGTGGTTGTACAAGTTTGCCTTCCCACCAGCATTGGATGAGTGTTCCCCTCACTCCACATCCTCTCCAGCATAGGTTATCATTAGTATTTTGGATTTTAGCAATTCTGACATGTGTAATATGGTATCTCAAAGTTGCTTTGCTTTGCGTTTCACTGATTGCTAAGGAGGTTGAGCCTGACCTTATGTGTCTTTTGGCCATTTTAACTTCTGTTGAGAATTCTCTGTTCAGTTCTGTATCCCCTATTTTAATAGGGTAATTAGAATTTTAGTGTCTACTTTCTCGAGTTCTTTGTATAATTTGGAGATCAGACCTTTGTCTGATGAAGGGTTGGTGAATATCTGCTCCCAATCAGTAGGTTGTCTTTTTCTCTTAATGAGAGTGTCCTTTGCTTTACATAAGCTTCTTAGTTTCAGGAGGTCCTATTTATTCATTGCTGTTTTTATTGTTTGTGTTACTGGGGTTATACATAGGAAGTGGTCTCCTCTGCTCATGTATTGGAGAATAATTCCCACTTTCTTTTCTATGAGGTTCAGTGTGGTCAAATTTATATTGAGATCTTTAAACCATTTGCACTTGAGTTTTGTACATGGTGATAGATATGAATTTATTTTAATTCTTCTACAGGTTGACATAGAGTTATGCAGTCACCACTTGTAAAATATGCTTTCTTTCTGTCATTGAATAATTTTAGTTACCTTGTTGAAAATCAGGTGTTGAAAATCAGGTGTTGAAAATCAGATTTGTGGATTAATACCCAGGTGTTCAATTTGATTCCATTGGTAAACATCTAGGGTTTTTCTGTTTGTTTTGTTTTTTGTTTTTTGTTTTTGCCAATATCAAGCTGTTTTCATTATTATAGCTCTGTAATAGAGTTTGAAGTCAGGGATGATAATGCCCCTGGAAGTACTTTTGCTGTATAGGATTGTTTTGGCTATCCTGGGTTTTTTTGTTTTTCCATATAAAGTTGTTTTTTTGTTCTTTCAAGGTCTGTGAAGAATTATGTTGGGATTTTGATGGTGATTGAATTGAATCTATAGACCGCCTTTGGTAGAAATGCCATTTTTACTATGTTGATCCTCCCAATTCAAGAGGATGGGAGATCCTTCCATTTTCTGGTATCCTCTTCAGTTTTTTTTCAAAAGTTTAAAGATCTTGTCAAATAGATACTTCACTTCCTTGGTTAGACTTACCCCAAGATACTTTATGCTATTTTTGGCTATCGTGAAAGGTGATGTTTTTCTGATTTTCTCTCTGCTTCTTTGTTCTTTGTGTATAGGTGGCAACTGTTTTTTTGCAGTTGATTTTGTATCTTGCCACATTAATACAGGTGTTTATCAGCTGTAAGAGTTCTTTGGTAGAGTTTTTGGGGTTGCTTATGTACACTATCTTATCATCTTCAAATAATGAAAGTTTGACTTCTTTCTTTGCTGTTCAAATACCCTTGATCTCCTTATGTTGTCTTATTGCTATTGCTAGAACTTCAAGCACTATATTGAAGAGGTATGGAGAGAGTGGATCAACTCATCTTGTTTCTTATTTTAGTGGAATGGCTTTGAGTTTCTCTCCATTTAATTATGATATTAGCTGTAGTTTTGCTGTATATTGCTTTCATTATATTTAGGAATGAACCTTGTATCCCTAATCTCTCCAAGACCTTTATCATAAAGTGATGTTGAATTTTGTCAAATGCTTTTTCAGCATCTAATGAAATGATCATATGTTTTTTCCTTCAGTTTATTGATATGATGGATTACATTGATAAATTTTCATATACTGTACCAGCCTTGTCTCTCTGGATTGAAGCCTACTTGATCATATTGTATAATTTTTGGATTTGTTTTTTTGATTCGGTTTACCATTATTTTTTGGAGAAATTTTGCATTGATGTTCATGAGTGAGATTGGTCTATAATTCTCTTTCTGGTTTAAGTCTTTGTGTGGCTTTGGTATCAGGGTAACTATAGCTTCATAAAAGGAGTTTGGCAATGACTCTTCTGTTTCTATTTCATGAAACACATTCAGGAGTATAAGTATTAGCTCCTCTTGAATGTTCTGACAGAATTCTGCATTGAATCCATCTGATCCAGGGCTTTTTTTTTTTGTAGGGAGGTTTCTGATGACAGCTTCTAATTCTTCGCGACTTACAGGTCTATTTAAACTATTCACCTGGTCTTCATTCAATTTTGGTATATGGTACTCATCTAAAAAAAATGTCCATTTCTTTCACATTTTCCAATTTTGTGGCATATGGGCTTTTGTAGTAAGATCTAATGTGTCTGTGAATTTCCTCTGTGTCTGTGGTTATGTCCCCCTTTTCATCTGATCTTGTTAATTTGCGTGTTCTCTCTCTGTTGTTTGATTAGTCTGGATAGGGTGTTGTCAATCTTGTTGAATTTCTTCAGGAACCAGCTTTTTGTTTCATCGATTCTTTGGATATTTTCTGTGTTTATTTTGTTGATTTCAACCCTCAGTTTGATTATTTCCAGTCTTCTACTCCTGGGTGAATCTGCTTCTTTTTTTTCTAGAGCTTTCAGGTGTGCTGTTAAATCTCTAATGTGTGCTTTCTCCATTGTCTTTCTGTGGGCACTTAGTGCTTTGAACTTTCCTCTTAGCACTGATTTTATAGTGTCCCACAGGTTTGGGTATGTTGTGCCTTTATTTTCATTGAATTCAATGAAGAGTTTAATTTCTCTCTATTTCTTACTTTACCCAGGATTGATTCAGTAGTTGACTGTTCAGGTTCCATGAGTTTGTAGTCTTTCTGTGGTTAGAATTGTTTTTGAATTCTAACTTTATTCCATGATGATCTAATAGTACACAGGTGGTTACTACAATTTTTATATCTGTGGATATTTGCTTTGTTACTGATTATGTGATCAATTTTTGAAAAGGTTCCATGAGATGTTGAGAAGAAGATATATTCTTTTCTGTTTGAGTGAAATGTTCTATAGATGCCTGTGAAGTCCATTTGGTTCATTACATCTGGTAGTTCTTTTATTTCTCTGTTTAGTTTCTGTCTGGTTTACCTGTCCGTTGGTGAAAGAGGAGTGTTGAAATCTATTATAGTGTGGGGTTTGAGTTTAAATAATGTTTTTTTTACATATGTGGGTGCTTTTTTAATGAAAATATTATTTCTCTTTTGTTTAGTTAATGTTTGTGGCACTGTTTCTTCTTTACTCTAACTTTCCAACTGTGTGTGTCTTAGGTTACATTGTTTAAAAATTCAGTTTTGGTTTTCACATGGGGTATCATATGTAGCACCAGCTCAGCCCAGGCTAAGTGGTGCTTCTAAATCTAAGAGCAGACCTACAGTACAGTTAATACTTTTTCACATTCACTCCTCAGGAGACTGAGAATTGGTGGCCAATACTTTTTTATAGGCAATGTGTTCTGGAAAAACTGGAAAAGGAAGTCTGGGATTCCTATTTGTAGAGGAGTGAGAGGGAATCAAGGCATTCTTTTGAAATAATAGTCATAGAGGAGTTACTGGTATGATTCTATCCCTGTCACTATAAAAATGAAAATTAGTAAATAAAAAATTGTTTTTAAGAAAGTATCTAACTTTTTAACACAGAATAATACAAAACTCATAGTGTTTCTTCTGCCTTTCAATGTCCTAAATTAGGTGATTACAAGTGTGTATCAACAAACCTGTCATTGAGTAAGGTTTAGTTCAACATACCTAGCATTTTAATAATGATAATGTTCATCTCTTTATTGTCTGTCATTATTTATAAAAATAAATAAAAGTAATCTCTTGAGTAATGAAAACATATTTGAAAGTTTCTTTATGTTGATTTCCATTAAAAATCCTATTAACTTGCTTGTTTGATGTAATGGCAACACAAGTCTTAAGTGCCACATTAGATTATATATTTAAGGCCATAGTTAATCAAGTGTTAAATAACATTGGATTCGTGATTCTGCTAGAACAGCTAAATCTACTTACTTTAGCATATGCTTATTTTCTGACCTCTCTAAGATACAATCAAAACAGGGGTAACTTGTTGACTTGCCCCTGGTAAAGTATTCATTATTACATTGGTTGATTGTACTCATTGTTACATTGAATGCCAAAGATGACAGTCATTATCCTACAATTGATACAAATACTAACTCAACTATATAGGTGTAATCAAGCCAATATGTCTGAGAGAAATATAGCAAATATTTTAGCTACCATTTAACAAAAATGAAAATGACATGGAGACATGATTAACTATGAAATCTCAATTTATAGCTTATGTTTTTCCCATTTACTCCTATAACTTAAAATAATCAATTTATATGAATCTTCATTTTTGTCTCATGGCTGTTTGTTGTCCAGACCAGGAAAGAAACCTCAGTCAACAGAATGGCACCCACATGGACAACTGCATCAACATAAAGCCTGAAAGATCTTGAAAAGTAATTCTAGACAGAAAGGAATAGAATAAATCATGACTTATTAATAGCAGTACTTTTTCAGGTAGGCTCTGCTTGCTAGAGGCAAATGCTTTCATTTATGTGAGGATTCCTGACTCAGCTTAAACTGCAAAACCTTGCAGTTCTTTTAAGAGGTCCTGCCATGAAACACTTAAATTGTGTTGATGAAAAGCTGACTGCATGCTTTTTAGTCATGGCAGAGACCTTGAAACACCATAGTGTTGTGACAACAAACACGGCTCTGGCCTGTACCTCTGCAATGAGACTGGATCTCAGAAAGCTAAGGAATTGGCTGAATCCAGCCATCAATCCCAGAGCTTTAACCATAACCATATTGCTTAGCAAATTAAAGACTCGTGTGGTCGGAAAAAGAGAGAGCTATACAATAGAATTAGATTCAGAGATGAAGAAAACCTCTAAATGGTTTACTGTGTATTTAAACATATATGTAGGCTTGGGAAAAAATCATCAAGTCCTTAAAAGAAAAAAAGAATGAAAGAGAGTAGCTGGTTGTGGCAGCTCACACCTTTAATCCCAATACTTGGGAGGCATAGGCAGACAGTTCTCTGTGAGTTCAAGGTGTGGTGGCACACAACTTTAATCCCATCACTTGGGAGGCAGAGGCAGGCAGATCTCCATGAGTTCAAGGATAGCCTGGTTTACAGAGTGAGTTCTAGGACAAAGATACATAGAGAAACCCTGTATCAAAAAGCCAAAAATTAAAACGAAAAGAAAAGAAATAGAATTTAAAATAAAACCATGAAAAAAGGCAAAACATACAGAGAATCTGGGTATTGTAAGTTATTACATCCTCTTTGAATTGTGTGACTGCTGAGGAAGGAACAACAGGTGACAAAAGATATTCATTTATAAATGCTTCTGATTTGATCACACATATATATTTTGAAAATACCTTGACTTCAAAATTAAAGTATAAAGGTATGTTATTCTGAAGAAGAAGTTTTACTTTTATTTCCATGGGAAATGAGAGATTGTGCATTCATTCTGAATGAAGAAAATTTATGTTTGATCAAGGAAGACCACCTGAGAAATTTCTAATAGGAGCAAATGGCCCAGATGTCTGAGTTCTACATCAAAAACAACCTCCAGACTGCTGACTGGGAGGATCAAACTACACAGAATATTCCATTTAGGACATGACAATAATTAAAAATTTTCTTCAGGTCCTTATATGATTATCAGTGCCCCCAATTAGCTGGAAGTAGCCTGGAAATCTAATCCCACATTGCCAAAAAATGGGTTATGAATATTTTCCTTTGTTTAGAATGTTGTTTACAAGTTGTTATGGATAATGGTAAAGAGAAAAGCTAAACAAAGGATATTAGATTCAGAGTTCTTGTTTATTATTTTTTTTTCAAAAGTGGGAGGAAGTGCTGTGGGAAAATGGTCTGTACTGTGTCACTTATATTTTAAATAACTGCTAATTGTCCATTAGCCAGGCAGGAATTATAGGCAGAATGATTAGGCAGGAAGTAGAGGACATAGTGGGACTCTCTCACTGACTCCTGTGAAATGATACCAGTCAACAATTTATACACATAAATCAGATTTTATTGGAACACAGACATGTTCACTCATTTATATGTTCTGTTTGACTGCTATGCTCATGTTGTAATGACAAAAATAAGTGCTTATAAAGTCACTCACAAAATCTAAAATATTTCCATTGGGTCCTTTTACAAGAAAATATCTACCAGCTTCTGTTCTACATTCTTTTGGGAAGATTCAACATGCCAAAATAAAGATGCACTTGAAGAGATAATTAGGGGATTATATAGTACATCAATGTAAATAATATAAAAAATACATTCAAAGAATATTTTAAATATTCTTGCTTTAAATAATAGTCATGATGATACTATTCACATTTGAATTTTGCAAGGTATATATTTTGTTTGATGAAAGAATGAATGTCTGATATATGATTATATATTTATTGTTAGCATAATATATTATGATTATATATTTTATATATAATTGAAATACGTATAAATATGAAGATTAATCTAATTACTAAGTTTGTCAAATATTATAAAGGTATCAGATTTGTAGTAAGTCAGTATTTTCCAATATTTTTAACAAGATAATCAATTTGGAATTGATGCTAATAATCCTGAATTTTAAGAAATCCCAAGGTGATCAATGTAATTATAGTAGATTTAGCACTGAAGTGAAATTAAAGCACTCCTCATCGGAAAGTATAATTTCATTCAATTGTAATTCATTGAATAAAAATAATTTTTCTCATTGGACACAGCAAATGACAACAAACCATCATATTTATGACTAAAAACAATATATGGTAAAACATTTTCATGAAGCAGAAATATGTTTCTTTTCTTTCCTTCTCAATTTAAAACAGGCAATTTTAATTTTGACTTTAATCATGAGTTGTTGGAGCTGGAACAAATTAAGTAGGAACAAATGTTTTTGGAACAAGACTAGATTATTTGCCTACAAATATAAGGACCTGTTGGCTGGAATTTATCAAGTATTTTAAATATTTTTAAAACTTTTTTTTTTAGTTTTGCTCAGTGTTTTTGGGGAATTTAAACAGCATTTAGATACTCAAACTTTTTTGAAATATATAATTTTTTGTTCTGATACATCTTAACCACACTATCCTGCTTCTCCATTTTGCCCATAACCCAACTTTCTACCTCCCCTCTCCCCCAGATCCTTTGTTGCTCCATTACCCTTTAGAAAACTGCAAGCCACTCGAGCATATACAGCAAACACAGTATAATAAGGTACAATAATACTGACCACAAATCTTCACATCAAGACTGAGTGAGGCAACCCAACAGGAAGAAAGGGGTCTTCAGAGCAAACAAAAGAATGAGAGATACCACTGCCTAATTTCTATTGCTATGATTGGTGTCTACACCATGCTATTAACTGTAACATATATACAGAGGACCTACCACAGCCCATAAAGGTTCTGTGACTGTTACTTCAGTCTCTCTGAGAACCTTTGAGGCCTATTTTCATGAAGTCTGTAACCTATGTTCTCTGGGTATTATCCTTGACCCTCTGTCTCATCTAATTCTGCCTCCCATGTCTCCCATTGGGTTTCCTATGCTCCAAGTGGAGGGACATGTTTGAAATACAATTTGGGATCGTTAATCTCTTTGATGACAATTTTTCAAGGCACTGATTGATGTGTATATGAAAATATTTTTAGGAATCTTTGTATTGATTTTATTGATTTATTTTTTATTTTAGGTCTCTGAGCTATCCAGGACAGTTTGGAGATGAACTCCCTCTAATTGTGTGGTCATCAAATAGAACTCTGCAGCTATTGCACATTCCCACATGTTCTGTGTCTTCATTACCAGTGTATCTTGCAAGTAAGGTAGATTATAGGTCTAAGGTATTGAGGATGGGTTGGAGACCAAGCCTCAGCTCTGGAAGACTTTCTTGCTTCAGAGGAAGGTTTGCTCAGGCTCTGAATCCTCCCTTAGTCAGAGGTCTTACTAGGATAACCCTCATAGTAATTTGATAATTTTTACTGGTCTAGGTTTTGACATCACAGTACCAAAATGCTCTCAAATTTCAGTTGTTTTTCCCAGTATACTCTCCAACTATTACCCTTCCCCTGTTGTTCCCCTCATCACCTGCCTTGAATTCACCTGTCAAATCTATTCTCTTTTCTCTTCCCAGGGAAATCAATGTATCCCTCCTTGGGTGCTCCTAGATACTTGGCCTCTCTGGTCTTATATTTGGTAGATTGACTTAACAGATAATATCTACTTACAAGTGAATACATATGATGCTTTTCTTTCTTAATATGGATCATTTTTGCATATATTTTATTAATTTCAACCCTTAATTTGTTACCTCCCATTTGTTCTTCTTGAGTATGCTTTTTAGTTTGAGATCTTTTCATTTCTTAATTTTTGGGACTCAGTGCTATGAACTTTACTCTAAGTACACTTTCATTTAGTTTCATAAGTTTGAGTATGCTATACATTCATTTTTACTAAGTTCTTGAATATCTTCAATTTTTTCTTTCTTTTTCCATCTCTCCATCATCATCATCATCATCATCATCACTATTATTATTATTATTGTTATTATTATTTTGTCAGGGTTATTTTATTTTGTTTGATTTTCCCAAATGGGGACTTATTGTATAGCCATGGTTGTTCTGAACCTCACTGTGTCCTCACAGCAATCTACCTACTTCTGTCTCAAAAGCACTGGGATTAAAGGCATGTGTCACCATCACTCAGATTAAGTTTATTTCTTTATTTCTGACTTATCCTAATAATCATTAAGTTTATCATTGTTTCAGTTTCTATTAGTTTATAGCCTTTTGATTTTGTGTTGGTTTGGAAAAATTGCTTTAATTTGTGGTGGCCTTATTTCAATTTTCTTGTGTCTGTTGAGAGTTGCTTTATGTAAAATTTTGAACAAAGTCTTATGAGGCACTGAGAAGAAATTATACTATTTTGTATTTGGATGAAATATTTTGTAAATATTTGTTAGAATCCTTTGGTTTATAATAACTGTTATCTTCAGTATTACTGCACTTATTTTTTTGTCTCGATGTCCTGTCCATTGGTGAGAGAGAATTACTGAAGTCTTCCACTCTTACTGTGTGAGCATCAATGTATGATTTAAGCATCACTAATGCTTTTTAATTTTTACAAAGGTGAGTATCCTTGCATTCGGAGTAAAGATGATAAAAACTTAAAACTCATCTTTGTGGGATTTTATTTGAAGAGCATATTCCCTTCCTTTACCATCCTGATTAATTTTGACTTGAATTCTAACCTTTTAGGTGTACAAAAGCTCTACCAGCTTGCTTTTTTGATTCATTTTTTTCAAACCTTTATCCTGTGTGGCTTTGATATTAAAGTTTGCTTCTTGTAATCAGTATTATGAATCCATTTTGTGCATCCATTTAGGTAATCTATCTTTTTTTTACAAGGATATTGAGTAAACTGATAGTAATAAATATCAATGACTATTGATTATTGATTTCCTTATTTATGCTCTTGTTGGTGTTGGTAATTTCAGGGGTGGTTGTTGTCGAGGTGGTGTGAGTGTACATTGTGTGTGTGTGTGTGTGTGTGTGTGTGTGTGTGTGTTTATGTATGTTTTTGTGTGCATGTTTGCCCTTCTATTGGTTTTGCTCATGTGAAATTTTTGTTTCATGTGCTTTCATGAGCATAGTTAACTTTCTTGATTGAGTTTTCCTTCTATTATCGAATGTAGTACTGGATTTGTGAATTAGATATATTGATATTTAGATATTAGATATTTGAATTTAGATATTAGATATTTTGAATTAGATATTACCTAATTCAGCTTTATTATGAAATATCTTTGTGTTTTTTTTTTTCATTCTATAATGATTGTAATTTTGTGGAGTTTTCTATAGTCTTTTATGTTCTGCAGGACATCTTTCTTGGTCCTTTTGACTTTTGTAATCTCCATTGAGAAACTGGATTTACTTCTAATTGTTTTACATTTACATGTTACTTGCTCTTTTTCCTTTACAGCTCTTTGTATTTTTCTTTGTTCTGCATGTTTATTCTATTGAATATTATATGGAGAAAAAACTTTCTTTTATAATCCAATATATTCATTATTTTGTACCTAGTACTTTTATAGTCATCTCTTTTTCTTTAAATTAAGAAAATTTTCTTTCAACCATGATTTAGATTAAAGTGTTTTCTGAGTCTTTGAACGAGGGATGTTCTATAATTATTGTTCTTAGATTTTGTTTTTTCACAGGATCACACAGTTCTTTAATGTTTCTACCAGATACACTTTGATTTAACATTTTCTTTGATCATTATATCAATTTCTTCTATTGTATCTTCTATGCATGATATTTTTCTTTTTTCTTATATTCCATTGCTGATACTTTCTTCCATAGTTTGTCTTTAATTGCTTAGATTTTTCATTTCTAAAATTCCCTGTTTGTGATTCCTTTATTCTTATTGCTATTTTTAGGCCATAAAACTTTTATTGTTGAGGGACTCTTCTGACCAGCGAGGGGCTCTGATCCTGTGCAGGGGTAAGTGTGTGGACCGGTGAGGGGACACACAATATTCCCGCCATCCTTATCTCCCTGGCTACTCCAAAGGGGCAGCTTCCCCCAGCTAATCCCTCTCTCCTGCTACGCCATCCCAGCTTTTGGCCTCGAACCCCTCCCCTCCTCTCTCCCTTCTTCGGGGCTTAAATTCCTCCATCTCAGCCGGGGCGGGCACCGCGGGCCGGGGCAGGCCGTGAGAGCAAAGGGGTGGGAGTCCCTTTGTTCTGATAGCGGGCCTGCAGCAGCTAAGACCGCAGGCAGGGACTCTTCTGACCAGCGAGGGGCTCTGATCCTGTGCAGGGGTAAGTGTGTGGACCGGTGAGGGGTCACACAATATTCCCGCCATCCTTATCTCCCTGGCTACTCCAAAGGGGCAGCTTCCCCCAGCTAATCCCTCTCTCCTGCTTTTGGCCTCGAACCCCTCCCCTCCTCTCTCCATTTTTCAGGGCTTAAATTCCTCCATCTCAGCCAGGGTGGGCACCACGGGTCTGGATAGGTGGTGAGTGCAAAGGGAAGGAAGTCCCTTTGTTCTAATAGCCTGCCTGCAGCTAGCTAAGACTGCAGGCAAAGTGATTCCTGGATAGCAAGGGACACTAATCCAGTAGAAGAAGACCCAGCGGAGGGAAGAGCCATTGGAGAGCATCTGAAGGAAGAGATGGGCAGGTGCCAAGGCAAGAATTCCTCCAACAATCTGAAAAACAACATGAAAACACCAGATCCCAGCGATCTTACGACAGAAGGACTCGAACGCCCTATTCCGGAAGAAGTGGAAAACAGTGTCATTATGAAAGCAATAGAGTCTCTTAAACAGGGTATGAATAACTCACTTAAAGAAATAGAAGAGAAATATAACAAAAAAAATGGAAGAAATGAGTAAAGAAATGGAAGACAAATATAACAAAAAGTTTGAAGAAATGAGTAAATTCGTAAATGATACCCTGGGAAACCAAGAAAAAGCAATCAAACAGGTAATGGAATCAGTGCAAGAATTGAAAACTGAAATGGAGGCAGTGAAGAAAACACAAGCCGAGGGCCGACTGGATATGGAAAATCTAGGTAAACGAACGGAGACTACAGAATCAAGCTTAACCAATAGAATACAAGAGATAGAAGAACGAATCTCAGATTATGAAGACACCATAGAGAAAATAAACACCCTGACCAAAGAAAACAGCAAATCCAACAAATTCTCATCACAAAACATTCAGGAAATATGGGACATAATAAAAAAAACCAAATCTAAGAATAATAGGAGTAGAAGAAGGAGAAGAATTGCAGATCAAAGGTCCAGAAGATATATTCAACAAAATTATAGAAGAAAACTTTCCCATCCTAAAGAGTGATATTCCTATGAAGGTGCAAGAAGCATACAGAACACCGAATAGACTGGATCAGAAAAAAACGTCCCCTCGCCATATAATAATCAAAACACAAAGCAGTCAGATTAAAGAAAGGATATTAAGAGCTGCAAAGGAAAAAGGTCAAGTAACCTATAAAGGTAAACCTATCAGACTTACTCCAGACTTCTCTATAGAAACCATGAAAGCCAGAAGGTTCTGGATAGAGGTACTGCAGAAATTAAGGGACCATGGATGCAAGCCCAGACTACTTTACCCAGCCAAGCTTTCGTTCACTATCAACGGAGAAAACAAAATATTCCAGGATAAAAACAAATTTAAACAATATGTAACTACTAATCCAGCCTTACAGAGAATACTAGAAGGAAAATTATATCCCAAGGAATCCAACACTGCCAACACTGGCTACAATAATTCAGACATCTAGCGCCTCTTCACTAGCACAATTCAAAGAAGGAAAACACATACACTCTATTACCACCAAAAAAATGACTGGAGTCAACAACCAATGGTCATTAATATCTCTTAATATCAATGGACTCAATTCACCTATAAAGAGGCACAGACTTAGAGATTGGATACGAAAACAGGATCCAACATTCTGCTGTTTACAAGAAACACACCTCAACCACAAAGACAGACACCTACTCAGAGTAAAGGGTTGGGAAAAGGTCTTCCAAGCAAATGGACCTAAGAAACAAGCGGGTGTGGCCATTCTAATATCTAACAAAATAGACTTCAAACTAAAATCAATCAGAAGAGATGGAGATGGACATTTCATACTCATAACAGGAACAACTCATCAGGAAGAAGTCTCAATCCTGAATATCTATGCCCCTAATGTAAAGGCACCCACATATGTAAAAGAAACTCTTCTAGAACTCAAGGCAGTCATCAAACCACACACGCTAATAGTAGGAGACTTCAACACTCCTCTCTCACCAATGGACAGGTCAATCAGACAGAAACCAAACAGAGAATTAAGAGATTTATTGGAGGTATTGAATCGAATGGACTTAACAGACATCTATAGAACACTCCACCCAAATAGGAAAGAATATACCTTCTTCTCTGCAGTTCATGGAACCTTCTCGAAGATTGACCACATACTCGGCAACAAAGCAAATTCCCACAGATACAAAAAAATATTAGTAACCACATGTGTCTTGTCAGATCACCATGGATTAAAATTAGAATTCAACAACAATGCTACCCCCAGGAAGTCAACAAACTCATGGAAGTTGAACAGTCAACTACTAAATCACCCCTGGGTCAAGGACGAAATTAAGAAAGAAATTAAAGTCTTCCTTGAATTTAATGAAAACAAAGACACAACATACTCAAACCTATGGGACACTATGAAAGCAGTGCTAAGAGGAAAGTTCATAGCAATAGGTGCCCAAATAAAGAAAACAGAGAAAGCACACATTGGAGACCTAACAGCACACTTGAAAGCTCTAGAAAAAAAAGAAGCTGATTCACCCAGGAGAAGTAGAAGACTGGAAATAATCAAACTGAGGGCTGAAATCAACAAAATAGAAACAGAGAAAACAATCCAAAGAATCAATGAATCAAAAAGCTGGTTCTTGGAGAACATCAACAAGATTGACAAACCCCTATCCAAACTAATCAAATGGCACAGAGAGAACATGCAAATTAATAGGATCAGAAATGAAAAGGGGGACATAACCACAGACACAGAGGAAATTCAGAGAATCATTAGATCTTACGACGAAAGTTTATATGCCACAAAGTTGGAAAATTTTAAAGAAATGGACATTTTTTTTAGATAAGTACCATATACCAAAGTTGAACAAAGAACAGGTGAATAATCTAAATAGACCTGTTAGTCGTGAAGAACTAGAAGCTGTTATCAGAAATCTCCCTACCAAAAAAATCCAGGACCAGATGGATTCAATGCAGAATTCTACCAGAACTTCCAGGAAGAGCTAATTCCTATACTCCTTAATGTATTCCATAATATAGAAACAGAAGAGTCATTGCCAAACTCCTTTTATGAAGCTACAGTTACCTTAATACCAAAACCACACAAAGACACAACCAAGAAAGAGAATTACAGGCCAATCTCACTCATGAACATCGACGCGAAAATTCTCAATAAAATCCTGGCAAACTGAATCCAGGAACACATTAGAAAAATTATCCATTATGATCAAGTAGGCTTCATCCCAGAGATGCAGGGCTGGTTCAACATACGCAAATCTATCAATGTAATCCATCATATAAATAAACTGAAAGAAAAAAATCATATGATCATTTCATTGGATGCTGAAAAAGCATTTGACAAAATTCAGCACCCATTTATGATAAAGGTGTTGGAGAGACTGGGGATACAAGGATCATACCTAAATATAATAAAAGCAATATACAGCAACCCGACAGCTAACATCAAATTGAATGGAGAGAAATTCAAAGCCTTTCCACTAAAATCAGGAACACGACAAGGCTGTCCACTCTCTCCATACCTCTTCAATATAGTGCTTGAAGTTCTAGCAATAGCAATAAGACAACATAAGGAGATCAAGGGGATTCGAATTGGAGAGGATGAAGTTAAACTTTCGTTATTTGCTGACGATATGATAGTGTACATAAGTGACCCAAAAACTCTACCAAAGAACTCCTCCAGCTGATAAACACCTTTAGTGACATGGCAGGATACAAGATCAACTCCAAAAAATCAGTGGCCCTCCTATACACAAAGGATAAAGAAGCAGAGAGGGAAATCAGAGAAACATCACCTTTCACGATAGCCACAAATAGCATAAAATATCTTGGGGTTACTCTAACCAAGGAAGTGAAAGATCTATTTGACAAGAACTTTAAGTCTTTGAAGAAAGAAATTGAGGAGGAGACCAGAAAATGGAAAGATCTCCCTTGTTCTTGGATTGGGAGGATCAACATAGTAAAAATGGCAATTCTAACAAAAGCAATCTATAGACTCAATGCAATCCCCATCAAAATCCCATCAAACTTCTTCACAGACCTTGAGAAAACAATAATCAAGTTTATTTGGAAAAACAAAAAACCCAGGATAGCCAAAACAATCTTATACAATAAAGGAACTTCAGGAGGCATTACCATCCCTGACTTCAAACTCTATTACAGAGCTACAGTATTGAAAACAGCTTGGTATTGGCATAAGAACAGAGAAGTCGACCTATGGAATCGAATCGAAGACCCGGATATTAACCCACAAACCTATGAGCACCTAATTTTTGACAAAGGAGCTAAAGGTATACAATGGAAGAAGGAAAGCATCTTTAACAAATGGTGCTGGCATAACTGGATGTCAACCTGTAGAAGGATGAAAGTAGATCCATACCTATCACCATGCACAAAACTCAGGTCCAAATGGATTAAAGACATCAACATTAATCCGTCCACTTTGAACCTGATAGAAGAGAAAGTGGGAAGTAGTCTACAAGATATAGGCACAGGAGGCCTCTTCCTAAGTAGGACCCCTGTAGTACAGACAATAAGAGAAACAATGAAAAAATGGTATCTACTGAAACTGAGAAGCTTCTGTAAAGCAAAGGACACTGTCAGTAAGACAAAAAGGCTGCCTTCTGACTGGGAGAAGATCTTCACCAACCCCTCATCAGACAAAGGTCTGATCTCCAAAATATACAAAGAACTCAAGAAACTAGGCACTAAATCTCTAAATAAACCAATTAAAAATGGGGCACTGAACTGAACAGAGAATTCACAACAGATGAACTTCGAATGGCCAGAAGACACTTAAGGTCATGCTCAACCTCCTTAGCGATTAGGGAAATGCAAATCAAAATCACTTTGAGATACCATCTTACACCTGTCAGAATAACTAAAGTCAAAAACACCAATGATAGCCTATGCTGGAGAGGATGTGGGGTGAGGGGAACACTCATCCATTGTTGGTGGGAATGCAAACTTGTGCAGCCACTGTGGAAATCAGTGTGGCGGTTTCTCAGGAAACTGGGAGTCAACCTCCCTCAGGACCCAGCATTTCCACTCTTGGTAATTTACCCTAGAGATTCCCTAGCATACAACAAAAGCATTTGTTCAACTATGTTCATAGCAGCACTATTTGTAATAGCCAGAACCTGGAAACAGCCGAGGTGCTCCTCAATAGAAGAATGGTTAAAAAAGGTGTGGAACATATACACGTTAGAGTTTTACTCAGTGGTAAAAAATAATGACATCTTGAATTTTGCATGCAAATGGATGGACATAGAAAACGCTTTATTGAGTGAGGTAAGCCAGACCCAAAAATAGGAACACGGTATGTATTCACTCATAAGTGGATTCTAACCATAATTTAAAGGTCTTTGAGCCTATTATTCGTGATCCTAGAGAAGCTAAATAAGAAGACGATCCTGATGAAGATTATTTAGCTATCCGCCAGGAGGTAGGAAATAGTCAAGAGTCCCAGGTAACCTTGGGTGCATGGGGGGTGGTGGGAGGGTTGTTGGAAGGGGAGAGGGTTAGAGAGAAGGGAGTAGGGGAGGAATGGATAAAGCTCGGTTGACCGGGATGGGGGGAAGGGAGGAAGGATGAATAAGGGATCAGGGAAGATTATATTTCAACTAAGGGAGTCATTTTAGGGTTTATAGGAAACTTGATTATATATGGGATCCCAGGTCCAAGGAGAAATCCCCAGATTGTTCTCTGGACAGAGGAGAGGGTGCCTGAACCGGCCTTGGCCCATAACCATACTGATGAATATTTTGCTTATCACCATAGATCCTTCATCTGGCGATGGATGGCGACACAGATGGAGATCCACATTGGAGCACTGGCCTTAGCCCCCCAAGATCCAAATGAGGAGCAGAAGGACGTAGAAAATGACGAAGGACTGCGAGGGATGCTATCACCCACTGATACAAGGGGTCGGATCTAATGAGAGTTTACCAAGGGCAGTTGGACTGCGACTGAACGAGCACGTGATCCAACCAGATTCTCGGAATGTGGCCGGATTCTCTGAATGTGGCTGGCCCGGAGTCTTTCTGAGAAGCCATGGACAATGATACTGGGACTAGTTTCCTCTGCATATACTGGATTTTTGGGATCCAGTCGGTTTGGATACTCACCTTCCTGGACCTGGAGGGAGGGGGGACGAACTTGGACTTCCCACAGGGCTGGAAACCCTGACTGCCCTTAGGGGCAAAGAGGGAGGAGGAGAGGGAAGGGGGGAGTGGGAGGGTGTTGGGAAGAGGGGCGTAAATGGAAACTTTTATAATTTAATAAAATTACTGTCAAAAAAAAACTTTTATTGTTTTTATCCAACTGTTGTTTTAACCCTTGGCATTCTTTAAGGGATTTATTGATTTCTTACAATTATTTCTTGTTGTGTTTCCCATAACAGATTTCTTCACTTCATTGTTTAATCTTCATCATAGAATTGGTTAAAGATCTTTTTCTTGTCTTCATGCTTTTTTGGAATACTCAGAACCTGAAGTAAGATAACTGAGTTCTGGTGGTTACATATTACAGTCTTGACTCTTGTTTTCTTATTCTATCTTCTAGGTATCTGGCTTTATTGTTCTAGGTGCTGGTTTGTGAGTTTGAGTTTTGTTGGTTTCTGTTTTGTCTCTGATCTTCTGCTCAGTGTATATTGTGGCTTGTCAGTGTGTTTCCATTCGAGTTGTTGGCTGGAATTATTACAGCAGGAGTGATCTTTGGTAGAGCATGAAGTCTCACCCTCTTTGAAGGCTGGGTCAAGGGAAATAAGAAGGCATAGACTGAGGCTAGAGTTGATGGTCACCAAGACTAGGAATATAAGAGTTTGGTAGGTGATCAACCTACCTGGACTATTGTTAGTATGCAAGTTTACTTTTATTTTATATGGATGGATACCCAAAGAGGCCAGAAGAGGGTGATTGACCTTTGAGCTGAAAATACAGGTGATTGTCAACAACCAGGTTGGTTCTGAAATGTAACCCAAGTGTGTTGGAAGAGCAGTCGGTGTTCTCTAGCTAATTTGTACAAGCTTATTCAGGAAAACAATGACTGCTCTGATTTGAATATGTTTCCTCCAAAACTTAGCTGTTGCCAAAGTCTTATTTATTAGGTGTTAAAATGTAAAAGTCTTGAAGGTATCATGTGAAAATAAATCTTCCTTTGCTATTAGGACAAAGGGTCTTATAGAAAAGGCTCTGTAGCAGAGCAGTGGTGGTACAAGCCTTTAATCCCTGCACTAGAGAGGCAGAGGGTGGTGGATCTCATATTCCAGGACTGGCTCCAAAGCAACACAGAGAAACCCTCTCTCAAAAACCAAGCAAACAAATAAAAAATCAGAAAAGGCTCTGTGGCCATGATCTGAGGGACAGCATAGGAGTGGGTATGAAAGGATTAAATTGAATGAGAAGATTATAATTTCAAAAATAAAACATAATGTGTTATAAAAAATGAGACTTAAATTAGCAATACTCAGCTCTGGGTTTTTTTTCAGCATTGTGCAACCACATAGTTCCAGCTCTTAGGATATTGCTTCATTAGATAATTAGCCATGGCCATGTTTTCTTGTGTTTATATCTGCTCCTGGCAGCATCAATAACTTCAAGAGAAAGGTGGGCATCAAAGAGGCTCTTTATGGAGTTGGTTAGCTATTTGGGCAAGAAACTGCTCTTGCCTCGACTGCTTGATGAACTGGACATGCAGGATCTGCAGAAAATGATGGTTTAACTTGTCTAAAGGTGAGATGATCTTTGGGGATTCCTGTCCCCATGAAAGAGTCTTCTAGACATTCTGCAGTACACAGAAGAAAATGACTGTCAAACTACCAATATAGGCAAACCAGTCTTTGAAATTTCCTGCTTCATGGAAAAGTCTACTGGATACTATGGGCCAGTAGGCTGACAGTGGATGCCACATCAGGACAGAAGAACTTTGGGTGACTGTCAGGGCAGCAAGATGTCTCTGTCAATTTTAGAGTTTTGGAAGTTGCTTACAATGTACTTCCTGTTTAATTAGGTAATATTATATCTTTCTGAACTCTTTGATTAAGATAATAATAGTTATGATTATAATTTTCCTTAATTATGAAAAGAGATAATATATATATAATTCTTGCTTGATAACTGTGTTATGTAATTTTACTATGTTAAAATTAAAACCTTCCTTTTTATTTAAACAGAAAAGGGAAGGTGGTGTGGGATTCCTCTCTCTATGCTATGAATAATATTGATTAATAAAGAAACTGTCTAAGGTCTTCATATTGAATAGAGGTAGGCAGGAATAGCTAAACTGAATGTTGGGAGAAAGGAGGCAGAGTAAGGAGAAGCCATGTAGTCCTGCAGAAGATGTCTACCAGAACATTAGCCGGGAAGCCACAGCAATGTGGTGATACACAGATTAATGGAGATGGGTTAAATTAATATGTAAGAGTTAGCTGATAAGAATTTAGAGCTAATATCCCAAGCAGTAATTTAATTAATACAATTTCTGTGTTGTTATTTTGTGTCTGAGCAGCCGGGAACCAACAAGTGGCTTTCTTCAACACCACAGCTTTCAGAAAATTAAAAAAAAAACACATTGTAGCTATAATACTCAGTTTTATATAAATTCTTATAGTATCTTAAAGGGAAGAAAAACTTGGGAACAGATTTTGGAAGAATGCCTGATCTCATAATCAGTATCTTATTTCCAGTGTTCTTCCAAATGTATCAAAAATAGTAAATACTGAATGATATGCTCCATGTCCAGGCAATTTACTATATAATTAAAATTTTATTATCATTAAAGTTATTAGTTTCTTTTTGGCATCTATTTGGACTAATCATATGTGTAGGTATGCATATGTGTGTGTATTTGTGTGTGTGTATTTTTGTGTGCGTGCCTGTGGATGCCACAGTGTGATATCAGGTTTTTTTTTCTATTTTCTTCCAATTTATTAGCTAAGATATGATCTCTCATTAAACCAGTGTTTGGAGATTATGCTGCTTACCTTGCTGCAAGGATTTTCTGTCTCCTGCTTTCAAGTCTGAAATTGATGGTAAGCAACACTGCTTGTCCAGCACATACTTGGTTTCTGAGGATGCGCACTCATGTTTTCATGCTTGTACAGCAATCACTACACCTGCTGAGGTATCTTCCCAATTCCATTGGAGATTTTTATGATGATTTGAAAGATATTTTATTATTAATCCAATTATAAATCTTATAATTATATAGTTTATACGCAGTCAGGTTTTTTCAATTTAAAAAGCTTGCTTTATTGATTATTTATGTGCCAAAGTTTATAATAGAGAATTTTTACTTGTTTAGATGAATAAAATATGTGATAGATTATAGTTGGTGAGCTATAGAAATTCACAGTTCTGATCCTCACTTTGCCCTAGGCAAGCTACAATCTGTTGATACATGTTACCACCCACATCAGTCACTTTGTGATTACATCACTGGTTTAGTACTCTTCAGAGTCACCACTTATATCTGTTATGTCATGAATGTGACAACTTGCTTGATAATCTTTCATTTCATGTGTTCTCCTTTATTCGGGTCAGTAGAATGTTGACATTGAGTTATCATGGCAAGAGGCATCTGGACTGCTACTTCATATTTCATAATGTTATTCTACAATCTTCTAAAAATGTTCAATTTTTTACTTCTGCATAATAACGGTAACTATAATAAGTGACATTATAAAAATGAATTTAAAATAACATAAGAGAGAAAGGTTAGTATTTTAGAAAATTATTACATTTAGTTTATTAAGTATAGTATAAACACCTTATATACTATATTAATGACTATATATTTCAGTGTATTAAGTGCATACCGTCATGATGTTCATGTCTATTAAAAATGTATGTATAACCAACAATGTACTTTATCACTAATATTTTTAGAATTGCCTTGAAGAAAGTATTAGCTGAATTAAAATATTTTTCTTCTATATAAAATATCTTTTTAAAAATGAATATTGTGGAATTGTAATGTAAACAAATTTAGAAACTTCAAGGAAAAAAAGCTCAGTAAAGATTTCATAGAAAAAGCTTTCATGATGAGTTAAACATTCAGTTGTAACTGCTAACTGCTGCTTTTCCTGAATATCTTGGATTGTCCTAGTCTTTATCTGTCCTTGAAGAAAAACAAGTTAAATCTAATTATCTAACAGGAAACTGTTCATTTTTACAGTCCATCTCTTGTTTCCCAGAAAAGACTGCAAAACTGCCATTTGAAATAAAAGTCTATTATTAGTGAAATAAAAATGACTTTATAAAAAATACCAGGTAAGTTTTGCTTTGTAGTTCCTAAGAATCAATTTGGAAATTTTCTTTTTAAATGCTAACTGTATATGTGATGCTGTCACTTCATTCTCCCAAGTTGCCTATACAATTTATTTCTAAACAGTTTGTCATTTTGTAACACCAGTGGACCTGGAACATTCTATGTAGACCAAACTACACATAAATTTACAGATATCTACTTGCCTATGTCTCTTAAATACTAGGATAAAGGTTTAAACCACCATGCTCCATAATACACAAATACTATGTGTTTCTGGGGGACAGGTAACTTTGTTTGATCTGCTGTTTCAGTATTTAGTAGAGGCTGGGCTGAAACATACATTTTCCTTCCCACCTCATTATTCTGAGTCTTGGGATAAAAACATGCCCTTGTACATGCAGAGAGAGCTGTGTTTGAAGACACAATCTTCTTCAAAAACTATATATTGCCATATGTCTGATGAATTCTGACCAATGATCATGAAAAGAGCTGGCACATTAATTGAAGGTAGGATGCTTTTCATGACAATAGTCAGATAGAGTTTATACTCAATTCAGTCATCCTGTATTTTTTAAAGATAAAATTAATGTACTGTTCTCTAGTATTCCTGTATGAATATTTCAGAAACTGACTGATCTATTACATGTAAGTGTACTAACTGAATATAAATATTAAATAAATCTAAGTTGTAGAGAAAAAAAGATTCTTTAATAAGATGAGGTCAGGTTAATTGCTGAAAAAAACTTGTGAAATATATTTCTTAGAATCAACAACAAGCCTTTTTTAATATCCTATTTTATTGTGTTTTAATTGTGCTTAGAGTTTAGAATATTTAAAATATAGCAATAAAAAGGAAAATAAAAATTTAATGTAATATGTCTGTTATCATATATGATTTGTTAAGTATGATAGTCAAAAAGAAATTTTAATATATAGCTAATGTTGCTCATGATATAAATTTGTTCACATGGATTAAGAAATTCAAAAAAATCAATTATTGAAAATATGGAAAGTATAAGAAGAAATTATCTTCCAAAACATTATTCTATTTTTTTCTGATTTCCAATAAGATTCCCTAACAATATGCCTTGGCTTCCACTCTTCATTTCTCCATAATATCCCACTTAGGCCTCTGTCTCTCAATTTACCAATCCATCAAATATACTCCTAAGATCATTGGTAGCTTTTAGCCCTCAGTTTCACTGGTGTAAAATCAGTATTTGGATTACACATTCTCAATTTTGTGAAATGTGTTCTTTACTATTTTTCATTTACAATGTGTGTTACTAAATGATAGTGAAAGATTCTGAAAAAAATCTCATTAGACAGTTTCAAAACTAAACAAGATTCTAAGATTTGTCATTTTTTAATTAATTACATACATTTAGATGAAATGGACCATTCACCTCTACTGGTCTCTTAATGCATTCAAGAGATAGAGTAAGTAGAAAAGACATTAATTTTCAAAATATACCCATTTTCAAAGGAGAAATAAAACAAGTAGAAGTATCTATAAACAGTAACTAAAATCATAGGCTGGGGAGCTGATCACCAGATATATCATTGTGACAAAAGTTTGATGACCTGAGCTCAGAACTCCTGAGCATATAAAAAAGTTGGGTGCATTAGAGTGTTTCTGAAATTCCACCAATACAAATAAATTGCATCAAGGCCTACTACATATGCATCTATGTTGCTCAGGGAAGAGTCTTCAGTATCTGACACACTGAAGAAAAACATGGAGCCTGTATACCAATCACTCAATTGACTTTTCCATCTGAAGGAGGGAAACATCATTCCCTGGAGTCAGTGAAAAAGGGAAACACACATGCGCGCACACACACACACACACACACACACACACACACACACACACACACAACATGTCAGGATCTCATATAAACTAATAATAAATGGTAGGCCTTCAGCAGGCCAGAAAAACAAGAGAAAATGGAGAGTAGGCAAACTTTGGGACAGACTAACAGATACATGAACATTTCACTGAGGGTTAAAGTTTATTTAGTTTTTCAAATTTTTCTTTGGTTCTTCTACCCCAATGTTTCTCTTCTTCTTCATTTTATTTTCCCTTAAAGCTTATATATTCCAATAAAATTATTAAAGCAAAATAAAAATTACAATGTGTTTATATTCTATTTCTGAAGTAAATGATATCAGTGAATACAAGTAAAAGCATATTTCTCATTTCCCTTACATAATTAAACATTTTACATTTTACAAGTGAAAACAACACATTTCCAAGGATCCTCATTACACTTATGTTATAAGGCATTTTACCTTTTACAAGAGAAAAACAAATTATCCCAAAGAACACTAATAAATTTTTTGTATGTATCTTAATTTATTTTATATTTCTGAAAAAAATATTATAAATAACACTTTGTCAAGGGCTGGGTTAAAAGTTACCCAGACTTTTGGGGAGTGCAAAACTTACCACAGGGTCACACCATACATCAAGGTCTCACTTGAGAGATTTATTAAATTAAAGTACAAAATAGCTGCCTCCTAGCAGGAAGCAGATATAACAGTGAGTCACACAGGATTGTGGTTTATAAAAGGTGAGTTGATTTATGAATACGTGGAGGTGGAACAACATAGCAGATGTGGCTGAGTCATGAGGTTTGAGGGGATGTGGGACAGGACACTCCATAAAACCTTGTTCCAGAGTTAAGCAAAGGTCATGGCCCTCCTAAGTTTCCATTTGCCCAGCATCACATGTTATGTGGAATATGAGTCATTTCTTATGAAAACATGATTTTTTGGTACCAGTATCCCTGATCACTAGGGTTGGTGACTTAAGATGCCCCACTTAAAAATTCTCATAGCTGAGAGAATCTCTGGAAAGTAAAAGACATTCAGACAACCCTTATAGCACCTGGACTAGGCTGAGATGCTCACTAAATAAGGCAATCAAATAGTTTAGTATTTTTAATGTAAAAAAATATTTTGTAGTGCCTAAGATACTAAATCATCTAAAATATACTATTAAGGATTGGGTTGTGACTTGACGGTAGAGCATTGGTCTTATGTACATAAGATTCTGTACAGCAAAGATACAAAATGCATTATTAAAAACTTATATAGTCAGTCATAAAACAGCCTGGTGAAGCTCAGAGTATACAAACAAAATGAAAGGCTTGAATGTAGGACACAGACTTTTAAGAAGGATGTATAAATACACACATACATGTGTATGTATGTGTGCATGTGTATTTATGTAAGTATGAAATAAAAGAACAAATTTAATGTTATTAAAATATGTGTGTTCCATTCTCTAATGCTAGCTACACACTTGGATAAAACGGAAAACTTTTTAAACATATAAGAAGTCAGGACCTCAAGAAATGGATCAGCTGTAAAGTGCACATGCTGCTATTGCAGGGGACACTAGTTTTGTTCCTAGAACCCACATCAGGAAGTTCACAAACACCTGTAATTTCAGATTCAGGGAACCTAATGTCTCTCTGGCTCCTGCAAATATTCACACTCATGTGCATATGTAGATGGAAGTTTCTGTCCTGCTGGGTCCCACAACCATTCAGTACCAAATAAACACACAGAGGCTTTTATTAATTATAAATTGTTTGGCCTATTAGCTCAGACTTCTTACTAACTAGCTCTTACAACTTAAATTAACCCACAATTCTTGTCTATGTTTAGCCACGAGGCGTGGGACCTTTTCTTTTTCTTTTTTTCATTTAAACATTGCCTATCCATTATTTCTAGTCTCTTCTTGGCTAACTCTCACATCTTGCTTTAACCCATATCAAGTAATCTGTGTATCACCATGGGGTTGTGGCTTACTGGGAAGATTCTAACCTAAGTCCATCTCAGGCCAGAGTTTCATGGCATCTGCCTGACTCTGCTTCTTTCTCCCAGAATTCTGTTCAGTCTACTCCTCCTATTTAAGCTGCTGTCCTATCAAAAGCCAAGGCAATTTCCTTATTTGATCAATGAAAGTAACATATATTAGTTATGTTATATGTTATATATGTATATATATATGTTATATATGTATATATAGTAACATCCAACTCTATTTCCCCTTTTTCTTTTTAAACAAAAAAGAAAGGCTTTCACTTTAACATAGTAAAATTACATATAACAAAACAGTTATCAAACAAGAATTATAATTACAATATTTATATCTATTTTATCTTTTATCATACCTAAGGAAAACTATAACTATTTATCTATTATTCAACTCCATCAAAGACTCCTGAAGGATATAATATTACCTAAATTAACAAGAAGTAAGCAATTTCCAAAACTCTTGAAATGACAGAGACATCTTGCTGCCTGGACAGTCATCCAAAGATTTTTTGTACCATTGGGTCATCCATCTTTTGCTTTCAGACCCATAGTGTCCAGCAGACATTTCTATGAAGCAGAAAAATTCAAAGACAGTTCAGTCACTTTTATCTGTGTCCTATACAATGTCTCACAGACTCTTTCATGAAGCAGAAATGCTGAAAGACCATCTCAACTTTAGGCAAGTTCAGCAGTCCTCTCTCTGAAGATTCTTTTTTTAAAAAAATATTTTAGTTTATTTATTTTTTATTTATTAAAAATTTCCACCTCCTCCCCGCCTCCCTTTTCCCTCCCCCTGTCCATCTCCCCCTCCCTCTCTAGCCTTAAGAGCAGTAAGGGTTCCCTGCCTTGTGGGAAGTCCAAGGTCCTTCCCCTTCCATCCAGATCTATAAAGGTGAGCATCCAAACAAACCAGGCTTCCACAAAGTCAGTTCATGCAGTAGACTAAAAATCCAGTGCCATTGTCCTTGGCTTCTCAGTCAGCCTTCATTGCCAGCCACATTCAGAGTGTCCATTTTGATCACATGCTCCATCACACCCAGTCAAGCTGGCCTTCGTGAGTTCCCATTAGATCAGTCCTACTATCTCAGTAGGTGGACACAGCCCTCGTGATCCTGACTTCCTTCATGTTCTCCTTCCTTCTGCTCCTTATTTGGACCTTGAGAGCTAAGTCCAGTGCTCCAATGTGCACCTCTGTCTCTATCTCCATATATCGCCAGATGAAGGTTTAATGGTGGTATGCAAGATATTCATCAGTGTGGCTATGGGACAAGGCCAGTTCAGGCACCCTCTCCTCTGCTGCCCAAGGAACAATCTGGGGACCTCTCCTTGGACCTGAGTACCTCTCTAGAGACAAGTCTACCTTCGGACTGGGAGGTATCTTCACCAACCCCTCATCAGACAAAGGTCTGATCTCCAAGATATACAAAGAACTCAAGAAACTAGACACTAAAACTCTAATTAACCCAATTAAAACATGGGGTACTGAACTGAACAGAGAATTCTCAATAGAAGAACTTCGAATGGCCAAAAGACACTTAAGGTCATGCTCAACCTCCTTAGCGATTAGGGAAATGCAAATCAAAACTACTTTGGGATACCATATTACAGCTGTCAGAATAGCTAAACTTAAAAACACCAATGATAGCCTGTGATGGATAGGATGTGGAGTGAAGGGAACACTCATCCATTGTTGGTGGGAATGCAAACTTGTGCAGCCACTGTGGAAATCAGTGTGATGGTTTCTCAGGAAACTGGGAGACAACCTACCTCAGGACCCAGCAATTCCTCTCTTGGGAATATACCCAAGAGATTCCCTAGCATACAACAAAAGCATTTGTTCAACTATGTTCATAGCAGCACTATTTGTAATAGCCAGAACCTGGAAACAACCTAGGTGCTTGGTACCTTTTCTCAGTAAGGCATTCTAATCTTCCTTCCTCTGCATTTGGTTGTTGACTGTCTCTCTGCCTTTCCTCTTCCCAGAATTCTCCTAGTCTGGTTGCTCCACCTATACTTCCTCACTAGCTACTGGTCAATCTGTGTTTTATTAAACCAATATGAGAGACAAATCATTATCCCACAACAGGCATATATACACATTCTGACACATACACATAATTGAAAATAAATTAAATCTGTTATGTTGAATCAATAGGTAAAAGAACTATCATTGGTAAAATATTGACTTCATACATTTCCTTTTAAAAAGTTTTCTGAGCTTGGAGGTGGTGGTGCAAAACTTTAATCCCAGAACTTGGGAACCAGAGGCAGGAGAATATCTGAGTTTGAGGCCAGCCTGGTGTACAAAAGCAAGTTCCAGGACAGGAACCAAAGCTACAGAGAAAATTTGTCTTGAAAAAAATAAAAACAAAAAGAATAAGATAAAAAGCTGTTAAATTTTTGAAATTTGTGCTATAAAAATTATAATTAAATTATGGCTATAACTGATTATTGCAGCTAATTTTTAGTACACATCAACAGCATGAGAAACAACACCCTTCAACACACATGAACCCATACATTTATTTGAGGTGAGAAGCAAGCTATATATGCTCACTGAATCTAACCAGGATAAATTTATTTTTTATTATAAAACCATACTTTCTATGTTAAAAATAAAAAAACAAACAGCAGTATTAGGAAATTAGTATCAGTCAGTAGTCCACACATGACTAATGAGTTTATTTGCTGTTCCTTACAATTAGTTATTTCTATATAATATTAATGTTTACATTTACTAAAATTATAGTAATCATAGACTATTTATTCAGTTATTGATTAGAAGTTTAGTTGTTCTCATTCTGTGTTAAATGTGAAGAAGAATTTCAGGGGAAATGCCCTCATTTCTTTTGAATACGTGATTAGGTGCTGAACTGGTGTGCATCCACATATTCATTTAAATTTGCAGAGATCTTTGAAACACTTAAAGTGGTAAAGGTTGCTTTTACTTCAAATGCCACGTACCCATCGTTAGCCTTGGTTGCATTATTTTAATTGTGGAATTTCTTATGTATGTGAAAACATTTTATAATCTGAATTCAAATAGGACAAATGATGTGGATTTTTCTATCTGCTTATTGTCCCTTTGGTAAAGTGCTTGCTTAGATTTTCTTCACATTCAAATGCCTGTCTAATTTTTCACTGAATTACATTTTTTATAAGCATAGAATTAGAATTATTTGCTAAATAATATATAGCAGAAAGTTTTTCTCTCTCATTTGGTGGCTTGAACTTGAAAGTGTTTTGTTTTGATTTGCTTTGTTTTCCCTAAGATTTTATTACTCTTTTTTATTTTTGTGACTTTTCTTTCACATTATCAAGTTTATTAATTACTTCCTCCCAAATGTCCTTTCTCTTCCAAAGCCATTCAGTAAATTTTATTTTAAATACAATCCTTGCTTTTCAGTTGAAATATTTTGTCTCCTAATATGTCCTGCTTATATTTTAAACTTAATCAATGATACATTCATTGTAAGACTATTTTATAACATGATGAGAATGTTTTTATACTCTGCCTTAGAAATTGTTTCCTGAGAATTCCTATGAATTCATTTGCATCTCTCTTTCTCTGAAAATGATCACATATTCCTGGCTCTTTATGCAACACTTATTGTAATTTACACTCGACCTATTGTGTTCTTACATTGTGTGTTCTCTGGGTTCTGTTATATTTCTCTGAGAAATATCAGCAGTTGTTTTAACAGGCAATTCATTTGATTTGACAGTAGATATTGCTTTCCAGAGGTCTTGTCTTTGCTCTAGGCATCCATGATTTAGAGATAAACTAGGAAGTTGTACTAAGTTTATACTCAGGTATAGGAGTCAACTTTCTCTTACTCTCTCCTTGCTGGTGTTTCCCTATACATCCTGCTTTAGAGGAATTCTTCCCTTCAGAACAATGGCTAGCTGGCATTCATGGCTGTTCTAAGTGACTAAATTGGGAGTCATTAGCTTCTGTTCATTCTGCAGACTCTCTTTTGTTCTTTTGAGAGGCACTATCAGAGTTAATGAAAACTTCAGAGAAGCATTGACTCATTAGCAATTGTAATTGTATACTAATATAAAAGTTACAGGTAAGTTACATCTTATTTAATTGTTGGAGGACTTTATTGATTTCCTTTTCTTCTTGAAATTTATTTTGATACTTTTTCGATGAACTTTTATCAAAACTTATTCCCAAAATTTTGTTTAAAATATACTCTTATCTATTTTGCTTTGTAGGGGTGGTTCTCAACTTGCCATGGTTTTGCCCCAAAAGATATTGGCAATGTCTACAGACAGGTTTTGGTTGTTAAGACTATGGGTTGGTCCTGGCATCTAGTGGGTAGAAGTCATGGGTGCTGTTAAGCCTTTTCAGATGCCTGGCACACAGGAATCAAGAGCTCATGTGGCATCCCCTCACTGAATCTGAACACCATTGATTTCTTTTATGTCTTATTAATCAATCTATCTAAAGATTCACCAATTGTGTTGTTCCTTTGGAAGAAGCAACTATTTACTACATTTCCTCTAGTTTTCATTGGTACAAGATTAGAGAATTATTTTCTTTCTACCCTTATCAGAGTCATAAATGTGTCTTTATGAATGTTATGCCTATGGCACATTTTTTTCATGCAATTGAAAAAAGTATGAAATGCCTTGTGATTGTTTTGTTGTTGTTGTTTTAGTTTTTTGTTTTGTTTTTGCCCATGGATTTTCTATTATTATTATTATTATTACTATTAAAATTTTCCATCTCCTCCCCTCCTCCCAATTCTCTCCCTTTCCCCCACTCCCCATCCCTCTCCTTCTCCAAGTCAAAGAGAAGTCAGGGTTCCCTACCCTATGGGAAGTTCAAGGTCCTCCCCATTTCCTTTAGGTCGAGGAAGGTAGGCATCCAAACAGACAAGGCTCCCTCAAAGCCCGTCCATGCAGTAGAATCAAAGCCCAACGCCATTGTCCTTGGCTTCTCAGTCAGCCTCCATCATCAGCCACATTCAGAGAGTCTGGTTTGATCACATGCTCCATCAGTCCCAGTCCAGCTGGCCTTGGTGAGCTCCCATTAGATCAGTCCCACCATCTCAGTGGATGGACACACCCCTCACGGTCCTGACTTCCTTGCTCATGTTCTCCCTCCTTCTGCTCCTCTATTGGACCTTGGGAGCTAAGTCCAATGCTCCAATGTGGGTCTCTGTCTCTATCTCCATCCATCCCCAGATGAAGGTTCCCTCGTGGTCCTAACTTCCTTGCTCATGTTTTCCCTCCTTCTGCTCCTCGTTTGGACCTTGGGAGCTAAGTCCAGTGCGCCAATGTGCACCTCTGTCTCTATCTCCATATATCGCCAGATGAAGGTTCCCTCGTGGTTCTGACTTCCTTGCTCATGTTTTCTATCCTTCTGCTCCTTATTTGGACCTTGAGAGCTAAGTCCAGTGCTCCAATGTGCACCTCTGTCTCTATCTCCATATATCGCCAGATGAAGGTTTAATGGTGGTATGCAAGATATTCATCAGTGTGGCTATGGGACAAGGCCAGTTTAGGCATCCTCTCCTCTGCTGCCCAAGGAACAATATGGGGACCTCCCCTTGTACCTGGGAACTCCTCTAAATATAAGTCTTTTGCAAACCCTAAAAATGGCTCCTTTAATTAAGGTATGTATTTCCCTGTTCCCATATCCACCCTTCCTCCAACCCACCCATTCCTTTCCCCCAAGTTTTCCCGAATCCTCCCCTTCTCCCTTCCCTCTACCCATCTCCACTTACATCCACCCCCCAAAACCACCCCCCCCCCCCGTGAACCCAAGTTTTGCCTGGCAATCTTGTCTACTTGCAATATCCTGGAGGATAGCAATACGAATTTCTTTAGGTTCATCTTCTTATTTAGCTTCTCTAGGGTCAGAAATTATAGGCTCAAAGCCCTTTAATTGTGGCTAGAAACCACTTATGAGTGAGTACATACCATATTCCTCATTGGGTCTGAATTACTTCACTCAGTAAAGCATTTTCTATTTCCATTCATTTGCATGCAAAATTAAAGATATCATTGTTTTTTACCGCTGAGTAAAACTCTAATGTGTATATGTTCCACACCTTCTTTAACCATTCTTCTATTGAGGGGCACCTAGGTTGTTTCCAGGTTCTGGCTATTGCAAATAGTGCCGCTATGAACATAGTTGAACAAATGCTTTTGTAATATGACAGGGCATCTCTTGGGTATATTCCTATGAGTGGAATTGCCGGGTCCTAGGCAGGTCTATTCCCAGTTTCCTAAGAAACCGCCATACTGATTTCCAAAGTAGCTATACAAGCTTGCAATTCCACCAAAAATGGATGAGTGTTCCCGTTACTCCTCATCTTCTCCAGCTTAGGCTGTCATTGGTGTTTTTGATTTTAACCATTCTGACGGGTGTAAGATGGTATCTCAAAGTTGTTTTCATTTTCATTTCCCTGATCACTAAGGAGGTTGAGCTTGACCTTAAGTGTCTTTTGGTCATTCAAAGTTCATCTGTTGAGAATTCTCTGTTCAATTCAGTACTCCATTTCTTTAATTGTGTTAATTAGAGTTTTAGTGTCTAGTTTCTTGAGTTTTTTGTATATTTTGGAGATCAGACCTTTATATGATGAGGGGTTGGTGACAACCTTCTCCAAATCAGTAGGTTGCCTTTTTGTCTTGCTGACAGTGTCCTTTGCTTTACCAAAGCTTCTCAGTTTCAGGAGGTCCCATTTATTCATTATTGCTCTTATTGTCTGTGCTACTGGGGTTCTACCTATGAAGTGGTCTCCTGTGCCCATGTCTTGTACACTACATCCCACTTTCTCTTCTATCAGGTTCAATGTGATGAGATTAATATTGAGGTCTTTAATCCATTTGGACTTGAGTTTTGTGCATGCTGATAGATATGGATCTACCTTCATTCTTCTACAGGTTGACATATAAATAAGCCAGCACCATTTGTTAAATATGCTTTCTTTTTCCATTGTACACTTTTAGCTCCTTTGACAAAAATCAAGTGTTCATAAGTTTGTGGATTAATATCTGGGTCTTCTATACGATTCCATAGGTCGACTTCTCTGTACTTATGCAAACACCAAGTTGTTTTCAATACTGTAGCTCTGAAATAGAGTTTGAAGTCAGGGATGGTAATGCCTCCATAAGTTCCTTTATTGTATAAGATTGTTTTGGCTATCCTGGGTTTTTTGTTTTGTCATATGAAATTGATTATTGTTCTCTCTAGGTCTGTGAAGAATTTTGATGGGGATTGCATTGAATCTATAGATTGCTTTTGGTAGAATTGCCATTTTTACTATGTTGATCTTCCCAATCCAAGAGCAAGAGAGATCCGTCAATTTACTGGTATCCTCTTCAATTTCTTTCTTCAGAGACTTAAAATTCTTGTCAAATAGCTCTTTAACTTCCTTGGTTAGAATTACCCCAAGATACTTTATGCTATTTGTGGCTATCGTTAAGGGTGATGCTTCTGTGATTTCCCTCCCTGCTTCTTTATCCTTTGTGTATAGGAGGGCAACTGATTTTTTGGAGTTGATATTGTATCCTGCCACACTGCTAAAGGTGTTTATCAGCTGTAGGAGTTCTTTGGTAGAGTTTTTGTTGTCGCTTATGTACACTATCATATCATCTGCATATAAAGAAAGTTTAACTTCATCCTATCCAATTTGAATCCTTTAATCCCCTTATGTTGTCTTATTGCTATTGCTAGAACTTCAAGCACTATATTGAAGAGGTATGGAGAGAGTGGACAGCCTTGTCGTGTTCCAGATTTTAGTGGAATGAATTTGAGATTCTCTCCATTCAATTTGATTTTAGCTGTCAGCTTGCTGTAAATAGCTTTTATTGTATTTACATATGATCTTGTATCCCCAATCTCTCCAACACCTTTATCATAAAAGGGTGTTCAATTTTGTCAAATGCTTTTTCAGCTTCTAATGAAATGAACAAATGTTTTTTTCCTTCAGTTTATTTATATGATGGATTACATTAATAGATTTGCGTATGTTGCACCAGCCCAGCATCTCCGGGATGAAGGCTACTTGATCATGAAGGATAATTTTCTAATGTGTTCTTGGATTCGGTTTGCCAGTATTTTATTGAGAATTTTCGCGTCGATGTTCATGAGTGAGATTGGCCTGTAATTCTCTTTCTTGGTTGTGTCTTTGTGTGGTTTTGGTATCAGGGTAGCTGTACCTTCATAAAAAGAGTTTGGAAATAACTCTTCTGTTTGTATATTGTGAAATACATTAAGGAGTATAGGTATTACCTCTTCTTTGAATTCTCTTCTGGTAGAATTCTGCATTGCAATCATCTGTTCCTGGGCTTTTTTTGGTAGAGAGGTTTTTGATAACAGCTTCTCTTTCTTCGCGACTAACAGGTCTATTTAGATTGTTCACCTGGTCTTGAATTAACTTTGGTAAATGGTACTTCTCTAAAAACAAGTCCATTTCTTGTATGTTTTCCAACTTCATGGCATATAAGCTTTTGTAGTAAAATCTAATGATTCTCCGAATTTCCTCTGTGTCTGTGGTTATGTCCCCCTTTTCATTTCTGATCTTATTAATTTGAGTGTTCTCTCTCTGCCATTTGATTAGTTTGGCTAGGGGTTTGTCAATCTTGTTGATGTTCTCCAAGAACCAACTTTTTGTTTCGTTGATTCTTTGGATTGTTTTCTGTATTTCTATTTTGTTGATTTCAGCCCTCAGTTTGATTATTTCCAGTCTTCTACTCCTCCTGGGTGAGTCTGCTTCTTTTATTTGCAGAGCTTTTAGGTGTGCTGTTATGTCTCCAATGTGTGCTTTCTCCGTTTTCTTCAATTGGGCACTTAGTGCTGTGAACTTTCCTCTTAGCACTGCTCTCATTGAGCCCCATAGGTTTGAGTATGCTGTGTCTTTATTTTCATTAAATTCAAGGAAGACTTTACTTTCTTTATTTATTTTGTCCTTGACCCAGGGGTGATTCAGTAGTTGACTGCTCAGCATCCATGAGTTTGTAGGCTTTCTGGGGGTAGCATTGTTGTTTAATTCTAAATTTTTCCCATGGTGATCCGACAAGACACAGGTGTTCACTAATATTTTTTTGTATCTGTGGAAGTTTACTTTGTTACCGAGTATGTGGTCAATTTTCGAGAAGGTTCCATGAGCTGCAGAGAAGAAGGTATATATACTCTTTCCTACATGGGTGAAATGTTCTATAGATGCCTGTTGAGTTCATTTGATTCATTATTTCGATTAATTTTCTTTTTTCTTTGTTAGGTTTCTGAGTGTTTGACCAGTCCATTGGTGAGAGAAGTGTGTTGAACTCTCCTACTATTAGTGTGTGTAGTTTGATGACTACCTTGAGTTCTAGAAGTTTTTCTTTTACATATGTGTGTGATTTTATATTAGGGGCATAGATATTCAGGATTGAGACTTCTTCCTGATGAATTGTTCCTGTTATGAGTATGAAATGTCCATCTCCATCCCTTCTGATTGATTTTAGTTTGAAGTCGATTTTGGTAGATTTTAGAATGGCCACACCCACTTGTTTCTTAGGTCCGTTTGCTTGGAAAACCTTTTCCTAACCCTTTACTCTGAGTAGGTGTCTGTCTTTGTGGTTGAGGTGTGTTTCTTGTAAAGAGCAGAATGTTAGATACTGTTTTCGTATCCAATCTCTTAGTTTGTACCTTTTTATAGGTGAGTTTAGTCCATTAATATTAAATGATATTAATGACCAGCGGTCACTGACCCCGGTTATTTTTTTATTTATATTTTTTGTGTGTAGTAGAGTTTGTGTTTTTCTTCTTTGAGTTGAGCTTGTGAAGGGTTGCAAGATGTCTGAGTTATTGTAGGCAGTGTTAGAAATGTTAGATTCCTTGGGTTGCGATTTTCCTTCTATTACTTTCTGTAAGGCTGGATTTGTAGCTATGTATTGTTTAAATTTGTTTTTATCCTTGAATATTTTGTTTTCTCCAGTGATAGTAAATGATAGCTTGGTTGGCTATAGTAGTTTGTCTTGCATCCATGGTCTCTTAGTTCCTGCAGTACCTCTATCCAGGATCTTCTGGCTTTCATGGTTTCCATAGAGAAGTCCTGTACAAGTCTGATAGGTTTACCTTTATAAGTTACTTAACCCTTTTCCTTTTCAGCTCTTAATATTCTTTCTTTAATCTGTATGTTTTATGTTTTGATTATTATATGGTGAAGGATTTTTTTTATCCAGTCTATTTGGTGTTCTGTATGCTTCTTGAACCTTCATAGGAATGTCATTCTTTAGGTTGGGAAAGTTTTCTTCTATAATTTTTTGATTATATTTTCTGGGCCTTTGATCCACAATTCTTCTCCTTCTTTTACTCCTATTATTCTTACGTTTGTTTTTTTTTTTTTATGTGTCCCAGATTTCTCGAATGTTTTGTGATGAGTATTTGTTAAATTTGCTGTTTTCTTTGATCAGAGCGTTTATTTTCTCTATGGCATCTTCAGAATCTGAGATTCTTTCTTCTATCTCTTCTATTCTATTGGTTAAGCTTGATTCTGTAGTCTCTGTTCATTTACCTAGATTTTCCATATTCAGCCGTCCCTCGGTTTGTGTTTTCTTCATTGCCTCTATTTCAGTTTTCAATTCTTGAACTGTTTCCATTACCTGTTTGATTGTTTTTTTCTTGGTTCCTCATGGTATCATTTATGGATTTACTCATTTCTTCAAACTCTTTGTTATACTTCTCATCCATTTCTTGAAGGGAGTTATTCATATCCTGTTTAAGGGACTCCATTGCTTTCATAATGGCACGTTTTCCAACTTCTTCTGGATTAGGGTGTTCAAGTCCTTTTGTTGTAGGGTCTCTGGGATCTGGTGTTTTTCATGTTGTTTTTCAGATTGTTGGAGGAATTCTTGCCTTGGCACCTGCCCATCTCTTGCTTCAAATGCTCTCTAATTGATCTTCTGGTACAGGGTCAAGTTCCCTTGTTGGGCAGGGAGGGACCTCACTGACAGAAGGCCTACCTTTCTGCAGGCAGGCTATTGAAACACATGAACTCCCTCCTGCTGGGTTGCACTTATCACCCAGTCCCAGTGCCCAAGCAGGCTGAGCTGGGGGATTTTATGTCCCCGAGAAAGGGAGAAATAAGGGAAGGGGTTCCTGGGTGAAAGCTGGGATAGGATAGGAGTCAAGATGCCTTAGCAGGGTGGGGCAGCCTCTGCAGAGTGACCAGGGAATCAAGGGTTTCTGGGTATGTCTGAGCTCCTCCTTGCCATGCTACTGCCACAGATCAGGAGCAAACTCACTCCTCTGATGGATATTTTGCTAGAGGATCAGTGCCCCTTGCTGGCTAGGAATTTTGCTGAGCTGACAAAAGCTATACAAGATTTTTAAAGAAGAAGTAATATCAATACTCTGCAAAGAGTTACACACAATTGAAATAAAAGGAACATTGTCAAACTTTTTTATGAGGCCCCAATTGCACTAATAATTAAACCACACAAAGATATTGCTTAGAAAGTGACTTGCAGATCAATTTAACTGATGAACATTGAAGCAAAAATATGCAATAAAATAATTTCAAACCAACTCGAAGAATACATTAGAAACATCATCCACCATGATCAAGTTGGCTTTATCACAGAGACACAGAGATGGGTCAACACATAAAATCTATCAATGTAATCCAGCATATAAACAAACTGAAAAAAAAACACATGATCATCTTATTGATGCTGAAAAATCTTTGACAAAATATCACATTCCTTCATGAAAAAAGTCTTGGAGACAGCAGAAATACAAGGAACATACCTAATCACAACAAAGGCAATATACAGCAAACCAACAGCTATCATTAAACTAAATGAGTAATTCAAAGGTATCTCACTGAAATAAGGAACATGATAAGGCTGTCCAGTCTCTCCATATCTATTAAATATTGTACTTGAATTTCGTTTTTATTATTTTATTTATTTATTAAAAATTTCCACCTCTTCCCAGCCTCCTTTTTCCCTCTCTCTGCCCACCTCCATCTCCCCACCTCCCCCTCCCTCTCTCGTCTTAAGAGCATTCAGGGTTCCCTGCCCCGTGGGAAGTCCAAGGTTCTCCCCACTCCTAACAAGAGAAATAAGACAACAAAAAGACAATGCAAATGCAAATTGAAAAGAACAAGTCAAACTTTCACTATTTGCTCATGATATGATTGTTTATATAATTGATCCCAGAAATTGTACCAAGGAACTTTAACAACTCATAAACACTTTCAGTAATTTAGCAGTATAGAAGATTAACTAAAGAAAATCAATATTCTTCCTTTACAGAGATGATAAATTGGTTAAGACAGAAATAAGAGAAACATCACTCTTCACAACAGCCACAAATAACATAAACTATCTTGAGGTAACACTAAGAAGTAGAAGACCCATATTACAAGAACATTAAATCTTTGAAGAATGAAATTTAGAAGATACTAGAAAATGGAAATCTCAATACCTTTTCCTGAAAAATCCCAGCAAAATTCTTCACAGACCTTGAAAGAACAATATTCAACTTCATATGGAAAAGAATAATCCCAGAGTAGCCAAGACAATCCTATAAAATAAAGGAACTTCTGGAGCCATCACAATCCCTGACTTCAAACCATACTACAGAAATACAGTATTGAAAACTGCCTGCAATTGTTATAAAAAAAAGACAGGAGGACCAATGGAACCAACTAAAGACATGGATATCAATCCACACACCTATGAACACATGATTTTTGACAAAGAAGCAAAAAATATAAAATGGAAGGAAGAAAGATATTCAACAAATGGTGTTGGCATAATTAGATATCAACATGTAGAAGAATGAAAATAGATTCATATCTACACCTTTCATAAAACTCAAGACCTTATTGATCAAAGGCTTCAACATAAAACCAACCACACTGAATTTCAGAAAAGAAAGTTGAAAGTACATTCGAATGCATTGGCACAGCGGACAAATTTCTAAATATAATATTAGTAGCACAAGAAACAATTAAAAACTGGGACCTCCTGAAACTGAGATGCTTCTTTAAAGAAAACAGTATGGGGAATAAGATAAAACAGCAGTCTACAGATATCTTCACCAACCCTACTTTGGACAGAGAGCTGATTTCCAAACTATAAAAAGAACTCAAGAAATTGGTCATCAAAAGAACAAATAATGAAAAAAAATTGTGATACAGACCTAAACAAAGAACTCTCAACTGATGAATTTAAAAGTATTGAAAGACACTTAAAGAAATGTTAAACATCCTTTATCATTAGAGAAATGCATATCAAAACAGCTCTGAAAGTTCATCTGTAAGAATAGTCAAGATCAAAAGCACTGATGACAACTTATCTTGGAGAGGATGTGGAGTAAAGGGAATGCTCTTCCATTGCTGGTGGGAGTGCAAACTGGCAAATCTACTTTGGATATCAGTATGGTGATTTCTCAAAAATATTAGGAAACAACCTACCTTGAGACCAAGCAATACCACTTTTGGGTATACACCCAGAGGATACTTAACCATATCTCAAGGGCATGTGCTCAATTATGTTCATAGCAACATTATTTGTCATAGCCAGAACCTAAAAATGGATCGAGAAAATGTGGTACATTTATACAATGGAATACTACACAGCGGAATAAAATAATGACGTCTGGAAATTTGATATCAAATGGATGAAAATAAAAAACGTTATATTGGCCCTTTTGTCTCCTGGGTCCTGGAAACACCAGCCATTCCTGATGCAGTGCTGAGAAGTTCTATCCATAGAGGTGAGTGGGTGCTCGCCTGGGTACTCTATCCCAGAAGAGAGCACAGCTCCTCCCCACTCAGATTCTGCGGCAGGGTCTTCGGTGTTCCACGGGACCCCTCCCTGCCCCCACTGCTGCCGCCCTTTTGTGTCCTGGGTCCTGGAAATATCACCTATCCCTGCTGTAGTGCTGAGGACTTCTATCCAGAGAGTGCTGAGGAGTTTCATCCAGAGAGGAGGAGATGGGCAGGCACCAATGCAAGAATTCCTCCAACAATCTGAAAGGCAACATGACATCTCCAGAATCCAGGGATCACGAAACTAGAAAAATTGAACACCCACTAAAGAAGAAATAGAAGAAACTGACTCTAGGCAGATCTTTATGAAAATAAAAGAGGAACTTAAACAGGAGGTGAAAATCTGCCATAAAGAAATGGAAGATAAGTATAACAAAAAGATTGAGGAAATGAGTAAAGAAATGGATGAGAAATATACCAAAATTTTGAAGAAATGAGTAAATCCGGAAATGAAATTCTGGGAAACCAATAAAAACAATCAAACATGTAATGGAAACAGTTCAAGATTTGAAAACTGAAATGGAGTCAATGAAGAAATCACAAGCCGAGGGCTGGCTAGCTATGGAAAATCTAGGTAAATGAACAGAGACTTCAGAAAAAAGCATAACCAACAAAATAAAAGAGATAGAAGAAAGAATCTCAGACTCTGAGGACACCATAGAGAAATTAAACGCTCTGACCAAAAAAAAAACAGCAAATCCAACAAATTCTCATCACAAAACATACAGGAAATGTGAGACACAATAAAAAAACCAAATCTAAGAATAATAGGGGTAGAAGAAGGAGAAGAATTGCAGACCAAAGGTCCAGAAAATATATTCAACAAAATTATAGAAGAAAACTTCCCCAACCAAAAGAATAATATCCCTATGAAGTTTCAAGAAGCATACAGAACACCAAAGAGGCTGGATCAAAAAAGAAAACATCCCTTCGCCATATAATAATCAAAACACAAAACATTCAGATTAAAGAGAGAATATTAAGAGCTGCAAAGGAAAAAGATCAAGTAACGTATAAAGGTAAACCTATCAGACTTACACCAGACTTCTCTATGGAAACCATGAAAGCCAAAAGGTGCTGGATAGAGGTACTGCAGAAACTAAGAGACCATGGATGCAAGCCCAGACTACTTTAACCAGAAAAGCTATCATTCACTATCAACGGAGAAAACAAAATATTCCAGGATAAAAAAAAAATTAAACAATACGTAGCTGCAAATCCAGCCTTACAGAAAGTATTAGGAGGCAAATTACAACTCAAGGAATCCAACATTCCTAACACCACCTACAATAACTCAGGCATCTAGCGACCCTTCACAAGCAGAACTCAAAGAAGGGAAAAACATTCACTTCACTCCCCCCCCCTCAGAAAAAAATAACCAGAATCAACAACCACTGGTCATTAATATCACTTAATATCAATGGACTCAATTCACCTATAAAAAGGCACAGACTTAGAGATTGGATACGAAAACAGGATCCAACGTTCTGCTGTTTACAAGAAACACACCTCAACCACAAAGACAGACATCTACTCAGAGTAAAGGGCTGGGAAAAGTATTTCCAAGCAAATGGACCTAAGAAACAAGCAAGTGTGGCCATTCTAATATCTAACAAAATTGACTTCAAACTAAAATCTATCAGAAGAGATAGAGATGGACATTTCATACTCATAACAGGAACAATTCATCAGGAGGAAGTCTCAATACTGAATATCTATGCCCCTAATATAAAGGCACCCACTTATGTAAAAGAAACACTTCTAGAACTCAAGGTAGTCATCAAACCACACACACTAATAGTAGGAGACTTCAACACACCTCTCTCACCAATGGACAGATCAATCAGACAGAAACCCAACAGAGAAATAAGAGAATTATTCGAGGTATTGAATCATACGTACTTAACAGATATCCATAGAACATTCTAACCAAATAGGAAAGAATATACCTTCTTCTCTGCAGTCCATGGAACCTTCTCAAAAATTGACCACATACTTGGTAACAAAGCAAGCTTCCACAGATACAAAAAATATTAGTAACCACCTGTGTCTTGTCAGGACCATGGATTAAGTTAGAATTCAACAACAATGCTACCCCCAGGAAGCCAACAAACTCATGGAAGTTGAAATGTCAACTATTAAATCACCCCTGGGTCAAGAAAGAAATAAAGAAAGAAATTAAAGTCTTCCTTGAATTTAATGAAAATAAAGACACAACATACTCAAACCTATGGGACACTATGAAAGCAGTGCTAAGAGGAAAGTTCATAGCAGTAAGTGCCCAATTAAAGAAAACGGAGAAAGCACACATTGGAGACATAACAGCACACCTAAAAGCTCTGCAAATAAAAGAAGCAGACTCACCCAGGAGGAGTAGAAGACTGGAAATAATCAAACTGAGGGCTGAATTCAACAAAATAGAAACACAGAAAACAACCCAAAGAATCAAAGAAACAAAAAGCTGGTTCTTGGAGAAAATCAACAAGATTGACAAACCCCTAGCCAAACTAATCAAATGGCACAGAGAGAACATGCAAATTAATAGGATCAGAAATGAAAAGGGGGACATAACCACAGACACAGAGGAAATTCAGAGAATCATTAGATCTTACGACGAAAGTTTATATGCCACAAAGTTGGAAAATTTTAAAGAAATGAACATTTTTTTTTAGTTTACTATCATATACCAAAGTTGAACCAAGAACAGGTGAACAATCTAAATAGACCTGTTAATCGTGAAGAATTAGAAGCTGTTATCCTAAATCTCCCTACCAAAAAAGTCCAGAACCAGAAGGTTTCAATGCAGAATTCTACCAGAACTTCCAGGAAGAACTAATACCTATACTCCTTAATGTATTCCACAATATAGAAACAGAAAAGTCATTGCCAAACTCCTTTTATGAAGGTACAGTTACCCTGAGACCAAAACCACACAAAGACAAAACCAAGAAAGAGAATTACAGGCCAATCTCACTCATGAACATCGACGCGAAAATTCTCAATAAAATACTGGCAAACCGAATCCAAGAACTCATTTGAAAAATTTTCCACTATGATCAAGTAGGCTTCATTCCAGAGATGCAGGACCGATTCAACACACGCAAATCTATCAATGCAAACCATCATATAAATGAACTGAAAGAAAAAAACCATATGATCATTTCATTGGATGCTGAAAAAGCATTTGACAAAATTCAACACCCATTTATGATAAAGGTGTTGGAGAGACTGGTGATACAAGGATCATACCTAAATATAATAAAAGCAATATACAGCAACCCGACAGCTAACATCAAATTGAATGGAGAGAAATTCAAAGCCTTTCCGCAAAAATCAGGAACATGACTAGGCTGTCCCCTCTCTCCATACCTCTTCAATATAGTGCTTGAAGTTCTAGCAATAGCAATAAGACAACATAAGGAGATCAAGGGGATTCAAATTGAAAAGGATGAAGTTAAACTTTCGTTATTTGCAGACAATATGATAGTGTATATAAGCGACCCCAAAAACTCTACCAAAGAACTCCTACAGCTGATAAACACCTTTAGTAATGTGGCAGGATACAAGATCAACTTCAAAAAATCAGTTGCCCTCCTATACACAAAGGATAAAGAAGCAGAGAGAGAAATCAGAGAAACATCACCTTTCACGATAGCCACAAATAGCATAAAATATCTTGGGGTAACTCTAACCAAGGAAGTGAAAGACCTATTTGACAAGAACTTTAAGTCTTTGAAGAAAGAAATTGAGGAGGAGACCAGAAAATGGAAAGACCTCCCTTGCTCTTGGATTGGGAGAATCAACATAGTAAAAATGGCAATTCTACCAAAAGCAATCTATAGATTCAATGCAATCCCCATCAAAATCCCATCAAACTTCTTCACAGACCTTGAGAGAACAATAATCAAGTTTATATGGAAAAACAAAAAACCCAGGATAGCCAAAACAATCTTATACAATAAAGGAACTTCTGGAGGAATTACCATCCCTGACTTCAAACTCTATTACAGAGCTACAGTATTGAAAATAGCTTGGTATTGGCATAACAGCAGAGAAGTCGACCTATGGAATCGAATAGAAGACCCGGATATTAACCCACAAACCTATGAACACCTAATTTTCGACAAGGGAGCTAAAGGTATACAAAGGAAGAAGGAAAGCATCATTAACAAATGGTGCTGGCATAACTGGATGTCAACCTGTAGAAGAATGAAAGTAGATTCATATCTATCACCATGCACAAAACTCAAGTCCAAATGGATTAAAGACATCAACATTAATCCGTCCACTTTGAACCTGATAGAAGAGAAATTGGGAAATAGTCTACAAGATATAGGCAGAGGAGGCCAGGTCCTAAGTAGAACCCCAGTAGCACAAAACTGAGACGCTTCGGTAAAGCAAAGGACACTCTCAGTAAGACAAAAAGGTTACCTTCGAACTGGGAAAAGATCTTCACCAACCCCTCATCAGACAAAGGTCTGATCTCCAAAATATACAAAGAACTCAAGAAACTAGACACTAAAACTCTAATTAACCCAATTAAAAAATGGGGTACTGAACTGAACAGAGAATTCACAACAGATGAACTTCTAATGGCCAGAAGACACTTAAGGACATGCTCAGCCTCCTTAGGGATCAGGGAAATGCAAATCAAACCACTTTGAGATACCATCTTACACCTGTCAGAAACAGCTAAACTCAAAAACACCAATGATAGCCTATGCTGGAGAGGATGTGGAGTGAGGGAAACACTCATCCATTGTTGGTGGGAATGCAAACTTGTGCAGCCACTGAGGAAATCAGTGTGGCGGTTTCTCAGAAAACTGGGAGTCAACCTCCCTCACGACCCAGCAATTCCACTCTTGGGAATATACCCAAGAGATGCCCTATCATACTACAAAAGTATATGTTCAACTATATTCATAGCTGCATTATTTGTAATAGCCAGAACCTCGAAACACCCTAGGTGCCCCTCAATAGAAGAATGGTTATAAAAGGTGTGGAACATATACACATTAGAGTTTTACTCAGCGGTAAAAAACAATGACATCTTGAATTTTGCATGCAAATGGGTGAAAATAGAAAACGCTTTATTGAATGAGGTAACCCAGACCCAAAAAGAGGAATATGGTATGTACTCACTCATAAGTGTATTCTAACCAAAATTAAAGGTCTTTGGGTCTATAATTTGTGATCCTAGAGAAGCTGAATAAGAAGGTGAACCTGAAGAAAATCATATAGTTATCCTTCTGGATATTAGAAGTAGGTAAGATTGCCATGCAAACATGGGTGCATGGGGTGTGGTGGGGTGGAAGTACAGGGAGATGGTTAGGGAGAGTGGAAAGGGGGAGGATTGGGGATGGCTTGGGGGAATGGGAGGGGGAGGGAGGAAGAATGGTTATGGGAGCAAGGAATTTTATATCTCAACTAAGGGAGCCATTTTAGGGTATGCAAGAGACTTGATTCTGGAGGGGTTCCCAGGCCCAAGGAGAGGTCTCCAGATTGTACTCTGGGCAGCAGAGGAGAGGGTACCTGATCTGGCCTTGGCCCATAACCATACTGATGAATATTTTGCATATTACCACAGAACCTTCATATGGCGATGGATGGAGATAGAGACAGAGACACATATTGGAACACTGGACTTAACTCCCTACGCCCAAATGAGAAGCAGAGGGAGGGAGATCGTGAGCAAGGAAAGCAAAATCAGAGAGGGCCTTCATCTGACGATGGATGTAGATAGAGACGGAGACCCACATTGGAGCACTGAAAGTCAGGACCGCGAAGGGTGCGTTCACCCACTGATACAAGGGGACTGATCGAATGAGAACTCACCAAGGCCAGCTGGACTGGGACTGAACGAGCATTTGATCCAACCGGATTCTCTGAATGTGACTGACATGGGGGCTGACTGAGCCCCCGAGGTCCAAATGAAGACTGAGAAGCCATTGACAATGGCACTGGGTCTTGTTTCGTCTGCATGGACTGGCTTTTTGGGATCCTGGCCTGTTTGGATGCTCACCTTCCTGGACCTGGAGGGAGGGGGAAGGGACTTGGATTTCCCACAGGGCAGGAAACCCTGACTGCTCTTGGGAATGGTGAGGGAGGAAGAGAGGGAGTGGGGGGAGTGGGGGGATCGGGAAGCTATTGGGAGGAGGGGAAGAAGTGGAAAGAGTGTTTTCAGATACTTGAATAAACAAGTCTAACGGAAAAAAATACAAAAACATTATATTGTTTGAGGTAGCCTAGTCCCAGAAAGACAAATATAATATGCTTTCACTCAAACATAGCTTTTATACATAAAACAAATAAAAACCAACCTACAATTCACAAACCCAGAGAATCTGTACAACAATGAGGGCCATAAAAGAGGTATACATGGATCTAATCTATATGGCTAGTAGAAAAAGACAATATCTCCTGAGTAAATTGGAAGCCTGGGGATCATGGGAAATGGTAGAATGTGAGGTGGACAAAAGGGGAAGGGAGTAGAAAAAAACATACTGCTCAGTAAAAACAATTTTAAAAAGAAAAGGAAAAAAGAATTGAAGAAAACAATATTTCAACTGCTTTCTATTTACTTTTAGTGTATCTGTCAAAGTGCAACATGCTTTAGCTTTTTAATATTTTATACATTTTTATTTTCTTTGCTATGTCAAGTTGTAGTTACAAGCAACTAAGGTTCATCTAATCCTAATAGTTCAAGAACCCCTATTACAGGACAAGTTTGAGATTGAAAACTGGAGTATGTAAGCCTTGTGTAGAGATTTTATTGCCCATTTTGCATTGTCTAGGAGATGAGTGATGGCTTGTCTAATAACTGTCTCTATTGCTACAAATTCTCCTTATAATAGAACTGAATACATTCAGTATACTCCATTGTTTCTCATTTGAATGTGGAGTTTTCGATGTGGAATTCAAATCATATGTGTAGATAAAACAAAAATTTCTTCATTACAATGCTGTGAATAGAAACAGATTTTTTTCAAATAATGGAATGAGCATATTTTGAATTACAAAAATGTTGTTAAGATTTTATAAAATTAAAGCAATAAAGTCAGAATTGCTTGAGTAATGCTGCAATCTTAAAGATATTTAGAAAGTGTAATTCTCAGTAATAAAAATGAATTTTAATTTAATTCTTTAAAATCATTGAGATTATAATATAATATCTTTATTCCCTTCTTTTTCCTCTCTCCATATCCTACCATATATCCCTTCTTTCTCTCTTTCAGTTTGATGACTTGTAATTGTTATGGCATGTATAGATTATGTTCCTAAAAAGAATCTGTTCAGTCTGTATATGTATGTATAACCCAAGACCCATATGCCAAAGAAATCCCAGAAAATTGAGAAAGGTATCCAATAGAAAGTGTAAATGCAGTTTCAAATTATATTTTTTGCAATTTCTTTTTTAAGTTCATTTTTTCACTTTTCATGTATGTACTTAGTAACACAAATTAGTTTTAACAAAATTAAACCCAATTTTGAATCAATATAAAAAAATGTATACAAGCTACAAAAATCCAATCCAATGTAAAAATATTTAAAACTAGTAGTTGTTTTTTAGAAGTAGATTCAATAATCCACCCTTTTATCTTATCAAGTTTATATACTCCCTTTTTCTTTTCAGAGTAGATTCAATAATTCACCCTTTTATCCTATCATGTCTGTGTCCTGTTTTTTTCTTTTCAACACAAGAACTCTGAATCTAGACACTTTTGTTCAAATTTCCTCCTGACCATAACAAATAACAACTTGTAACCACACCACAAACAATGACAAATATCTATAACCCATTCAATGTTCAAAACCACTCATCTTACCTCTTGTGAATGTGAGCATTGTATTCTTAAATTTATTTTCTGCTGTATGGGAGTGAGAGCATTTCTACGGTACACTGAAAATGAAAATTTGGGTTTATTGTAAGATCTTGGGAGAGGTAGCTTTATCAATTTTTGTTTAGTCTCTGCATAATGACAAAGTGCAGGGCTTGTCTCAAGTCCTAGCTAGAACAGTCTATGAAGCTGGATCATCTAAACTAGTCACCTTGAAACTGTTTTGAGAAATTTGTAGTCCAAAGTCAATCTTTAGTTTGTATTTTTAGGCTTAGTGATATAATCATAGTCCTGGAGGAATGGTCATTTTTGGTCCCAATTCTACTTTTGGAGACTTTAAATGTCACTGTTAGACTTGCTTATAGTTCACTGCATAAAATTGATAGAGACTCAAATCCAAAAGTCATGTAAGGGATAGTAGATGAAACCTTTTTCTAGAATAAGTTAATACTTTGTATGACCATTAATATCATGACATTAATATCAAAACAAAAAGTTTTATATATGCTTCTTTTAAAATCTATACCTCAAGAAAAGCTGTTAAAGAGTCAATATAAAATCAAAGGATTGAGCTGGGAGGTAGTGGTTTATGCATTTAATCCCAGCACTTGAGAGGCAGAGGCAGGTGAATCTCTGCGAGTTTGAGGTCAGCCTGAACTTCAAGATCTAGTTCCAGGACAGGATTCACAGCCAAAGAGAAACCCTGTTTTGAAAAACCAAAACAAAATAAAAAATAAATTAAAAAATCAAAAGATTACGAGATTAATGGCAAAAAAGTAGTCCTTAAATATTTGTTTTTCTTTCATCACATATCAGGTGGCTTTTCTGACATAAGACAGAGATTTAGTTTCTCCTCTATCGGCTATTCTAAAGACTAATATTTCTCTGTTATTAAAGGTCATTCCACATACCATATAGTTTGGCTGTCAATCATTTTAAAGATAAGGCTGTTGGTTACTTTAAAATATAAGTAGCAATTGTTTCTTGTTATAATATGAACTGAATGCTTGGTGAGTGTTCTATGTAATATCTTGTCATATTTTCCCAAAAAACTTATGTTAATTAATAGTTTGTTTCTAAAATTGGGGAAATTTTTAATCTCAGTATTCCATTGTTGTAAAATATCACATCACCACAAATACATTGCTATTTAGCCACATATGGTTTTTATATTTCTCTCTGTTATTCCAGTACAATATTGTCAGTCTCATGCTTTGCTTTACCTGATATAAAGTTCTGTTTCCTAAAAACTGAACATTTACATCCTGAAGAGGCCTATTTGGATGTCAAGTTTCTGATGAATTTATTGTTATATCTGCACCTGTGTCTACCAGACTGTCAATGACAATATCATTTATTCATGTTTTTAAGTTTGGTCTTTGTTCATTCATAGAGGTTTGCAAAAACACTTACTTTATGGATTCTCTTGAAATTTTTTCTCCCTCCTATAGCTGTTCTATTATCCAGAGCAGTATAATTTCTTATAATATGCACTTCAATTGCTCTGGGAAAGAGTTTCTCTACAATGGCAGGAACATGACTGAACCATATTTGGCATACTGGACTGCTAGAAGTCTCTCACATTCAAAGCTGCTGTACCCTATAAAGCCCGGATGTGGCAACCATATAGGGATTGTTTTTCTAGAGTAGCATAACCTCCTTTTCCAAGAAGTCATTCTTGGGAAATTTCCATACCCTAAACTTTACTCCACTGTTCAATAATTTTAGCCTCTTCTGTAAACTATGTCCTCCATTGTAATTGTTGACCAAGCTTTACAACTGCTTTAACCAAGTCTATCCAGTCTTTAGAGATAATTCTATTACAAACTGACCATGAGATTTAATATTTTTATAACAAATAATGGATGCATGCCCTCTGAGACTATTTTTTTCTTGAATTTCCTTAAGCCTCTACCATTGGCAATTCCTGTAATGTTTCTTGATAAATTAAGGTTGGCTGTTTTAAAACATTGGGCTGTTCCTCTCCAATATTATAATGAAATGCTGAAATTGGCTCACAATTAAATTCCTCTGTCTGAATTTGTGTATCTCAATGACCCATTTTATTAATTTTTCTAAAACTTGTGTTTTAGCCCTCAAGCCATTCAAAACTTTTAATGGTGAAAGAAAAATAATAAAACTAATAATGCTTACAAATAAATGCTTAAAATGACATAATATTAATCCCATCTAAATTAGTAATTTTCTCATTTTATTGTTCAAGTTTCAAACAATCTACTGTACACAACCTACTGTATACAAAGACCCAAATACCACCATTGTAAAAGTGTTTCCTATTTTTTAAGGTTGAGAAAGATAACTCCTATAACTAATTCCTCACTTTCTGAATTCCAAGTACTCTCACCAAATCTGCTACCTTATATGCAAGGCTTATTGCTGCTGTATAGAACAGTAAGAGCCTGGCATAGTTTGGCAGTACACCAAGAAGTGGGTTCATGGAAAACTCACCAGGAGAGAAGAAAGGAAAATTATTCCAGTCCCATGTAGACCAAGCCTTTTCTGGTGGCTATGAAGCCACAGACAGATAACTTGTTCAAAATTTGTACACTACTTTGCATTACATCTAATATGCACTTATGAGTGAAAGCCAGATGTCCCATGATTAAAAAAATCCCAGAGACAGATATTGGGTTGCAAGATAAAGAGCCAAAAAGCAGTCAGCCACTTTCTCTTACCTGTTTCTCAGACCAAAATTGACTATCATGCCTCCATGCATTTTCAGACTGAGACTGATCTGAGACCTGTCTCTTTTTGCTTTATAGTCTGCACTAGTGCTGGGATTAAAGGCATGCAGAACCACTGGAAAACCTCTATGACTAAGTATTGTGGCTGTTATGATTAAAGATGTGTGCTATCCCTGCCTGGCCTGTATGGCTGACATTTGCTCAACTATGCTCATAGCCTTATTCATTATAGCCAGAACCTAAAACAACCTTGGTGTCCCTAAACCAAAGAATGGATAAAGAAAATGTGGAACATTTACACAATGAGTACTCAGCAATAAAGATGTCTTTAAATTTGCATGTAAATAGATGGAAATAGAAAAACCATCCTGAGTGAGGTTGCTTAGTTCCAGATAGACAAATTTGGTATGTGATTACTCATAAGTGCATATTAGATGCAAAGCAAAGGATAAACAGCCTGTAGTCCATGATCCTAGAGAAGCTAGGATAACAAGGAGAATTCTAAAAGAGGCCTACAAGGATCCCCTTGGAAGGAGAAACAGACAGTATCTCCTGAGAAAACTGGGACTGAGGAGGGGAAAGTAGGGTAGAGGGGTAGTGAAAGGGGAAAAGGGGAGGGAGGAGAAGAACATGAGGAAACAGGATGCTCAGGAAGAAAGATACAGAGGGAGAGAAAGGAAAGAGATATCTTGATAGAGGGAGGCATTAAGGGGCTAGTGAGAAACAAGATACTAGGGAAATTACCATGAATATACAAGGATGACCCCATCTATGTCTCTAAGCAACAATGGGCAGGATTCCTAAACTGGCTTTCCCCTGTAATCAGATTGATGACTACCTTAATTGTCATTATAGAGACTTCATTCAGAAGTTGATAGAAACAGATACAGAGATCCACAGCAAAGCATTGCACTGAACTTTTGTACACCAGTCAAGAGAAGGAGAAGAGATAATATGAGCAAATGGGTCAACACCGTGATGGTGATACCCACAGAAGCAGTTGAGCTGAGCTGATGAGAGTTTATTGACTCTGGACTGATAGCAGGGGAACCTGCATAAGACCAAATTAAATCCACTGAATGAAGAGGACAGATGTGAGGCTTGGCTAGTCTATGGTGTCACTCATAGTGGAACTAGGATTTATCCCTAGTGCTTGATTTGGCATCTTGGAGCACATTAGAATTGGAGGGATACCTTGCTCAGCCTAGATAAAGATGGGCAGGCCTAGGTCTTGCATCAAAGTGATATGTCAGACTTTGTTGACTCCACATGGAATGCCTTACTGTTTCTGACAAAACGAAGGGGGTTGGGTTGTGGAAGAGGGTGGGGTGAGAGGAGGGGACAGAGTGAAAATGGGTTACCTAAGGAAAAGGAGAAAAGATTGTATTGAAAAATTCTTACTTAAAAAATAAATATAAAACTAAAAACTTATAAAAGTAATAAGGTAGCTAAACACAAGGTCTGAGCTATTGACACAGTAAAAGAACAGGTTGAGGGAAATACCTGGCTTGTTTACACTTTGTTAATTAATAATGAATTGCTTGTATAAAAATTTATTAGTGTTCGGCTCCTGACCTCTGGCAGAAGCCCAGCAAGAAGGAGATCAGACATTCCCCAACCCCCTTGACTCCCTGGTCATTCTGCAGGGGCTGCTCCATGCTGCTAAGCCATCTCTCCTCCTATACCATCCCAGCTTTCACCTAGGAACCCCTTCCCTTATTTCTCCCTTACTCAGGGACATAAAATCTCCCAGCTCAGTATGTTTGGGCACTGGGACTGGGTGGTAAGTGCAACCCAGCAGGAGGGAGTTCATGTGTTTCAATAGCCTGCCTGCAGAAAGGTAGGCCTTCTGTCAGTGAGGTCCCTCCCTGCCCAACAAGGGAACCTGACCCTTACCAGAAGATCAATTAGAGAGCATTTGAAGCAAGATATGGGCAGGAGCCAAGGCAAGAATTCCTCCAACAATCTGAAAAACAACATGAAAAACACCAGATCCCAGAGACCCGACAACAAAAGGACTTGAACACCCTAATCCAGAAGAAGTTGGAAAACGTGCCATTATGAAAGCAATGGAGTCCCTTAAACAGGATATGAATAACTCCCTTCAAGAAATGGATGAGAAGTATAACAAAAAGTTTGAAGAAATGAGTAAAGAAATGGATGAGAAGTATAACAAAGAGTTTGAAGAAATGAGTAAATCCATAAATGATACCGTGGGTAACTAAGAAAAAGCAATCAAACAGGTAATGGAAACAGTTTAAGAATTGTAAACTGAAATGGAGACAATGAAGAAAGCACAATCCAAATGCTGGCTGGATATGGAAAATCTAGGCAAATGAGCAGAGACTACAGAATCAAGCATAGCAAATAGAATACAAGAGATAGAAGAACGAATCTCAGATTCTGAAGATGCCATAGAAAAAATAAACACTCTAATCAAAGAAAACAGAAAGTCCAAAAAATCTCACTATAAAATATTCAAAATATCTGGAACATAATCAAAAGAATAAACCTCCGAATAATAGGAGTTAAAGAAGGAGAAGAATTGCAGATCAAAGGCCCAGAAAATATATTCAACAAAATTATAGAAGAAAACTTTCCCACCATAAAGAACAAAATTCCTATCAAGGTTCAAGAAGCATACAGAACACCGAATAGACTGGATCAAAAAAAAAATCTCCTCGCCATATAATAATCAAGACACAAAACGTACAGATTAAAGAAAGAATATTAAGATCCGCAAAGGAAAAACATCAAGTAACTTATAAAGGTTACTAACAAACATGGAAACCATGAAAGCCAGAAGGTCCTGGATCGAGGTACTGCAGAAACTAAGAGACCATGGATGCAAGCCAGACTACTATACCCAACCAAGCTATCATTCACTATCAATGGAGAAAACAAAATATTCCAGGATAAAAACAAATTTAAACAATACGTAGCCACAAAACCAGCCTTATAGAAAGTAATAGAATGAAAATCGCAATCCAAGGAATCTTACATTGCCAACACTGCCTACAATAACTCAGACATCTAGCGACCCTTCACAAGCTCAACTCAAAGAAGGGAAACACACAAACTCTACTACACAAAAATAAAAAAAAAATAACCGGGGTCAATGACCGCTAGTCATTAAAATCAATTAATATTAATGGATTCAACTTACCTATAAAAAGGCACAAACTAGGAGATTGGATACGAAAACAGCATCTAACATTCTGCTGTTTACAAGAAACACACCTCAACCACAAAGACAGACATCTACTCAGAGTAAAGGTTTGGGAAAAAGTTTTTCAAGCAAATGGACCTAAGAACCAAGTGGGTGTGGCCATTCTAATATCTAACAAAATCGACTTCATACTGAAATCAATCAGAAGAGATTGAGACAGACACTTTATACTCATAACAGGAACAATTCATCAGGAGGAAGTCTCAATCCTGAATATCTATGCCCCAAATATAAAAGCACACACTTATGTAAAAGAAAAACTTCTAGAACTCAAGGCAGTCATCAAACTACACACACTAATAGAAGGAGACTTCAACACACCTCTCTCACCAATGGACAGGTCAATCAGACAGAAACCTAACAAAGAAAAAAGAAAATTAATAGAGGTAAAGAATCAAATGGAAGTTACATACATCTATAGAACATTTCACCCAAATAGGAAAAAATATACCTTCTTTTCTGCAGCTCATGAAATCTTCTTGAAAATTGACCACATATACGGTAACAAAGCAACCTTCCACAGATACAAAAAAATATTAGTGAACACCTGTGTCTTGTCAGATCACCATGAAATAAAGTTAGAATTAAACAACAATGTTACCTCAGAAAGCCTACAAACTCATGGAAGCTGAACAGTAAACTACTGAAGCACCCCTGGGTCAAGGACAAAATAAAGAAAAAAAGTAAAGTCTTCCTTAAATTTAATGAAAATAAAGACACAACATACTCAAACCTATGGGACACAATGAGAGCAGTGCTAACATGGAAGTTCATAGCACTAAGTGCTAAATTAAAGAAAACAGAGAAAGCTCACATTGAAGACTTAACAGTACACCTAAAAGCTCTGGAAGTAAAAGAAGCAGACTCACCCAGGAGGAGTAGAAGACTGGAAATAATTAAACTAAGTGCTGAAATAAACAAAATAAAAACACAGAAAACAATCCAAAGAATCAATGAAACAAAAAGCTGGTTCTTGGAGAAGATCAACAGGTTGACAAACCCCTAGCCAAACTAATCAAATGGCAGAGAGAACACGCAAATTAATAAGATCAGAAATGAAAAGGGGGACATAACCACAGACAGAGGAAATTCAGAGAATCATTAAATGTTACTACAAAAGCTTATATGCCACGAAGTTGGAAAATGTATAAGAAATGGACTTGTTTTTAGAGAAATACCATTTACCAAAGTTAAATCAAGACCAGGTGAACAATCTAAATAGACCTGTTAGTAGCGAAGAAATAGAAGCTGTTATCAAAAACCAATCTACCAAAAAAAGCCCCGGAACAGATGATTGCAATGCAGAATTCTACCAGAAGAGAATTCCAAGAAGAGCTAATACCTATACTCCTTAATGTATTTCACAATATACAAACAGATGAGTCATTGCCAAAATCTTTTCATGAAGGTACAGCTACCCTGATACCAATACCACACAGAGACACAAGCAAGAAAAAGAATTACAGGTCAATCTCATTCATGAACATTGACACAAAAATTCTCAACAAAATATTGGCAAACCGAATCCAAGAACACATTAGAAAAATTAACCTTTATGATCAAGTAGGCTTCATCCCAGAGATGTAGGGCTGTTTCAACATATGCAAATCTATCAATGTAATCCATCATATAAATAAATTGAAAGAAAAAATTATCATTTCATTGGATTCTGAAAAAGCATTTGACAAAATTCAACAACACTTTATGATAAAGGTGTTGGAGAGATTGGGGATACAAGGATCTTACCTAAATATAATAAAAGCTATGTACAGCAAGCTGACATCTAACAACAAATTGAATGGAGAGAAACTCAAAGCCATTCCACTAAAATCAGGAACACGACAAGGCTGTCCACTCTCTCCATACCTCTTCAATATAGTGCTTGAAGTTCTAGCAATAGCAATAAGACAATATAAGGGGATCAAGGGGATTCAAATTGGAAAGGAAAAAGTTAAACTCTGGTTATTTGCAGATGATATGATAGTGTACATGAGTGACCTCAAAAACTCTACCAGAGAACTCCTACAGCTGATAAACACCTTTAGAAATGTGGCAGGGTACAAGATCAACTTCAAAAAATCGGTTGCCCTACTATACACAAAGGATAAAGAAGCAGAGAGGGAAACCAGAGAAACTTCACCTTTCACGATAGACACAAATAGCATAAAATATCTTGGGATAACTCTAACCAAGGAAGTTAAAGACCTATTTGACAAGAACTTTAAGTCTTTGAAGAAAGAAATTGAGGAGGATACCAGAAAATGGAAAGACCTCCCTTGCTCTTGGATTGGGAGGATCAACATAGTAAAAATGGCAACTATACCAAAAGCAATCTATAGATTCAATGCAATCCCCATCAAAATCCCATCAAAATTCTTCACAGACCTAGAGAGAACAATAATCAATTTCATATGACAAAACAAAAAACCCACGATAGCCAAAACAATCTTATACAATAAAGGAACTTATGGAGGCATTACCATCCCAGACTTCAAACTCTATTTCAGAGCTACAGTATTGAAAACAACTTGGAATTGGCATAAGTACAGAGAAGTCGACCAATGGAATCAAATAGAAGACCCGGATATTAACCCACAAACCTATGAACACCTGATTTTTGACAAGGAAGCTAAAGGTATACAATGGAAGAAGGAAAGCCTCTTTAACAAATGGTGCTGGCATAACTGGATGTCAACCTGTAGAAGAATGAAGGCAGATCCTTATCTATCATCATGCACAAAACTCAAGTCCAAATGGATTAATGACGTCAACATTAATCTGACCACTTTGAACCTGATAGAAGAGAAAGTGGGAATTAGTCTACAAGACATAGGCACAGGAGACCACTTCCTAAGTAGAACCCCAGTAGCACAGACAATAAGAGAAGCAATGAATAAATGGGACCTCCTGAAACTGAGAAGCTTCGGTAAAGCAAAGGACACTGTCACTAAGACAAAAAGGCAACCTTCTGGTCATGGCTGCGCCCGTGTGTAGCCAGGGGTTACCGTTCTATGGATAGTTCACAGCATATGCTCTATTTTAGGAAGAAGTCAAATTTTGTTGCATTTTGAATTTTTGGAAGTGTGCCATTGGATAGCAAAATGAGTAACAAAGCACATTCCCTGCTATGGAACATCAGACAGTTGAGTGCTTTACTTCCAAGAAGCAGAGTTTTGAGGATATATCCTCTGGGATTTTGCAGATCAGAAGTTTTTCATTCAAAATGGAACCTAAGAAACTGCCTGTTAAATGGTTTTGAGGATGGTTTGCGGCCATCTGTTAGACACCTCTTTCAAGGTATTTTGAAATCAGTAGATGGTTATACTCAAGCTAAAGGCGTAAGACACAGAGTTGTCTTTAAATTTGGTAAAGTGCTTTGTCCTAGAAGACTGTCCTCTGACTCAGAACATTCTCTTGTCTCTGATGGGGCATCTGATCATGTTTTAATGAAAATAAACTTCCACCATACCTCTAGTGAAGATGTATTCACCAAGTAAATGAGACCAACCCCTATGAATCATAAAAAGCTGGCCCAGGAGTGTAACTCCTTGAGAGATGTGCTCAATTCATTTTCAAGAGCACCCACATTTCCTAGTAGTAGCTATTTCTTAGCAATGTGGACAATTGCCAAAAGGATATCTGAAGACAAGGGGCGCTTTGAGATGCAACTGATGTTCGGTCACCCTGCCTTTAATCAGCTGTGTGGTCAAATGATGAGAGAAGCCAAGATTATGCACTATGACCACCTTCTGTTCAGTCTGAAGGCTATCATGAAGCTTGGGGTCCCTCAGAATACTCTTATGGTTCAGACGTTGCTGAGGACGACTCAGGAACGTATCAATGAGTGTGATGAGAGACGTCTTCAATTTTGTCAACTGCTTTAAAGACTTTGGAGCCATGCATGAATGTGAATGCATTTCGAGCAGGGTTGCGAATCCTAGTTGATGAGCAAGTTTGGAAGATAGAGCACATCTTCACATTACAAACAGTGATGAAATATATCGGGAAAGACACGCCACTTGCTCTTAAGAAGAAACTGGAGATGAAAGCCTTGAAGGAGTTAGACAGATTTTCTGTCTTGAATAGCCAACACATGTTTGAAGTACTGGCTGCCATGGATCACTGCTCTGTTGTCCTCCTGAATGAATGCAGTAAGGTGATCATAGATAATATCCATGGATGTCCTTTTAAAGTCTTGATCGGGATACTGAAGTCCTGTAGAGACCTGCAATACCAAAATGAAGATCTCTTCAAGAGCATAGCTGACTATGTGGCTACAACTTTTGAAATCTGGAAGCTGAAACAGGTCATCTTTTTTCTCCTGTTATTTGAAGACCTTGGTTTTCGAAATCCTGATTTGATGTACAAGCTTATGGAGAGGGTAGTGGAAGAGCCTGGGGCTCTAAGCATGAAGAACATTGTTTCTATCCTTCACGTGTATTCTTCCGTCAATCACATCTGTAAAGGCCAAAACAGAGAGTTTCTAGAAGCTATGACCAGTGCTCTGACTGTCCATCTTCACCACATCTCTTCTGAAAACCTACTAAATACTGTGTATTCGTTTTGCCTGATGAATTATTTCCCCCAGGCCCTGATTAACCAGCTTACTGAAAAGAACATCATCAACGAATTGCTGACTTCAGATGACACAGAGAAGAATATTTATAAACTTCATGTTTTGAATACTTGTCTGAAACTTGATGAAAATGCTTGTTACAAAGCTGCACACATACCGTTGCCGCAGCTGCCGCTGTCACCAGCGCACCAGAATGACAGGGTTGCAGAGGTGCTCAGCAACCCTTTGGAAGGTGATGGATGCTTCTCGAGAAATGTGCAGTTGCCACATAATTATCACATTGATTTTGAAATCAGAATGGATAATAAGAGGACTCAAGTATTTTCGTTTCCGATGTAGATGCAACTTCTGCCACAAACATGCAGAGGGTAGCCGTGCTGTGTGTTCCTAAGTCTGTTTATTGTTTGAATTCAAGGCACCCCAGAGGATTTTTTGCTATGAAAATTCGACATTTGAAAGCAATGGGTTTCCATGTGATCTTTATCCATAACTGGGAGCTGAGAAAGCTGAGGATGGAGGATGCAGTAGCATTTGTGAGGGTGAAGATCTACTCCCCTGAAGCTCTTCCCACTACCAATCAACTGTGTAAAGCATGAGTTAGAGCAGACGGGAGCCGCTTCCCACTGGAGCACACAAATGACTTTAATAAAGGCTGTAATTCAGTTATCAGTGGAAAAAAAAAAGGCGACCTTCTGACTGGGAGAAGATCTTCACCAACCTCTCATCATACAAAGGTCTGATCTCCAAAATATACAAAGAACTCAAGAAACTAGACACTAAAACTCTAATTAACCCAATTAAAAAAAATGGGATACTGAACTGAACAGAGAATTCACAACAGAAGAACTTCGAATGACCAAAATACACTTAAGGTCATGCTCAACCTCCTTAGTGATCAGAGAAATGCAAATGAAAACAACTTTGAGATACCATCTTACACCTGTCAGAATAGCCAAACTCAAAAACACCAATGATAGCCTATGCTGGAGAGGATGTGGAGTGAGGGGAACACTCATTCATTGTTGGTGAGAATGCAAACTTGTGTAGCCACTGTGGAAATCAGTGTGGCGGTTTCTCAGGAAGCTGGGAGTCAACCTACCTCAGGACCCAGCATTTCCACTCTTGGGATTATACCCAAGAGATGCCCTATCATACTATAAAATCATTTGTTCAACTATGTTCATAGCAGCAATATTTGTAATAGCCAGAACCTGGAAACAACCTAGGTGCCCCTCAATAGAAGAATGGTTAAAGAAGGTGTGGAATATATACACATTAGAGTTTTACTCAGCGGTAAAAAGCAATGATATCTTGAATTTTGCTTTCAAATGGGTGGCAATAGAAAACACTTTACTGAGTGAGGTAACACAGACACAAAAAGAGGAATATGGTATGTACTCACTCAAAATTGGATTCTAGCTATAATTAAAGGTCTTTGAGCCTATAATTTGTGATCCTAGAAAAGCTACATAAAAAGGTGAACGTTAAGAAAATCATAAAGTTATCCTCCTGGATGTTGGAAGTAGACAAGATTGCCAGGCAAACTTGGGAACATGGGGAGTGGGGGTGGAAGTAATGGGAAATGGTTAGAGAGAAGGGAGAAGGGGAGGAAAGGGGATAGCTTGGGGGAATGTGATGGGAGGAGGGAGGAAGGATGGATATGGGAGCAGGGAAGTATATATCTCAACTAAGGGAGCCATTTTAGGGTTTGCAAGAGACTTGATTCTAGAGGGGTTCCCAGATCCAAGGAGAGATCCCCTGATTGCTCCCTGGGCAGCAGAGGACAGGGTGCCTGAACTGGTCTTGGCCCATAACCATACTGACGAATATTTTGCATATCACCATAGAACCTTCATATGGTGATGGTTGGAGAAAGAGACAGAGACTCACATTGGAACATTGGACTTAACTCCTTAGGTCCAAATGATAAGCAGAAGTAGGGAGAACATGAACAAGGAAGTCAGGATCAGAGGGAACCTTCATCCAAAGATGGATGTAGTTAGAGACAGAGACCCACATTGGAGCACTGGACTGAGCCCCCAAGGTCCAAATGAGGAGCAGAATGAGGGAGAACATGATCAAGGAAGTCAGGATCGGGAGGGGTGCGTTCACCAACTGTTTCAAGGGAACTGATCTAATGAGAGCTCACCAAGGCCAGCTGGACTGGGACTGAAAAGCATGTGATCAAACTGTATTCTCTGAATGTGGCTGACATGGGGGCTGACTGAGAAGCCATTGACAATGGCACTGGGTCTTGTTTCAACTGCATGTACTGGCTTTTTGGGATCCTAGTCTAGTTGGATGCTCACCTTCCTAGACCTGGAGGGAGGGGGGAAGAACTTGAACTTCCCACTGGGCAGGAAACCCTGACTGGTCTTAGGACTGGAGATGGAGGAGGACAGGGAGTGGAGGGAGGGTGAGGGTATTGGGAAGAGGGAGGAAGTGGAAATTTTTATAAATAAACAAACAAATAAATAAATGAATAAAAATCTTGTATAAATCTGCAATGAATCCATCTCATTCATCAATTTGTTGTTATTGTTGTTGTTGGGAGATTTTGCTGATTGTTTCTTTTTTTAGCAGTTATAGGTCAATTTAATTTTCTTATCTATTCTTGATTTAATTTGGGTGAGTATTATTTATCCTGAAAATTATCCATTTCCTTTAAGTTTTCTGGTTTTGTGATGTACAGGTTTTCAAAACTTGGCCTGATGATTCTCTGGATTTCCTGTGTCTTTATGTTTACCTTTTCAATTCTCACTTTCTTAATTTGGGTATTCTCTCACTATCTTTTGGTTAGTTTGGATAAAGGTTTGTCTATTTTGTTGATTTTCTTGAAGAAACAAATATTTGTCTCATTGATTCTTTGTATTTTTTTCTTTGTTAGTATTTTATTGATTTCATTTCGATTTGATTTTTTCCTGTCATCTAGTCCTCCTGGGTGATTTTGCTTCTTTTTGTTCTAGAAATTTTAGGTGTGTTAAGTCACTAGTGTCGTGATGCATAATTATAAAATCTCAGGGTAAGAAATTGAGGTTTAAACAGAACATCCTAAAAGCGAAACAGTCAGCCATGGATTCTTACCTCAATTTCAGTCTGAAATGACAATCTTGCCTCCAGGAATCTCAGAAGGAGACAGCATGCCTGAGAGCTATCTTTCCCTGTCTTACATTCCTTTCTATGGTGGGGTTAAAGACATGCACAATTGGGATTTAAGGTGTGTGTCATTGTTGCTACTGGGATTAAAGTTGTACATCACTGTGGCTACTGGAATTGAAGATGTATGATACCATATCCTGATCTATAAGGCTAACTGATGGGACTGTTTTACTCTCAGATCTTCAGGCATTCCATATTTACCATAGGGTTGGGAACACTGTTTAGGTGTTTTTGATTATTACTTGCACTAGATAGAGGGTTGGGGTGAAAACTATGTTTGTTTTTTTAAAAAAGGAGGGAATAGTAATGGTGGCTATTAGAATAAATACTTGTGAGCTATTATTTATTGATAATTTACATTGTTATAGTTTTTGCATATTGATTCAAGTTCAAATTATATCTGTTACTTTTGTTTACATTTCTACACTGATGCCAAAGTTATTTTGTCAGATTGTATATATGCATGTTTCTACCTTGGTTTAGGATTTTTTATATGTTGATACAACTATTAGGATATATTTTTATATTGCCTTATATATTACTCCTACCTCTGATCAAAATACTTATAGATTGCTTACATTTTGAGGTCACTGTCCTCATTTGCTGCACATTTATTTACACATTATTTAATATTCTCACATGAAGTTTTACTCTTTAAATTAGACAGATATTAATTATTATAGGTCAATAGTTGTTCATATTTGTTATACATACAGTCAGATCTGTTAGGTTCTTTAGATATATAGAGATTGTATTCTGTCTAGATAGGGAATCTTCAGCCACTTCACAGATCTGTAGAACATGGCATTTAAATAACTTAGTGTTTTTTTTGTTATTTTTTTACATGAAACGTGACTGATTCTGACAGGACCTATCTATTCCTGAGAGAATATTGAGCACCAAAAGACACTCCACTTGGAGCTTCTTTTCTTCTTGGAAAAACTGGCTTTTGGTCAAGGAAGTGACAATGCCTCAACCACTGACAAGTTACATGACACCCAGAAATGGATAAGCAGGTCTGTCACATCTTGCCAAGACAGGATAAGACAGTATTGAAAAATTTCCTGCCTCTGAAAATGGTCTGTCAATTACGCTAGGCCATAGCCAAAGTTGGTTGCTTGAGTCTTACAAAATGAGACTTTGAGTGAATGTTCAGGTAGCTAATTTTCTCTGTCATATATTTCTTGGTTGGGAAGCTTCTTGATTGTACTTCCTGCCTGCTCAAGTAATATTATCTTATCTCGCTTTTCAGACTTTTGATACGGTTGAAGATTAGATAGATGTAGATACCATTCTCTTATTATCTATCCAAGCCATTTCCAATATAAAACTTAGTCTCCTTAGGATAGAATGCTTATTAAAACATTTAGAATATGTTCCTTGCTTAATATTGTTTATGCTGATTGTAATTCTAATCTTATACTTGCTATCTGTTACTAGTGTATATTATTTTGTATTGGATTTGGAATTATCTTACTGAAACAAAAGGGAGAAGTGCTACATGGGCTCTTCCCACTCCTTCAGTCAATAGCCTTTAAGAAACTAGCCAACTTGGGCAAGGTCTCTTTTGCTTTAAAAAAAAAAAACGACAAACAAACGGCACCCACATGGACAACTGCAACCACATAAATTCTGACAAAGCTTGGGAAATAATTCTAGATAAAAAAGAATGAGTTAAACATGACTTCTCAATAACAGCATTTTCTCAGGTCGGTTCTGTTTGCTAGAGACAAATGCATCTCACTTAAGAGAGTCTTCCTGACTCAGCTTTAGATGTAAAAAATTGGAGCTTTTTAAAGAGGTCCTGCTATGAAACATTTAAATTTTGTTGATGAAAAGCTGACTGCATGCTTTTTGGTTTTCAGCCATAGCAGGAAAACATCAGCACTGTTTTAAAATGCAAGATTTCTGGGTCTTCCTGCCAGTGCAAACTCTGACTCTTTCAGGCAAGAGGTCTAGCTACAGAGCACTTGAGTGTGGTTTGTGAGCAGACTGCTCCAGCTTGCTTGGTGACAATAACCTTGAAAGGCTATAGATTTGTAGCAATAAACATGGCTACAACTGGTACCTTTTCCATGAGCCTGGAATCTCATAAAGCTAAGGAATGGACTGGATCCAGTCATCAAAGCCATGGCTTTACTACTCTCCATATTGTTTAGCAAATTAAAGACTCACATGGTCAGAAAAAAAGAGATATATAGTTCAAAGATGAAGAAAAAAACCTCTAAATGGTTTACTGTGTTTAAAAATATATGTATGCTTGGGAGAAAAAAAAAGAGGCTAGTTGGGCAGTGGTAGTACATGCCCTTAAACTCAGTACTTGGGAGGCAGAGACAGGTGAATCTCTGTGAATTCTAGGACAGCCTGGTCTACAGATGGAGTTCCAGGACAACCAATTAAAGGAGAAAGTCACAAAACAATCCCACCCCAGTTTGGAATTATGATCAATAAGAGGATTATTAATTTAAAGGGAAAAACTTACAGATCACCTTCCTAGGCAACAGCCCTGTGCACAACTAGGAAAAGAATCTGATTGCCAGAAGCGGATTCCAAAGCAAGAGAGGGAGTACACGGCTACAGCTGCTTTTTTAAGCCAAAAAGACCACACCCAAGTGAGCTGGGATCTTAAAGGCTATTGGCTGAAGGAGCAGAAGGAGCTCCCACAACAGCCAATGATACACACAGAACCTGTCTCAAAAAGCCAAAATTTAAAAGTAAAAGTAAAAGAAATAGAGGTTAAAATAAAGCCATGTAAAGATGAAAAATACACAGAGAGTCTGGATACTCTATGTTGTTTTGTTTTCTTTGAATTTTTTGAATGCTGAGGAAGGAGCAACAGCTGCCAAAAGATATTTGTTTATAAATACTGCTGAATTAGTCCAAGATAGGTATTTTGAAAATACCTTGACTTCAAAGTTGAAGTCAAAAGGTATGGTACTTTAGAGAAGATAATTTGCTTTTGTTTTCACAGGAAATGAGAAGCTGTGGATTCATTAAATTAAAACAAAATCATGTTTGATGAAGGAAGACCACCTAAGAAATCTCTGGTAGGAACAAATGGTCCAGATGTCTGAGTTCTACATCCAGAACAGATTCAAGATACTGCCTGAGAAGATCAAGCCTCACTGGATACTCCAGTCAAGACTTGGTCATAACTCTAAATTATTTTTAGGTTCCCATAAGATTTTCAGTGCCCCAACCAGCTGGAAGTAGCCTGGAAAACTATGTCCCACATTCCCCAAAAATGGACTATGGATATTTTTCTTTGTTTAGAATGTTGGCTACAAGTAGTTATGGCTAATGATCAGGAAAAACATATAAACAAAGGATATTAATTTCAGAGTTCTTTTTAAAAAAAGATATGGGGGAAGTAGTGTGGGAAAATGGTCTGTTTTCTGTCAATTGTATTTTAAATAAATGCTGATTTGTCATTAGCCAGGCAGGAAGTATAGGCAGTGCAACCAGACAGGAACTAGAGGCGAGTTAATGAGAACAGGAGAATTCTGGAAGGAAAAAAGTCCATTCGTCTGGTGTCCTGGCCCAGCCAAAGAGGAAGCAAGATGTGACTGTCTCTCTGAAAAAGGTACTGAGCCATGTGGCTAATATATACTAGAATAATGGACTAATATAACTTAAAAGAGTTAATAAGAAGCCTGAGCTAATGAACCAATCAGTTTACAACTAATGTAAATCTGATTTTTTTGGGACTTAACAACAACAGAAGAACTCTCTTAAAGGAGCAGCAACATGCCACCAAAAAGCAGAAACAATCCAAAAAAAATGCGACTAAACTTTCGTGTGTGTATGTGTGTGTGTGTGTGTATGTGTGTGTGTGTGTGCGTCTAAAATTCTTTTCCAAGCCCTCTCAGGTTTATGTGGATTTAACTAGAATATGTTGGAGTGACAATTTATTGTAGGAGGCCATTGATTCATTCCCAGCTGCCCAGACCTTGAAATAATCACATAAAAACTGTATTAATTAAATTACTACTTGGCCTATAATCTCTAGTTTCTTATTGCCTTATTCTTATTCTTAATTTAACCTATTTCTACTAGTCTGTGTATCACCAAATGTCTGTAGCTTACTGGCAATGTTCTGGCTTCTCTATTCCTGGCAGTAGCTACATGGCATCTCCCTGACTCCACCTTCTTTCTCCCAGCATTCAGTTTGATTATCCTCACTTGGCTTTATTCTACCTTATCACAGGCGAAGGCAGATTCTTTATTCAGTAACCAATAAATGCAACACATATACAGAAGAACTTTATGAACCAGAAAGTATATATATATATATACTTTCTAAAGTAGATTCAAGGGGCTGGAGAGATGGCTCAGTGGTTAAGAGCATTGCCTGCTCTTCCAAAGGTCCTGAGTTCAATTCCCGGCAACCACATGGTGGCTCACAACCATCTGTAATGAGGTCTGGTGCCCTCTTTTGGCCTGCAGACATACACACAGACAGAATATTGTATACATAATAGATAAATAATTATTAAAAAAATAAAGTAGACTCAATAATCTACACGTTTTATTTTCTGTTTTTTTCTATTTTTATTAAAAATATTTATCTATTTATTTATTTTAACTTTTGGTTTTTCAAGATAGAATTTCTAGGTAGCTGTGGAGCCAGTCCTGGAACTCACTCTTAGTAGTTCAGGCTGAACTCAAACTCACAGAGCTATAACTACTTCTGCCTCCCAAGTGAGGGGGATTAATGGCATGCACCACCACCAACTAACCTTTTTTTCAGAACAAGAACTTTAAATCTAATTTTCTTTGTTTAAGTATTTTCCTGACATTTATCCTTAACAACATGCACCCATCATATTAAATAAAGACAAACATCCATAATCCATTTTGGTGGAATGTGTACATAGTTCTCTAGACTACTTCTGGCTGATTGGGGCCACTTATAATCATATGGAACCAAAAGAAAATTGGATTATGGTCAAGTCTTTACTGAAGTATTCTGTGAGCCTAGATCATTTTAACCAACAGTCCTGAAGTTTTTCTGGATATAGAACTCATAGAAAGCTGCAACTAATGTACTCTAAAATGTTAGAGCATGCGTGTCATCTGTTCCCATTTGGAGATTTTTGAAGTAGTCTTCTTTGATTAAGCCTTAATTTTCTTAACCAAAAATGAATGCACAGTCTCTTACTTCCTGGAAAAAGGCAAACCTTTTTCTCCAATGCAATATATCTTTTAATATAAATTTTGAAATCAAGGCATTTTTTTCAAACTTTTTTTTCCCCACAATGAATCCACAGACTCCCGTTACTCAGGAAACAAAAGAAAAACCTCTTTTAAACTAACCATATCTTTTAAACTAAATTTTTAAGTCAAGGCATTCTCAAAATATATAAATTGGATTAATCCATCAGCATTTAAAATCAAAAGTACTCAGTAGTCAAGCAATTAAAAGATACCACAGTAACATACAGTTTCCAGATTCTCTGTTTATTTTCCAACTTGTCATGGAAACTAAGTTGTGGCTGATGGGAGCTGGAAGCATTGGTTTTTCTCATAAACTCAGGTAGATAGGTTTGGGTTCCAATTCTTAGAGCTGGAATTCCAATCCCAGTTCTGGCCTGCGCTGGTGGCTATAAAATCACCAGTTACTGGCTTTTTTTTCTAAATGCATGCCACAAAATATTGGGTCCCAATTAATACACGATTATTAAAAGTTCAGTGTTAGAAATCTGAATCCAAACTGAAGATCCAAAAAGCAATACAGCAAGTCACAGATTCCTACATCGACCTCCATCTGAAATGGCAATCTTGCCTTCTGGAATCTCAAAAGAAAACTGTGTGTCTGCGAGCTATCTTCCCCATTTTATATTCGTCTCTAAAGCTGGGATTAATGGCATGCACCACTGGGATTAAATGTGTATATCACTGTGACTACTGCGATTAATGGTGTGTGTTATCATAACCTTATCTAAAAGGCTGACTAATGGAACTATTTTACCCTTAGATCTTCAGGCAGTTTTTATTTAGTAAAACAATCTGAAATGCCACTACAGTGTGGAATTTTTCCTTCTTCTTTATGTAAGTATTTAGTGCTATGAACTTTCATCTTAACACATCTTTCATTGTTTTCCACATATTTGGGTATGTTGTTTAGTCATTTTTGTTAAATTTTAGAAAGTCTTTAATTTCTTCCTTGACCCCTTGGTGATTCAGGTGAGCATTGCTTATTTTCCATGTGTTTGTTGGCACTCTGAAATTAGTGCTGCTGGAAAATTATAATTATAAACCATGGTTATCTGATATGATATATTTCAATATTTTGATATCTTTTGAGGTTTGTTTTGTTCCCTAGTATGTGGCCAGTATTTGAGAAGGTTTAATGAGAGGCTGAGAAGGAGGTATATTCATTTATTTTTGGATAGAATGTTCTAGAGATGTCTGTTAAGTTCATTTGTGTTATAACAACTGTTACTTAATTTATCTGTTAATGTTCTGTCTGGCAAACCTATCCAGTGGTAAGATAAGGGTGTTAAAGTCTCCCACTATTAGTGTGTGAGGTTTAATGTATGGTTAAAGGTTTAGCAGTGTTTATTTTACATATGAGGGTGACCTTGCACTTAGGAATAGAAACTCAGTATTAAGACTTTCTCCTGATGGATTTTTCCCTGTGACTAAAATGAAATGTCCTTTTTTGTCCCCTTTGATTGATTTTAGTTTAATGTCTATTTTGTTAGATATTAGAATAGCTACACCAGCTTGTTTTATAGGTTCATTTGATTGGAATTTTTCCCCAATGCTTTAATCTGTTTTTAAGTCTGAGGTGTGTTTCTTGCATATAGCAGAAAGATAGAATCTGTTTTCATTTCCAATTTGTTAGCCTGTGTCTTTCTTTAGGTGAGTTGAGTCCATTTATATAAAGGGATATTAATAACCAGTGATTACTAGCTCCTGTTATTGTAGTGTTTGTTGGTGGTGATGTTATTGTGTGTGTTGTTCCCTTCTTTGATATTTGCTTCAGTGTGATCTTCTATTGTCTGTGTTTATGTGGATGTAGCTAACTTGCTTAGGTTGGAGTTTCCCTTCTAGTACTTTTTGTACCGCTTGGTTGGTGGATAGATATTTGATAAATCTGGTTTTGTCATGTGTAGAGAGCTGCGTGGAACCGCACCTTTAAGATGGCACCGGTTGCTAGCCCTCCGCGAGCCCAAAAGCGAGCACTCTCTGTGACAAACAACTCCTTTTATGGTTATGGCCCGTAACTCGCTATGATCGTGTGTCGCTTGCGTATGCTTGAGCCTATGGGCGATGACCACGTGGCACTCCGGGATAGGCGACCATAGGCTATATAAGGGCTGTGAGAGGTCTGCCTGGGAGAGAAATGAGAGAGAAGCCATTGTTCAAGGTCCTGAATAAAATGCCTGCGAGAAGAGCTCCGGTGTCGCGTTGTCCTTGCTGGTTGAGGTGGCAGTGACAAGTGGTGGCCCATACGGGGATTTCATCCACTTTCTTTCAGCAGAGCCCAGAACTTGCAGCAGTCAGGGGGTGCACCAATAAAGTGCTCGGATAAGTTTGGGGATCTGCGATAAAAGCAGAATCAGTGGCCGTGTCCAGAGCAGGGATTAGTTACTGCGTCCAGAGTTGGGATTAGTGACGGTGTCAAGAGCGGAGTTAGAGTTTCGCGAAGCAGATAGTCTAGGTAGGGAATCAAAGGTGAAAGCAGTGCCACAGGCTGTAAGAGCGCTGCCATGAGCTGTCAAGCCGACAAGAGGCTTTGCGAGCTGTCAAGCCGACGAGCGGCTTCGCTAGCTGTCAAACTGAAACCGAAAGAAGCGGTTTCATGAGCTGTCAGGCCAAAGCGGTTTCGCAAGCTGTCAGACCGAAGCCGTTTTGCGAGCTGTCAGAATTGCCAGACACTATTGATACAGTGCTCTGGTTCATCATTTTTACTTGTGTGTGTAGGGAGTGTATTGAGAATTCTCAGTGAACATGGGGAATTCTCCTTCACACCCAATTTTTCTGGCTCTTAATGAGCTACTTAGATCTTAGAGTCTGAAAATAAGAAAAGGCACGTTGGACAGATTTTTAAATGAATGCGATACAGTGGGTCCCTGGTTAGCAGTCTCAGGCAATCTTAATGTAGCATCTTAGGAAAAACTGGGACGTGATCTTGATTTTGCTGCAGAACAGGGTATGCTAAAAAAGGGGGTTAGGCTGATTTGGAGACAAGTACGAGGGTGCCTGGAAGATCAAAGGTGTAGTAAAGCTATGGAGCACAGTCAGGCTGCTGTAGAAATATTTCAGGAAGAGAAATCTGAGCGAGCGGCATCAGAAAAAACCAAGTCAGATACAGGGTCAGACAAGAAGGAAAAGGGAAAGGCACCCAAGAAAGGACAGGCAAGACTATACCCTAGTCCGTCAGAATTAGAGGATTCAGATACCAGCATCTCGATGGAGTCAGAGGAAGATGAGGAAGAAGAGGAGGTGGATATGACTCCCCTAGAACCTCTTTGACAGTCTATGTATCAGATGAAGATCAGGAAAAATGCCAGGGAGAAACAAAATTCAGGAAAAAATAAAGAAGGAGGGCGAAGTTTAACCCCTTTGGCTCCACCTCCGTATCTGAAAGTGGTTGGAGCTGAAGGAGGAATGACTTTCAACCCAGAAGTGAGAAGGGAAGTAAGGACAGGGATGTTGACAGCTTTTCCAGTATTTCAAGACCAACAAGGTAATAGATATCATGAGCCATTAGATTTCAAAATTGTTAAGACCTTAGCAGAATCCTATTGGACTTACAGTATTTCCGCTGCCTTTACAGTGGCTCAAGTGGAAGCCTTACACAGATATGCGATGACTCCAGCAGATTGGATGAACCTTGCAAGGGCTTGTCTTCCCCCTGGTCAATATCTAGATTTGAAAGCATTTTTCATTGAATTTGCCAATGTTCAGGCAGCAAGGAATTTAGCTGCTGGGGATGCTCAAGCAGTTTGGGATGCAGATATGCTATTGGGGCAGGGCAGATTTGCTCCTCAAAAAAATGGGTATCACCCTCAGGTGTATGATCAAATAAATAATCTTGCTAATAGAGCATGGAAATCATTGCCCAATAAAGGGGAAGTTATTGGCAATTTAACAAAGATTACACAGGGATCTGTGGAACCATTTTCTGACTTTGTGGCTAGAATGGTAGAAGCAGCCAGCAAAATATTTGGTGACCCTGACACTGCCATGCCTTTTATCAAGCAGCTGGTATATGAACAATGTACCAAAGAATGCAGGGATACCATTAATCCACACAGGAGCAGAGGGCTGGAATGTTGGATGAAGGCATGTAGAGAGTTTGGAGGGCTGCTGACTAATGCAGGCTTGGCAGCTGCTGTCCTATGGTTAGGAAAAGGTAGGGATAATACAGGAGTCTGCGTCAGTTAAGACCTCTATTTGAGATCCTGTCGGAGGATGCAGCCCTGGATTCCCCCAGGTACTTGACTGACGAGACCAGACAAGCACTTGCTTTGGTAGAAGAAAGACTATCCAAGGCGTTCTTAAAAAGAGTAAAATCTGTGGAGAATATCACACTGTGTATTCTACCTACAAATTTACAACCTACAGGTATATTATGGCAAGAGAGACCACTGCTGTGGATCCATCCTAAATTTCCCCTGCTAAATCTATAGAATATTATCCCACTGCTGTGGCTATACTTGCTAAGCGGGGTTTCCTAACCTGTTTACAACATTTTGGATGCCTGCCTAAGATGTTGCTAGTCCCATATGATAATGTTCAAATGAAAGTGTTATGTGCCACCGTTGATGATTGGGCCATCTTGCGTTGCTCTTATTCTGGATAGATTGTCATTTTCCTAAGCATCCTCTCCTGTCATTCTTTAAAGAACACCCTGTAATTTTCCCTAAAATAACTGCTACACAGCCTATACCAGGGGCCAGTGTTATATTTACAGATGGATCCAAAAACGGTTGTGGAGTCTACATGGTGGATTCTGCAGAGCCTGTTACACAGCAATTTTCCCCAGGAACCCCCCAACATGTGGAATTAGCTATAGTAGTCGAGGTCTTTAAGGCCTGTTCCTTTGAATTTAATTTGATTTCTGATTTGGCTTATGTAATTAATGCTTTAAAACATCTTGAATGTGCTGGACCTTTAAAAGCATCAAGTTCAGTACATGCATTATTTGTCCAACTACAGTGCCTTTTATGGCAGAGAAAATATCCTTTTTTTTGTGTAACATATTCGAGCACATACAGGTTTGCCAGGCCCTCTGGCAGCTGGCAATGACAAGGTTGATCAATGTACCAGACAAGAATGGATGTTTCTTGTCTCTGCCCTGCAGAGGGCTCATGACTTTCATAAAGAGTTTCATGTTAACGCCAAAACCCTACAACAAAAATTTGCCATTTCCCATGCCGATGCACACAAGTTGGTTGTGGATTGTCCACAATGTGTCATATATCATCATCCTCACACTTTGGGGGTCAACCCACGTGGATTTCTCCCCCTTAAACTGTGGCAGATGGATGTTTCTCATATTTCAGAATTTGGCAAACTGAAGTATGTGCATGTTTCTGTGGATACTTATTCTGGTATCATGCATGCCACTCCCATGACAGGGGAAAATGTGAACAATGTGATTGCCCACTGTTTAGAAGCATGGGCAGAATGGGGCAAGCCCCAACAGTTAAAAACAGATAATGGCCCTGCCTAAACTGGTAAACAGTTTACATCGTTTTTCCAACGTAAGGGTGTTCACCTTGTCCATGGACTGCCTTATAATCCACAAGGTCAAGGCATTGTGGAGCGTGCCCATCGCTCCGTAAAAGAAATGCTTCAAAAACAAAAAGAGGGAATTGGCTTAGAACAATCCCCTAAGAATAGACTTTCTTTGGCCTTATTTACCTTGAATTTTTTAAATTTGGATAATACCAACCAATCTTCAGTGGACAGACATGCTTGTAAAAATAGCCAATCTAAATGTCTAGTGAACTGGAAGGACATTCTGACAGGGGTCTGGTATGGCCCTGATCCCGTGCTGGCATGGGCACGAGGTTCTGTTTGTGTTTCTCCACAGGACCATTTGGACCCTATTTGGGTACCGGAGTGCTGGGTTAGAACAGTACAAGTGCAGAGGAACAACAAGCAAGATGAAGCCTCAGACTGTGATCCTATTGATGGTGATGGTCCTGATGTCCCCGTTGTTGATCCAGGCCAATGAACCAATCTTGTGGGCCATAGCAAAAGCATGGCCAATTCCTATACCTGTTCATTCTATGTCAAAAGTTTTAAAATACTTGGCCCTGGTTTAAATGGATTCTTTCTAATGAAAGAGGGGGCTTTTCATCCCTAGAACCTTTTGCTGCCCTTCGTAATTTGACTGTTCGGCTACTTAACATCTCTGCCAGGAGAGATACGAAGGGCGTTCTTTCAAATGTTACTGTATGACTAATATTACCAATGCCACAGAGGATGTGATCTATTGTAATTCCTCTAAGGCAACTTGCCTTGCAAGTCAATGCTGGTATGGTACTTATGACACAGCTGTGGTGATGAGAGTTCCCACATATGTTCCCATCCTGGTCAGAGTTGATACCAGTACCTTCCCAATAGCTCATTTGCTCAGAACAAAATAAAACTTTGGGATAACAGCAGCCCTAGTCTCCACAATTGCTGTATCTGCTGCAGCTGCCACGACAGCGGCTGTTGTCATGGCTGCAACGACTCAGATTGCAGATACAGTTAATGAAATTGTGGAAAGAACAGCCTCCACAATGACCACTTTGAAATCCATTGATGGTCATTTAAAAGCTGGCATTTTGACAGTAAACCAAAGAGTAAATTTCTTGTAAAAGCAAGTAGATGACCTAGTAACCTTAACCAGTGTAGGATGTATTCATTCCCTCTCCTCCTTGTGTATTACTTCCTGATTGGCTGAGAATTTTACAAAGAACGGTAACCTGAGCTGACAGTTGAGTGCATACCTCCAGGAAAAATGGAGCAAGGAGTTGGAGAACCTGACAGACACCTTGATCAGCCAGCTTATTTCCCTGAATGCCACACGGCTGGAGTTACCTACTGCTGATGCTTTTCTTAATATGCTGAAATGGACTTTTAGTTATTTTAAGGAGTGGGTGGGAATAGGAGCCCTGACAGGCCTAGTGGTGCTTGCCTCCTTGGTGTGTCTGTGGTACATATGTTGCATACAGACCTCACAGCATCGCAACGCAGCCATGATCATCCAGGCTTTTATGGCCATTGAAGCAGAACAGTCTCCCCAAATATGGCTAACTATATTAAAAGATTGTTGACACAGGTTGTGAGGCTTATGCACTACATTTGAGAGCTTGTAATGTTGATCTCAAGAAGAGCAAGTCTGATTGCATGTGGGTTGGTGCTTGATCTCCCACCTCTGCGCAAAAGGCACCAGGTGGATCTGGCATTTCTTTGAGTGGACAGCACCTGGCTAGACATCAGTATATTGCTCTTAATTTTTTGACAGAGATCAGACCTCTACTCTTACCTGTTGCTTTTGTGAAAACAAAAAGGGGGAACTGTAGAGAGCTGCATGGAGCCATGCCTTTAAGATGGTGACGGCTGCCGCCCTCTGTGAGCCCAAAAGCGAGCGCTCTCTGTGACAAACAACTCCTTTTATGGTTATGAACCATAACTCGCTATGACGGTGTGTCATTTGTATATGCTTGAGCCTATGGGCGATGTCCATGTGGCACTCCGGGATAGGGGACCATAGGCTATATTAGGGCTGGGAGAGGTCTGCCTGGGGAGAGAAACGAGAGAGAAATGGGAGAGAAACGAGAGAGAAGCCATTGTTCAAGGTCCTGAATAAACTGCCTGCGAGAAGAGCTCCGGTGTCGCGTTGTCCTTGCTGGTTCGAGGCGGTCATGACAGTCATGGAACATCTTGTTTTGTCCTTCTATGGTGATTGAAAATTTTGCTGGGTATAGTATTCTGGGATGGCATCTCTGATCTCTCAATGTCTGCATAAGGCTTGCCTAGGACCTTCTGATTTTCATTGTATTTATTCAGAAGTCAGGTGTAATTCTGATAGTTCTGCATTTATATGTCACTTGGTTTCACCTTTGCAGCTCTTAATATTCTTTATTCTGTATATGTAGTGTTTTGATTATTATGTAGCAAGGGGATTTTTTTTAATCCAGTCTATTTGGTGTTCTGTAAGCTTTTCGTATCTTCTTATGTATATCTTTCTTTAGTTTTTAGAAAGTTTTCTTCTATGATTTTGTTGAATACAATTTCTGTGCTTTTGAGTTGGACTTCTTCCTCTTCTTCCATCCCTGTTACTCTGAGGTTGGGTCTTTTTATGGCGTCTGATATTTCCTGCATATTTTGTTTTAGGTTTTTGTTAGATTTAATGTTTTAATAGACTGATGAGTCTATTTCCTTTATTTTATTTTCAGCCCTTGAGATTCTCTCTTCTACCTTTTGTATTCTGCTGTTTCAGCTTGCATTTGTGATTCCTGATTGTTTTCTCATATTTTCCATTTCCAGAATTCCCTCAGTTATGTTTTCTTTATTTTCTCTTCTTTAGTTTTAAAGTCTTGATTTATTTCTCTCATCTGTTTGCTTGCTTTTCCCTTGTTCTATGTAAGGGATTTGCTGATATCTTCTAATTTTTTGTTTGTCTTTTCCTCCATTTCTTTGAAGAAACTTTTCATTTCTTCTTTATAGGAATAACACTTTCTCTGAAAGTTTTTTTTTAGGTCATTTTCTTCTGCTTCATCTATATTAGAGTGTTCAAGTATAGCTATTATTGAACCACTAGTTTTTGTTGGTGTCATGTTGTTTTTTGTGGCGTTAGGTATGTACTTACCTTGTCTACTCATCTTTTTCTCTGATTGGTGTAGTTAAGCCTATGTCTCTGAAAATCAATCTTCCTTGTGCCAGTGGATCCAATGCTCAAATGGTGGTTCCTTGTGGTCCAATCATGTCCACAGTTACAGTCATTCAGGATGTCACTTGGGTTTCAGTGTTGCTGTAGGTCACTCAGAGCTCCCAGTGGTCATTCTGCAATACTGGTGGTCATTCTTGCCTGCTCGCACTGTGATCACTGGCTCAGCTCAGCCCTGTTTTTGCAGAGGTCCCTGGCTCAGGAATGGTACTGCAGAGATTTCTTCCTTGGGCCTGCTCCATTGACACCCACTCTGTTGTACCTGCCCCTGTAGATGTTGCTGCCTCTGGCCTGCTCCAGCAGAGGTCACTGGCTAAGGTCAGTTGGAGGTCACTAGCTTGGGTTTGTTCCTGCAGATATCCCTGGCTTGGGCCTGTTCCCAATGAGGTCCATGGCTCAGGACTACTCTTTGGGCTGTTGCTCCCTCATACATGATCCTCCTGTTGAGGTAACTTGCCTAGAGCCTGCTCTGGTGGTGGTCATTGGTTTATGGTGGTTTATCCCTGCTACAGCATAGGTCCCTGGATTGGCTGGTTCCCACAGATATCCCTGGTTTCGGCCTGGTCCTGCAGAGGTCCCAGGGTTGAGATTGATCTCACAGAGGTCTCTGACTCAAAACTGATCCCTTGGCAGTCACTCCCTTGTACTTGCTCCTGCATAGGTTGCTTGTATGGACCTTCCCCAGTGGAGGTAGCTGGCTTACATCTGCTCCCACAGAGGTCTTTTATTAGACCTAGACTTGCAGAGGTCTCTAGGTTGGTCTTGCTCCATCACTGGTTCTTCCATTGTACCACCTTCTGTGAATGTTTCTGCCTTGGGCATTCTCTGGCAGATGTCCCTGTCTTGGGCCAGAGGTCATTAGCTTAAACCCATTCCCCCAGAGGTCTCTGGTTCAGGCCATCTCCCTTGTGGGTTGCTGCCTCAAATCTGTTGTTTTCCCCCATTCTTATTTCTTACTATTATTGTGGTTTCTAATTTTCTGAGACTGAATAATTATGGTATTAAAGTAATTTAAAAATATTCCTTTCATTATTTTAATGCATACTTATTAAACATTTTGGCTTGCCAGTTATCATGTTATTATAATATCACATAAAAAGTGTATTCCAAAAATTAGAACTCTTAAAATTAATCTGTTAAAGACAGTAAGAACCCACACTTCTAGAAGAATTTTAAATTGGTCAGAATTGTACTTATTCATGATTATATAGTGCTAATTGATTGTGTTCCTCTGTACTAGGATTATGATTTATTATTAATGAGACAAGACACATTTATAATGCAATGTAATGTAAAGATCTCCAAGTAGTATGCATCACTAAATCAAGTTTGATCTTTAGAACAATATTTTTTTGATACACAAGAGTAGTTTTCCTCAATTATAGTTGAAGAAAGCAAGGTTACATAAGCTGTCTAGCTTCATATTTCAATCAATCAATCAGACATTATACAGGATTATCATGTTATATTTCTTATCACTTGGATTACTTCTTTAACACTCAATATGCACCACTCTAGGCAGAATGAACATTGCTCTCAAATTGAACAGTGTTAAGTGCATTTGATTTCAGTTAACTCAAACATTAGCACTCCTGAAAAGTTAATATCATTTAGAAAGAATAAAATTTCTATAGAAATAGAAAATAGGTGCACACACTAGCATTTATTACATCTATTTTTAATACTTTTGCCAATATGTGTCACATGTATGGTCAATATTATGTTTATTATAATGCATGTTTCATATGATATATGAAAATTATTGCTTCCAGCTTTGAATGTGTGAATAAAAGTTTCCTTCTTAAGAGAAATATGATACTATTGTCATCCTTATTCCACCCTGTCTTACCATAAACATTGTAAGGACTGGAAAATATGTGTTTATAAGTTAAGGATAATTTGCATGAAAAAGTTATTTGTGTTCACAGTACTTTAACTGTGTTTTCCAGGTGAGAAAATTTAGCACATCTCACTTCAGTGTTTCTATTAAGTAATAATTATTTACGAATATTAGCAAAGACCAATAGAACAAAGAGCAAGATATAACCTGCATTTAGGGAAATATGACATACATTCTTAAAATATATGGATACAGATACTTGGTTAAATTTATTGTCCAAATTCCAAAAATCTGCAAAGTGTATAGAAAAATCTTAGATAACCTATGGTGAGGTGTTCAAAGAATGAAATTTAGTTCTAATTAAAAGCTTAAACTGAGTATCTGAAGGAAATTTTGGGAAATATTCAGCTATAAGCACCAAGAATGAGAGTCATTCAGGTGTAAAAGTAAATTGGTTTCTTCTGATTAGAATAAGAGAGCTAGGGAAATTTGTTCTGCTGATGAGCAGGCACATAAGAAAGTGGGGATTTAAGTGTTCACCTCCTCTCACCTTCAGCCTCTTTCTTTCTACAGAAAGAAACCTGTAGAGAGGAACAGAAAAAAAAAGTGTATAACAAAGAGTAAGAAGAAATAGAGCAAGGGTGTTCTAGATGATTAGGAAAGTTGGGAATGCAAAAGAAGTAACTGTGTCCCTATTATACTCTGGGGACTGCATGTAGGAAACTACTTACAGAGAATTTACTCATATATCATTACCACCTGGTTGGTTACCTTGACATTCCCAAGTCCCTGTTATATAACTGGACTCAGGTTGTTTTAATCAGAAATTCTCTTCCATATACAACATGTCATCTTGAAGAAAGAACTAATTTCTGATTCACAAAGATCTCGGTTTGTAGCACAACCAAGTCTTGTGAGGATAGGCTCCTACATATCTTTTAAATTCATGTGCATCAGTTTTTTCTTATTTTTATTTGAGTGAAAAAAAACCATCATATTCCAAAAGCATTATGCTGACAGAAAAATTATAACTCGTATAAATGCTTTCTTGCAGAAAATGTTAAATGTCATCTAAAAAATCTGTCTATCTCTTCAATTATATTATTTTATCTTCAGTAGATTTTGTCTCATTTTTATGTGTGTATTTTGTGTTCAAGTGTGTTCACACTCACATCTCACATGTGTGCATAAATGGAGGCAAGAGGTCAACATTAATTGTCTTTCTCATTTAATCTAAACATTACTTTTGAGACATGTTCTTTTATTGAATATGCAGCTCACTTATGTGTCCAGGCTGGCTGGACAGTGAGCTCCAAGAAGCTGCATACATCAATCTCACCCAGAAGGCTTGAAATTAAAGAGGGATACCAGTAATCTGACGTGGGTTATGGGTAGCTGAACTTCTGTCTTCAGACTTTAACAGACAACATTTTACCTACAGAGGTACCTCTCTAAATCCTTACTTTTATTTAAAAGTAACATGTAACATGGAGGCTGGCTTGTTAGGGTATCTGTCCCACGCAGTATCCCACAGCTGGCAAGCCCCAAAGAAAATCACACAGAGATCTACATAAGTTATAAAATTGATTGGCCCATTAGCTCAGGCTTTGTATTAGCTCTTATAATGTATATTACCCCATTATTCTTATCTACGTTAGCCATGTGGCTCAGTACCTTTCTCAGCGGGGCAGTTTACATCTTGCCCCTCTGGTGGTCTGGGCAGAACTGCAGAGGGAGCTTCTTGCTTCCCAGAATATTCCTGTTCTCACCGCTCCACCTCCACTTCCTGTCTGGTTGACCCATCTATACTTCCTGCCTGGCCAATCAGCATTTATTTAAAACATGATTGACAGAATACAGACAATTCTCTGGCATCAGTAACAGTTGCTTTCTTCTGTGAAGACCAACTTCTAGGATTTCATATATCAGATACATAATGTTGTTCAGCAGCAGAGTTTTTTGTTAAGTCTGAAATATGGGTTGTTAATTCTTACTAAATTGTCTGCATGGTGTCTCCTATAGACACAATTAACTCAGTATAACCCAAACTGGTATGGCATCACCTCCTGAGATATTCCTCCTATACAATAGTCTCTGCTTCAGTTAGACACATTGAGTTTTACTTTTCTCAACATTATTGTTTCCTTTATTTAAAAAATATAACAGAAAAATAAAATTCCTTATTTATCCCTTAAAATTTAAAAACAGATATATACTTTATGTTTAAAACAAGATTTATTTCCAATTCCTATATTTAAGCCCTCTGCATTTTTATCTGGGTTAGTCTTGGAGTTCATATCTCCAGATATAAGAAAGAGATAAGTTTTTCAAGATAATGTTAAAACAAAAATATTACTGGCATGGAACTTCCAGAAAATCTGGAATACTATGAAAAGACCAAAATATAAGTAATAGCAATAGTAGGAGAAGAATTCTAAATCAAACACCCAGAAAATGTTTTCAACAAAATCATAGAATGAAAATTTCCAACCCTAAAAAGAAGATGCCTATGAAGATAGAAGAAACATACAAAACATTTCACATGGTATTGCTTCTTCATTCCTGGCCACCCAGACCTGAAATAATTGCAGAGAAACTATTTTAATTATAATACTGCTTGACTTACTAGGTCAGGCTTCATACTAACTAACTTGTATCTGAAGTTTACCCATTCCTATTATTTTTCATTTTACCTCAAGACTCATGGTTTACCAGTAAGGTTCTTGGGTGTCTGTCTCTTTTGGCATTACAAGGTAGGTGTCTGTTTGACTGCACTTACTTTTCCTTATCTTTTCTTGAAATTTTTTCCTTGCTCTATTTTGTACTGCCATAGGCACAAAGCAGCTTCTGTATTAACCAATGGTAATAAGACACAGCATTGTTCCCTGTGAGCTTCATGGAGACTAATACTTGGTGGACATAAGAGGTGAGACAACAGTAGCCCTGGACACTGGATCCCTGACTTCCTTAAACCTCCATGTGAGAGAAAGGCCATGGCCCCCCTCCCCACATGCTTTTGGCATTCCTAGAACCAGCAGGGAGCTGGTCTGCTAGACAGACGTCTACCCAGCCCCCAAGACATTGTTCCTCTGTGAGATCCGTGGAGACAAATACTTGGTGGACAAAGAACAGCTAGCAGGGAGTTTATTTGCTAGATAGTCATCTACCCCACCCACAATGCATTATTCCCTGTCATCTCTGTGGAGACCAATTCTTGGTGAACATTAGAGACATAAGAGTTGAAGGAAGAGATGGTAAGGAGCCAATGAAAGATTTCCTCCATCATCCTAAAAAGAAACATGGTACCACCAGAACCAAGCAGACACACAACAGTAAGACTTGATCATCCTAACCCAGAAGATATAAAAGAAAATGACTTTAAGCATTACTTAATGAAAATGATGGTGACCATTAAAAAAGAAATGAAAAACTCCCTTAAAGAAATGAAGGAGAAGACAAACAAAAAGCTGGAAGAAATTAATAAATCCCTCAATGAAACCCAAGAAAACACAATCAAATATGTGAAGGAAAAAGTTCAAGATTTGAAGATTGAAGTAGAAGTAATAAAGAAAACACAAACCAATGGAACTCTGGACATGGAAAATCTGGGTAAATGAACAGGAACTACAGAGACAAATATAACCAACAGAATACAAGAGCTAGAAGAAAGAATCTCCAGTACTGAAGATTCTAACCATACTGACAAATATTTTGCATGTCACCACAGAACCTTCATATGGCAATGGATGGAGATAGAGACAGAGACACATATTGGAATACTGGACTTAACTCCCTAGGTCCAAATGAGAAGTAGAGGGAGGGAGATCGTGAGCAAGGAAAGCAAAATCAGAGGGAGCCTTCATCTGACGATGGATGTAGATAGAGACGGAGACCCACATTGGAGCACTGCAAGTCAGGACTGCGAAGGGTGCATTCACCCACTGATACAAGAGGACTGATCGAATGAGAGCTCACCAAGGCCAGCTGGACTGGGACTGAACGAGCATTTGATCAAACCGGATTCTCTGAATGTGGCTGACATGGGGGCTGACTGAGCCCCCAAGGTCCAAATGAAGACTGAGAAGCCATTGACAATGGCACTGGGTCTTGTTGCGTCTGCATGGACTGACTTTTTGGGATCCTGGCCTGTTTGGATGCTCACCTTCCTGGACCCGGAGGGAGGGGGGAGGAACTTGGATTCCTCACAGGACAGGAAACCCTGACTGCTCTTGGGAATGGTGAGGAAGGAGGAGAGGGAGTGGGGGGAGCAGGAGGGTATTGGGAGGAGGGGAGGAAGTGGAAAGAGTGTTTTCGGATACTTGAATAAACAAAAAAAAAACCCCCCAAAAAAAAACAAAAAAAAACAAACAAACAAAAAAAAAGAAAATAGACTCATTGGTCAAAAAATAAACCACTAAATCCAACAAATTCTTAACATAAAACATTCAGGAAATCTGTGACACCATGAAAAGACCATACCTAAGAATAATAGGGGGAGAAGAAGGAGAAAAATTCCAGCTCAAAGGCACAGAAAATATATTTAAAAAAATAATAGAAGAAAACTTTCCCAACCTAAAGAGGGCTATACCTATAAAAGTACAAGAAACATGCAGAACACAAAATAGACTGTATCAAAAAATCCCCTTGCATATATAATCAAAACATAAAACATACAGAACAAAGAAAGAATATTAAGAACTGCAAAAGAAAAAGGTCAAGTAACATATAAAGGAAAACCTATCAGAATTACATCTGACTTCTCAATGGAAACCATAGAAGCCAGAAGGTCCTGGATAGATGTGCTGCAGACACTAAGAGACAGTGGATGCAAGCCCAGACTATTGTACCCAGCAAAGCTTTTATTCACCATTGATGGAAAAATCAAGATATTCAATGTCAAAAACAGATTTTAACAATATGTATCAACAAACTCAGTCTTATAAAAAGTATTAGAAGGAAAACCACAATCCAAGGAATCTAAGTACACCCACAATAACACAGAAATCTGATAACTGCCCACCAGCATAACCCAAAGGAGGGAAACACACAAACACTACTACTGAAAGATAACCAGAGCGAACAACCACTGGTCATTAATATCTCTTAATGTCAATGGATTCAATTCACATAGAAAAAGACACAGGCTAAGAAAATTGATACATAAACAGGATCCAGCATTCTGCTGTTTATAAGAAACACACCTCAACCTCAAAGACAGACACTAAATCAGAGTAAAGGGTTGAGAAAAGGTTTTCCAATCAAATAGACCTAAGAAAAAAGAGGGCATGGCTATCCTAATATCTAAAAAAAAATTGATTTCAAACTGAAATCATGCAGAAGAGATGGAGAAGAACATTTTATACTCATACCAGGAACAATTCTTCAAGATGAAGTCTCAATCCTGAATATCTATGCCCCTAATTCAAGAGCAGCACCCACATATGTAAAAGAAACATTACTGAAACTTGAATTGTACATTAAACCCCTCACACTAATAGAAGGAGATTTAAATACTCCACTCACACCAATGGACAGGTCAATCAGAAAGAAACTTATCAGAAACATAAGAGAACTAACAGATATAATGAATCAAATGAACTTAAAAGACATCTATAGAACATTCCACTCAAACAAAAAAGAATATACCTTCTTCTCAGCACCTCATGGAACCTTCTCTAAAGTTGATCACATTCTCGGTAACAAAGCAAACACCCAAAGATACAAGAAATTGAAGTAATCCACTGTGTCTTATCATATCGCCATGGAGTAAAGTTAGAATTCAACCACAATACTACTTCCAGAAAGCCTACAAACTCATGCAAACTGAAGCGTAAACTACTGAACCACTCCTGGGTCAAGGAAGAAATAAAAAAGAAATTAAAATCTTCCTTGAATTCAATTTAAATGAAGGTACAACATATCGAAACATATGGGACACTATGAAAGCAGTGTTAAGAGGTAAGTTAATAGCACAAAATGCCCACATATGAAAAATAGAGAAAGCTCACATCAATCACCTAACAGCATGCCTGAAAGCTCTAGAAAAGAAAAAAAGAAACAGACTCATCCAAAAGGAGAAGAGGACAGGAGATAATTAAGTTGAGGGCTGAAATCAACAAAATAGAAACACAGAAAACCATAAAAAGAATCAATGAAACAAAGAACTGGTTCTTTGAGAAATTCAAGATTGACAAACGCTTATCCAAACTAATCAAAAGGCAGAGAAAAACCATCCAAATTAACAAAATCAGAAAAGAAAAGGGGAACATATCAATGTACACTGAGGGAATTCAGACAATCTTTAGGTCCTACTACAAACATCTGTACTCCACAAAACTGGAAAATGTAAAAAAAAATGGACAATTTTTGAAGATAGACGCCACCTACCAAAATAAAATCAAGACCAGGTGAGCATATCAGCCATGAGGAGATAGAAGCTGCCATCAAAAAAAAAAAAAAAAAAACCTGCCAACCAAAATAAAAGCCCAGGGTGGGATTGTTTTAGTGCTGAATTCTACCAGACCTTTCAAGAAAAGCTAAAACCAATATTCCTCAAAGTGTTCTGTAGGTACACAAGTTCCCCACTTTTCCCGAGGCGCTATGCAGGGCTGTTCTGCTTCCTGGTTCCACTGCATCAGCTTGAGGGTGTGGCATAGAACTGCCCTCTCCTGTTATGTTAATTTCACCTACAGCCCAAGGGTGTAGCTTAGAGAGAACTCTCCCTTTACTGTTATGGTAATTCCACCTGCAAGCAAGGTTCTCGCCACAGGCAAGGTTCCCTGGCCAGAGAAGGAAAGGTTCCTCTTTTCTCTATTCAGCTGCTCTCCAACCTTGGGTGCGGCCCCCTGACTTTTCTCTTTCCTTGTTCCTGATGGGGGGGCTGGTGTCTCTCTGCCCCACAGTATATATACCCGACTTATGCTTAATAAAGCTGCCATTTGCCACTTGCTCCTTGGCAGATGAGCCGGTCTCTTTGTGTGTGTGTCATGTGTTCAAACCCCTAGGACAATCGTCCCTTCTCGTGTGCTCGAGTCAGGAAAAGCGCGCGCCTGTTTCGAGGTTCGGGTGTCCACAGAAAAGTGCGGAAGCTTACAGATGGCGTCCCTCGAGTGGGCTTGGCCTTGAATAAGGACTGAAGAACCGCGTTCTGCCGTCTGTGGATCCACACGAGAACCCCAAAGAGGTAGGGGTCCCTCCACGATCCGGAATCTGGCCAGTGTTGTAATGTGCAATTGTGCACGTGTGATAAGGGGGGAAATAGTTTGATTTTTAGAAGTATGGGTGCCGAAAGGTCTGATCCAGAGCTGAAGGCCAGTGGGCAAATCAGCTGCTAAAATTTCGTAAAGAGACTAGGTACCAGGATTAAAATGACACAGCTCAAGAGACTGTTTAGACTATTTTAAAACTCAGTCCCTGACTCTCACACGCAGGGAACTTTAATTTTTGCCAAAGAGAACAGGCTGGGCGCAGCTAGCTCCCGGCTGAAATCCATTCCCAAGGTTACAGGACCCAGGACCCAGCTTAAGCAAGCAAGCTAGCAATAGCCGATGGCCATGTAACTGCAGGCCTCGGGCTGAGAAAATATTCAAAGGTGTGTCTAACAATTCTATTAAAAGTTTCTGAGTAACTAAAGGCAAAAGAGCAAAAGAGAGAGAGTTTTGACAAAATAAGAGAGCGCAGCAGCCTTGAGCCCCAAGCACGTAGATGGAGCTGGGTATTACCCGCAGCTAATGAGCTACATGCTAGGTGGAATGTGATCCACCTGCGCAGAGGCCGACAGACCTTACAGGGTCTGTACACAGGACTCCGGCGGGCTGCACAATTACGGCTGGCAACTCTAGGAGTCCCAGGAAACTGGCCGCCAAGGCGCGGAACGCCGCGGTGGCAAAAGGTGCCTGCCACAAGTGGGCGGGCTAAGGGCAGGTTTACATCGGAGGCTGCATGTAGTGTTATGTGAGGCTCGGAGTGGCGCCAACAGAGCAAAGGCTGCGCATGCCCACGACTAAGGCCAAGCCAGACACAAATGCCTTTAAACTGACAGAGGCCACGAGCCTACAGTTTTCTGGCAGGCAGTTGCTACCTTTGGGTTAGCTCAGAAAGCGTGCCATAACTGGGGAGCTGCTTCAGCAGGTTGCCTGTATCCTAGATAACAAAGGTAGACCAATAGCCTGGGGCAACGGGCAGGGCAAACAACGTTAAGGCTGCTAGGTCAAGGATTTTCCATCTCTATAAAAGGCTAAAAAATGGGTTGAATCTAGTCATCAAAGCCAAGGGTCTCCATATTGCTTAGTAAATTAAAGGCTCATGTGGTCAGAAAAAGAGAGATAAACAATAAAGAGAGAGTCTAAGAGGAAGAAAACCTCTAACTGGTTTACAATATGTTAAAAATATATGCAGGCTAAAAGTTAAAGTTCTTTAAGGAAGAGAGTAGTTGGGTGTGGTAGTACACACCTTTAATTCCCATGCCTGGGAGGCAGAGACAGATCTCTGTGAGTTCTGGGTGTTGCAGCACACGCCTTTAATCCCAGCATTGGGGAAGCAGAGACTGTGGGACTCTATGAGTTCAAGGACAGTCTGGTCTACAGAGTTATTCCAGGACAAAGATGTACGTTTGAGGAGCTTGTCTACAAAGAATCATAACTTACCTCTGCTCCTGGAGTTGGATGAGGAAGTTTGAGTGCAGGTGATTATTCCTTGATCCCTGCTGGGGTCAGGTGACAGTCCCTACTGGGGCAGGTGAAGGTTGTATACACATGATCAGTCTTTGACCCCTAATGGGGTCAGGTGAGAGTCCATCCTTGGCTCCCCATTTGGTGCCATGGTAAAAAGCTAGCCCCAGCAGAGCAGTAAGCGAGCTGCTGTTTCACCTCAACTTCATGCTCTATGGATTTCATTCAACCTGGACACCCTCCGCCGAGACTCGTGGTTCCAGACCGTGCTGGCGCGGTAATTGGAGGTCCCCACCGAGATCGGAAAGGTGAGGAAAGTGGACTGGGTCATCCTGTAGTCTGGCCAGGATGCATTGAGGATTAAGATATAATTAAATAAGAGATACTTAAGGTAATTAAGAGATAAGAGATAATTAAAAAATGAAAAATACCCCGGGTAAATCAGAGCTAAAGAGGTTGTTGTAAGAAACAGTTGTCTGATTTTAAATCTAATGTTTTCCTTTTTAAAGAAAGGTTGCTTACACATTTTTAGAGGGCTCCAGGCTAGGAGCGGAAGAACGGGTTTCTCAAAATTATATTTTTGGAGCAATAGCTCAACTATGCTAGATTTAAAACAATTTATTTAGGACTTAAGTCTAAACAGTTTTAAATTAAGGATTATTATAAATTCAAAGGTTCCTTAATTATACAGGATTTTAAGTTTACATTTTTTCGTAAGGGTAATAATTATTTTATTCAAAGTCTAAATTTTCATCAGAAATTTGATGGACATTTACATTAAGTTCATGGATTAATTTTCAATAATATTGTCGATTTGGCTTATTTGATACTGTTTTCACGGATGAATAAAGATCTCTATATTGTCTTATGGCTTATAACTCTTATAAGGTTTAAAGTCTTGTTATACAGATTTTTTAATTTATATGATCAGAGTTATTCAAAATATTTTAGAACATTTATGGCTATCTCATTTATCAGGCGTGTTAGAGAGATACATTTGGGTTGTTTTTAGATTCCATATTAATAAAGTAATTCTACTATATACATGGTTAAACACATGTCCTTATGACATGGTTAAACATCTTTTATATTTAGGCCCTAAAGAGATATAGCTAAATTTTGAGATGGTATGTTGCCTAATTTTCTAAAATTCCAGACTGTGCCAATTTACATTTCCACCAATTGTGGAAAGGTTTCTCTTACGTATAAACTGTGAACAATGTTTAATCTTGGTCATGTCATTTAAAATAAGATAGTCTTAAAAGGTGTTTTGATTTACATTTCTCCTATGATTAAAGATGTCATATTAAGGATTTTTTAAATATCTTTCAGTCATTTTTAAGTTTGTCTATTGAGAGTTTTCAGTTTAGATCTGTTACGTATATTTTTATTTCATTAATTGTTCTTTGGAGGACTATTTCTGGAGTCCTAATGTTTTCTGTATGGATTGATGACTGACAAAGATTTCCACATCTGTAGCCAGATATGTCGATCCTATTAATTATTTCTCAAAATGTTGGCGGGAGGCAATGTGCCCCCATAAAGATAACAATTTTAATAATTCTATCCAGTTATGTAAGTGCTCACATACTGGATCAGATAATTATTTTCTGCCCCTGGAAAAGTTCCAGGCAAACTAATTCTAAAGGATGTTTTGGGGTTCGCTATGCAGCCCAATATTTAGGCCGGTTGCAATGGCACAGGGCAATAAAATTTGCTCTTTGGAGCAGAGACCTGTAGGTCTCTAAGTTCAAGACCAGCCAACGTCAATACTGGCTGAGCTAAGTTTTGTTCTGAGTATTTGTTACTCCCAATATGTAACATGGTCCAGTTCATGTATTAATTTGGGGTAGAGGAGCGGTTTATGTGTTTCCACAGGATGCAAAGCAATCCATTTGGGTCCCTGAACATCTGGTCTGGTGCGGACCGTGAATCCCTCTATTCAGAAACCTGAGGACGAGGCGAGATCAAGAGATCCAACAGACACAGCGGAGGCGGCGACGGAGATGGCAGATTCCTGAGAGATGATCCAGCGCCTGCCTTTGCCCCTTTCCCAGCTTTCTATCTTTGCTCTGCCTTGATATGCCTGTTTAGCCAAGGCTGCTCTACCCCCTGAGGGGAAGTAGCTACTTCCCCTACCCTAGATTGCAGCATTGAGTACTGGCGGCGGGAACCCTGCAGGTCAGACAGAAATACCATGGACATTCAAATTAATTTAAATTCTTGATTGGATGCTGTTGTTGATCTTTACAAACTGGGTGTGGATTTTGACCTCTGCTGGTCGCTGAATAAGATTTTGCTGCTTTTCTCTTCTCGGACCCCAGAATACAAAATTGCTAATTGGCTTTAATTTAGTTTGATTAGTCATTCCAGGGGTCCCATTTGCAGGTGCCGTAGCCTTACTCAAAGGGCTCTATTCAGAGCAAAACGTTTCAGACACTGTGCAAGCACAGTCTCTTCCAGGATTGCTCATGTGTATGCTGGAACATCTTGACTTGGCCAATGGCTTCAGGTCCGCCACGGCCTGGCCCTAGTAGGCATTCGCCTCGGAGTATCTTTCAGCATAAATATGGCTGGATTGGATGTGTGACTAGTGAAGCAATGACGGGTTTATTGCATGCGGGGGCGGTCTCGCCTAAGACAGGGGGTGCGTTTGGACCTGAACACATTCCCGTAGAAGGGTTTAGAGATCTCACCCAACGACCGACATGCCTAAGACAGCTGCTAGTCATCATATTTTATATATATTTAAAGGGAGACTTGTAGGTACACAAGTTCCCCACTTTTCCCGAGGCGCTATGCAGGGCTGTTCTGCTTCCTGGTTCCACTGCATCAGCTTGAGGGTGTGGCATAGAACTGCCCTCTCCTGTTATGTTAATTTCACCTACAGCCCAAGGGTGTAGCTTAGAGAGAACTCTCCCTTTACTGTTATGGTAATTCCACCTGCAAGCAAGGTTCTCGCCACAGGCAAGGTTCCCTGGCCAGAGAAGGAAAGGTTCCTCTTTTCTCTATTCAGCTGCTCTCCAACCTTGGGTGCGGCCCCCTGACTTTTCTCTTTCCTTGTTCCTGATGGGGGGCTGGTGTCTTTCTGCCCCACAGTATATATACCCGACTTATGCTTAATAAAGCTGCCATTTGCCACTTGCTCCTTGGCAGATGAGCCGGTCTCTTTGTGTGTGTGTCATGTGTTCAAACCCCTAGGACAATCGTCCCTTCTCATGTGCTCGAGTCAGGAAAAGCGCGCGCCTGTTTCGAGGTTCGGGTGTCCACAGAAAAGTGTGGAAGCTTACAGTGTTCCACATAATAGAAACTGAAGGCTCACTGTCAAACTCTTTATGAAGCTACGGTTACCCTGATACCAAAATTGCACAAAGATTCAACCAAGAAAAAGGATTACAGACCAATCTCACTCATGAACATGGATACAAAGATTCTCAATAAAATTCTGGAAATCCAAATCCAAGAACACATCAAGAAAATCATCCATCATGACCAAGTAGGCTTCATCCCAGAGATGCAGAGCTGGTTAAACATAACAAAAATCAACATAATCCACCATATAAATAAACTGAAAGAAAAAAATTATATAATTATTTCATTGGATGCAGAAAAAAGCATTTGACAAAATTCAATACCCCTTCATGATAAAGGTTTTGGAGAGATTAGGGATACAAGATCATATCTAAATATAATAAAAGCAAAATACAGCAAGCCGACAACTAACATCAAATTAAACAGAAAGAAACTCAAAGTCATTCCACTAGAACACTAAAATCAGGAACAAGACAAGGCTGTCTGCTCTCTCCATATTTTTTCAACATAGTTCTTGAAGTTTTACAGTTTCAATAAGACAACATAAGAAGATCAAGGAGATTCAAAATGGAAAGGGAGAAGTTAAACTTTCGTTATTTGAAGATGTTATGATATTGTAAATAAGTGACCCCAAAAACTCTACCAGTCAAAATGGCTAAGATCAAAAACACTAATGAGAGCTCATGTTCGAGAGGTTGTGGAGCATTCCTGGTGGAAATGCAAACTTGTGCTACAACTTTGGAAATCAGTGTGGTGGTTTCTCAGAAAACTGGAAATCAACCTACCTCAGGATCCAGCAATTTCACTCTTGGGAAGATATCCAAAAGATGCTGAATCTACAAGAGCATTTGTTCAACTATGTCCATAGCAACATTATTTGTAATAGCCAGAATCTGGAAGGAACCTAGATGCCCCTCAACTGAAGAATGGATAAAGAAAGTGTGGCACATGTACACGTACTATTCAGTAGTAAAAAATAATGACATCTTGAATTTTGCAAGCAAATGGACAGAATTAAAAAACATCATCCTGAGTGAGATAACCCATACCCAAAAAATATAATATGGTATGTTTTCACTCATAAATTGATACTAGTCATAAACAAAGGGCAACAAGCCTATAGTTCAGGATCCTAGAGTAACCAAGTAATAAGGTGAACTCAAAGAAAAACATATATAGACTTACTTGAAAATTGTACTCAGACAAATATTTGAGAGCAGGGGGCAGGGATTAGAAGGAAGGGGAGAAGGGGAGTTGAGGATATCTTGAGGTAATGGGATATTTGAGATGGTGGAAGGACAGATATGAGAGCAAGGAAAGGGATATCTTGATTGTTGGAGCCAATATGGAGTTAGCAAGAAACTTGGGTCTAGAAAAATGCCCAAGAACCCACAGGGATGACCCCAGCTAAGACCCTAAGCAATAGAGGAGAGGGTGTCTGAACTGACCTTACCTTGTACTCAGACTGATGATTATCTTAAATACCACCGTAAAACCTTCATCCAACAACAGATGGGAACAGAGGCAATGACTCACAGCAGAGCACTGGACTGAGCTCCCAAGATCCAGTTGAAGAGTGGAGGGAGTGAGAGTATGAGCAAGGAATTCAAGACCATGATGGGGTCATCCTCTGAGACAGTTTGCTTGAGCTAATGAAAGCTCACCAACTCCAACTGGACAGCGAGTGAATGAGCATAGGAACAACCAAGCACCTCTGAAGGGAGTTGACAGCTGTGTCGGATGGAGGGGCCAGTGTTAGTGACACTGGAATGTCACTACTTTCATATACCACTTCATGGGATTCTATTCTCTTTGGATATAAACCTTGCTCAACCTAGATGTAGTAAGCAGGGCCTTGGACTTTCTACAGAAAGGGATGCATGGCACTCCCTTAGTGTTGGAGGGGTGGGAGGAGGGTCTCTGGAGGGAGAGGGAGGGGACTGGCAGGAGGGGAGAGAGTGGGAACTTGGATTAGTATATTTTAAGTAAAAAATTAATTAATTAATATTTAGAAAAAAGACATAGTCATAGCATACAGAGGGGAATCCCATAACACTTCCACTTTTCTGTCTAAATAAAAGTGAATATTTTAACTTTAAAAGTGCAAGATTACATACAGCAAAACAGTTATCAAGCAAGAATTATAGTTACAATATTCAGTCTATTTACATTTGGCAAGTTAAGGAAAATATCATAAGTCTAAAGTTTTATATCTAATCTATTTTTTTATAACTATCTTTGTTCAAACACATCAAAGACTTTAGAAGGATATAATTTTACCTTAAATAAACAGGTAGCAGCTTGAACAGTCACCCAAAGTTTTTTTGGAATATAGGGTCCCATACCATCTGGCAGACTGTTTTATGAAGCAAGAAATTTTAAAGATAGTTTTGTCCACATTGAAAGTTTGTCAGTTACTTTGTTCTGTGTCTTGTAAAATGTCTGGGAGATTCTTTCATGAAGCAGGAACTCTGAAAGACTGTCTCATCTTTAGCCAAGTTTATCAGTCATTTTTCTGTGGATCTGTCATGTACAGTTCATACAGCATACCATCAGGCAGTCCAGGCAAGAGCAGTTTCTTGCCCAAATGCTAACAACCTTATTAAGAGCCTCTTCAAGGCCCATCATACTCTTGAAGTAGAATGGTGCTGCCAGGAGGAGATGTGTCTCATTGTCATGAATAATTCTATGACTTTAAAACATTTTAAATGCTATATTTTGTACATCCTTGAATGATTTGAAGAATACCTATTCAACTGAAATATATCTCTGTACATCTAAAAAACTAAACAACATGAATATAAGTTTGACTATTATAAATGACTATTAATCTGTATTTTAATTATACATTACAATTTTAAATGAGCTGCACAAACACAATCCTTTAATCAAGAGCAGAAATATACATATAAAAAATTAACTTTAAATTTGTTTCTGTAAAACAGTGCAAAGTATTTATCTTTATATCATATCTCTCTTATATTTTTAATAAATTGATTGTGACAATTAATCACTTATAGTCAATCCCCGTCATTGAAAATAAACATTTATAAACAGTCACTTGGGAAATTTGGACATTGGTCTCTCCAAATGGTTTCTTGCTGTTTGTTAGGTGAACTACTTTTGGTTGTTTACTGGACCTTTCAGAGGGTCTTAATCCATCAAACCACATTAATCTGGAGGAATCCACATGTTTTATCCTCTATGGAAACCAAAGCAGAACCTCTTTTTGAAAGTAATGCATTCTTAGACCCAAATTTTGAAGTCAAGATAATTTTAAAGTATATATATTGTTTTAGTTTAACAGCCCCAAAATCAAATATCTCTCTGGACTAGGCTCATTTAAAGTCATAAAATTTAATGAAAACACAATGATATACATAATCCAGACTCTGTGTGTATATCTTTATGTAGCTTGTTTTTCTTTTTCTATTAATTTTTTACAAGTTTAATATTTATTTTATTAACTTACTCCTTTAGTTAATGACTGTCTAACTCTTTTATTTTAACTATCTATATTATTTTAAATCTCTCTCTCAAACATACATTCATTTATCAGACACTGTGATCAATTTAGACTTTTTTAAAATCTGAATTTGTCTTTATTGTGTACATATTTGTAATTATTTTATGACTTGTGCATTTTTTAAGAAATTTTAACCAGGCATGGCTAGGACCAAGTCTGCAGCCCTATCTGTTGGCTCTGCCCAGTCCAACATGGCAGAAGCATGTTAATGTCTCTTAAAGCCATGAACATTACCTCAGCACTAGGGTCACAATGGTACTGTGTTACCATTAGGCAATTTTTTTTAACATGCTTCTCACATACCCCATTTAAGTGCTAGGCCTTATGAAAGTGCCAGAGCTGTTTGTAAAGCTAGCACAAACTGGGAAATCCTTCCCTAAAGAAGTTTTGCAGCCACCTTCCTAGGCCTGAATGGAGGGAGGGTTGGAATTCCCACAGGGCAGGGTGCCCTGTCCTCTCTTAAGACTGGAGGGGGAGGGAGGAGGGTGAGTAGGGGAGCGAGAGGGGAATGGGAGGAGGGAAGGAAGTGAAATTTTTGAATGGAAATATATATATATATATAAAATTGTGTAGCCTTTACTGTCATTGCTTAGTTAGGAAGGCCTCACTTAAATGAACCACGGTGCCCATGCTTAATGCCAGCAAACAGAGTCCATCTGAAAAAAACAAAAGTGAAATTACCAAGAAACTGAGTTAAACTCTGTGCTTTTTGTGTCTAGAAGTTTTTCCAAGCTTTCTCAGGTTTTATGTGGTTATAGTCAGCCCATGTTGGCATGGCAATTTATGAATGGAGACTATAACTAGATTGGACCATTAAAAAACCTACCAGTCTATATAATAATCAACACAATAAATATACACAACTAAAAAAGAATTAAAACCTTCAAAGAAAAAAAGATCAAGTAACATATAAATGCAGGCCTATTACAATAATATAAATCTTCTCAATGGAGATTCTAAATAAAAGCAAAAAGGCCAGGACACATGTCCTATATACTCCAAGTGATAGAGAAAACAAGATATTCCAGTAAAATTTTAAAATAATGTTGATGGAGAAAGAAAGATATGCCATAATAAATCCAAATTTAAAAAATCTATCTATAAATCCAGTCCTACAAAAGATACTAGAAGGAAGACTCTAAACAAAGGAGGTTAACTATACCTATGAAAACACAGGAAACAAATAATATTACAGCAACAAAATATAAATAAGAGAAGTATACACATATCTCACCACCACCATGAAAAAAATAATAGCAATTAACAGTCATCCATACACTTTCCTGAGTAGAACATTAGTAGCACAAACACTATTAATAAATGGGATTTCATGAAACTGAAATCTTTTGTAAGGCAAAGGACACTGTAAATATGACAAAATGACAAGCTACACACTGGGAAAATACCTTCCCCATCCCCACATCTGACAGAGGAGTGATATTAAAATTATATAAAGAACTCAAGAAATTAGAAGTCACATACTAAATAATCTAAATAAAAATGGGATGCAAATCTAAACAGAGAATGCTCTACAGAAGATTTTTAATGGCCAAAATACTGTTACATGAATGTTCTTCATCCTTAACCAACAGAGAAACACAAATAAAAATGATTGTGATTCTATCGTTGGCCAATTATGGTAGAGAGAATGTGGAACAAGGGAAAGACTTCTCCACTGCTGGTGGGAATGCAAACTTGTACGCACATTTTGGAAGTCAATATGGCACTTTCTCAGAAAAATGGAAATCAGCATATCTTAAGATCCAGCTTCATCACTCAAGGGCATTTCCCAATTATATCACAAGGACACTTACTCATCTGTGTTTATAGCAGTGTTTTTTATATAATATCTGGAATCAGGAAACAACCTAGATTCTCCTCAACAAAAAAAAATGGATAATGTAAAAGTAGTATATTAATTCAATGAAATATTGCTCAGCTGAAGAAGCAATGACATTGTAAAATTTGAAGGCAAATGAATGGATATAGAAAAAAATCATTCTATGTTATATAACTAAGACTGAGAAAGACAAAAATGTTATATACTCGCTCATAAGTCAATATCAACTGTAATGTAAAATATAACGATATTACAATTCACAGACCCAGAGAATGGGAGGAAAGGAGGGAAGGGAAGCAACAGTAGGGATGGAAAATAGATGAATAAATTTAATTTTAAAAAGTGCCCACTCACTGCTTAGACTCTAACCCAGGAAAGTCACAGAAGAACAATTACAAAAGCAATCCAAAGAATCATTGGTCATTGACATTGTTATATCATTTTTTTAATAAAAAGATACAGACTAACAAAATGGATGAAAAAGTGCATTCATCCTTCTCTTGTATAGAAGAAACAAACCTCAACATCAAACATAGATGTTTGATCAAACATAGGGAAAAAAAAACTCATAAATCAGTCTGTAGTTCAATTGTCAACAGAATGGCTTCCTCTAGCAGCTAATAGAAGTAGATGAAGATATACAGAGCCAAGCAGTAAGAGATGCTCAGGGAATCCAACAAAGTGGGGGGGGGGTGTTTGTAGGAGCCAGAGAGTTTAAAGACACTAAGAGAAAATGGTCTACAGAATCAAAAAAAACGGGACTTGTAAAGGCTCACGGGACTGAAGCAGGAATCAAGGAGCCTGGTTGGGTTGCTCTAAATCCTCTGCATATATGTTGTGGTTATTTAGTTTGGGATTCTTTGGAACTCCTAACAGTGGGAGTAGCAGTGTATCAGACTCTTTTCCCTACTCTTAATATGTGGAGATTTGGAGACTGTGTTATAAAATGCAGGGATCGTGCCACCGACGCCAGGGGAGGTGTTGAGTACTGCCTTGGAATCTAAGAGAAGTTCCATGGAATGCTATGGGACATTTCAGAGTGACAAGTCTTCTGGCCTTCTAAGTGCAGGTGTCACATACCCTGTGGTTTGTGGAAGTGGCTGCCCTGAGGCCACAGTCTCAGCTTGAAGCAGCTGTTTGCTCACTGAAGGAAGTCTTGGAATAGATTAGGACAGTAAGATAATGTCTCTAGAGACCCTTGTTTAAAATAGGCTAGGATGTCTTGCAAGCCCCCAGACCACCCTTGCTACGTTAAACTGCTTTGTGTGCATAATCTAAATAAATCCTTGGTTAACTCATGATCTATACTTCCTCTTTTAGATAAAACTGTTGACTGAAGCAATTGTTTCCAAAGCGTGTAAAAGGATTACTTAATAAACACACAGGAGGCAGCAGATGAAAATGCTGTTTTCTGCCCTGCATCCCCTGTGTCCTGATATGTTCACCACTCTTACCCAGGGACCCCCGACACACTAGACGTCATCATTAAATCCCCTTTTCTCCTACTGATTTGCCTTGCCTAGCCTTTAAGCGAGAATATATTTTGTCTAGTTTTATGTTTTCATGTTGTGTTTGGTTGATATCTCTGGGAGGTCTGTTCTTTTCTCAAAGAAACAAGAGTAATGGATCTGGTGTAGAGGGGAGTTTAGGGAGACTGGAGAGAATTGGGGAAGCAGTCAAGATGTATTTTATGACAAAATAAAAATATTCAAAAAGGAGTTATGTGTGAAATAAATATTTTTATGTGTTATGGTTTCAAATAATATTGAATATTAACTATAAATAGTGTTTAGGTTTTAAAGACTCTTCTACACAGTACATTTGCTTGTGTGAGTTTGTGTGTGTGTGGTTTTTGTATATGTGTGCATGATTTACAGAGGTACAGACGAGTGTACATGCTTATATGTATTGCCATCATGTTTAAGATTTTATGTGGTTGTTGTGTAACCAAACTCAGGGTGCCATGCTTATACAATAAACGTTTTACTCATGAAACTATATCCAAAGCCTTTATTTTGTTTATATTTATAAAACTGTGGGTTTCTTATTATTCCCTCCTTGTTATAACAAACATAAGTAAAATCAGAAAGAAAAAAATCATAAAATATAAATGAAACTTATTTTATACATTGTTCCTTTTTTAGCAGAAAAGACTATCTTTACTCAGTTTCTATCTATGATTTAAGTCCTTTTTTAAAACACTTCTGTTGAAAGAATGCAAATAGGAAACATCCTCCACCAAGGATTTGCTGCTGAGTATTCATTTTAAGAAGCCAAAGAAAATATGAGAAATGTATGCAAAGTAGACCAGGAAAAACCCCTTTTTGTATCAATGAGATTAAAAGTTAAAACAATCAACTCTGATTAAGAAACTATTAAAATCATGCAATTACATAAAACAAAAAGAATAATGCCACATGGATGGATTGAGAAAATTTTAGCAAATAACACTTATAATTAATTACCTATGCTTATAATAATCATGGCTATAACTCTTCTTCAACTCATTTAGTTTATCTATCATTTGATGCATGTGCATTTTATTAAAGTATATGGCAAATTTTAACAACTTTCTACTTTTTCTTTTAATTTGTGTATTTTATGATTCAATAAAGTTTGATCATCAGGAACTAGGAGTATCAATATCTAGAATTTAGCTGTCTTGGGAGTCAAAAACATTACTGTTAATTTGTGAAGACATATAAAATGCTGAAGTTGGAGAAAATATACTAAGAATTTTAAAAGTAAATCCTAATTATTATCACTGCTATAGCGGCATTAACTGTTTAAGAGAGTATAAATACAATTAAGTAAATGGATTGGAGAAGAAAATATTGCAAATTTAACAAACTGTTCCTGAAGGCAATCATTATCTAAAATACTAGGTTACAATTATAAATCCTGTTTTTCTGAAATAAGAAGTATAAAGTGTTGTTACTAATATTTTTAAATAAAAAATAATGTAAATATCACTCTCTAGGTGTAAATGATAATAACTTTGAATACCTTAAATGGATAGTTTAAACGATTAAACAAAGCAATATCTCACCTGCCCAGTTGCTTTGCCCAAATATGTAATTGAAATTATTTAGTTGAAAAAGATGGCATATGCCTAAAACATAAATACTTTAGAGGTGAGGTATGAGCATTAGGGTTTAATGCCATTCTCTGCTACGTGGTGAAATATTCAAGGCTTTTCTGGGCTACATAAAACACTGCATCAAAGAAGAAAAACAAAGAAGGGGGAAAAGAACAGAGATATGGTGAGAACCAGAGGGAGGGAGGGAGGGTAGAATAATGTTGGGCTGGCAAACTCAAGTCTTAAATCTTACCTAAATTCTTCTACATATGAAGAAGAGAAGAATTAAGCACCAGCTGAGTATAAATCATAATGGCACATCTGACATAATGCATGTCAAATATGTAGCAACAATATTTATACACTACAGCAGGACAATTACTAAAGGAAGTGGAGACCTTGGCAAGTAACAAATTTAATTACCAATCAAAAAATGTAATGAATGCATTGATCAAAGGCTAAACATCTTCTGAGTTAAGCAAATGGCCCACTTCTCTAATTACTAGTATGGGTGGAATACCAGAACAATTTCTTCAAGGCCACTCAAAATATTAAAGTGGGGGAAACATTGGGCAAATATGCCAGTTACAGACAGTTGTGCATTTGAGATAAAGGCTTCAGAAAGAAGAAGAGAACTGAGTAATTTATGGATCAAAGCTTTTCCTGTGATTGACAGATTAACCTGTGTTTTAATGTTGAGATTAGCCAGTGTTTTAATATTGAGATTAGAATGTAACCACTGTGCAAAATAAACCATATGAACTGAAAATAAAGCAACATAATAGGATTTCTGTTTACTAGGCTAAAATTGCAGTCTTATTCATCTGAAATTACTTTCACAAAGACTTTATGTATATACACATGTATATATATATATAATATGGATGCATAATTAAATGTTATTTCCTGGTTTTCTATGGAAAAAACAAAATAGTTTAATTATACTAAGAGAAGATTATCAAACATAACTGTTGCATAATTATTTTAATCAATAACACAAAATGAAATCAGTATATTTTTAAATTAGTACAATGCATTGTTTTAAAAATTATCTCTATGCATACAGCTTTTATATCATATTATTGATTGCATTAGATTTGGTTTCCCTTATGATGCCATGAATCAGTTTACTCAGATGGCTTAAACTGTTATTGTTAACAGACCATTTTTCTTCACATCAGTTAAAAGAAAGAGCAGCATCATTTTCTGAGTCTTTAAAATGTGGTATGAAGGATTTCTTTCATGTGAGGCATGACTTTTGCCTTCAAACATACATTGCTATATCATTGATTCAATAACGTCCTTGTTATCATTTCCTCACCTAAACTCAATAATTTTAGTATATAATTTTCCATTTCAGAAATGAGTTTCTAAAGTAATTTGAGGGAATTCTACTCATTAACCAGAATAAGTAAAGAAAAAAAGAGGCAAAAATGCCTATTTATTGCAACAATATTGATAAACTCATTTATATTTTAATGAGAATATTATGTTCTTATGAGATAATATGATTTCAAATTAAATTTATTCATAAAAATTTGAAAATTTTTTTGTAAATTTCTAAGTTTTCCTAAGTTAATTTCTGCCAATATTTATAAAAAGTAAACATATAATAGTATATTCAACTGAAAATACTAAAGATATACTAAATATAAAATATTCAAAAATATTAAATAGTTTAACATATTTTTAAGGTGATTTCTTTCTATTAATCTCAAATACATGTATTCCTGAAAGTCCTGATATGGTGTTTTATTTGTTACTCTTAGGTTTTACATTCCACTGATGATCAAATCATTATGTCTTTAATTTTTGAATGACATATTGCATTCTCTCATGTCTGTTATCAATCCTGACCATTAGAACTTACAAATGTTATTATCATGCATATGTCATCCATTCAATGTATCACATAGCTTGTTTACATCCTTCTCACCAAATACTTTTCCTTCAATAAACCAACTGCATTTATAGCTTAGGTATTCATATAATTAATCATTCCATATAAATTGGACCACTACCTACTATCTCACCACATAATTTCAGGTTCCTACATCTCACTCTTTAAAGACCCAGGGAAAACTTTCTAAGTCTTTGCTTCTTCAAATATCTTCAGAGGAAGATTCGATTAAATTCTTCATCCACATTCATGTCTATTTTCACACACACACACACACACACATATATGACATATATATACATATATACATATACACATATATATACACATACATACAATACATACATACACACACACACACACACGCACACACACACACACACACACACATATATATATATATATATATATATATAGCTTCCTGTATTGAAAGATGGACAGAAGAATGTTATGAGATATGAAAGAAGAAAATCAAATGGAAATGGGAAGGGAAGGAAGAAAGAAAAAAATAAATAATAAGGAAAGAGAACAAATAAAACAAAGTAATAAAAGATTTAAATACACACAATTTAAAAACTTTACAAATAATGCTGATGGACAGAATGCTACATACTAGTAAACTATATGTTTAAAAATAAAAATGAAAACAATCTTTTTTTTTAAAGTAAATTTTATTAAATTATAAAAGTTTCCATTTCTGCCCCTCTTCCCAATACCCTCCCACTCCCACCACTCCCTCTCCTCCTCCCTCTTCGTCCCTTAGGGTAGTCAGGGTTTCCTGCCCTGTGGGAAGTTCCAGTTCCTTCCCCCTCCTTCCAGGTCCAGGAAGGTGAGTGTCCAAACAGACTGGATCCCCAAAATCCAGTATATGCAGAGGAAACAGGTCCCAGTATCATAGTCAATGGCTTTTCAGAAAGACTTCGGGCCAGCCACAGTCAGAGAATCCGGCCACATTCCGAGAATCTGGTTAGATCACCTCCTCGTTCAGTCCCAGTCCGACTGGCCCTGGTAAATTCTCATCAGATCCGTTCCCTTGTATCAGTGGGTGATAGCATCCCTCGCAGTACTGATTTCTTTTTTCATGTTCTTCCTCCTTCTGCTCCTCATTTGGACCTCGGGGGGCTCAGTCCGGTGCTCCAATGTGGGTCTCCTACTGTATCGCTGTCCTTCGCCAGATGAAGGATCTATGGTGATAAGCAAAATATACATCAGTATGGTTATGGGCCACGGCCGATTCAGGCACCCTCTCCTCTGTCCAGAGAACAATCTGGGGGATCTCTCCTTGGACCTGGGATCCCATATATAATCAAGTCTCCTGTAAACCCTAAAATGACTCCCTTAGTTGAAATATATTCTTCCCTGATCCCATATTCATCCTTCCTCCCTCCCACCCCATCCCAGGCCACCGAGCTTTCCCCGTTCCTCCCCTACTCCCTTCTCACTAACACTCTCCCCTTCCATCAACCCTCCCACCCCGCCATGCACCCGAGGTTACCTGGGACTCTTGTCTATTTCCTACTTCCTGGTGGATAGCTAAATAATCTTCATCAGGTTCATCTTCTTATTTAGCTTCTCTAGGATCATGAATAATAGGCTCAAAGACCTTTAATTATGGTTAGAATCCACTTATGAGTGAATACATACCTTGTTCCTCTTTTTGGGTCTGTCTTACCTCACTCAGTAAAGCGTTTTCTATTTCCATCCATTTGCATGCAAAATTCAAGATGTCATTGTTTTTTAACGCTGAGTAAAACTCTAATGTGTATATGTTCCACACCTTTTTTAACCATTCTTCTATTGAGGGGCACCTAGGCTGTTTCCAGGTTCTGGCTATTACAAATAGTGCTGCTATGAACATAGTAGAACAAATGCTTTTGTAGTATGTTAGGGAGTCTTTAGGGTATATTCCCAAGAGTGGAATTGCTGGGTCCTGAGGGAGGTTGACTCCCAGTTTCCTGAGAAACCGCCACACTGATTTCCACAGTGGCTGCACGAGTTTGCATTCCCACCAACAATGGATGAGTGTTCCCCTCACCCCACATCCTCTCCAGCATAGGCTATCATTGGTGTTTTTGACTTTAGCTATTCTGATAGGTGTAAGATGGTATCTCAAAGTGGTTTTGATTTGCATTTCCCTGATCGCTAAGGAGGTTGAGCATGACCTTAAGTGTCTTCTGGCCATTCGAAGTTCATCTGTTGTGAATTCTCTGTTAAGTTCAGTACCCCATTTTTTAATTGGGTTAATTAGAGTTTTAGTGTCTAGTTTCTTGAGTTCTTTGTATATTTTGGAGATCAGACCTTTGTCTGATGAGGGGTTGGTGAAGATCTTATCCCAGTCAGAAGGCAGCCTTTTTGTCCTACTGACAGTGTCCTTTGCTTTACAGAAGCTTCTCAGTTTCAGTAGATCCCATTTATTCATTGTTTCTCTTATTGTCTGTGCTGCTGGGGTCCTACTTAGGAAGAGGCCTCCTGTGCCTATATCTTGTAGACTACTTCCCACTTTTTCTTCTGTCAGGTTCAAAGTGGACGGATTAATGTTGATGTCTTTAATCCATTTGGACTTGATTTTTGTGCATGGTGATAGATATGGATCTACTTTCATTTTTTTACAGGTTGACATCCAGTTATGCCAGCACCATTTGTTAAAGATGCTTTCCTTCTTCCATTGTATACCTTTAGCTCCCTTGTCGAAAATTAGGTGTTCATAAGTTTGTGGGTTAATATCTGGGTCTTCTATTCGATTCCATAGGTCGACTTCTCTGTTCTTATGCCAATACCAAGCTGTTTTCAATACTGTAGCTCTGTAATAGAGTTTGAAGTCAGGGATGGTATTGCCTCCAGAAGTTCTTTTATTGTATAAGATTGTTTTGGCTATCCTGGGTTTTTTGTTTTGCCATATAAACTTGATTATTGTTCTCTCAAGGTCTGTGAAGAAGTTTGATGGGATTTTGATGGGGATTGCATTGAATCTATAGATTGCTTTTGGTAGAATTGCCATTTTTACTATGTTGATTCTCCCAATCCAAGAGCAGGGGAGGTCTTTCCATTTTCTGGTATCCTCCTCAATTTCTTTCTTCAAAGACTTAAAGTTTTTGTCAAATATGTCTTTCACTTCCTTGGTTAGAGTAACCCCAAGATATTTTATGCTATTTGTGGCTATCATGAAAGGTGATGCTTCTCTGATTTCCCTCTCTGCTTCTTTATCCTTTGTGTATAGGAGGGCCACTGATTTTTTGGAGTTGATCTTGTATCCTGCCACATTACTAAAGGTGTTTATCAGCTGTATGAGTTCTTTGGTAGAGTTTTTGGGTCACTTACGTAAACTATCATATCGTCAGCAAATAACGAAAGTTTAACTTCATCCTTTCCAATACGAATCCCCTTGATCTCCTTATGTTGTCTTATTGCTATTGCTAGAACTTCAAGCACTATATTGAAGAGGTATGGAGAGAGTGGACAGCCTTGTCGCATTCCTGATTTTAGTGGAAAGGCTTTGAGTTTCTCTCCATTCAGTTTGATGTTAGCTGTCGGCTTGCTGTATATTGCTTTTATTATATTTAGGTATGATCCTTGTATCCCCAGTCTCTCCAACACCTTTATCATAAATGGGTGTTGAATTTTGTCAAATGCTTTTTCAGCATCTAGTGAGATGATCATATGGTTTTTTTCTTTCAGTTTTTTTATATGATGGATTACATTGATAGATTTGCGTATGTTGAACCAGCCCTGCATCTCTGGGATGAAGCGGACTTGATCATAATGGATAATTTTTCTAATGTGCTCTTGGATTCAGTTTGCCAGTATTTTATTGAGAATTTTCGCGTTGATGTTCATGAGTGAGATTGGCCTGTAATTCCCTTTCTTGGTTGTGTCTTTGGGTGATTTTGGTATTAGGGTAACTGTAGCTTCATAAAAGGAGTTAGGCAATGACTCTTCTGTTTCTATATTGTGGAATACTTTAAGGAGTATAGGTATTAGCTCTTCCTGGAAGTTCTGGTAGAATTCTGCATTGAAACCATCTGGTCCTGGGCTTTTTTTGGTAGGGAGATTTTTGATAACAGCTTCTAATTCTTCGCGACTAACAGGTCTATTTAGATTGTTCACCTGTTCTTGGTTAAACTTTGGTATATGGTACTTATCTAAAAAAATGTTCATTTCTTTTATATTTTCCAACTTTGTGGCATATAAACTTTCATAGTAAGATCTAATGATTCTCTGAATTTCCTCTGTGTCTGTGGTTATGTCCCCCTTTTCATTTCTGATCTTATTAATTTGCATGTTCTCTCTCTGCCGTTTGATTAATTTGGATAGGGGTTTGTCAATCTTGTTGATTTTCTCCAAGAACCAGCTTTTTGATTCATTGATTCTTTGGATTGTTTTCTCTGTTTCTATTTTGTTGATTTCAGCCCTCAGTTTGATTATTTCCAGTCTTCTAGACCTCCTGTGTGAATCAGCTTCTTTTTTTTTCTAGATCTTTCAAGTGTGCTGTTAAGTCTCCAATGTGTGCTTTCTCTGCTTTCTTTAATTGGGCACTTAGTGCTATGAACTTTCCTCTTAGCACTGCTTTCATAGTGTCCCATAGGTTTGAGTATGTTGTGTCTTTGTTTTCATTAAATTCAAGGAAGAGTTTAATTTCTTTCTTTATTTCTTCCTTGACCCAGGGGTGATTTAGTAGTTGACTGTTCAGTTTCCATGAGTTTGTTGGCTTCCTGGGGGGAGCATTGTTGTTGAATTCTAATTTTAGTCCATGGTGATCTGACAAGACACAGGTAGTTACTAATATTTTTTTGTATCTGTGGAAGTTTGCTTTGTTACCGAGTATGTGGTCAATTTTCGAGAAGGTTCCATGAGCTGCAGAGAAAAAGGTATATTCTTTCCTATTTGGGTGGAGTGTTCTATAGATGTCTGTTAAGTCCATTTGATTCAATACCTCCAATAGATCTCTCAATTCTCTGTTTGGTTTCTGTCTGATTGACCTGTCCATTGGTGAGAGAGGAGTGTTGAAGTCTCCTACTATTAGTGTGTGTGGTTTGATGACCGCCTTGAGTTCTAGAAGAGTTTCTTTTACATATGTGGGTGCCTTTATATTAGGAGCATAGATATTCAGGATTGAGACTTCCTCCTGATGATGGAGTTTCCTTCGGGCCTTGGCAGGGTCCTGGTGAGGAGGAGCTTGGGTGTTCCCCGACCCCATAGACGCCCAGGTCGCCCTGCAGTGCTGGCTACCCCCTCCCGCCTGCCATCCTAGCTCCCATCCAGGTACGAATTCCTATATTTCTCCCTTCCCCCTGGGGCCATAAAATTTCCCCAGCTCAGCTGCCTTGCAAGCTGGGCCTTGGCTGTAGGCACAGCTCGGTTCGAGGCAGTTCCTGGGTCCTAAAGGCCTCCCTGAGGACAGGTGGTCCAGGTGCCAGCTCAGCCACATTCCTGAGCAGCAGGGGCCCTGACTTCTAGCAGAGGGCCTTCTGTGGGGTGAGCTGGCTTCGGGCCCTGGCAGGGTCCCGGCGAGGAGGAGCTTGGGCGTTCCCCGACCCCATAGACGCCCAGGTCGCCCTGCAGTGCTGGCTACCCCCTCCGGCCTGCCAGCCCGGCTCCCATCCAGCAGGGGCCCTGACTTCTTGCAGAGGACCATCGGTGGGGTGAGTTTGCTTCGGGCCGTGGCAGGGTCCTGGTGAGGAGGAGCTTGGGTGTTCCCCGACCCCATAGACACCCAGGTCGCCCTGCAGTGCTGGCTAACCCCTCCCGCCTGCCATCCCAGCTCCCATCCAGGTACGAATTCCTATATTTCTCCCTTCCCCCTGGGGCCATAAAATTTTCCCAGCTCAGCTGCCTTGCAAGCTGGGCCTGGGCTGTAGGCGAAGCCCGGCTCGAGGCAGTTCCTGGGTCTTAAAGGCCTCCCTGAGGACAGGTGGACCAGGTGCCAGCTCAGCCACATTCCTGACCAGCAGGGGCCCTGACTTCTAGCAGAGGGCTATCGGAGGGGTGAGTTTGCTTCGGGCCTTGACAGGGTCCTGGTGAGGAAGAGCTTTGGCGTTCCCCGTCCCCGCAGTCGCCCAGGTCGCCCTGCAGTGCTGGATACCCCCTCCCGCCTGCCATCCCAGCTCCCATCCAGGTACGAATTCCTATATTTCTCCCTTCCCCCTGGGGCCATAAAATTTTCCCCAGCTCAGCTGCCTTGCAAACTGAGCCTGCATTGTAAGCGCATCCAGGAAAGAGGGAGTGCCTTTGCTTCAATAGCCTGCCTGAGGAAAGGTGGGCATTCTGTCAGTCAAGTCCCTGCCCAAGAAGGGAACCTGACCCGGTAACAGAAGTTCCAATAGAGAACATTTGAAGTAAGAGATGGGCAGACGCCAAGGCAAGACCTCATCCAACAATCTGAAAAACAACATGAAAACACCAGATCCCAAGGACCCTACAACAGAAGGCCTTGAACACCTTAACCCAGAAGAAGTGGAAAAAAGTGCCATTATGAAAGTAATAGAGTCCCTTAAACAGGGTATGAATAACTCCCTTAAAGAATTGGATGAGAAATATAACAAAAAGTTTGAAGAAATGAGTATAGAAATTGATGAGAAATATAACAAAAAGTTTGAAGAAATAAGTAATTCCGTGAATGAGACCCTGAGAAACCAAGAAAAAACAATCAAACAAGTAAAGGAAACAGTGCAAGAATTGAAAACTGAAATGGAGGCAATGAAGAAAACACAAACGGAGAACCGACTGGATATGGAAAACCTAGGTAAACGAACGGAGACTACAGAATCAAGCATAACCAATAGAATACAAGAGATAGAAGAACGAATCTCGGAATCTGAAGATACCATAGAGAAAATAAATGCTCTGGTCAAAGAAAACGGCAAATCCAACAAATTCTCTTCACAAAACATTCAGGAAATCTGGGACACAATAAAAAAAACCAAATCTAAGAATAATAGGGATTGAAGAAGGAAATGAGAACAATCTTATGACAAATTCTGCTTTACAACATCAAGATCATCATATAAGCCTTTCAACCCACAAAGTACACATTTATTATTACAAAACTTCTCTTTTAAAATGCAATCCATATTCCACTCTATTTACTCATAGTGCTTTATAGTCAATCCTACTATACTTTATATTTACTGATTTTTCTTCCTTTAATCTGTTCAATCCATATTGTCTTATATAATCTTGATGCTTCTATGACAACCAGTCTGGTAGCAAACAAATCTTTTATCTTCCCATACATTCCACTGCTTCTCTTGCTTGTTAGTCTTGTTAAAACCTATCTAATGGTATCAGCTTTCCATTTGAATTCTTGCATTGGTACAGTTTATTATTATCTTGTTTTCTGTGTTCTTTTCTGTGATTTTTCTACTAAGTGCTTTTATAGGTTTTCTTCATTAGTTCATATTTTTTTCATCCCTAATGCTGGCATAGTTATAACTAAGGACACTATTACTCTCAGTTAACAGCTCAAATCCTAAAATCTCTGAATTCCGGATAATATGGTAAACACTTGTCTGACATTTCTGTGGTGTGCATAAATCCGTAAACAGCTGTACATCATGTCAAAGTAGACCATCTCATTTGTGATGATTGACATCTGTGGTCAGTTTGATGAAATTTACAATAACTGTGAAAACAAATTTCTGGACAAATTTGTAAGGGAATTTTAATGAATAGATTAATGAGGTGGAAAGAGAAATGCTAAATAAGGGTAACAGGATTTCATGGGTTGGGATCCCACACAGGAAAAGAAAGAAAATAATGGAAGACAACATTGATCTCACTCTACTTCCCGATTGTAAATCCAAAATAGCTATCATCTTTAGACTCCTATTGACCTATGTCCCTCGCAATCTTAGACTACTCTGTGGACTGTAGTCCAAAATAAACTCATATCTTAATCTTAATCAAATATTTTGCTGTCATAACAAGAAAAGCAACAAGTGCATCATTTTTCACAATTCTATTTTCTATATTCTATTCAGGATAGTAAACATAGTTAGCATTCACCGAAAAGATGCCTAAGTAGATAGATGTATACATGATATGCTGATAAACACACATGTAGATATAAAAATGATAGCTATGTCTTTTCTCTGCAACTCATAGAACAGTCTTCATTTTCACCTTTATATTTTTCTAGTTTTCTCTATATCCACTGAGTTTTATTTTAGAACTTTCACATGTTTCAATAAAATGCTTTTCTAAATAATATGATAAATTATATCATTTCATTGAGTATGTTTGTAAGGGTTTTTATAATATTTAGTTTTAGATCCTAGTCTCCTTACCTGGTTATAAGCCTTCTGTGATTGACACTTTATTACTATATTTTACATCCCTAAGTAACAAACTACTTTTGTCTTCTTTGGGTTCCTATTCTATTTAGAATCTATACTACTTGGTCTCCAACAGAATACTATGATTAGTTTTATTTTCTCTTATTAAGTCTTAAATATCAATGAAATCAAATGTTTACAAAACAAGTAGTATATACCAATGGAATCAGAAAATGCTCCTAAGCTAGGCACTAAATGTATTGCTTCCACAGAACTTCTTATTTATGAATTTTTAGTTTACATTCTTCTTGACTCTTCCCAAAATAATAGATGTCATTATGATTTTCTTAGTGCTCTTTGCACTTGTACCAATATTTAGTTCCAATCCCAACACCACTGACATTTGATAATTGTTTTTTTTTCCTGTGGGAGGCTTCCTTCACTGTACTGAGGATATAAATCATCTCAGTTCTTTCACTAGATCCTAGAGGTGCAACTGCGTAGTGGTTCTGTCATCACTTACAAGTTGCGCCTCACTTTTCTAGAAGCCTAAATTCTAAAGGAAAGTCCCACCAAAATAATTATATTATTAGGTACATAAATAGCTTTTATAAAAAAAGCAGAACAAGATAAATGTTCATCATAATACTCCTTAATCATAATATTCCCCAATACTCCCTAATTCTTCAGATGAGAACACCTGATGGCTCTCAGACATTACAACAGCAGAGGTCAGAGTAATGGATGTCTTCAACAATATTGTTTGATCTAGTGTCTGACTGTCTATAGTCAAAAATAAACTGCCATAAATATCATTGCTTGTGGCTATTAAGAGTCTATGTATAATGATCTAGGTATTTTCAATTCACTAACTCATAATAAAGTTGTATATCTTCTACAACCTTTCATCTAATATCTACTTGATGAGCTTTGATTAAACAGTAAGCATTAGCAAACATAGCATTTTTTTCTGGTAGTGACAACCAGTGTCCATAAGCAAATATATTAACAACCATTGTCCTAATGAACATCTTATAGAGAAAAAATTCTTTTAAAATCTATGTCTACCTGTTTCTTCTCTGCTTTGGGAAAAAAATAAGGCAGATACTAAAGCAGAACCCTCTGGTTTTACTGCATCTAGAGAGGTTTGGGTCACTCATGGATTCTAAATAAATTTCTACTTTTGCTGAAAAAGTTTCAGCACAGTCCAGTTAAGTCAGATCTTAACCTGGTATCTTCCAATGCTGCACGTATTTCAACTTTTAATACTTATATGACAGCTTCATAAATATGGTACTTGTTTTATTTATATTCATCCCATAGAAGATAGCAGCTCCATGAGGGTTAGAGAATACATGTGCTCAGACAAGCTACACACACACACACACACACACACACACACACACACACACACACTAAATAAAATCAGTGACTTCTACTTCTTTATATACAGATTTCTCTCGAAAAATAAATATACCTTGCATTAGCAATAATTTTATTCAGGAAACCTGCATCTTATGCTTGCTCAATGTACGTAGCTTATTGTTCATTGATTTAGACATTTTTACTAAGTTGAGGACATTTTTGACAATCTTCATTAAGGTTTACTAGTGCTTGTACCAGAAGATTTTTAAAAATTCTGTTCTCAGAATCTTAGTTTATTATTATTTTGAAAGACCCTTACCCATTGATGACAGAGCCTTAGACCCTGGGACAGCTTCTCACACAGAAAGAGGAACTAGGTGAGGCCCAGCTACACAGGATATTTGCGGTTAGCTAGCTTTGCAGAGAACTAGGCCAACAGCAAGATAGCAGGAACAACAAGTTCCCATGACATTTTGTCTAGACAACTAGAATGCTGAATTTAGCTTTATTTAGATTTTATGTTTTTTCTGAGAAAATATAGATGGCCCAATACACTTGTCTTTGATTTTCCCCTCGCTCGCTTGATAAGAACCAATAAAATGCTTGTTGCTATGCCTCAGCCTATGTAACCACAACTTCCCTATAAATATCAGCTGTATGATCAGCCGGTGTGCTCAATCAGCATCGCTGCTGAAGCATCCAGGTGCCTGTGTATCCAATAAAAAGCCTCTTGTTCTTGCATTCAGTGGATTGGTTCTTGGGCAGAGAGCTCCAATTGAGACCCCCTTGTCTTTTGGGATCTTTCAATTTATTGATTTATGTATTTGGTTTTGACATTCTAGTCAACTCCCCTTGCCTTGCATTCTTAAATAAGCTCTCTTAAATGCTTATCAGATTGCATTACAGAATGTACAGAATGGACCTTAATGTTACATAATGCTTGTTGTTGTGATCCAGCTGCCCTCACTTGCCCTGACCCTGACCGGCAGGGGAACTTCCTTGTGGTCTGTAATTGTCAAGAATGTTTGTGTTCTTTCTGACCAGTGGGTCTCCACAGAAGGAGTAGAGGTATAAAAAGTTGCTGGGCAAAATAAAGGTTGCTGTTCTTCCACCCTGAAAAGAAGCCTCCATGTCTCAATCCCGCCCCCCCCCCCCCAGCAGTCTTTGCAATCCAGGTGGCTGCAGCAGCTAATGACTTTGAGTTGCAGTATGGACCACCCTGACATGATGGTTACCTACTGAAAAATGCTACCTCTGTTTGGTTCAAGACTTTAAACTTGACCTTGACTGAACATCAGTTGACGTTGTATACAAAACAATATCCCAGTAACTTTATAACATAAGCATATCTAACAAATAGTCCTTATATTATTACAATGAAATGTGTTGTATATAGTATTTCAAATTTGGGGGTTATTTTCCCATAAACTACAGTGTTCAGGATGAGTTATTACAAACAAAACAAATAATAGAAAGAATAGAAAGAAAACTAAGAACAAAAATTAATTTTGTAAATCAACAAGCATCAATTGAATCTTTAACAATTTTTTAATTCTTAACATTCTCATTTTATTTATGCTAGATAATGATTGATATACAAAATAGTAACAGCTACTTGTTTTAATAACATGATTGATTTTAATACTGATGTTGGGTATAGAACACACACACATCTTATAGTACATGTATGAAGAACAGAGGAAAACATTCAATAGTAGATTCTCTCCTCCCACTCTAATTTCCAGATAGTTAACTAAGCTCTTCAGATTTCTATGGCAAACACTCTTTTCTAGTGTCTTTTAAAATTTTATCCCAGACTTTCCTTGAGCCTGTGATCTTCTTTGCTTCACCACTTCAGCATAATATACCATTATGCACAATCACAATCAGTAGCAATAACTTATTGATAAAAATTACTTTCTCTCAAAGACTGTTTCTACTACTTACCTAGAGTAAGGGTATAGATTACTGACTTCTTGTTTTCTCCTCTTGAGTTTATTTCCTTCATTATAACAATAGGTTTATCTAATTGCTAATTTACAATATATATTATAATTAGATTAAATGAAATGACATATATGTATATAAAAAATACAATTGAAATTAAAAACAATTATGGTGATTATCATACCTTTGTCTTTTATAAGTTTGGAGAGTAACTTCTAAACTGTCTCCCAGTCCTGACACATGAGAACTATCACTGCATTAAGCGCAAAATTTCTATGATTCCAAATCTCTTATTCAGTTTAAATAAGTAAAAATATGTGATCTGCCTTAGAAGACATGAATGAGTGTGACTTTCATCTAGAATGACAAAACTGACTAAAGTGCCTATACCTGTTGTACAAATGGGCATATTGTGACTTGTGCATCTCTTAAGTAAGGAGACATTCACTGTCATGGAATTTTCAATATAACTTCTGTCCATGAAAAAGGGATTTGTGTCTGCTTATCTTCCACTCCTAACTCTTGCAAGGAAAAGAGAGGAAGAATAAAGAGTTGCCATAATTAATTGAGAAAAAAATCTTTGTACTTTTTCACAGATCACACAAATATGGATCGAGAGAATTTCGAGAAACATTTAAAACAAAGGACTAATTAAGAATACTTAGACACTAAAGTACAGGAGAGTTAAGCCCCAGTTAAAAGAGACAAATATAAATGGGATGGAGATGTCATTTACTTTGCCTCACAACACACAATATATCACTGAGTATGAAAGATATAAGGAAGAAAATAAATCCTTTTTATAAGAAATTAATACAGACAAATGAAGAAATGTTCCTTTTATTATTGGATGCCTTAAGTTTGTCAGCTAGCTAAATTTTGAAATTTATATTGGTTTCATTTAAATCCAATAAATCACCAACAGTCAATTTGGGGATAAATAAATGAGTAAATTAAAAAATTAATACTGAAATTACCTAGGCCTGCAATTATTTAAATAATTTTAGAAAAAATTAGAAAAAAAAGAAATATACAAAATATGCTTCATTTCAAATTACACAGAATAGTAGTGAGTATAATATTGATGCAAGAATAATAGACAAGACTAAATAAATATGCATATTAGCTTTAATTTTTTACAAATGAAAGAAGAGTTATTCTTCCACTTTTTTCTTAAAACATTGACTTAGAAAGCTTACAATTGTTTTCCTGTTCTTTGAAAAGTGAATATATATTTCAAAAGTGAAATAAGAGCCTAATATTGATAATAGTCCTAGAATAACATTCTCTATGTCCTTGGGACTATATCTAATAATAATATTACATTGAGGCATAGGTTTAGAACTTAAGTGATTCGGAGACCTCATTAAAAACTATTTGCTGAGATAAAGATAAAAACAGTTTAAATTCTTAGAAAAAACAATTAGCTAAACAGACAGCCACTAATTACCAAGTTAATTTAGAAAGAGCTATATGAAGTTAATGGTACTGTCAAATCATTTTACTTGAAGGCTGGTATCATTAGAACATGTATATAGTATGGTATATCTTCATGAAAATCTCACAGTTCCAACTCATTGTTTCCAATCTCTTACAGACACTGACGATGATCATCAAACTGTAGACTTAATGCTTATTGAGCTGAAAGCAAACTTTCTTTCTCTTCTAATTGGTGGACAGGTTTAGGGAAGAGTTGAATTTATGACTGTATTTTTCTAACATGGTATTTAACTCACCATGTCACTTCCATGACTGGAATGACTCACTTAAAATGTACTTTCTCGTTTTAATTTTATTTTTCTAACATTTAATCTGTGATAATTTAACAGTGTACAAGTGTATTTTGATTATATTCACCCTTCATTCCCCTTTCTTTTTCCATTGAAAAGCTTCTGACATATAAGTTAAAAGCATGAAACTTGTCTGCCTTGCACAGAGAAATTGTTCATTTATCTCTGTTATGTGAACTTTTTTCTGGAAAAACATGAATAAATGTCTCTTCATCCAAAATAAGACACTTAACACAGACAAGAGACACAATCCCACTAAAGAGTTGCTTTGTAAACCAATGAGTATATAGGAATTCTTAAAGGACTGTGCATGATGGGTGATTTAGAGAAGCATGGGAGATTAAAAGGCATGTGTATCTCTGGAAAACATACAGCAAAATGGGTATGACTCAATGACTCACAAATTCTTCAACATGTGATCTCCTTTCACTTTTTTCAGAGAGTTTTGCTGAGTTTCCTGACCCCCTAATAGATGTTATATGTCTCTGTGTGTGTGTGTGTATGTATGTATGTCTGTGTATTTATTTATTTATTTATATATATATAATATTTACATATATATATATATATATATATATATATATATATATATTCTTGTTAATCTTTTAAGACTGAAAAACTTCCTGATACTTTTAGTAGACTCATCCTCTATGATGAAATGCTTTCTTTTGGGAGTGATTAATACATAATCTCTATGCCAAAGTCATTTAGTTTATCTTTCATATTTCCCCGTGGCTCTTTCCTCTATGCCAGCATTAGTGTAAATGTCCTCATGCCTTGAACTGTCTCTGAAACATTCTCAATGTGATAATACCTTCTCTGTCTTTTGAGCCCTTCAGAAATATAATTTAAGAAGCAGTGGCTTTTCACTAGAATGTTTCCTAGGTTATAGGTCAGTTGTATTTCTCTAAAGTAATATCATGTAGTATATAGTAAAGTGCACTTTACTTGTAATGTGATGAGATCTAGGAAGTTTCAGATAAAACTGACAATCTGTCTAGTTCCTAGACTCTAGCCTGTAGCAGTGATTCTTGTAAAAAAAAAAAAAACTTCCCATGAAAATGTATAGGCCACAAAGATAAATAACTCCATGTACAACTGAGTGCCATAAATGAGAATGGCAGTAGTGATCAAACATCAGAAGAGAAATATGCTTCAAAATGGTGGTCAGGCTATATGTAATTAGTCCATGAAACAAATTGTCAGGTATGTGCTAAAAAGTAAAAAAAAGAAGATTTAATGTCAATATCCATAGGTTGTCAATTGTGCAGAAATTAATAGTTACTGTATGTGTGGAGAAAACTTTAGATACTCTCATGACAAAATACTAAGGTGTAGCTGGGTAGTGGTGGCACACACCTTTAATTCCAGCACTCAAGAGGCAAAGGCAGGCAGATCTGTGTTGGTCTGAGGCCAGCCTGGTCCTGAAGAGCTAGTTCCAGGACAGGCTGCAAAGCGACAGAGAAACCCTTTCTTGAAAAAAAAAATCCTAAGGGGTAGACACACTTACATCACTGTCCATAAATCATAACATTAGAAAGTGTAAATTACTTGTTAATTTGCTGAAAATTATATTGGATCAATAACTGTTTCAACAATATGTTCTGTAACAGTTCTGATTTTATGTTTGTGTGTATCATCCCTGAAGGTGTTGGTATTTCCACTTTATGTAGCCTAATTTAGTGTTCATGTGTTGAGAATACTATTCTATTAGAATGTATTGTAGAACATTATAGACATATAAGTAAAGTAATTGGCCTTGTTATAGTAAAATAAACTATACGCAAAGAGTTGAAACTTATACCACAAAACAGACACAGTGCAGATCAGTTTCTTATCACTTTTTATCTTGGGACTTTTATTAACACTATAATAAGGTTTTTGAGTGTGAAAGTTCATAAGCCAGCCCTGTGTCAGCTCAGCAACATTCCTAACCAGCATGGGGCACTGACTTCTAGCAGACAGCCATCGGAGGGGTGAATTTGCTTCTGGCCCACAGCAGGAGCCCATGAGGAAGAGTTCAGACTTTCCCCGACCCCCTAGACTCCGAAGTCACCTTGGAGTGGTGGCTCCACCCTGCTAAGCTCTCCCGCCTGCCATCCCACCTTCCATCCAGGTACACCTTCCTATATTTCGCCTTTCCCCCTGGGGCCATAAAATTTCCCCAGCTCAGCTGCCTTGCTCACTGGGCCTGAGCTGTAGGCACATCCCGGCAGGAGGCAGTTCCTGTGTATTAAAAGCCTGCCTGAGGACAGGTGGACCCTGTGTCAACTCAGCGACATTCCTGACCAGCAAGGGGCACTGACTTCGAGCAGACAGCCATCGGAGGGGGGGCCATAAAATTTCCCCAGGTCAGCTGCCCTGCGCACTGGGCCTGGGCTGTAGGTGCAACCCGGAAGGAGGGACTGCATGCATTTCAATAGCCTGCCGCAGGAAAGGTAGACCTTCTGTCAGTGAAGTCACTGCCCAACAAGGGAACCTGACCCGGTACCAGAAGATCAATTACAGAGCATTTGAAGGAAGAGATGGGCAGACGCCAGGCAAGACCTCCTCCAACAACCTGAAAAACAACACGAAAACACCAGATCCCAATGACCCTACAATAGAATGATTTGAACACCTTAATCCAGAAGAAGTGGAAAAAAGTGACATTATGAAAGCAAGAGTCCCATAACAGGATATGAATAACTCCCTTAAAGAATCGAATGAGAAGTATAAGAAAAAGTTTGAAGAAATTAGTAAAGAAATGGATGAGAAGTATAACAAAAAGTTTGAAGAAATTAGTAAAACCATCAATGATACCCTGGGAAACCAAGAAAAAACAATCAAACAGGTAAAAGAAACAGTTCAAGAATTGAAAACTGAAACAGAGGCAATGAAGAAAACACAAACCGAGAACTGGCTGGATATGGAAAACCTAGGTAAACGAATAAAGACTACAGAATCAAGCATAACCAATAGAATACAAGAGATAGAAGAACAAATCTCAGATTCTGAAGATACCATAGAGAAAATAAACACTCTGATCAAAGAAAACGGCAAATCCAACAAATTCTCTTCACAACACATTCAAGAAATCTGGGACACAATAAAAAAATCAAATCTAAGAATAATAGGGATTGAAGAAGGAGAATAATTGCAGATCAAAGGCCCAGAAAATATATTCAACAAAATTATAGAAGAAAACTTTCCCAACCTAAAGAACGATATTCCTATGAAGGTTCAAGAAGCATACAGAACACCGAATAGACTGGATCAAAAAAAAGAATCCCCTCGCCATATAATAATCAAAACACAAAACATATAGATAAAAGAAAGAATATTAAGAGCTGCAAAGGAAAAAGGTCAAGTAACTTATAGAAGTAAACCTATCAGGCTTACACTGGACTTCTCTATGGAAACCATGAAAGCCAGAAGGTCCTGGATAGAGGTACTGCAGAAACTAAGAGACCATGGATGCAAACCCAGACTACTATACACAGCCACGCTATTGTTCACTATCAACGGAGAAAACAAAATATTCCAGGATAAAAATAAATTTAAACAATTCGTAGCCACAAATCCAGCCTTCCAGAAAGTAACAGAAGGAAAATCGCAACCCAAGGAATACAACATTGCCAACACTGCTTACAATACCCCAGACATCTAGTGATCCTTCACAACCACAACTCAAAGAAGAGAAACACACAAACTCTACTACACACACACACACATAAATAATAACCGGAATCAACAACCACTGGTCATTAATATCACTTAATATTAATGGACTCAACTCACCTATAAAAAGGCACAGACTAAGAGATTGGATACGAAAACAGGATCCAACATTCTGCTTTTACAAGAAACACACCTCAACCACAAAGATAGACATCTACTCAGAGTAAAGGGTTGGGAAAAGGTTTTCCAAGCAGACGGACCTAAGAAACAAGCAGGTATGGCCATTCTAATATCTAACAAAATTTACTTCAAACTAAAATCAATCAGAAGAGATGGAGATGGACATTTCATACTCATAACAGGGACAATTCATCAGGAGGAAGTCTCAATCCTGAATATATATGCCCCTAATATAAAAGCACCCACTTATGTAAAAGAAAAACTTCTAGAACTCAAGGCAGTCATCAAACCACACACTAATAGTAGGAGACTTCAACACACCTCTCTCACCAATGGACAGGTCAATCAGACAGAAACTCAACAGAGAAATAAGAGAATTACTAGAGGTAATGAATCAAATGGACTTAACAGATATCTATAGAACATTCCACCCAAGAAGGAAAGAATACACCTTCTTCTCTGCAGCTCATGGAACCTTCTCGAAAATTGACCACATACTCGGTAACAAAGCAAACTTCCACAGATACAAAAAAATATTAATAACCACCTGTGTCTTGGCGGATCACCATGGAATAAAGTTAGAATTCAATAACAATTCGACCACCAGAAAGCCTACAAACACGTGGAAGTTGAACAGTCAACTGAACGAGAATGTGATCCAACCAGATTCTCTGAATGTGGCCAGATTCTCTGAATGTGACTGGCAAGGGGTCTTTCTGAAAAGCCACTGACAATGACACTGGGACTTGTTTCCTCTGCATATACTGGATTTTTGGGATCCAGTCTGTTTGGAGGTTCACCTTCCTGGACCTGGTGGGAGGGGGAAGGAACTTCCCACAGGGCAGGAAACCCTAACTGCTCTTAGGGATGGAGAGGGAGGAAGAGAGGGAGTGGGGGAGTGGGAGGGTGTTGGGAGGAGGAGCAGAAATGGAAACTTTTATAAATTAATAAACTTTAAAAAAAAGAAAGTTCATAAGCTACACTGGAACACTTTCATTTGGCTTAAACCTTAATGTTGTTTTTTTCACTGTGAAAAATGCCTATTTTATTTAGATAAATAGCTAGTCAGAGAATGTGCGAACATTTTGTTTTCTTACAGCCCAGAATACAATTTAAAATACAACCAAAGTGAATATATCTTTATAAGTTGAATCATCAAGGATTTTTTCAGAAATATTAACTTAGTAAATTTACAAAATAATAAAAGTGCAAAATAAGAATGTAATAAGGGAAGAATAGAGAAAAAGAAAGGAAAGTAAAGCAAAATAAGAGGAAGTTACTGGACAAAAGGAAGAAAATATAGAAAATAACTAGAAGATAGAAAAAGAGTAAGAGAGAAAGAAGAGATCGGAACAAGGTTATAAAAGTACAAGAAAAGGAAAATAATTATTTTGACTAGATGAAAATTTATGGTTTTCCATGACTATACATCAAAATACAGTGTTCTTCTGAATGTGGAATTGAAGAATTAAAACTCACTTTCAAATACAAGGTGTATTAACCTTCTTTTGAATGTGAGTTAATGATAGAGTAGAGAATATGAGGGTATAAAACCAGTGTCCTATAAATTCTGTGTGGGTCTTAAGCATCCCTTGAGATATCTACAGAGACACAATCAATCTTGGCATGACCTTGATCGAATATTTTTGTTCTTTTCTGTCTGAAGACTCTACCAGGCTTCCAAGGCAGATCATTTAACTTTGTATCTGCCACTGTCACTTTTTTTACAAGTTAATAAGCCTTTAACATTCTAGTTATCAATCACAATCAGAAATTGACATACATTGTAAAGGATTCTTAGGCAATAATTTAAATATTGCTATCAATATATATATATATATATATATATATATATATATATATATATATATATTTCTGTATTTGCAAGAATAAGACAAGGAAAAGGCCATGTATGAAAAACAAAGAAACTGCATGGTTAGGAAGAGGTTTTCACCATTAGTAAAATTTGAAAGCATTCTGGTATTGCTCTAACTGTCCTTTAGGTTCCTGACAAAGTAAGTGCCTAATATTTCAGTCACTCTGTTTCATTCTGTTATAGGAGCATATGCTGACTAAAGTACCATGTCATATATGTTTATGTTGTAATAAATTGAGTTTTTCAGACAGCATGTTATTCAGTGTCATTTTATACCAAATATTGCATTATTTCCTTTGTTAAATATAAATCCAAAACATTATTTTAAGTTTTGATTTTACCATCTTTTAAAGGATATTTTTCATTGCAATTGTTTTATTTATTTGTTTCTTAAATCATTCAAGCTGCCTTTGAATGTTGACTCATGTTAGTTTAGCAATTACTGGGAACAAATTACAGAAAAGCTTAACAAAGCATAGCATAACTCACTTTTTCAGAGGGCCCAGCCATGACTTTTTGGCTTCATGAGTTTAAACTAAATATTATGAAGATAAAAAATGAGAAAGGAATTATTCACCTCATTGTGGAAGCAGAGCAGGAGGAAGCAGAAATGAAATAGATTTAACCAGATTCCAAAATATGGATATATTTTAACCCATTACTGTTGAAGGATGCTTAAAAGAAATCACATACTAGCTCAGAATTGAGAAATAGATAGTTATTTATTAGAGGTAAACTCATAAACCACAATCCTCTGCTTGAATGGAGAACAGAAACTGAATCCAGCAACTGGCAAGAGAGTGAATGCATGCTCTACATCAACTTATATAATATAAGAGGCCACACCCCAATGGGCAGGTAACCACAGGTTGTAAGACTTCCTACAGCACATCATTCTGTGATGATTTCTTTTATTAAAACAATAAAGTTTGAGCTATCTCTGTGTCTGTGCTAAGGAGCTCCATCCAGAGGGGTGAGTGTGTGCTATCCCGGGCAGACTGTCCTGGAAGAAGCATAGCCCCTCCTCCCCCAGCTCCTCCTGCAGGGTCTTCTGTTTTCCACTCGACCCTGCCCTGCCCCCATGGTCGCCCTTTTGTCTCCAGTGTCCTTGGACTACCAGGAGACTCTGTGTCTGTGCTGAGAAGTTCCACCCAGACAGGAACATTTCCTGTTTCTGCACTGAAGAGATCTACCCAGAGAGTCAGTCACAGCAAAGACTGGACCAAGACACCAAGACTCTCCTGACTCCATTTGAAGGAAGAGATGGGCAGGTGACAGTGCAAGAACTCCTCCAACAACCAGAAAGGCATCAAGATATCAGCAGAATCCAGGGATCATGAAACTAGAAAAACTGAACAACCTACTCCAGAAGAAATAGAAGAAATCAACTTTAAATGGAACTATATGAAAATATTAGAAGAACTTAAATAGGAGGTGAAAAACTGCCATTAAGAAATAGAGATAACAAACAAAAAAATGTGAAATGAATAAACCTCTCAAAGATACCCAAGAAAATCAAGGAAAAGCCATCAAACAGGTAAGGGAAACAGTTCAAGAATTGAAAAATGAAATGGAAGTAATGAAGAAAACACAAACCAAGGGAAGGCTGGATATGGAAAATCTGGGAGAACAAATATGAACTGCAGAGACAAGTATTACCAACAGAATACAAGAGGTAGAAGAAAGAATCTCAGACACTGAAGATACTGTAGAGGAAATAAACTCACTGATTAAAGAACAAAACAAATCCAACAAATTCTTAACACAAAACATCCAGGAAACCTGGGACACCATGAAAAGACCAAACCTAAGAATAATAGGTGTAGAAGAAGAAGAACATTTACAGCTCAAAGGCCCAGAAAATATATTCACCAAAATTATTGAAGAAAACTTTCCCAATATCCTAAAGAAGGATATTGCTATGAAGGTACAAGAAGCATACAGAACACCAAATAACCTGGATTAAAAAAATCCCCTCACCATATAATAATCAAAACATAAAACATACAGAATAAAGAAGAAATATTAAGAGCTGCAAGGGAAAAAGGTCAAGTAACATATAAAGGGAAACTTATCAGAATTACACCTGACTTCTCAATGGAAACTATGAAAGCCAGAAGATCTTGGATAAATGTGCTGCAGAAACTAAGAGACCAAAGATGCAAGCCCAGACTACTATATGCAGCAAAGCTTACATTCACCATCGATGGAGAAAACAAGATATTCCAGGAAAAAAAAACAGATTTAAACAATATGTAGCCACAAACCCATCCTTACAGAAAATACTGGAAGGAAAATTACAATTCAAGGAATCCAACAACACCCATACTAACACAAGCATCTGACAACCCTCCACCAGCATAACTCAAGAAAGGGAAACATACAAACACTACCACCAGGAAAAATAACCGGAGTCAACAACCACTGGTCTTTAATATTGCTTAATTTCAATGGAATCAGCTCACATATAAAAAGGAACATATGATATGAAATCAGGATCCAACATTCTTCTGCCTACAAGAAACATACATCAAACACAAAGACAGACACTACCTCAGAGTAAGGGGTTGGGAAAAGGTTTTCCAATCAAATGGACCAAAGAAACAAGAGGGTGTGGCTATACTAATATCTAACAAAATAGATTTCAAACTAAATCAATCAGAAGAGATGGAGATGGACACTTTATACTCATATCAGGAACAATTCATCTGGAGGAAGTCTCAATCCTGAATATCTATGCCCCTAATATCAAAGTACCCTCATATATAAAAGAAACATTACTAGATCTCAGAACATACATCAAACCCCACACACTAATAGTGGGTGATTTCAACACTCCTCTATCACCAATGGACAGGTCAACAAGACAGAAACTTAACAGAGAAATAAGAGAACTAACAGATGTAATGAACCAAATGGACCTAACAGACATCTATAGAACATTCACCGAAACCGAAAAGAATTTCCTTTCTTCTCAGCATCTCATGGAACCTTCTCAAAAAGTGATTACATAATTGGTAACAAAGTAAACATCCATAGATATAAAGAAATTGTAGTAATCACCAATGTACTATCGGATCACGATGGAACATAGTTAGAATTCAACAATAATTCTAACTGCAGAAAATCTACAAACTCATGGAAACTGAACAGTCAACTACTAAACCATCCTTGGGTCCAGGAAAAAATAAAGAAAGAAATTAAAATCTTCCTCAATTCAACGAAAATAAAGACACAACATACCCAAACCTATGGGACACTATGAAAGCAGTGCTAAGTGGAAAGTTCATAGCACTAAGTGCGCACATAAAGGAAACCGAGAAAGCACACACTGGATACTTAACACCACACCTGAAAGCTCTGGAAAAAAAGAAGCAGACTCAACCAGGAGGAGTAGAAGAATGGAAATAATCAAACTGAGGGCTGAGAGCTAACACTAGTTTAAATGGAGAGAAACTCAAAGCCATCCCACTAAAATTAGGAACAAGACAAGGCTGTCCACTCTCTCCATACCTCTTCAATATAGTGCTTGAATTTCTAGCAATAGCAATAAGACAGAATAAAGAGATTAAAAGGATTCAAATTGGAAAGGAAGAAGTCAAACTTTCATTATTTGCAGATGATACGATAGTGTACATAAGCGAACCCAAAAACTCTACCAGAGAACTCCTACAGCTGATCAATACCTTTAGTACTGTGGCAGTATTCAAGATTAACTCCAAAAAATCAGTTGCCGTCCTATACACAAAGAACAAAGATACAGAGAGGGAAATCAGAGAAACATCACCTTTCATGATAGCTACAAATAGCATAAAGTATCTTGGGGTAACTCTACTAAGGAAGTAAACAATCTATTTGACAAGAATTTTAAGGTTTTGAAGAAAATTAAGAGGATAGCAGAAAATGGAAGAATCTCCCATGCTCTTGGATTGAGAGGATCAACAAAGAAAAATGGCAATTCTACCAAAAGCAGTCTATATTGATTGAATGCAATCCCCATCAAAATCCCAACAAAATTTTCACAGACCTTGAAAGAACAATAATCAAGTTTATATGGCACAACAAAAAACCCAGAATAGTCAAAACAATTCTAAACAATAAAAGTACTTACAGAGGCATTAGCATCCCTGACTTCAAACTCTATTACAGAGCTACAATAATGAAAACAGCTTGGTATTGGCACAAAAACAGAGATGTTGACCAAGAGAATCAAATCGAAGACCCAGATATTAATCCACAATCCTATGAACAACTGATTTTCGACAAAGGAGCTAAAACTATGCAATGGAAGAAAGAAAACATCTTTAGCAAATGGTACTGGCATAACTGGATGTTAATCTGTAGAAGAATGAAAGTAGATCCATATCTATCACCATGCACAAAACTCAAGCCCAAATGGATTAAAGACCTCAATATTAATCTCACCACATTGAAACCTGATAGAAGAGAAAGTGGGAAGTAGTCTACAAGACATGGGCACAGGAGACCACTTTCTAGGTAGAACCCCTGTAGCAAAGACAATAAGAGCAACAATGAATAAATGGGATCTCCTGATACTGAGAAGCTTCTGTAAAGCAAAAGACACTGTCATTAAGACAAAAAGGCAACCTTCTGATTGGGAGAAGATCTTCACCAACCCCTCATCAGACAACGATACCGAAGATTTGCTATTCTAAAGTACCCAATAACCTTAAAAGTGATTCATTTTCTTTTATGATGGACCAGAAGTTAAAAATGAGTAAGCAATTGCAATTTGCTATTAGAAAAAAAGTAAAACAATACTTGCAGTATTGATTTTGCAATGTCTGTAGGGTGATAGAAGGATTTGTCACTTGGAGATTATCTGCCTTTATTAAACAAAGCTTTCTCTATAGCTCAAGCACTTTCAAGATGGCCCACCCAGCAGCTGCATCTTAAAGTCATCCCATACTCAAAAACAGGTCTTTAGTTGATGTTTTAAGAATCTTATAGTGTAACAGAAATTCACCATAAAAAAGAGATGGCCTTATGTGTTAATTTGATGCTGTTATGATGGAATAAATATAAGGACCCAGGATACTTACAAGAGGAAAATTTTATTTAGGTATATGGGTCCAGGAGCATATTCTGTAATGATGACAAAATCATGGCAGAAGGAAGTCACAGCAGGAAGTAAAGAGAACATATTCTCCACTATAACCTGGAAGTGGGATGTGGCTCTAAATTCTCAAAGCCCACCCAAAGTGAGATACTTTCTTTAGCAAGGCATTAACTCCTGAAGATTCAGTAACCTCTCCCAAACATATGCACCAAAGAGGAACCAAGTGTGTGAATATTGATTCTCTAAGGAACACTTCCATTCAAACCACATTTCCAACTTTTCAATCAGATGCTTGTGTTATTAAAAAGCAGTGATGTTTTAAATCACTTGATGAAGATTGAAATACATCCATGTAGGAGTCATTTTTTAAAAAGCATTTTCTATTCTTCAGTTAAGTTTTTAGTACAGCTGTGTGGGAAGCATCTATTTCAGTAGCCTACTCTCTTCTAATATCTGAGGACAAAGTATCTTCCACATGTACAAATTATACAATGTGATGGAATATAAATATATTGTAGGTTGCAAAATGACAGGAACTAAAAAATTCAGAGCCTAATTTATTTTCTTTAGTCTCCTTAAGAAGTTCTTCTGGTGTGTGATTGATAGATATTGTGTCAAAACTTGGGGGAAAGTTGCAGTTTGAAACATAGATGTAAATGCTTATCTTCTCCAGTAATGAAAACATGCAAAGAGAAGCAATGAATTCTCAAGGTTATATTCGATAGGTACACAAAAGATAGGATGCTGGTGTCCATGAAGGCACAATTTTCAAAATTTCCATGGTTTTCCCTACATCTTGGTAGAAACCTGCTCAAAAATTAAAATCATGGTATAAGATTTATATTTCCAAAGTCATTTGAATATTAGACACACCATTTTAATTTTGTTTGAGATCTTGTTACAATTGCTCATTTTAGAAACAACTGTATTTTTTATACCCATTGTAATTTTGCACATATTTTAAAAGAGTCTTCTAAATGTATTACTTAGAAATCTTTACCATAAACTTTATAAAACCTTTATTGTACAAATCAACTATTTTATATACCCAGAAAACAATATCAATTTCAATCTATTACTAACATTTAGTAAAAGTGTTATTCATTCTAGTGTATTCTATTTCAGGATATAGCACTCTGTATAATGAAGGAAGTTATAATCTGACTGAGTGTGTAATTAATGCTTTTTCTTCTTTTTTGGAGCATTTAAGAGTGAGAACTTAAATGACATTCTTAAGTGTTTGTAATTATTACTGCACATATTTTGGTTTGTAATATTGTACTTTAAACTGCATTAAATAATTTATAAAGCACTATAAATGATGGCTTAGCTACTACTCTGCTTTATGTAAAATTAATAAAGATTGATAATGCTAGGGCTTCAAATCAATGAAGAAATACAAAACTATTAACATTTTACTAATTCAGATTTTAATTCATTTTGCCTTCCAGGACAACTGTTTTTGTCTAAAATAATACTATTTATATTTTTGCTTTGTGTTGATATTTGTTTGTTGTTTGTTGTTTGTTTGTTTGTTTGTTTGTGTGGACTTCAAGCCTAAACTCAGAGTCTTTTACCATGCCAGGACCCTTGCTTCTGCAACTCCAGCCTTCGTTTACCTTGTCTCATCTTATCTTATCTTATCTTATCTTATCTTATCTTATCTTATCTTATCTTATCTTATCATATCTTATCTTTCAAGCCGGAGTTACCTGGCTTTGGTGGCTATTTTGTAGCAATAAATTGTGTTATTTCTCTATTTAAATTGAGCTTAATTTATATAACATTTAAGAAATTCATCCATCTCTAGTATGGCTTCAAGCTTGTCAAGACATCACACAGTGGAGCTATTTTTTATTCAGTCTCCAAAATCTCTTCAAAAGCTTTCTTTCTGTACAGACAAGAGAGCTAGGAAAGGAGTCTGATGCCTCCATCATAATTCCCACTTCTTTTCTCATGTTATTTCTCTGTACTTCTGATAAGCCTCAAAAATATCAGGGTTTTTACTCATGAAAGATGATAATGCTACCTTTACTGAAGTTCTCAGTCTTTCCAGTCTGACCCCATGTTATGGTTCAGAAATGCAAAGGAATTGTTGGGGTTATCTGAGTATATCCTCCTCAACTGAGATTCTCAATTTTTCATAAAAATCAGAAGTATACTTTCCTATGTTGATTCTTATCCTCAGTGACCTCTTTCAAAACTCTACGCTAAAGTATGTTGTACTCCAAATGAGTACATACAGTCAAAAATTTTCATACATCAGAATAATATTATAAAGCGTCCAAGACAAAAATGTTATTAGCAGGAGATAATTGAAAAAAGAAAATTGTCAGGATAAGCAACTGATTATAATTTTAGATTTTATTTTTATTTGATATCTGTGAATAGTTCACCTACTTATATGTCTGTGTATTATGTATATATAGTGCTGATGGAGAAGAGAAGAGGGTGGCAGATTTCCTGGGCCTGGAGTTACAGACAGTTGCTAGCAGATACATGGGTGTTAGTAACAGAGTCCTTATCTTCTGAAAGAAGAAACAGTGTTTTTAATCACTAAACATCTCTGAATTTTTCTTTTTAATCTAAAGTTGTATTGGGCATCATTTCTAACCACATAACTGATATTTTAATAATTATAGTAATATACAAGTGATCCATGATCTACAATGAGGCAAAGGTATTGCTTCTAAACTAGTTTAGAAGTCTAAACTACAGTCCATGTTTAGCAGGGTACTTCCTGAGAATATCCTTATGTGCTTTGGTGTAAAATGGCATGTGTTTATGCTATCTGTATGTCACATTTAATGTTTAATGACTAAAGATGTAGAATAAAACTACTTATAAGTTAATTAAAAAGGATTATTTTGGAGGATTAAATATTCTGGCAAGAAAAACAAAGATTAGATATACCAATCTAATATTCAGTCATCTTAAAGTAAAATATGAAGATGGCTTTTAGTAAATGAAGTGTTTATAAATGTCCTGAAATGTGATATAAAGGAAAGGGTCAAATTGCAATAATTTATCATAATCCTATGAAATATACTATCATCCATGTTTAATACATGTCAGAATCTATCTATACACTAACGAGTCCTTAATAAATAAGAATATTAGTCAGTGGTGTTGCATGCCATTAATTCCAAAATTCAGAAGACAGAGGCAGGCAGACCTCTGTGAGTTAAAGACCAGCCTGATCTAACAGAGCAAGTTCCAGGATAGCTAGAGTTGTTATACAAAGAAATCCTGTCTCAAGAAGCAATCAATTAATCAATCAAAGAAAATAAAGTAGGATATTAAGAAATTGTTGAGAAACTTAATGGTAGGTGCCTTTGCTAAAGACAGGGTTGAACAGAAAGAGCCTTGGAATCACCTTATATTAGTTTAGACAATAGAAATGTAAGGTGTCAGAGTTCTGATTGAAATATTTGTGAGAAAGTAAACAATCATCCAGTCTTTCTATTTATAAACAAAGTGAGTTCTAGGCACGGTGTACTTATGGCTTGTAAACAATAGATATCAGATGAAACAAACCATTATTTCCTCTCTCTTACCTCTTTTAACCTGGTTTTTGTTTGTTTGTTTGCAATTGGAGAAGTATAATCAATTGTGCATGTTTATGCCCTGTCCTCATCACAGAAATTCCATTAGGTGGTGAGTCAATACCACAATTTCTTCTTCAAAATCAGAGTCAATCCCACTGGGAGCAAAAAATTTTTCCGCATAGTCGTGCTACTTTTTCCCAACAGAGATTTCAGTAAAGGCCCACAAACACCTTATGGAGAGCTTGCACTCCGATTTCAGGTGTAAAACCCAAGTACACTGTTGAGCAGAAATTCAGTCTAACACTGCCTGCCAATGCTCTGCAGATGTCCTAAATGAATTTTCTTGCAGAGGCAGGGGAAACAGGCTGCCAGATAGACCCATAGATATCTCTCAAGGCCTGAGATCATTTTTTTTCTACAAGAGATTCCCTTGGATATCCCTCTTTAATCTACAATAATTAGCTCAATATTTGCTTTTTGTGGATATTAGTCATAATCCTGGATCCTTTTCTGCTTCCATAACAGGACACTGACTGACCTAATGCCCTTTCTGACCACAAACAGAACAATTCCCAGTGTTACTGTGACTCTCCCTCTTCATGAACCTTGATATCTTTGTTGAGAGAGAACATTTTTAATTGTTATCCTCTGTAACACAGTAGCCATAACTAACTGCTCAATATATGAGGGGCCAATATCTTAAAAAATTCAAATATAACAAGAGATGTCAACTTTCTTTCTAAAAGATCTCAAAGCAACCTGAAATACTGAGTTTCATCCTCTTAGGCTAGCTGCTTAAGATTCAAATCTCCAGCTTCTGTATCAATTAATTTGCTGGATGTCATTATCAGCCTAGAGAAAAAGTCTTGAACTTATTATTTTAGATAACTCCTCAGTCTGCTCTCCAGAAGACAGAAGTTTATTCCAGACCTTCTTGATGTTGTTTAATCTTGAAGGAGCAAAAGTAAGTCTTAATTCTCTGACTTTTAGTCAAGATGGAACAGATCCACTTCTGTGGGCCTCCACAGTGGTATGTAAAAATTTCTACCCATTCCTCCATTGAGCAACATCTAGGTTGTTTTCAGGTTCTTGCTGTTATAAATAATGCTTTTAGGGACACAGCTGAGCAAGTGTCTTTGTGGTAGGATGAAACATCCTTTGATATGTGTGCAAGAATAGATAGTTGGATTTTGAGTTAGATCAATTCCCAACTTTCTGAGGAACCACAATATTGATCTACAAAGTGTTTGCACTCCCTCCAGCAATGGAGGATGGAATTACATCCTCTAATTCCATGTCCTCAACAACATGCACAATCACTTGTGTTTTTGATTTGAGCTATTCTGAAACATATGCTATCGAATTTCAGAGACATTTTGATTTGCAGTTCCCTGATGGCTAATGATGTTAAACCAATTTGCGTAACTCATGACTAATGTGAGATACTGCAACATACCACCATGAAGTTTATCTCATGGCACTGGCAGCTCAAGCCTGCTGGCAACATGCTGGCAATAGTCAACATACTCATGGAAACTTCCAGAAATCTAAGAATGTGATTCTAGCTAAGACTCTTAGCAGTGAGAGATAAGAAACCTGTACTGGTCTTTCATAACCAAGCACCACTTCCAGTGGAGGAATTTGGACATCACATCAACCACCTTAGACCTATAATTTGACCTGTCTACAAGTTAGGCTGGACTAAAGGTGGCCCTGAATTTCTGGGAGTAACCAATAATTAATTAACCCAGATTGAGACCCATACCATGAGAGTGAACTCACCCATGAAATTGTGTGGAAGACCAGAACCCAGATGTGGGATATCCCAGAGACCCAGGATGAAAACAAACACAAAATCACACAAAAAGGAATTGTAATGATGTCCAAATGATGTTCTCTTTTTCTTGTAGACTGGTCCCTGGCTCAGCTCGCATCAAAGTGGTTTTATCCAGCAGTTGATGGAAACAGATGTAGAGACTCACAGCCGAACATAAAGCAAAGCACTAAGAATCCTCTGGAAGATGAAGAATTATAGGTGCCAGATGTTTAAGAACACCATAGAAATACCTCCGAATCAACTAACCTTTGCTCATGGTGACTTACAAAGAATGACCAACAGGCTGTGTAGGACTCACTGAGGCACTATGCATATATATTGTAGCTGTGTATCTTGGTTTTCTCATGGAGCTCATAAAAGTGGGAGCAGAGGCTGTCTCTGAATCCATTTCCTGCTTTTGCAAACCTTTCCTACTACTGGGCTGCTTTGTCCTCCAATAATAGAAGAGGATGTGCTTAGTCTCACAGTTACTTGGTATATAAAAGTCTGCCCTTTTTGAAATGAAACAGAGGAGAAGAAGGAAATAGGTGGTAGCAAAAGTTGGGGGAAAGGACGGGGAAGAGAGAAAGGGTGTAAAACTTTGGTAAGTAAGGATGTATAACCAAGAAAATGATATTTATCAAAAATTAAAAAATCAAAATAAAGTTTTCTATCCCTCCTCCTGAAGTTTCAAGAGAAAACAGACATGAGATTCCATCACAGTTTATATAAGAGAAAACAATGAGTTTACAAGACTTAGCTTCATAGCAGTGAGGGAGGATTCACTGGCAGGAAGATAGGTAACTATAACCTAGACACACTATAAAGATCTGTACTCAGTAGATTTGACAGCTTTCCCATGACTGAAGAGATGGAACCAATTCCTCTCAAGTCTCCCCACATATTTCCTCTACTGGCTTTTCCCAAACAGTCTGCAAAGAGAGGAGCAATCTATTCAGCTAATTGGGAGATCCTGATAGGTAGGTCCCTTAATCATCCCAGATCATCCTATAAATGATGTTCAATGAATCCAACTATGGTGATTTTTCCACATTAAGTCCAGCAAAACTCCTCAAGATGGTAGTTTGATTAAAAGAAAAATCTTTTATAACATAGGCAAATATGAGAAGACTTGCTAATGATAGTATGATACAAGGTGAAAGAAAACAAAGTAATATTCACCTTTAACATCCCTCTCTCTAGTAATTTGTTTAATGAGAGCAATGAAGTCTAGAGAAAAGGCAAGTTTCTGAGATGAAGCTATGATGATCACAAAAATTTATTTGTACAAGGTGAAACAATGAGGCCTATTTGATATTCTAGTATGAATTCCAGTAGAAAGGTAAATGTCTATAAAACATGAAAGATCATGAATTTCTCAGGTAAGTAGCTATCAAACATCATGAACAGTGTGGGGTACCTATTCAGTGAGATTATCCATGTATTACATGTTTGTATAAGTGTATATTCCTAAGTATATATTTAAATGAGTTAAAAATAGTAAGATATCAAAATTAAATTATCTTAGACTTTATTTCCTCTCCTTTAAAGGCATCCATTGCCCACATCTGAGTTCTATCTCATATACTGATCAAGATCAAACCAAAGCTTTACAATGTGTTCTTAGCAGGCCACCAGCTTTTATAATTCCAAAAGGGAAAAATCTGATCAGATGTCGAGAAAAACACAGTTCACCCTAAATGTGCCCCCACCTGGTTACTTATAAGAGTTATAAGTAAAAGTATTCCTAAAGTAGTATATATATTTTTTAAAGAGTTAATTCATTAAAGTATGATTTCAAGTAATTTCTCGTACTATCTTAATTGATAGTTATTTACATTCCACACTCCACCTGAGTTATGTGAAATAAAAAAGTGAGAAATCACATGTCATTTGATATGCAAATTAGTATTTTTATATTATCTAGACCAACTAAACCTGCTAGGCTAATGTGGTAAGCCAGAATTTTCAGTATTGAAATGAAATCTACCACACCTGATTATGTCTTGAAACACATTCTAGAAATCTCAAACTCTGCACTATTAGTCTTTTGTTAATATTGCTTCAGAAAAGACTTCAGCAAATATGACAGTTGATGGGGATAATTAGCCTTGTATTAAACTAGTAGTTAAGTGAGTCAGCCTTTTGGGGGAGTTATGCACGGCAAGCTTGCCTACCCTTGTTCAATGATCCTTCAAAGTTTTTGTTTCTAATCTAACATTGTTTATGCTCAACATTTTTAATGTTACCAAAAATTGACATTCTATGTTAATTATCATGAAGTGTGTCTGTGCATGGGGGGTGTTTGTGTTTATAGGTGTGTTACCTCATATTAGGAAGAAAGATATTAGGAAGGAAGAAGAAAACCAGAGGATGAGGAAGAGGAGGAGAGAGTAAGTGAGAAAGAGGTATGAAGGAGAAACAAAACAAAAAATACGTTGTACTAGCTTACAACAATAACAGCACTTAGGAAACTGTACGTTCAAAGTACACTTTAGCTATTACAAACAGCAAATTTCTGAATGTTATTATCCCAGTCTGCTCAACAATATACTTCATAGCTTAGTAGGACTAGTGGTTGCTTCCGTTCTTGGAAGTTTGCCTTCTGGTACTACAATTTACTAATTTATTAAAGCAGAGCTCTCCCTAACAATAATCGATAAACATTTATCCTTAACATACAAATAAATATAGTCTTCACCCCTTATCAAGAAAACTTCTCTTTTCAATAGATGGAAACCAGTACAGGAAACTAAAACCAATTAAAATGCAAATTGTGGAGCCCAGGCCCAAAAGATAGATTTTCAAAATCTTCAAAACATTCCAACAACTAAGGCTCAGGGACTATTGCAAAAGAGGAGTAGAAAAGACTGTAAATGCCAGAGTGTCAAGGTTTTGAGGTATCTCTCCTAGTAAAATGAGAAGTTAACCCCATAAAATCTCAATAGAATGATTGTCTAAATGTGATGCCACAAATGCACATATAAAGAAGAAAGGAAAAAGACCATGAAGCCTCAGCCTTACACATACTCACACACACAGAATAACAAGCAAAGAACAAACAAACAAAAACAAACTATAGGCAAGTATAGAATGCTTGGAATGGAATTCTCACAGGGAAGAACATATCACTTGTCTGCCCAATTCCAAATGGTCACTTGACATTATATATAAAAACATATACAAAAGTGACATTTTAAGACTGCATAGATTATACTTAAGAATACACACACACATATAATATTATGTATATTAATTTATGCATACATAAATAATATTATATGTGTGTGTATGTATGTATGTATGTGATTATTTTGAGAAGTCATGGATTAAAAGGCCAGTGATTTTTTTTATATGAAAGGGATTCCAGGAAGGAAATGGAAGGAAGAAGCATTGTAATTATGTTATTATATCAAAAGATTACAAAGGGAAAATAGCCAGTTCTCAATTACTGTGATTTAGAGTGTTTAGCTAATTCCATTGATCTGCTAGGTATACAAAGGAATAAACACAGATTATTTCATAAAGGTAAACCATATGATGTCATTGTTATCTCTACATATTTCTGAGTTAAATGATTATACTCTCACATACACACACACACACACACACACACAAACACCCACTAAAAAAAATCCAATCAAAATCACATGAGGGTACTAAGTGCTGAAAAGGAAATCTTTTGGTGGTGAATCACTCCTATAATCCCAGTACTTTAAAGGTTAAGAAAGGAGAAACACCAAAAGTTAGAAGCCAGAGAATATGAATGAGATTCATTTGTAAGAAAGAAGTCGGACAATAAGAGAAGAAATATTCAATTATATTTAAGAAATATAGTTTTATTAATACTATGAGAATTTTACAGAATGTATTTTGATAATACAATATCAAATATTTCCCCCTTTTAATCTTCTTAACCCCTATTTAAATATATATGTATATATAATATAAAGTTTTTATGTATGTGATTATATACACCTATACTTACATGCATACATAAATACATGCACACATAATCTCTCATACATTTCAACTCCAACTTGTGCTGTTTGTATTCTATGGGTGTGGGACTAGAGTGTAGGCAACTAAACATGAGTTACTACCTAGAAGAAAATTAACTATTCCTCATGTAAAATCCAAATACTCCCCACAGTGTTCATAGTAGTGAAAGTGATCTGTAGATTACTAGAGAGAAAAGTGACCAAATATTTTACCTGTCTGTGAAGCCTGTGATTGCAAAAAGGGCAAAAATGAGAATATAAGCCCCAAACATGCAAAAGTGTAACAAATGTTAAAAGTAAGGTTTATAACCCACTTTCTGAGTGAATTTAAGACCTGCTCTGTGGGATCAACTACATGATTGGTGCTGAAACTCTGGCCAAGAACCATGCTTACAGAGCTCATTGGCCCCAAGGAATAACCTATTAAAATTATTTTCTCAATGGACACAGTATTAAATTGTTTTCTAACTTTTATCCACAGATTAATGTGTTTTTCATACCTCATGAGAGAATTCTTTTGTCTAGTTGATTGTGGTTAATACAGACAACAACTGATCAAATTCTATGCAATATGAAACTACAGAGAGATCTTTAAGTGCTTTTAGGTGTCGAAAGTTTTAATCATTGACTCTTTATACTAAAATATTCTTTATTTCTCCTGTCAGCTTAATGGGAAAATAGTCAAGGCTCAGAATTAATATAAATTGGAATACACTGGCAATTCAAAATCATGAAGATTCCTGTTTTAAAATTTGTCTCTAAATAGCATTCAAAAAGGATGTGAGATTCCAATGGTATAAATATCATTGGTTGATAAAGGAACTGTTTTGGGCCTATAACAGAGCTATTGGGGAACTGAGCTAGGTGGGGAAAACTAAACTGAATGCTGGGAGGAAGGAGGAAGAGTCAGGGAGATAGATGCTGGAAATTTTCCCAGTAAGCCACAGTCATGTGGGGATACATGGATTAATAAATAGGGTTAAATTAAGATGTAAGAGTTAGCAAATAAGAAGCTAGAACTAATGGTCCAAGCAGTGATTTAAATAACATAGTTCCTGTGTGATTATTTCAGTTCTTGGTGGTCAGAACAAAGAACTGGCCTTCTCCAAAAAATAGGTGGAATAAATGCACATAAAATCTGAAAGGGCTGTGAAAGGAATTCTAGGCACTAAAAAACAGAGTTTAGCTGCAATTATTTTCCCTTATGGGCTTTTCTTAAAGGCAGCACACTGCAGCTCCTTTAAGAGAGAATGTCTTGACTCAATGGTAGCAGAAAAAATACAATGCTGCACCATTTTGAAATGCCGGCTTTCTGGGCTGTACTGCCAGTGCAGCCTCTGTCTCTTTCAGGAGACTGAGCATTTGGATGGGTTTTGTGAGTAACTTGCAACAGCTTGCTTGGTGGTAACATGAACTGGCTGTGTGCCTAGAGATGGAGCATTGTGCAAGGCTGTCAGAGGCATTGAGTAGCTCCACCAATGCTGAGCTGGGAGAGGCAAGTAGACAGTGCCATATTTCCCCTAGCAAAGGTATGGTTTAAATTTTTAAGAAGCACTTAATACTTGAAGAAATGCTCCTAGATAGAAATCAATTACAGATGCACAGTTAGACAGATTCAGACATAAAAGATCTCTGAATGGATCAGTGTTGGATAAATATATATAGGCTTGTGAGAGAGAAGAAAAAGAATATAGACAATTATAAAAGGAAATAAATGGGTTTTAAAAGGTGAAGTCTTAAAGAAAACAGAGTATAGACAGTCATAAATTAAAGAAGCAAAGATAATAAAATAAATATTAAAAATAACAGAGTAAAAAAATAAGCCAATAAAGCTGCAAAATTTACAGAGTCTGGATTATGTATATTATTGTGTTTTCTTTGAATTTTTTGACTGAAGAAGCTAAAAAACCAACATATATACTTGAAAGGTATCTTGACTTCAGAATTTTAGTCTAAGTATTTGTTGCTTTAGAAAAGAAGTTTTGCTTTTGTTTCTACAGAGTAGGAGAACCTTTGGTTTCATTCTAGACTAATGTGGTTTGATGGACCAAGAGCCCCTAAAAGGTTGCCTTGAATATACCTCAAAAATTACTTCACCCAATAGACAGCAGGAAGATGTTTGGACAGAACTACTCCCATATTTTCAGCTATTGTCTATAAATGTTTCTTCACATTTAGAAGGGAATATGCTATAAAGATTTTCATTATATGGATATTGGTTTATTGCTACAAATTTAAGGTAAATTTTGTTATGTTGTGTATATGTATTTCTGATCTTGAATAAGGTATTGTATTCATCCAGCTCATTTAGAAATGATACGTATAATTAATAAATATAGGCTAATAGATGATCATCTATAATAGTTAAGTTTATAATCATGTTAGTTAGATTTTCTAGATGTACAGAGATATATTTCAGATAGATGAGTATTTTTCAAACCTTTCAAAGACTACAGAATATGGCACTTAAAATGTTTTAAAACTTAGGACTTTTCATTAAAATGAGAAACATCTGCTTCTGGCAGCAACAATCTACTTCAAGAGGAAGATGGCATTGAAGAGGCTCCTTATGGACTTTGCTAGCCACTTGGTTAGGAAATTGCTCTTTCCTGGACTGCTTAGCTAGAGATGCAGGACCCACAGAGAAATGATTGCTGAACTTGCCTAAAGGTAAGATGATCCTTAAGAGTTCCTGCTTCATTAAAAGGTCTGCCAGACATTCTGCAGGGCACAGAAAAAAGTGACTGACACACTACCAATATAGGCAGACCTGTCTTTGAAATTTCTGCTTCATGGAAATGTGTACCAGATACTATGGGCCTGTAGGCTTAAAATGGATACCCCAATGGCAGAGAACTTTGGGTGACTGTTCAGGCAATTAGAGGTCTTTGTCAATTCTAGAGTTTTGGAAGCTGCCTACAATTAATTTATTATTTATTTAGATAATATTATATTCTTCTGGAATCTTTGAAGAATCTGAAGAATTTATGCTTATAATTTTCTTTAGTTATGATAAAGTATAAAGTACATATAAATATTTTATCTGTAATTCTTACTTGGTAACTGTTTTGTTATATGTAATTTACTATGTTAAAGATAAAATCTTCCTTTTTATTTAAACAGAAAAGGGAAGGTGATGTAGAATTCCTCTCTTTATGCTGTAAATATCATTGGTTAATAAAGCAACTGTATTGGGCATATAGCAGAGCTACAGAGGAACAGAGTTTGGTGGGGAAAAGTAAACTGAATGCTGGGAGGAAGAAGGCAGAGTCAGGGAGAAGCCATGTAGCCCCATTTGGAGAAAGATGCTAGAAATTTTCCCAGTAAGCTACAACCTCATGGCGATACACAGATGAATAGAAATTGGTTAAATTAAGATGTAAGATTTAGCATATAAGAAGATAGATCTAATTGACTAAGCAGCAATTTAAGTATTATAGTTTTTGTGTGATAATTTCTGTTCTGAGCAGCCAGGACAAACAAGCGGCCTTCTTCCTACAAATTAAGTTTATTTCCTCTAATAAAAAGTACTAGTCATAAAGCCAAGATATATTAGGAAGAAAATTAGACATCAATTATAAATATGACTATGAGGTATTAATTAACAATGTTGTTTTACTTATTAAAAATTCATTCTTTCTTAAAAAAAGACAAAAATTTCAATTATCACAGTATTATATCATCAAGCAATGACCTAAAAATTGGGGAATATGTCATATTTCTCTTGATACTGTTATCTTTGACAAAGGATGTCTATTTAAATTTGAACTTTTAAAAAAATATACTTATTTTCTGAGATACATTCTAAGGCATACATCACTCTCCTCAACTCTATGTGGCTGAGGATGGCTTGGATATGTAATTCTGTTCTGTTCATGTGGTTACTGGAATCAGTGGTATATATCCAGACCCAACTTCATGTGATGCCGGTACCTAAGCAGGCACTCTATTACCAGAGTTAATTTGGAAGACCAAGAACTGATGTGTTTTTGTTTTGTCTCTGAGAGTAATTCATGTACTATTTGGGGACACTTTTGTGACATGATTTTACATAATTGTGTTCATTATGTGAAGTTCAAATTAAGCTTTCCATGTTTATTTCCTCTTGCATTTACCCAAAGAACATAAATTGAACTAATTTGAAAATTACAATAGTGAACTAAAAGCAATTTTGAATGATGAAGATGGGTTAAGCATATGAAGAGTGAAGTGAAATAGTACTAATATAAAGTAAAAAAATGAACAGTTAAACTTAGGCAAAAGCATAGCAAATAGAGACAAAAATATCAAAAGAACCAGAGTGAGATATGGCAAGAATAAGTGCTGATGTTTTAGGATGAATATAGAGAGGAGAGCCTTTAGTCTTTAGTCTTTAGTCTCAGATTGTAGAAGACAGTACCTAAGACTCTGCCCACTCATTAATGGGCCCTTACATTCATACAGTAATATGAAGGCCAGTGAGTCAAATTTTAGAGTGAGAGTATTTCATTTTCAAGGTTAGGTTACAAAAGCTGTTACTTCCATTTCAATTACTCCAGATTTTTTTCTTGGTTATCAAGCACAATAGGCATACTATCAGGCAACATCTCTGTTCAATGTGTGGAGGGCATTTAAAACCTCATAACAGCCCATTAATTAACTTAGAAGGAAGCTATTTCCTCTCAGGCTTTAATATGAAAGCAATGCTGGATAAAACAACAACTAGCAATCCTAAACAAAACTCCTAATAACAGCAATGTATGCTTTACAGACAAGTTATGTGTAATTAATTCATTACTCTTAGCTAAATAACTGATACAGAGGTAATAGACTTTTTTCTGAGAGGAATTAGAAGCCATCCAAGGATTTTCAGGTGCATATATTGGTTTGACAAACTTACATGCCCTATGAAAAACTGAGAAGGAAGGGTGACTCCACACATGGGCAGAGATAAAGTCTAGGAAGTGATCACTGTAGCAATGTGAAACTTGCTTAAAAGACGGTTTCAAAAGAGAGAAATGCAGAAATAGTTTCATGACATATTTAGAAGCTAAAATTATTGAGGTTGGAAATGAAAAACCCATCAAGAATTCCAGAAAAAAATATTAATTTTCCAACTTAAAACAGTAGCCCAAGATAAAGAACAATAGGAAAGGAGGATTTGTTCTGTCATAGTGTACTTCTTGTCCATGCGAGCTGTTGAGGGCTACTGTATCATCAGAAATTAACTCAAAGATACATTGCAGTCTTGCAGCCTACTTTCTGAAGATCTTTCTAGTTGAAGAACCTCTTAAATATTAATAAAATTAGGCTTTATATAATACAAAAATAAAAAAGATACTAACTTCACCCTCCAGAGAATTTTAATTTTCTCAATGTGAACTTGGAATGATTTTTTATTTGTTTTACTAATATCAGCTGTATAATTAGCTAATAATGAGTTCTCTCTGAAATTCAGTGTGATTGATAAACTGAATTGTACTTTAGATAGACATGTGCTCTTATAAAATCTCTTTTTCTTTCTTTCTCAAAATCAGAAATAAAATCCTTTAAGAAATTATAAAATGTGGATATAACTATAATGTCAAGATTTGGTGTATATCTCAGTAATAAAAGGAAATTCCAATATATACTCCTTATAACTTCTACACTAGTGCCATGCCTGCAAGCTTACTGCCATTGAACTTCCATGAAGACAATTACCCAACCATCTGAAACTATAAGCAACTGCCAAATTAAATGCTTCTTTTTATAATTAGTCTTTGTCATGCTTTCTCTTCATAGTAATTGAACTGCAATTAAAATAAGACTAGACATTGTTTTCGTAAGTATTTTTAGTGACAACAAAGCTAAAGTTCAAAGTTTGAGGATAAGTTTTTCTATAAACAACTTTTATTTATAATGCCTATAATTTTGTTTTTATGACTTGAATCCAATACTGTTCCCAGAAGGTTGTCAGAGTCAGTTGAGTTGCTTACATTTGTCTTTAATTATTTGTTTACTATGTTGGTATATGAGGTCCTTCTGTCTATGTGTTGCTTTTATTGATTAATAAATTAAAAAACTGCCTTGGGCTATAGCATGGGAGGAGGAAGGCAGAATTAGAGAAAAGCCAAGGATTCACTAGAGATAGATGCTCAATTTACCCCATAATCAACAGTTACATGGCAGTATACAGATTAAGATAAATGGGTTAAATTAATATAAGAGTTAGTCAATAAGAATCTAGAGCTAATGGGCCAAGCAGTGAATTAATTAACACAGTTTCTGTCTGATTATTTCAGGTCTAAGCTAACCAAGTAGATGGGAACTAACTAGCAACCTCCCTTTTACAAATTGGTGCTAAACATGGTAGACTACATCCACTAAAACCTGAGAAAGCTTTAAAAGAAATTCTAGACACAAAAATTGCAGAGTTTAGCATAGCTTCTTGCTGTTTGCTGCTGGTGCTGCAGCTCCTTTAAGAAAGGTTTTCCTGATTCAGCAGTCTGACTCAGCAGTAGCAGAAAAATAGCCATGCTATTTTGAAATGTTTTATTTCTGGGCCATGCTGCCATCATGAGCTCTGGTTCTTTCAGGAGACTGACATTTGAATGGGGTTAGTGAGCAGCATGCTATATCTTGCTTGGTAGAAACATGGACCTGCTGTGTGCCTAGAGATGGGGCAATGTGCATGGCTCTCAGATGCAAGCACCTTCTCCATGATAGACTGTGCAGAACAAGAAGGAAGTATTGTATATACACTAGTAATGCTGCAGCTTAAGCTTTTAAGAAGCACTTAGCATTATACAAAGCACTTCTGGACAGTAAATAAGTATAGATACACAGGAAAGATTCAAACATAAGCAACCTCTAAATGGGTCACAGTGTTGGATAAATGTATTTAGGCTTAAAAAAGAATAAAATCAGTATAAATAGCTACAAAATATAGAAATTGGTTTATAAAAAATATAAAGTCTTTAAAGAGACAGAGTATAGAAAATAGCAGATTAAGCTGAGTAAAGAAAAATAAGCAATGTAAGTATGGAAAATTCATAGAGAGTCTGGATCATGTATATTATTGTATTTTCTTTAAATTTTGACTGTGAAGGAGCTAATAATCAACAAATATTTTTAAAGTATTTTGTTTTCAAATCTAAGTCTAAGGATTTGTTGCTTTGGAAAAAAAGTTCTTATTTTGTTTCCACCAATGATGAAGACCTGTGAATTGTTTCCAGACTAATAATGTTTGATGGACCACCCCCTAAAAATTACTTCACCCAACTGCTCACTGAAATAAACCTAACATACAGGATACACCATGAAAGACCTGAATTAAAGCACCCACAAACAGCAGAAAGAAGTTTGGACAAACCTATGCCCATTTTCCCAAATAATGTTTGTAAATGCTTCTTTACATTTAAAGGAAAATATGCGATAGAATTTGCATTTACATGGATCTTGGTTTATTGATAAAAATTTAAAATTAATTTTGTGTATATTTCTGTTTTTGTTTAAGGTATTTTATTTGTATAGTTCATTTAAAATGTAATGTGTAATTAAGAAATATAAGTTAATAGATAATACTCTATATTAATAAAGCCTGGAGTCATATTAGTTAGATTTTCTAGATGTACAAAGATATATTTTAGATGAGTAGGCATTCATCAAACCTTTCAAAGACTAGAGAATAGAATAATAGAGGATTTAAAATGTTTTAAGGGCTTAAGAATTTTCATGACTGTGAGATAGATCTGCTCCTGGCAGCACCAATTGTTTCAAGAGGAAGATGAGTGTTTAAAAGGCTCCTTATGAAGTTTGCTAGCCATTTGGCCAAGAAACTACTCTTGCCTGGATTACTGAACTAGATATGGAATACCTGCAATGAAATTACTGCTGAACTTACCTAAAGGTGAGATAACCCTTTATGGTTCCTTCATCTTGAAAGAGTCTGTCAGACATGCCATAGGCCACAGAAAGAAAATGATTTACAAACTGCCAATATCGGCAGAACTGTCTTTGATATTTCCTACTTCATGAAAAAGTCTGCTGGATAATATGGGCCTGTAGGTTGAAGATGGGTGCCCCAATGGTATAGAAGAACTGTGGGTGACTGTAAAGATAGCAAGATATCTCTGTCAGTTCTAGAATTTTGGATGTTGCTTACAATTCACTTCCTGTTTACTTGGGTAATATTATATCTTTCTGGACTCTTTGATGGAGATGAGGAATTTATAGTTATAGTTGTATTTTCCTTAGTTATGTTAGAAGATAAAGTGTATATAAATATTGTAACTGTAATTCTTGTTTGATACTTGTTTTGTTATATGTAATATACTATGTTAAAGTTTAAGCCTTCCTTTTTAAAAAAAGAAAAGTGAAATTGGTGTGGGAGGTCATTCTATCTATGTGGTATTTTTATTGGTTAATGAATGGAGGAACTGGCTTGGCCTATAGCATAGGAGAAAGAAGGCAAAGTTAAAGAGAAGTCATGGATCTGTCAGGGATAAATGCTTGGAATTTTATCTAGTAATCCACAGCCATGGTGATTTATAGATTAATGGAATAAATTAATATAAGAGTTAGCCAATAAGAAGCTAGAGATAATAGGCCAAATAGTGATTTAATTAATGCAGTTTCTGTGTGATTATTTCAGTTTTAAGCTAGCTGGACAGCATGAAAACAACATGTGATCTCTCTTCAACACTACATTAAAAAATTAAAATTGTGTTTTATAAATTATGCCAGTCATATCATCTCTTGCAGCATTGAGAAGTGTTGCCTCCATTCAAACTATATGGTCAATGGAAGAGAGGAAGGGTTAAAATTGATCTCAGACACCAAGATGCAATGCTTGACATAACAGCACATTCATAATCATTAACATTTAGCAAAGCATTCATAACAATGTATCATATATCTTGGTGTTAGCCTATAATTCATTAGTGTATTTACTTGGTCAATTATCAGATTTTTCTCTATGATTCTGGAAGATGTAAGGGTATTTTGTGGAATATCTGACTAACCAAGATTCTACACAGTCAGTTCATTAGTAAATTATATGTTACCTTTCTGTTGAGATAAATAGTTTATATTAAGAAAATATTTATTTTTCTTGGGTTATATAGAATTCATCCTTTGATCATTTGGCCACACTGTTTTAATTCTCTGGTGGCACATATACCATAAGGTAACAGTTGGGCAAAGAAGCTGTATATCTGCTGATGGCCAAAAAGTAAGAGACAGAGGAGGTTAGAATTTTATTATCACCTTGACAAAGCATATCTTCAATGACCTAAACTTTTTTGTCTTGTCTATATTTCCTAACATTTTCTCTAACTCCCAGTATTTCTATGAATTAGATATCATACCTTTGAAACATGGGATTCTGTGATATATTTCAAATTCAAATCATTTTGGGAAAATTTACCAAGCACATCAGTGGTTCAAATAACCTACATTCCATCTTAAGAACGAAAGTCATGAGACTTATGTCAGCACACAGATTTATTTGTTGCCCAGTGATATTTACACAGTACACTGGTTATCATCAAACTCAACAATGAAAAAAATGAACATTCTTCTTAAAGGAATTCTTCAATAGAGAAACAAATCTTTATGTCTTCCACAAAGCTCTTAACTTTATAACAAGCTCATGAATATAATACATATAGCATATGAATATATACTTATAACTATATGAAATATTTAAATGAACATATTATATGTGAAGCCATATGTTTTTCCTATGCCAAGAATTTAGGACAGATTATAACAATTCTGTATACAGTGTTGTTCTTTTCAATAAAATATTTATTGAACAACTCCTCCTCGTGAAGAATGTTGTTAGGTAAAATATCTTTGCAAATTGATCTAAATTCATTGGCCACAAAGAACTTATACACCAAGGAACCCACAACAATCAACTCTTTCTCTGCATTAGGTAGTAATGGTCAATGTAGGAAGGGAAGCAACTGTAAAGTTATCAAGCAAACCATGATATAATAATTCTAGAAAGATTTCTAGATCTGCCAAACATCCCCCAGAAATAATCTATCCCAGAGGGTTGGGAAATTTAAGGAAAATGTGGTACGTTTACACAATGGAGTACTACACTGCAGAAAAAACAATGACATCTTGAATTTTGCAGAAAAATAGACAGAGCTAGAAAGCATTATTTTGAGTAAGGTAAGCCAGACACAGAAAGACAACTTTAACATTTTGTGTGAGAATTTTTTCAGCGACAATGTTTTAGTGTTTTTGCATGTTTCATTTATTCACTTCATTTAAAGAAAAAGCTAGCCTTTCCCTTTATAGTTCAAGTCTGTTACTATGCCAAAAGAAACAAAAAAAATAGCAAACAAAGAAAATTTCTGTTTCTTTTCTAATCATACTGAGTACTCAGATGTTATATATTTTTTGTAAGACAACAAAAAAGCAAGCAAACAACAACAAAAAACTTGAGTTCTCTTGCCTGCCAATGTTTTACAACCTAGATAACTTGTATGCGATTCTTTCTAATAATACTTTGGTCATCATGCATACCCATCATGTTTTACTATTGTTATTTTATACTTTGAGATCAGATCTTATTGTGTAATCCAGATGGACTCAGAATCTTCTTGTCTTATCATCTTCACTAGCTAGATTAATAAGGGTGTGCCAGCACATTTAAAAGTAAATTAAAAAACATCTCATGAACTAGGGATAGAACCTGGCCCCACTGCCAGGGATCCAACACACAGATCAGACTACAAAACTTTGCCACATGCAGAAGGAATGACTCACTCAACATGGTGGGGTGCTTTGCTCAGCCCCAATGGGAGCCAGGGGCTTGTTCCTACCTCAAGTGAATGTGCCTGGATTTGCTAACTCCCCATGGAAGACCTTATCCTTACTGAGGAGCAGATGGAGAAAGGTTGAGAGAAGACTGGGGAGATGGGGAGGAAAAAAGATAGGGGAAATGGTGGCTAGTATAAAAAATGAATAAAAAAATTAAAATAAAATGTTTTAAAATAAAATATAAAAATAAACTTTATATGAAGATACATTTATACCAGAAATATAAAACTACACAAAGCAATACATTCAAAAAATGTGAATGAAAGCATGTGGCGAAACAATGTCAATTAAAAAAATGTAAGAAAAACATGTAGAATACTTTTGTTTCTTAAACTCCAGCTCTTACTTTTATTTTACTCTTGGTTATTAATGCATTCACAAAAGTATTGCTGTGATTTTGAACATCATTGTGCTACTCATCTTTGACTGTTGTTTAGTTATCTTATGAATTTAGTCAGTCAGATAAACACACTAAATATTTGCTTTTGTCTTCATTCATTTAAAATGTTTGGAAGATGAAACATAAGTCAAACAAGCATTTCTTTCTTTCACAATATCTTTAGTAATTTGTTGTAATTTTCTTATTTTTATGTTGATGAATATACATCATATACCTCAAAAAATTCCTCCCTATTCTTTCACTTATTTATTATTTCATTTTTTAAGTGGAATGGTGCTTAATATTCTGTCTTTTCAATCATTAATATTCTATTTAGTTGGTTCTAATAAGTTAAGAACTTTATTGTTAATTTTTGTGTGTATATATAATTACACACACACTTCTGCATGTTTTCTAAACATGTGATAATACCTTGACCTGCATCGTCTGTTGATCTAAATTTATTAACATATTTCTATACTTAGTACATCTTATAAATTGTCATTTTGGCAATCCAAAATTAAGTACTTCTATACTTAATTCTAAGATTATTATAAAAAATGATCACAGAGCAACTTTGTTAAAACAATACAAAAGTGTTCCTTCCTAATTAGTTATACTAGAGTTCTGAAATAAAGATGTCCTCAATGCACAGTTTCTACTCAAGGCTCTGGGAAAGAATTTTCCTTCCCTTGTCTCCTAAAATAACTGGTGCCTGCTATAAGCTACTGGCTTTGCCTGAATTAAGCCTCATCAACACGACTCATAAGCTCTTAAATGTTTCTATTTCTTAGTGTGTTTTTGTGTCATCTCCTCCTTTTAAAGGGAAAAAAGACATTGGATTGAAGCCCATTCAAAACTGTGTATACAAAGCATCATTTCAGTTTGAACTGCAAAGAAAATAATAATTACAGGTGCTATGTTAAAGGTTTGAGTATATATTATGTGGATATACAGAACCCACTCTAGTTGTATCTTGCATATGGAATATAGAGAGACTGCTACTCTTCACTAGAGTTAACATAATTTTTTTGGTCAGTAACAAAGTTATCAGTTTGAACTTTGTTTCTGAAGCTCTTCCTAACAGGTCAGTCTATGTTTTATTCTGCCTGTATTTTCCCGTTAAAGCTAGAATATTCTAGATTGTCTAGATTTCCCCCATTTGTATAGTGTTTTCAGATCTCATTATCAAATGTATTTTAATACCACTATATGACTGATACATTTCCTTATGTACTTTATGTGCTCTGTGTGTACCCTACAAATCATTTTGTGTGGTCTGGGTGTACGCTTCTAAGCACTTTTTGAGGTTGAGTGTACCATACTAATCAATTTGTGTGGCTGGGCTTTGTGTGGTCTGGATGTACCCAACTAACCATTTTGTGTTGTTTGAGTATACCATGCTAATCACTTTGTATTATCTGAGTGTAACATTCTAAGAACTTTGTGTGACCTGAGTGTACCCTACTAACAACTTGATATGGTCTGGATGTACCATTCTAAATACTTTGTCTGGTCTAGTTGGACTGTTCTACTTTGTGTAGTCAGAGTGTACACTTCTAACCACCTTGTGTAATCTTAGTGTATCCTTCTAAACATTTTGTGATGTCTATGTGTACTATATAATCACTTTATGTGGTCTGAGTGTACCTTCTAACTACTTTGCCTTATATAGTTTAAGCACTTCTGTGTTCCAGAAAGAAACCTGAATGTCAGGTCAACTTCTCTACACTTTTGTCTTATCTAGAATTTGAAACACACAAGTTTGCTATTGCACAATGTCCTCAAATATATAATGTTATCTCTTCAGCCTCCTGAGATTGTCAAACACCTGTGGCTTATCTTTGCATTTCCTTAGTAACCTGACTTTTCCCCAAATGACCAAGATGATTCTCTATGAGTAAGATGAAAAACAATGGTTTTTCTTTGAACCCTCAATTTAAGATTAGATTAGCTTGATTTTTTTCAGTTCTAAATTCTGTGATTTTTCATTACAAAGTAGAGGAGAAATATGTAAGAGGTCACAATGCTAATAATGTTGGAACTATTACTAGTTTCTTCCATTTCTTCTAACATTAAAAGGAGTAAATGAAATGCTTCATCTCAAGACATCCTTTCCAACACACACTCTTTAATTATAAGCCTATTCCATGAAGGATGCAAGGAAATTTATTAGAAATAAATGATCTATTAAATTTGTAGATAAGCAAATGCAAATAAGTACAACATTACATGTTGGAACAAATTTCCCTCCTTAAAATTTCATCTCCTTTGTACTTGGAGCATGCACAGTAATGCAACTATTAGTTTCATTCAATGAGACATAAAATAATAGTATATGTACATATTTTTCATGTGAAATAGGCAAGATGGAGGAGGAAAATGTCAAATCCAGCCCTGAACTCTTCTCTTTTAACTTGCTAAAAGATCATCAAACTTGCTATTTCTTTCAGACTCTTTTTTTTTTACTAAGACCTTCTTCTAGATACAAATTCATTCCCAAATTATTAAAATATAAGTTTTTCTAAAATTTAAAATAGGGGTAGTTCTGATCTATATGGCACAGCTGCATTTATGTCACTGAGGCATATAATCACAAATCATATATATTTTGTGCCAGAAGTGGTCATTGTAAAATGCATACTAGTATGTACTGGATCATTACAATTAATAATTAGCAAATGTCCTTAAATATTTAAACAATCAATGTTTTGGGTAACGTAAAATAAACAATAAAATTCTTCGGCTGTCTGTAACATATTATATTTGAAATCATATTCTGAAAAAGTTCCATGTGTTTTCTACAGCATTGAACCCACTGTTTCAAAAACTCAATATATGATTCTCTGACATAAGACAGTTATGATGTAGAAACCTCATTTACGTATGATATCATAACACTCAATCTTATAAGCTAAAATCTTTTAGGCATCATAAACTATTATAAATTGAGAAGAAGATATTAATTTTATAAGCTTGAAATCAGAAGCTCATTAAAATATTCATTATGCATGTGTGATATTCTTGTAGTCCATAAGAATATCACAGAATATTTGCGGGTCTAAACTTTTGACAATGGAAAATAAATTGTTAAGTGAGAAAGAATCTCAGCAAATATCGATTCTATATAACAAGCTTATAAGAAAACACATTTTTAACATGCTCTTCCTCAAAATTTTTGGCTTGAATTTCTTTATGAAACAATGCATTGATAATTTATTGAATGCTAAAATTTTCTATATTCTATATATTTGTAATATACAGAAAATTATTGAAATAACCTTAATATTCAATCTCAGATATATTTATGTGTACATATATATGTTTATCTATACATGATATAATAAAATATTCAGTCATATTCTTTGTAGAAGAAAAAAACTATTGAATAATTCCAACTTCCTTTAAAGAATATTATCACCTTGTTAGATTCTAAAACATAATTGAATTTGATTTCATTAAAATGAGAGTTTGAATTAGTACATGATAAAAATTTCTTCTGTAAATAATTTATTCTGTTAGATATTTTTTTATAAAAATTACTCTGCTGAATCTAGGCCATAACATCATTAAGATGTGAATGAAAAATCTGTCTATCTCTGGCTTTAACATAAACATCTAGTGCAAACTCATTAATATTGTTTAGGGATACACTTCCCTTTGTCACAATTGTTTTACTTTTTTATTGTAATCTCAGTTATAGTTATCAGTCAAGTTTCAATAAAAGAAGCAAAAACATTAGAAGAAGAAGGAAATGTAGAGGGACATAGAGATAATAAATTAAATGTAGATAAAGTCCAGGCAAGACCAAAGTTTGAGTGAATTACATAGAAAGAAAGTGTCTGAACATCCTGGGCCATTTAAGGCCATTTATTACCCAAAGGTCATACTCAGTCTCACTTATTGCTAAAGGAAGCTTATAGCCAATAACCAGTAATTTACTTGAAAGTAATTATCAAGATGTGGCAATATTAATAAATTCATAACATTAATTTTAAGTTATCTATATTATTCATAAAGCCAAAAAATCTAAAAGGAAATAATGTTCTCATAGTCTCACAAAATTTGGAAAATAGTTATGCAGATTAAGGAGACATGAGTGTAAAATGCACTGAATTAGAAACCTCTATAGTTGTTAAAGCTGTGTCTTTTTTTCTTAATATGTTGCTCTCTGCCACATATAAATGTGAAAGTATTTTATCTATTCAAGAAAAATAGTTGCTTTTACCGATATATTAGGTATTTTTTTTTCTTTAAGAGCATAATATTAATGGATAGGAGTCAAGAAGGTAGCAATATATAGTACTTCATGGTTCAATCCTTGATGGAGCAATACCCATTAAAACATGAGGGTAAATCATCACCTGAGGATAAAATAAATGTAGCAATCTTTGTCTTCTAGTGCTCCTCTGCTTTCATCTCTAAATCCCAAAACCACTTTCAGCAAAAGTGGTTTTTAGCAAAAGAGAGAGGTTTTTAGCTCTACTCTTCTATTTTCCATATACATATGATCAAGCAGAAGCAGATGGTGATATGTTTCCTTAACAAATAGCTAAATTACATAAAATATCAGTCTGTGCTGTTAATTTTTCAGATATATGAACCTTGGTTGACAGAGCTCATTGTTATCACTATAAACCCAATTCTCTGATTCCCTCATTGAAGAAACCAATGAAGATTCAACCTTAAGCATAACTTTGGTCTTTAATGATAAAATGAATTACAAAAAGAGATTCCAGGAAATAGATATGCTAACTCTTAGATAAGACATTTAGTCCAGAACTCATTTCTTTTACATTCTGTTTTGTTTTGGAATGCAATGTTCAACCTTACTATTAGCCCAATATACTACCAACATATGTTTATTGCATCAGTTCTAGAACGTAAAAATAAGCATTTTTTCAAAACCTACTTTCTGGTTTAAATTAAGTTAAATTTAATACCAGAAAAGTTTTGAAATCATTAGGAAAACTTTACTCTAAATTCTGAACATCATCTTTCTATGTTGGTCCTGAATTGCATGGTTAATTTATGAAATCTATTTTTATCTCCACCATTCTCATGTTTAAGTTCATTTAATTGACATTTCAGTCTTACACTACAAACACCCATGTGAACATGTACACACACAAACAATATGTTTCATGTCATTAACAATCTAGCAAGAATTTATAGAATATCAGGCTCAAATATGATAAGAAATAAAAGAATGGAGAGAATAACCCCATATATGTGGGTGCTTTTTCATCAGGAATTTTGCTCTTGCTAAGTGCAGAGAAGACAGAATTCATCAGAATGTGTAAAAATCTCATTCAAGATTTCCAAATCAGAGACAAGGCTCATCAAAGAAGAACTATGTCACATCTCAAATTATGATTGAGATTGAGATCTTAAATGTATTCACTTTATGTTTGTTCTGGGAAAAAAATCTTGTCTTTATAGAAACTAAGACAGTTTCTGCATGCCTCTACTTCTAGAATGGTGCTGAAATGATTGAAAACTTCTGCTATCTGCAGTCACTCTTTTATCAAAAGTTCTGAAATTATTTAAAAAATTTTAGGTGTAGAACACTCAGAACTGCTGTATATTTGTGTTCTAGTATAATGTCATAAGATCAAATAAAGGAACAAAGGGAAAAATAAATAGCAATAGTGCAAGGACTTCATATGGTGGAAATGGTGTTGAAATATCAGTTAATTATTGCTAATATACAAAAGAAAATTAAAAAAGAAATAAAAATATCAGTTAAGAGGAAATCAAGAAGGGAAGAAGACAGCAAAGAGGGGAGAAAGTGTCAAAGAAATAGAAAAATAAAACCTAAAACAACATTGTCATGTTGCACACAATATAATAAACATATAAGTCAACAGATGGAGTGGTAGAGTTTGAAGAAAGGTGAGAGGGTTTTTGAAATTCAGCATTGCATTTAAAATTTATAAAACCATTTTCAAGCTTTTCAAAAACAAAAAAAGAAAGAGTACATGGTAACTGCAAATGTACTTTTTGTGTTATTTTCTGGGAATAGCATGAGGGAACTGAGCAATAACTTTGAGTTGTACAAATTCAGCACTCTATGATCATAGAAATATAAAGGAGTACGTATTTTGTTGAAAGAGCTCCTAAAAGATGAGACGTCATTGTTAGAAAAAGGTGATGCTGCAGTACTCAAGACCTTGAGAAGTTGAAAGAGTATCCATTCAAGTATGCTGTCTTAATTGTCATTTTGTACTGTAAATATAGTGTGTTCTTACTGTCAGGACAAAAGAGTGATTATAGTAAAACAATTCTTGCTGAGTAAGGAGACACCAGTGCCTCTCTAAAGCTTGTAAAATTTATACTCTGTTCATTTTTCAAATGAAAGATTACCTTCCATCTTGGAAAAGAGATATTAAAGCTTTATTAAAACAAAGACAGCATGAACATATCTTCTTAGTACATGACCTCTGTTTGATTTAATAAGATAAGTAAAATATTACAGCATGGCCATGGAACATTAAGGAATGAATTGTCCATCAGGAAGATCTTGAATTTAATGAGACTAGTGCTTGCACTCTATTTCTAGTTTTATCATGCTCATTTCAGGTGCAGTTACAGAATAGGTGGAATTAGATTTATTGAGTTCTGAGGATCTGACAGAGTAGCATAAGTGACTACAGATGTGTGAGATAACAGGGGCTGTATGAAAAGAAATGCTTATAAAAGTTGGACACTAGACTGAAAAGGAAGAAGTGAGAAAATTAAATAAATTTGAGAGAATATAAAAACAATTCCTTAAATTTTAAGATCTGTTAAAATCTAAATGTAACGGTGATACGTGTAATTCAGACATACTGAGAAAGAAAGCCTCTTTACAATAAATTCTACAGGGATGCAGTTTTTGATAATAGAAAGATTTAATCTGGGGCCTGAGGTTGAAAATTTTACACACAATGGATTGGAGGAATGTCCTTTGACAGGGAGTCTTAGAAACTTCATGGAACCCAGAATACTGAAGATATCATAACCTTGTGTTTTATTGCCATAAATTAATATAGAAACATTTTTCTTGAATAATATATTGCATTTCAATGAAAGTTCATTAAAAGCTATTCTTATTGTTAGATATTGCAAATTCTACTGCTGTTTCTTATTTAAAATTTGTGATATTATACTTAGATTACCCTAAATATTTACATAAATTATAAGGAAAACAAATGAAAAGATCATGATTTCATACCTGTGATGTTTTCTTTATATATTAACTCACTCAGACTATGTGAGTTTGTGAATGTTCCTGTAAGTTTTAAGTACAGACTAGCATTTGAATTGTTGGCTGAGTAAAGTAGGTGTATCTGGAGCTGTGCATGGATATTATCTAATTCCCAAAAATATATAAAAAAATAAAATCTGAAGACAAAACAAGACCCAGTGACATTGTCAATGGCCTAGTCTGGTTGGATGCTCACCTTCCTAGACCTGGAGGGAGAGGGGAGGAACTTGAACTTCCCACAGGGCAGGAAACCCTAACTGCTCTTAGGACTGGAGAGGGAGGAAGAGAGTGATGCAGGAGAATTGTCTGTATTCTGTCAATCATATTTTAATAATACGCTGATTGGCCAGGCAGGCAGTATAGGCGGGAAAACCAGACAGGAAGTAGAGGTGATGCAATAAGAACAGGAGTATTCTGGAAAGCAGGAAGCCATTCCTTCACTCCTGCACAGATCACTGAAGAGACAGCATGTAACTTGCCCAGCTGAGAAAGGTACAGAGCCATGTGCTAAAGTAGATAAGGATAATGGGGTAACATAAGTTGTAAGAACTAATAAGTAGCCAGAGCTAATGGCCAATCAGTTTATAATCATATGGAGTCCTGTGTATGATTTCTCTTTGGGGCATTTCGGCTGAGGGGTACTGGGAGGGACAGATACCCCAACAAGCCGGCCCTCATGTTACAAATGGCGCCCAACGTGGGGCTACAAGAGAGGGATTGGGGGGAGGAGGAGAGAGAGTGGGGGGAATGGGAGGGTATGGGGAGGAGGGGAGGAAGTGGAAATTTTTATAAACAAATAAATAAAAAAATTTGAAAAAAACCTCTGTCATGTTATGCTGGAATCCACATCTTCTGCTGCTAATAATCATTGGTCTCAGATTATAAGGACTAGAACATGAACAACTCTATATATTTCCAGTCCTGAGGGCATCAGGAATCAAAATAGACCACCTGCTATCTTGGGTCTCAAGGTCATTACACTTAATCCTTTTTAGTCTTCATGATCACCTGAACAAACACATCATAATAAACATTTTCATTGTATGAAGTTGTGTGTTGATTATATAACACTGTATAATTACAATTTATTCTCTTCCTCTGAAAATTCTTAAAATTAGCCTGGCTTACATTAAAAAAAAGTCTAAAAGTGAAGATCTTATGATAGAATACCTGAAGAAAGGCCCTGGGTTTTATTTCCAATATATACATACACAAAATCATCAGGTGGAAACCATACATCCAAGATAATAAGTGTAGCACAAACTGTATTTGATGGTTGTATTTTTTGTTTGTTTGTTTTAACAAATACAAAGTTGGATAGATAGGGAGTAGGGAGATTCTGAGAGGAGTTTAAGGAGGGAGTGAAATATGATCAAAACAAAATTTACAAAATTGTTGAAACTAATGTAAATAAAGGGAATAAATAATAAGTTCTGAGTAACTGATCCAATGATTAAGAGCATTTGTTGCTCTTACTGAGAACCTTGGTTCAGTTCCTAGCATTCACACAGTATCACTCAACCATCTGAGTATCCAATTATAGGAAATATGATGCCCTCCTTTGACCTTTGTGGGCACCAATGATTCAGGTGCTGCATACACAGAAGTACAAACAGAACACTCCTACACACAAAGTAAAATAAAGAGTTCTAAAATACACAAAAATATCCCCACAAAACTAATAATACAAAATTGGAAAGACTTGAAAAATAATAGCTATTGTTTGTTAAGTTTGAATACTGTGCTTATAATTTAATCCTTTATATAAACATTACTAGTTATTTGTTTTTTGAGACAAGGTCTCATTAGCTCAGAATGACTTCAAACTCCTATGTACTTTTGACCTTTTGATCCTCCTGTTTCTACCTCCTAAGTGGATACTATTTTTAGCATAATATACTTCTAAGAATATGATGCACAGAGAGTTTAAATGCTTATTAAAGGTTAAAGACTTAGTTAAGTGGAAAAACACATTTTAACTCAGGCAGAATGACTGCTGGGAGAAACCTTACCCTACAAACTGTGACCAATATACAATGCATATTAAGAGGGTTTGTTAATACTATTATACTTACGTATGATTTTTCTCCTTTACATTTCTTTGGGTTTTCAAATTCACTCTAATTTTCCGAATGGTGTCCTTTATTTGCCTCTCCTTAAATGAAATCATTTAATAACATATATTATCAATTATGAAGATGATAAATGGCTGCATTACTTTTCAAATGCAGCATTAGCAAGCTGTCAGGTGTGAAATTTCTTCAAAATGAATTAAGGTCACAGTATGTCTCCTCACACTACTAACAAGGACTTTTCCCTTGCTGGTGATACAATTACTTGTCAAGTCTCATCATATGTTTTTCCTCAGAATCAATTTGATATGAATATTGAGTTGCATCGAAACCCATTTTATACAGAATTTTATTTGTTGTTTTCCAAGGCTTGGTAAATGAAGTGTCAATTAATGGTGGGCAAAATTAGGTATATAGTCAGTATTCTTCAAACCCTTTACACCTCTATCACAAAGAGTATTCTGTTGTGAGGCATTCATACACTATGTGAAGATATATTGCTGCAATTTTTTTAATAAAGTGTTGAGCAGCCAATGATTAGTCACGAGGCAGGACTTCCAGACAGATAGAGGAAAAAAAGACTCAAAGTGTGCAAGAAATGGCAGGATACACATAACAAGCAGGACATTTTGCAGAAGGAGAGATAACAGCCACAAGCCACATGACAGCATGTGGATTAACAGAAATGGGTTAATTTAATTTATAAGGACTGGATAAGAACAAGCCCAATCTATAGACTGAGCTTTCATAATTAATAAAATTGGTTTCTGTATCTTTACTTGTGGGCTGATAGCCCAAAGAAAGTTCTGACTACATGTGGTGCCAAACATGAAGCTCAAATATTTACATATGTCCTAAGAAAGAAGGCTCTCTGGTAAGTTGGGCACAAAGAGATATTGCTCTTTTAAGAGGCCCTGTTGTGTAGCGGATCACTTGAGGTAGAAATGCCTGCAACATGATGGACACAGCATCTTCCCATAGCTGGAGGCCTAAATACAGAGGCAGAAAGCTAGACTCTCAGGGAACTGACATGGTCAAAGCCAGTCACCAGAGCTGCAAAACATCCGGTGTGATTGATTAAGGTTTGTCTCATGGTCAGAGAAGTTTGCAGGCATGCAGAAAGTCAGGTACAGATCGAGAACAACTCTGACATTGTAGAATATTATTTAAAATGTGATTAGATGCTAAATAAAGAAAAGAAAATACATCTAGAAAGTCAGAAAAATTAAATAACTTAACAGTAATGAAGTCTTTTAAAAGAGAGTAAAGAAATATATAAAAAAACAAGTCACATAAGAGGGAAAATATTATAAAATAGAAAGTTTGTACTTTTATGGTATTTTGTTAATTTTGGATGTTTTTAATGATAATGAACAGAGACATGCAGCTGTAAAAGGCACTGGACTGTGGAACAAATTGAGGAATTAAACAAGTCTATAAATATATTAGGAATGTCTTAACTTCAAAATCGTTGTTGGACAATGTGCTGTGTTGAGGGAAAGGTTATGTTTTCATTTCCATAGAAGACTGAAATCTTGCCAGGCAGTGGTGGCGCACGTCTTTAATCCCAGCATGTGGGAGGCAGAGGCAGGTGGATCTCTGTGGGTTTGAGATCAGTCTCATCTACAAGAGCTAGTTCTAAACAGGCACCAACGCTACAGAGAACCCCTGTCTCAAAAAATTTAAAAAATACTGAAATCTATGGATTCCTTCAAAGTCAGTTGAGATCAAACTTCACCTGAGGAGACCTTGTGAGTATCTTGGTTACAGATATGAATGATAAAGCCAAGAATGACTACAGGAAAGGTAGTCCCATAACATGAAGACAGCTCTGAAACTGGATGGCACATGATAAATCTTATTGACTACACAGTCTTCATGATGCTTTGTTACATGCCATCCTATCATATGGCATGGAAAGAGATTTATATTGAAGTTTCTCTATGCAATCCAAACAGACTTATGAAGTTGACAGGTACCTCTTTCCTGTTCAAACATAACAGAGAACAATCATTTTTAACTTATTTATGCACACCACACATTCCATACTGGTATTACTGTGTATGTATGTATGTGTATATATATATATATATATATATATATATATATATATATATATATATATATATATATATATATATATATCTTTTTTTAAAAAAAAGATTTATTTATTTATTACATATACAACATTCTGCCTCCATGTATGTCAGCTCACCAGAAGAGGGTGCCAGATCTCTTTACAAGTGGTTGTGAGCCACCATGTGGTTGCTGGGAATTGAACTCAGGACCTCTGGAAGAGCAGTCAGTGCTCTTAACCACTGAGCCATCTCTCCAGCCCCATATATATATATATATATATATATATATATATATATATATATATATATATATATATATATATATAAAGATATATATATATATATATCTTTAAATGGTTAAATTTTTTATATGAAAAGAACCAGACCAATTAAAGCAGTAGCACAAGTGATTCTGTGTCTCAGATTGCCTCTGTTGCATTTTTTTTTACAAAATTGTGCTTCTAAAACAACTTCAATGCTGTCAGCTAAGATTCTCCACCCTCACTGACTATCCATTGAAGACTTCAGATAAGCTTTACACCTTTCCATCACACAGAACCCAAACAAAAAATAATATTGCTAGCTATCCCAGGAATCCTCTGTATTCCAATTTATTCCAATTTTCTTAGGGATCCCTGAAATGCTGTTACCTACAGACAACAGGAAACTTTCTAGAGAAAGCATTGTCCATCTTCCCTAGAAGTTAGATGGGTTGTTTTTGGTCATTCAGAAGGTTATAGAAGCTCAGTTAAAAGTTGTTATTGGTAATGGTCTGCAAAATGCTTCACAAAGGAAATTAGATACAAAGATCTCATTCTGAAAAAAAGAGGAGGGATATATAAATGATGCCGTATAAACCTAGATTATTGAACCTTCTCTCAAACTAAGAGAACAATGATTAGTCTCAAGTACTTTACATTGGTATGGATTTTTGTTTATTGATATGAATTTAGGGTTATTTTGGTGTAGTGTGTATAAGTTTCTACTCTGTTTCAAAGTATTGTACCTATGCAGCTCATTTTAAATATGTAATATAAAGTTTTCCTCCTTAAAAACTATTTAATATTATAAAAAACGTAAACGTTTTAGTTAGTTATCTATAATAATCAAACTTTTACTTATTACATATGTTTTAAAGAGGTAAATTTGAAATAAAAATACAAATAAGATATATTTGAAATAGACATATGGTCTTCAAATACTTCAAAACCTAGAAAACATGACATTTAAACTGTTTAAATAATGTAAGTTTTTTTCATGACAGTGAAACATCTATGTTCCTGGAACCACAAATATACTTTAAAAGTGGATAATAGGCAATGAAGAACCTCCATATGCATTTTGTTTTCAACTTTATTCTATGGTTATTCTAGGAGACACAGGTGGTTACTACATTTTTTTGTTTCTGTAGATGTTTGCCTTGTTACCGAGTATGGTTTCAATTTTCGAGAAGGTTCCTTGAGATGATGAGAAGAAGGCATATTCTTTCCTGTTTGGGTGGAATGTTCTATAGATGTCTGTAAAGTCCATTTGATTCAATACATCTGTTAGTTCTCTTATTTCTGTCAAGTTTCTGTCTGGTTTACTTGTCCATTGGTGAGAGATGAGTGTTAAAATCTCCTACTCTTAATGTGTAGGGTTTGTTTGATGAGTGATTTGAGTTCTAGTAATGTTTATTTTATATAAGTGGTGCTTTTATATTAGGGGCATAGATATTCAGGATTGAGACTTCATCCTGATTATTTCTGTTATAAGTATAAAGTCTCCATCTCTTCTGAGGAATTTTAGTTTGAAATCAATTTTGTCAGATAGCCACACCCACTTGTTTCTTAGGCCCTTTTGATTGGAAAACCTTTTCCCAACCCTTTACTCTGAATAAATGTCTGTCTTTGTAGTTGAGGTGTGTTTTTTGTAAACAGCAGAATGTTGGATCCTGTTTTTGTGTCCATTCTCTTAACCTGTGCCTTTTTATAGGTGAATTGAGTCCATTGATATTAAGTGATATTAATGACTAGTGTTTGTTAACTCTGGTTACTTTTTTGGTGGTAGTGTTTGTGTGTTTCCATTCTTTGAGTTGTGATTGGTGAGAGTTGTCATATTTCTGTGTTATTGTGGGTGTTGTTGGCTTCCTTGGGTTCCAGTTTTCCTTCTAGTAATTTCTGTAAGGCTGGTTTTGTGGCTACATATTGTTTAAATCTGTTTTTGTCCTAGAATATCTTATTTTATCCATCGCTGGTGAAAGAAAGCTTTGCTGGGTATAGTAGTCTGGGCTTGCATCTATGTTCTCTTAGTTTCTGCAGCATATCTATCCAAGATCTTCTGGCTTTCATGGTTTCCATTGAGAAGTCAGATGTAATTCTGATAGATTTCCCTTTCTATGTTACTTGACCTTTTTCCTTCGCAGCTCTTAATATTCTTCTTTATTCTGTATGTTTTGTGTTTTGATTATCATATGGTGAGGAGATTTTATTTTGATCCATTCTATTTGGTGTTCTGTAAGTTTCTTGTGCTTTCAAAGGAATCTTTAAGTTTTGAAAGTTTTCTTCTATAATTTTGTTGAATATATTTTTCTGGGCTTTGAGTTATAATTCTTCTCCTTCTTCTACCCATATTATTCTTAGGTTTGGCTTTTTCATGGTGTCCCAGAGTTTTTTAATGTTTTGTGTTAAGAATTTTTTGGATTTTCTATTTTCTTTGATCAATGTCTCTATTTCCTCTATAGTATCTTCAGTGTCTGAAATTCTTTCTTCTATCTCTTGTATTTTGTTAGTTATATTTGTCTCCATAGTTCCTTTTCATTTACCCATATTTTCCATATCCAGCCATACTTTGATTTGTGTTTTCTTTATTACCTCCATTTCAGTCTTTAAGTCTTATTTTTTTTCCTTTACCTGTTTGATTGCTTTTTCTTGGCTTTCTTGGCTGTCTTTGAGGGATTTATTAATTTTTTTCTAACTTTTTGTTCATCTTCTCTTCAATTTCTATAAGGGAATTTTTCACTTCCTGTTTAAGGGTCTTCATCATTTTCATAATATTACATTATAGTCGACTTCTTCTAATTCTTCTTGTTAGGATGCTCAAGTCTTCCTGCTGTGTGTTCGTGGGATTCTGGTGTTACCATATTGCTTTTCAGTTTGTTGGAGGAATTTTTGCATTGACACCTGCCTATCCCTTCTTTCAAATGTGACCAGGAGAATCTTGGCATTGTGGTCCAATCTTTTCTGTGGCTGACTGTGTACTTGGGCGTTTTTCTTGGTCTTCCCTCTCTTAGGTCCTCTCAGCACTGGAGCTGGCTCTCTGATGCCCTCTACCCTAAAGCTGGTTGTGCTGGTGGATCTAAGGAACCAGCAGATGAAAAAGAGTGCTTGGTGGCAAGATGGGATGGGGTAAATAAGGAAACCCAGTAGCTGGGGGAAAGCCCCATTGTATGTCCAGAAACGTTTAGGTAGCTATAGGGGGACTGCACTCCGTTCCCAGAACCAGTAGGCCTGGTGGTCATACACTCACCACTCTGGATAGGTATCCTCAAACAAGATCAGGGCCTCTTGCTGGACTTCAAGGACCTCACAGACAAAAGGGCAGGCTTGGAGGGGCAAGGTGTGGAACAAAGAAGTCCCTATTGCAGGAGTGCTCACCACTGGCTGCCCAGACCCTCAGCCCGAAACCAGGCTGAGTTGGGGGATCCAGGGAGTCCACAGATGTGCTTGGGGGCAAAATGGGATGGGATAAAGAAAGAAAGCCAATAGCCAGGGAGATGCCCAGCTGGATGTCAAAAAGTTTAGGGAATTGGAAAGGTCTATACTCAATTCCCAGGATCGGCCGGCCGCGGCCATACACTCACCACTCCGGATGGATTTCCTCAAGAACTTTTTACTTTTAAGTTCCAGGATATTATTAACTTTTTATCCTAGTAGAGAAGACAATAGAGTCTCTTTCCTATATGATCTAAGGTTTAAGAGTACTTTATGTTTCCTTCTGGAGCACAGTAGCTTCAGCCCAATCATCATTGTCATCTTGGTTATCTTGCTTAGTTCTTTATCTTGTCCTGGTTTATATCCATATTTTATATCACATTGGCAAGAAATTTAATTATTTTCACAAAATGTTTACATGATTCATTTCACTTTACTAATTGTATTATCAAATTTTACAAAAACCCTATTAGTTACTTGTACCTAAACATTATTTTTTCTTAACTTGAGTTACAGCATTGTAACTCATAGTGATATAAAGTCATTTTTCACTACAATTAGCATCTGTCTGTCAGAATTATTTCAGTTTACTATGACTTTTGTTTTAGGCACCATTAATTTTTTTCTATATTTCTACACAGGCTTTTATTGAACCATTAAAAATTCAAATATATTTTCAGTACAGGATTTTTCCATTTCTTTTTTGTTATTTTGCTAAAACTTTCTTAGTTTGTTTTCCCACATTCAAAGTTTACCAGTCTTTCTTCCTTTTCATAATGTTTAGAAACATTTTTTGAAGTCTAAATAAAAAAACTTGGCAAATGACAACCCTAATGGAAAGATTCAAGATTTGGGCTAATTCTGGATCAAATATGCAATTTTGATAATTAAATGAATAAATATAAAAATGAGAATCAGTGATAAGTTATTTCTAGCATATCAGTGATAAGGTTAAGTCAATCACTAACAAATGGTCAAATGGAAAAAGTGTTTGAATGAAAGACATATGCTTTTATGTTGATCTCTATGTCATAAAATCTGCATTTGTGTCACTAACACAGTAGGAAGAATTCTTACATGAGTCTGAAGAGATTGAATTCTTCTAAACTACAGTTAAAATATTATATCATAAATGGATTGTATTTTAGGAACAATAAAGCTATGTTTGATTAATAACAGAGAAATTTTAGAAGACATAAAAAGCACCTAGAAGCTCACTTCAGTGATTTTTGATTTTTTGTTGTGATGATACTGGCAGAAAGCATTTGCCAATATTTTTAATTAATTGCACAAATAAAAAAAGAAGTAATGAAATAATGACAACATTAGAAATAAGAGGTTACCAATCTAATAATTATTTAGTAAATGGACACTCAAACATCATGAAAAAAGGGCAAATGCATTCTTGAGAAAATCATAATATCTGAATAACAGTGGTTCTTTCTATTTAAATATTACTTTTAAATTTAAAAGATATATCAGGGAGAAATTTTGTTCATGGATAGGATAACTTACTGAATATTATAACCAGCAACCTGTGGAAAAAAAAAACTGAATTCTAGTTTGCGCACAGACAACACATCAATGCCACTGATAGGCTGAGAATTCTAACTGGAAAGAACTTCATGTTTTCTTGATGTTATTGCTTTCTACTTTGTGAACCAACATGAATTAATGGCATTTGGCCAAATTAATTTTTATCTAAGTGGAAATTTTTGGGAAGGTTAATATGTAGTCATCTTCATTATATAATTACAACTTCAGCAGGTGAGATAGTTTAGATGATAAAGGTATTTATGAAGGAAAACATAAAAATAAGTAAAACAAAGAAATTATGAATATTCCTACTATATAAACCAAATACTTCTGGGCACACATGCAAAGGATTCTGTAACTTGCTTCAAAGATGTTTTAATGAAATTGTGGTCCATGTACACACTAACACACTATTAAGTAATAAAGAAACCTGAGCTCTATGGACAAGTGCTCTTCTAAGACTTAGCTTGCCAACCCTCACTTTCCAATGAAATTGGTGAATTAATAGAGATACTTAATATTAAATTAAGAGAGATACTTAATAACTTATGTAATAGCAGTGTTCTGCTATTACATAATGCATGAATGTTCAGCCCAAAATAAGACCATTGCACCATGACCTGTAAGACTCAGAGAAACTTGACAAAATGTAGGAAGAAGCAATTTAAGAGCCACAGGACAGAAGAAACTAAATGTCATCTTTTGATGAAGACATACCCAATCGAATAAAATCCCAAAGGAAGTTCAGATTCCTTCCATTCCTTCACCCAAGAATGGGCTTATCAATAAGTACAGAAGAAAAAGGAGTTTAGAGAACTTCTCATTACTTAATTTGCTACTGATAGATTCAGGGAAAGGTGGAGGTGCCATGTTCTTTAGCTATATACCCCCTGGTGACTAGACCACACTTCAGTAGTCTTTCAGATAGTCCTGGTTATATTAACTGATTATAAAATAAAACCCAAAGTCATCAGTCTGTGAAAAGGAAAGGGAAGGAAATAACAGAAAGTGGAAAAAAACAAAAGAATGTTTCACATACATGTATGAAACTGTCAAAGAACAAAATATTTAAATAAAATAACATAGGTGGCTTCTTGAAAATTTGTGATTTCATAGCAGACTCGGTAGGAAACACTTAGGTGGGAAACAGACAAGATATTGTTCAATACCCGGGAGATGAGGGGGCAAGCTGGACTTGAGGTTCTAGTTCCCACCTTCCATAGAGATCTACTCTGATTAGTTTAGGTGGGTAGGTAGATGTGCTATCATGAGTTTTTTTTTCTTTTTAAATTTTAAGTAACATGGAGAGTGAGTGATCCACCTGCAAGCAGAACAACACACCTTCCTGTAACTTGGTCGCTGGAAACCTTTCCCAGGCCCACACCATCCCATATCATTTCTGACTCAGTGACTGGTCCCTGACCCTAAGCTCAGGGGACTTCTTACACTCAGACAAAAGCCACACCAGTCAGAATAGTCTCAAGCTGCACCAGTTTGAAGTGAGTTCAGCAGATCAGATGTAGGCCACACCAGTCAGAAGAACCCCTATTGGACCAAAGGTAAAACTATCCACCAGAAGGCTAACTCCCAGTTGGGACAGAGACTCCAACCTAGATGAAAGGTCATGCTAGCTATAAGAAATTGAGGCCAAAAAGATTAGAAACTCAAAAATGAAACTGAAACCAAGGAGCAAAATATTCATCTACCAAAGAAAAACTCGGAAATCAGAGATGATAACTAACCAAGCTGAACCCAGATAAATAAATGCCAGTGCATAAATTCAATCAGCAACAGACAAGGCAATATGGTACCACCAGATCACAGTTATCATTCACCAATAATACCTGATTATTCCAGCATAGCTGAGTAGAACAAGAAAGAAAATGACCTTAAAAATAACTTTATGAAGATAACAGGAGTTCTTAAGAAAGAAGTGAAAACCTCGCTAAAACAAATTATGGAAAATAAAACAAAAAATTAGAAGAAATCAACAAAGAATTCCATGAAGGGCAAGAAAAAAAGCAAACAAATCAGTGAGACTATTCATGAGGTGAAAGTTGAAATAGAAGTAATAAAGAAACAGAAACAGGGGAATTAGGAAATAGAAAAACCTGGAAACATGAACAGAAAATACAGACACAGGTATCACCAACACAAAAACAAGAGATAGAAGAGAGAATCTAAGGTCTTGAAGATACAATTAAAGAAAAAGAATAATTTGTCAAAAATTGTAAAATCTAAGAAACTCCTAAGACAAAAATTCAGGAAGTCTGGGACACCATGACGAGAAAAAAAATCTAAGAATAATCAAAATAAAAGGATAAGAATCTAAACACAAAACCCCAGAAAATATATTGTTAAAGTCATGAAGAATGATACCCTAACCTAATGAAGGATATGCCTAGTCTATGGATGTACTCACATCACATAATAATCAAAATCTCAGAAATAGAGAATAAGGAAAGAATATTAAAAGAAGTAAAAGACAAAGTTCAAGTAACATATAAATGAAAACCAATGCAAATTAAATTATAGGTAACTTCTCATTGGAGTCTCAAAAACCATAACAAACAGGGATGATGTCATGCAGACTCTAAGAGACCATAAATGCCAGCCGAGAGTAAGATATTCAGCAAAACTTTCAAATCACCATAGATGGAAAAAGCAAGATAGTTTGTGACAAAGTCAAATTTAAACAATAATTATTTACACATCCAGCCATACAGAAGGTAATAGAAAAAAATGTCAACCCTGGGAAAATGTCAAAGCAAGAAAATCCAGGCAATATATAATCTCATACCAGCAAAATTCAAAGAAGGAAAACACACATACACACAAAGATTCAATGAAAGAAAGGGCTGCTTTTTTTGAGAAAATCAAGAAGATTAATAGCCCTTATGCAAAATAACCAAAGAGAAAGTATCAAGTAAACAGAATCAGAAATGAAAAGAGGGACATAACAACAGAAACTGAGGAAATTCAAAAAAATCATAATGTCATATTTCAAATACCTGTACTCCACAGAATTTGAAAATATATGACAAATGGACAATTTTCTTCATAGTTCTTACTTACCAAAGTTAAATCAAAATCAGATAAACACCATAAATATACCCATAGACCTACAGAAAGGAAAAGCAGTCATTAAAAGTCTTCCAACCAGAAAAAGTCCAGGGCAGTTTTAGTTTGCAATTTTACCAGACTTTCAAAGAGTTAATTCTAATACTTCTCAAATCATTCATCAAAATAGAAATAAAAGGAATATTGTCAAATTTATTTTAATGGGGTCATAGTCACCCTGATACACAAATAACACAAAGACTCAACAAAGAAAGAGAAATTGTCTTACCAGCTGGATGAGTTGATAACAAAGAAGATATTTGAGTCAGAATTTCAGTCTCAAACTATAATAAAAACCAAAGTCTCTTCTGAACCTAGAAGAACCAGACCCAACTAAAAGAGACTTTTAAAAAATTGAATCAATGGCTATAATAATTGGTAGTTTAGGTCTAGTAATGACTGGATGTTGCTTCTTTTTTATTCTTTCTTTCTTTCTTTCTCTCTTTCTTTCTTTCTTTCTTTCTTTCTTTCTTTCTCTATTTATTAAAAATTTCCACCTCCTCCCCGCTTCCCTTTTCCCTCCCCCTTTTCACCTCCCCTTCCCTCTCTAGTCTTAAAAGCAGTCAGGGTTGCCTGACTCGTGGGAAGTCCAAGGTACTCCCCCCTCCATACAGGTCTATAAAGGTGAGCATCCAAACAAACCAGGCTCCCACAAAGTCAGTCCATGCAGCAGAATCAAAACCCAGTGCCATTGTCCTTGGCTTCTCAGTCAGCCTTCATTGCGAGCCACATTCAGAGTGTCCATTTTGATCACATGCTCCATCACTCCCAGTCCAACTGGCCTTGGTGAGCATCCATTAGATCAATCCCACCATCTCAGTGGGTGAATGCACCCCTTGTGATCCAGACTTCCTTGCTCATGCTCTCCCTCCTTCTGCTCCTCATTTGGACCTTGGAAGTTAAGTACAGTGCTCCAGTGTGGGTCTCTGTCTCTATCTCCATCCGATGCCAGATGAAGGTTCTATGGTGATATGCAAGATATTCATCAATGTGGCTATGGGACAAGGCCAGTTCAGGCACCCTCTCCTCTGCTGCCCAAGGAACAATCTGGGGACCTCTCATTGGACCTGGGAACCCCTCTAGAGACAAGTCTCTTGCAAACCCTAATATGGCTCCCTTAATTAAGATATTTACTTCCCTGCTTCCTCCATCCCACCCATCCCATTCCCCCAAGCTCTCCTGAATCATCCCCTTCTCCCTTCTCTCTACCCATCTCCCCTTACATCCACCCCCCGCCCCGTGCACCCAAGTTTTGCCTGGCAATCTTTTCTACTTCCAATATCCAGGAGGATAACTATATGATTTTCTTTGGATTCACCTTCTTATTTAGCTTCTCTAGGATCACTAATTATAGGATGTTGCTTCTTAAAAGTACTACCAGAAATAGGAATTCTGGGGGCTGGAGATATGGATCAGTAACCAAGAGCTTGGTGTGCCTGCAGAGGAGCGAAGGTCAGGAAGCTCACAACTGAAGCACTATTGCACCCAGAGCTTTCTTTTAGCCTCTGAAGGAACCCACACTCATGTGCACATAGCACACACATACACATAAATACAAATAAAATAAAAATCTTAAAAAAAGAAGAAAAAAGAAAGAGAAATAGTGTGGAGATCCAAAAATGTTTGCCTATTCCACCTTGTCTGAAGATTAGAGAGTTTGAACTTCTTTTTGCTCTTTCAAATTTGTTGACCAAAGGAGTGGCTACAAAACAAGATTTCCTGACCAATGGTGTGGATAGTTGGTGTTTTGACATTATGATGGTCCATAGAGGTATCCTCTCCACCCTGATCAAAGATCAGAGAATTCAATCTTACTTCTATTCTCTTTCATTTAAAAGAGAAGATATGACATAGGAAATAGCTGACTACAGGACACTTGATCTAGGGTGTATTCACTGCCCTAAGCATTAAATGAATTTGTTTGATGTCTCACATATTGAAGCAAATAACTGTTTTCATTATTCTTTGTGTTATGTTACAGCAGTTTTTTACCTTCTTCCCTACCTTTTTAATTGCTGTATTAAAGTGAATGAAAATATATGAGAGTGAAGTCAGAACTCAGAATTCAGCATTCAATATTAACTGAATTATCCCCTTTTACTATCTTTCCTGTGTCTCTGTTTCTTTCTTATCTCTGTCCCTCCTACATAACATTTCTAATCCTCACATCATTACCCTGGAATGTACAATTTTGCCATGGCTAGGATCATGTCAGAGGTCACCCCAAAATGATGGTTTATGACAAAAACCAGAGCAATTTCCTATTGTAAAGAGAAGAGGCTTGTTTGTCCCCATCACCCGGCTAGCTTACACCCAAAGTAGCAACACAGAAACTGTATTAATTAAAATACTGCTAGACCAATTAGCTTTAGTTTCTTATTGGCAAATGTTTACATCTTAATTTAACCCATTTTATTAATCTATGTATCACCACATGACTGTGACTTACCAGCAAGATTCTAACCAGAATCTGTCTCAGTCAGAAGATCCATGGCGACATCTCTCTCCCTCTGCCCTTCTTCCCTGCCTTCAGTTCAGTCTTCTCCACCTACCTAAGTTCTGTCTATTAGTCCCAAAGCAGTTTCTTTATTTATTAGCCAAAGAAATCAACACATGAACAGAAGAACCTCCTACACTATTTCCCCTTTTCTGTTTAAACAAAAAGAAAGGATTTAACTTTAACATAGTAAAAATACATATAATAAAACAGTTATTAAGCAAGGATTACAGTTACAATATTTGAATCTATATTATCTTTTATCATAACTAAGAAAAACTATAACTATAAATTCTTCAACTCCATCAAAAACTCCAGAAGGATATAATATTACCTAAACAAACAGGAAGTGCATTGTAAGCAACTTTCAAAATTCTAGAATTTATAGAGACATCTCGCTGCCTGGACAGTCACTCAAAGTTTTTCGGTAGTGTTGGAGCATCCATCTTCAGCCTACAGGCCGATAATATCCAGCAGATTTCCAAAAAACAGGAAATTCACTGATGAAAGTTCAATCACTTTCTTCTGTATCCTGCAAAATGTCTCACAGACCCTTTCATGAAGCATGAGCCCCGAAGGATCATCTCACCTTTAGTCTAGTTCTGCAGGTTCTTCATGTCCAGCTTATGCAACAGTCCAAGCAAGAGCAGCTTCTTGCCCAAATGACTTTCAAACTCCATAAGGAGCCTCTTTGATGCCCATCTTCCTCAGGAAATAGCTAGGTGCTGCCAGGAGCAGATGTGTCTCATTGTCATGAAAAGCCCTAAATTATTAAAACATTTTAAATGCCATATTCTGTAGTCTTTGAAAAATATGAAGAATGCCAATCTATCTGAAATATATCTCTATATATCTAGAAAATCTAACTAACATGACTACAAGCTTGACTATTATAGATGATTATCTATTAACCTATATTTCTTAATTATACACTACATTTTTAAATTTTTAAGTAAACTACACAATCACAAAACCTCAATCAGGAGCAGAAATATATATATATATATATATATATATATATATATATATATATATATATAAAGTTTGACCTTAAATTTATATCAATAAATCATGGTCCATACAAATGTAAATTATTCATATCTATATCATATCCCCCTTTAAATGTAAAAGAACATTTATAAACAATATATAGGAATATGAGCATAGATTTATTCATACTGCTTCGTGCTCTTTGTGGGCACTGTTAATCAGGTCTTTCATGGTGTATCCTGTGTGCTAGGTTCATCTCAGTCAGCAGTTGTGCAAAGTAAGATTTTGAGGGTGTTCATGGCAACCTTTCAAAAGACCTTGGTCCATGAAATCACAATCTCCTGAGGCAATTCCCAAGTTTTCATCTTCTGTGAAAACAAAAGAAGAACCTCTTTTCCAAAGTAACTTATCCTTAGACTCAAATTCGGAAGTCATTATACCTTTATAATACAGATGCTAGTTTAGCTTAGCAGCCCCTATAATAAAATGCCTCTCTGTACTTAGCCTCTTCACATTCAAAAAATTCAAAAAAAACACAGTAATGCACAAAATCAAGACTCTGTGAATTTTCCATTTTTACATGGCTTATTTTTCTTTACTTCTATTAATCTATGATTATCTGTACTGTCTCTTTTTAAAAAAAATTAACTTTATTTTATAACTCTCTATACTCTTTTTCTTCTCTGTCCCAAGTCTATGTACATTTATCCAACACTGTGACCCACCTAGAGGTCATTTATGTTTGAATCTGTTCTATTGTGAATTTGTAATTATTCACTTTCCGGGAACACTTTCACTTTGTGGTTTTAAAATGCTAAGCACTTAAGAATCTAATCTGCGACATTCCTAGGTCAAATATGGTTACTGCCTGTTTGCCCCACCCAGACTAGCATGACCGAGCCACTGGCACCTTTGAGCACCAAGCACACCAACCCATTTTCATGCATACAGCCAGTCCATGTCACCATCAAGCAAGCCATAGCCTTTACTCACAAACCACATTCAAATGCTCTGTCTCCCGTAGGTGCAGAAATCATGCTGGCAGCACAGCCCAGAAAGCTGGCATTTTAAAACGGAGCAGCTTTCTTTCTGCTATCGGTGAAAACCAAAAAGAATGCGGTCAACTTTTTTCAACACCATTTAAGTGTTTCGTGGCAGAACCTCTTAAAGAGCTGCAGGGTTTTGCAGCTAAAGCTGAGTCAGGAAGCCTCTCTTATATGAGAGCACTTGCCTCTAGCAAGCAGAGTAGATCTGAGAAATTGTTGCTACAAAGAATCCATGCATTACTTTATTCTTTTCTGTCTGGAATTACTTCCCAAGCTCCCTCGGGTTTCATGTGGATGCAGTTGTCCACATGTTGGTGCCATTCTGTTGTCTGTGTTTTCTGTTCTACCTGGTTTCTGTCCTCCCACCAGGTCCCATAGCCATTCAGCCTCAAAGAAATCACACAGATGTCTATATTAATGATAAACTGATTGGCCCATTAGCTCAAGGTTCTTATTTACTCGTATAACTTATATTAACCTATTATTCTTATCTATGTTAGCCATATGGCTCCATACCTTTTTCATCATGGTGGTCACATCTTCCTTCTTCTGTGGTTGAAAAGGAATGGGGAGGAATGGGCTTCCTCCTTCCAGAATTATCCTGTTCTCATTGACCCTCTTCTAATTACTGTCTGGTTGTCCCACCTATACTTTCTACCTGTCTAATGACCAATCAGCATTTATTTAAAACGTAATTGGCAGAATATAGACAATTGTCCCACACCACTTCCCCCTCTTTTTTTTTAAAAAAAAGCAAGAACATCCATAGTCCATATTTTGGGAATGTGGGCATAGCTTTTCAGGCTACTTCCAGCTGGTTGGGGGCACTGATAATCTTATGGTGGCCTGAAGAAAATTTAGAATTATGATTAAGTCCTGACTGAAGTATTGAAGCAAAAATATTCACTAAAATGATCACAAACCAAATCAAAGAAAACATTTTAAAGTACTCCACTATGATCAAGTAGGCTTTATTACAGAAATGCAGATATGGTTTGACACATGAAAATCTCTCAATATAATCTACCATACAAACAAACTGAAAGAAAAACAAAAAAAAATGTGATCATCTGATTAGATATTGAAAAACCATTGACAAAATCTTACACCCATTCATGAATAAAGTCTTCAAGAGATTGGGGTTAAAAGGAACATACCTAAACGTAGTAAGGGCAATATGCATATACAATAAGACAACAGCAACACCAAATTAAATAGAAAGAAACTCAACGCAATTCTACAAAACAGAGGACTAAGAAAAGGCCATCCACTCTCTTCATGACTATTCAATATAATATTTGAAGTCCTAACTAGAGCAATCAAACAACTAGAGAAGATCAAGGGGATACAAATTAGAAATGTAGTCAAAGTATTACTATTTGCAGATGGTATAGTAGTACATATAAAAGCGACCCTCCAAAAATCTACCAGGTCCCACAGCTGATAAACATCTTCAGCAAACAGGCTGAATACAATATTAATTAAAAAAAACTAAGTAGTCTCCTATATACAAACAACAAATTGGCTGAGAAAAAAATCATTGAAACAATGCCTTTCACAAAAGCAACAAATAATATGAAGTATCTTTGGATGACACTAGACAAATAAGTGAAAGACCTATATGAATAGAATGTCAAGACTTTGAAGAAAAAAATGGAGGAAATTTAAAACTACCATGCTCATGGATTGACAGGATTGACATAGTTATAGAACATCATATTATTATAAGCAATCTACAGATTCAACGTAATCCCCAACAAAATTCCATCAATATTCTGCACAAACTTTGAATGAAATAATATTTGCCTTCATATGGGAAAACAATAAAGCAGAATACTTAAAACAATCCTGTAGAGTTAAAGTACCTCTGGGATTATCACCATCGTTAATTACCAGCTCTATTACAGATCAATATTATACCACAAATATTGACAAATAACAGGCAGATAGACCAATGGTATTGAATACAAGACCAGAAGAAAATGCTCAGATATATGGACACCTGGTTTTTGAGAAAGAAAGATTATACAATGAAAAAAATGCACAATTCACAAGTCCAAGTTGATTAAATACCTCAACATAAACCAGATATGTTGAAAATGATAGAAGAGAAAGTGGGGAAATAATTTTGAATGCATTGGTACAAGAGATAAATTCCTGAGCAGGATACGTTTCACTTAAGTACTAAAATAAAAAAATTAACATATAGGACCTCATGATACTAAAAACTTCTGTAAAGCAAAGGATATTGTCAATGAGACAAAAAGATAGCTAAGAAAACAAGAAAAGGTTTTTATCAACTTCACATCTGGCAAAGGGCTAATATTCAAAATTTATAAAGAATTCAAGATGGTAGGCATCAACAAAATAAATAATCCAATGAAAAATATGGTACAGATCTCAACAGAGATTTCAATAGAAAATCTCAAATAGCTGAGAAACACTTAAAGAAATATTCAACATCCGTAGACATCAGGAAAATGCATATCAAAAGGAAACTGAGAGTCTAGGCTCCACCTGTCAGAAATTCCTAAGGTCAAATACAAATGGCAGTTCATGCTGAGTAGGTTGTGGAACAAAGGAAATACTCCTCCATTAATGGTGGGAATACACAGTTTTAATCATAATAGCCAAAAGTTGAAAAGAGACTAGATATTCCTCAACCAAAAAAAGGATAAAGAAAATGTGGTACATTTATACAATAGAATATTAATCACCTGTTAAAAATAATATCAGGAAATTTCTGGAGAATGAATGGAACTAGAATATAATGATCCGGAGTGACTTAATGCAGACCCAGAAAGACAAACATGGTTTGTACTCATTCATAAGTGATTATTAGATATAACATACAGGAGGAACACACTGCAACATGTAAAACCAGAGAAGCTAAGTTAACAAGGCAGACTCAAGGGTGGACTATACATGAATCTCACTGTGAAGTATAAATAGAATGGACATTGCCAGTGGATGGTGGGAGGAAACTGAAAGAGGGAATGGGGGAACTGAAATGATATCGGGACAGATCAGATGGAAGGACCATGACTGAAGAGAGAACAAGAAGGAACCACTAGAATCTGGGGTTATGATGTGGGATTCCCCTCTGTAGGCTGTGAATATGTTTTGTTAAAATTTGTTAATAAGAAAGCTGCTTTGTACTATGGCAGGGTATATTATAGCTAGGCAGGAAAACTAAACTGAATGCAGGGAGAAAGAAGGCAGAGACAGGCAGGTGCCTTGCAGATGCCCAATAAGCAAGATGTGAGATAAAAAACTACAAGGCTCATGGTAAAACATAAAATAATAGAAATTTGTTAGTTTAAGATATAAGAGCTAGCTAGGAATATGCCTAAGCCGTGGGCCAATGTAATTAATATACTTTTTGTGTCGTTTGGGTCTGGGTCGACAGGAAATAAAAGCACAGTCTTCAATTACAGGATTGTCTTTGGGATGAGCAAAAAACCTACAGCTATTGAAACTCACAAAAATCTTTGAGAGTGATCCCTAATTATGACTTCTAGTAAAGGCAGATACAGAGTATGACCAGTTTATTTCTTGTGACCAGGAAAGGCTCCTGGTGGAGGTACTGGGACACCAACCCAGCCAAACACACTTTGACCAACCAACCATTTATTTGTACTGCCTATAGAGGTAAAGATAGTTCAGAAATTGTGGGAGTGACCTACTAATGATTGAAATAATTAGAGACCCATAGCAAAAGAGGAAGCTCATCCCTGAGGGTCAGAACTAAGATAAGATGCAGGATACCCCAGAAATCAAATGTAGAACCAAATACACAAATTCTGAAAAAAAAAAATAAAAAATTTAAACCAAAAACTAACGGAAATGATTGCTAATGATACTGACATTCTGGTGTAATCATAGATCGATGCTTCGACAAACTGTCATCAGACAGGCTTAACCTAGAAACTTAAGGAAACAGATGGAAAACCCCACAGCCAAACATTAGGTGGAATTCTGAGAATACTACAAAAGAGGGTGAAGAAGGATTGTTGGAGTCAGAGGTCTCCATGACACTGCAAGAAATCTCACAGAATCAACTAATCTGAGCTCATAGGGACACACAGAAACTGAACCAACAACCAGGGAGTGTACATGATTTAGGTCCTCTGCATATATGTAACAGTTGTGTAATTTGGTCTTCCTGTGAGACTCCTAAAAGTGAGATCTGGGTATGTCTCAGGCTCTGAGACTGTGTTTTGGGACCCAGTCTTCTTTCTAAATTGGTTCATCCAGCCATATTAGAATAAGGGACATAGTCTTACTGCAACTTGATATACCATGTATTGCTGATATCCATGGAATGTAAGTCTACCTCTAAAGAGAAACAGTAGAGGAGGAGTAGATAGATGTGGGGTGGTAAAGTGAGGGGTGAGGGACTAGAAATTCTTGGAAGGAATGTAAAAGCAACAAATAAATAATATAAACAAAAAGAAACATAGCATTTCACTAGTTAGATTTATTTGCACTTAAAAAAATTGCCCAGATAATTCCAATAAATATATATTAAATTCTAACCACAGAGTTCCAGTTAGAAAGAAATGATATTGCTAAAATTTCAGAGCTTTTGTGTTAACTTACATTAACCAAGAATGTTTTTTTTTATTTTTACTGTAGTGAAGGGTAACAAGGCTGCTTGGGATTTTCCAGGGAAAATAGTCACATAAGCATTGTCAGCTTCAAATAGACAGCAATGGATGGGCTTGAAGTAACTAGGGGAATGCTATTGAAAAGAGTCAAATAGCAGAATTCAGAGTCTGTCTTATGCTAAAATTTCATTAAGTGGAAAACTCTTTTCCAGATTGTAAAATATCCTTTAATGTATTTTTGTTGTCTTTTCACATTGTTTGACACTTTTTCTTCTATGTTATATCTCTTTTATAGTCTCCCTTCATGTTGTATGTCCTTCGTCTATGGGTTTAGTTTTCTCTGAATTAAATTAATGTAATCAATTACATTCATTGCATGTAATATGGATACAACAATGTACAGTAATTTTTTATCTTAGAAGGTATGTTTAAGTATCTCCATTAATCTAGCATTCTGTTTAAAAGCCCTTTTCATTAAAATTGGGTTTCCACATGCTATGGAAATTGTACTGTTTGGGTTTGTAGCTAAACACAGATGAAAACTGATTCATGAATAATGATGATGATAAGAGGTTCATGTAGTTTTAGCTGCTGTAAATAAACAGGAATCTCCCTGCTATGGCTAAAACATTCATGAGCTTGATACCTACTCAATACTTACAGTCACTGAAAAACTGTACTGGATGCTTTCCCACATGCTTCCAGCTTCCTTAACTTAAAAGTTACATGCATGGTTCTAATCTCCATGGGTAATAGAAAAAGACAAGACCTCCTGAGTAAATTAGGAGCATGGGGAATATGGGAGAGGGTTGAAGGGGAGGAGAGAGGCAGGTAGGCGAGCAGAGAAAAATGTAGAGCTCAATAAAATCAGTAAATTTACTTACACCCCCCCATGCACCCAAGTTTGCCTTGCAATCTTGACTACTTCCTATATCCAGGAGGATAACTGTATGATTTTCTTCATGTTCACCTTCTTATTTAGCTTCTCTAGGATCACGAATTATAGGCTCAAAGACCTTTAACTATGGCTAGAATCCACTTATGAGTGAGTACATACAATATTCCTCTTTTTGGGTCTGGGTTACCTCATTCAGTAAAGCGTTTTCTATTTCCATCCATTTGCATGCAAAATTCAAGATATCATTGTTTTTTACTGCAGAGTAAAACTCTCATGTGTATATATTCCACACCTTCTTTAACCATTCTTCTATTGAGGGGCACCTAGGTTGTTTCCATGTTCTGGCTATTACAAATAGCGCAGCTATGAACATAGTTGAATAAATGCTTTTCTGTGAAAACCCGAACCTCGGAACAGACGCGTGTTTTCCCGAACCAAGCCCACGAGAATGGGTTAATATCCTAAAGGGTTGAAACAGACACACACACAAGAGAGAGGACTCATTTACCAAAGAGCAAGTGGCAAATGACAACTTTATTAAGCATAAGTCGGGTATATATACTGTGGGGCAGAAAGACACCAGCCCCCCATCAGGAACAAGAAAAGAGAAAAGTCAGGGGGCCGCACCCAAGGTCGGAGAGCAGCTGAACAGAGAAAAGAGGAACCTTTCTTTCTCTGACTCTTGCTTGCAGGTGGAATTACCATAACAGAAGAGGGAGAGTTCTCTCTGAGCTATACCCTCAAGCTGGTGCAGTGGAATCAGGAAGCAGAACGGCCCTGCAAAGCGCCTCGGGCAAAATGGGGAACGACCTGTGTACCTACAAGTCTCCCTTTAAATATATATAAAATATGATGACTAGCAGCTGTCTTAGGCATGTCAGTCGTTGGGTGAGATCTCTAAACCCATCTTTGGGAATGTGTTCAGGTCCAAACACACCCCTTGTCTTAGGCGAGACCGCCCCCCCATGCAATAAACCCGTTATTGCTTCACTAGTCATACATTGAGTTCAGCCACATTTATGCTGAAAGATACTCTGAGGCGAATGCCTACTAGGGCCAGGCCGTGGCGGACCTGAAGCCATTGGCCAGGTGAAGACGCTCCAGCATACACATAAGCATTCCTGGAAGAGACTGTGCTTGCACAAGGTCTGAAACATTTTGCTCTGAATAGAGCCCCTTGAGTAAGACTACAGTACTGGGAAATGGGACCCCTGGAATGACTAATCAAACTAAATTAAAGCCAATTAGCAATTTTGTATTCTGGGGTCTGAGAAGAGAAAAGCAGCAAAATCTTATTCAGCGACCAGCAGAGGTCAAAATCCACACCCAGTTTGTAAAGATCAACAACAGCATCCAATCAAGAATTTAAATTAATTTGAATGTCCATGGTATTTCTGTCTGACCGGCAGGGTTCCCGCCTTGAGTACTGAATGCTGCAATCAGGGTAGGGGAAGTATCTGCTTCCCCTCAGGGGTAAAGCAGCCTTGGCTAAACAGGCAAATCAAGGCAGAGCAAGGATAGGAAGCTGGGAAGGGGGTAAAATCAGGCGCTGGATCATCTCTCAGGAATCTGCCATCTCCGCCGCCGCCTCCGCCGCCATGTCCGTGGGATCTCTTGTTCTCACCTCGCCCTCAGGTTTCTGAATAGAGGAATCCATGGTCCGCACCAGACGCTCAGGGACCCAGACCAGGTGCTTTGCATTCTGTGGAAACATACAAACCGCTCCTTTCCCCCAATTAATAGATGAACTGGACCATGTTACATATTAGGAGTAACAAATACTCAGAACAAAATCTTAGCTCAGCCAGTATTGACATTGGCTGGTCTTTAACTTAGAGACCTGTAGGTCTCTGCTCCAAAGAGCAAACAATTGGCCTGTGCCACTGCAACCGGCCTTAATATTGGGCTGAATAGCCAACCTCAAACATTCTTTTTTATTGGCCTGCACCATCTAGTGGCCTTAAAATTGAGCTGAATGGCCAGCCCCAAAACATTTCCTGGAGTTAGCTGCATCTGGAACTTTTCCAGGGGCAGAAAATAATTATCTCATCCAGTACGTGAGCACTTACACAACTGGATAGAATTATTAAAATTGCTATCTTTATGGGTGCACATTGCCTCCTGCCAACATTTGAGAAATAATTAGTAGGATCGACATATCTGGCTATAGATTTGGAAAATCTTTATCAGTCATCAATCCATATAAAAAACATAAGGACTCTAGAAATAGTCCTCCAAAGAGCAATTAATAAAATTAAAATATATGCAACAAACCTAAACTGAAAACTCTCAATGGACAAACTTAAAAATGACTGAAAGATATTTAAAAAATTCCTAAGTATGACATCTTTAATCATAGGAGAAATGTGAATCAAAATAACTTTTGAGACTCTATCTTATTTTAATAACATGACCAAGATCAAATATTGTTCATAACTTATGTATAAGGAAGCTCCTCCACCATTTATGGAAATGTAAATTGGCACAGTCTGGATTTTTAGAAAATTAGGCAACATACCATCTCAAAATTTAGCTATACCTCTTTTTTTTTGGGGGGGGGGCTATATATAAAAGATGTTTAACCATGTCATAAGGTCATGTGTTTAACCATGTATATGGCAGAATTACTTTATTAATATAGAATCTGAAAACAACCCAAATGTATTTCTTTAACATGCCTGATAAATGAGATAGCCATAAATGTTATAAAATATTTTTGAATAATTCTAATTATATAAATTTAAAAATCTGTATAATAAGACTTTAAACCTTATATGAAATTTAAGCCACTAGACAATGGAGAAATCTCCATTCATCCGTGAAAACAGTATCAAATAAGCCAAATCGACAATATTATTGAAAATTAATTCATGAACTTAATGTAAATGTCCATCAAATTTATGATGAAAATTTAGACTTTGAATAAAATAATTATTACCCTTATGAGAAAATGTAAACTTAAAATCCTGTATAATTAAGGAACCCTTGAATCTACAATAAACTCCAACTCAAAAACTGTCTAGACTTAAGTTTTATTTATTTTTTTTTAAAGTAAATTGTATTAAATTATAAAAGTTTCCATTTCCGCCCCTCTTCCCAACACCCTCCCACTCCCCCCACTCCCTCTCCTCCTCCCTCTTCGTCCCTTAGGGCAGTCAGGGCTTACTGCCCTGTGGGAAGTTCCAGTTCCTCCCCCCTCCCTCCAGGTCCAGGAAGGTGAGTGTCCAAACAGACTGGATCCCCAAAATCCAGTATATGCAGAGGAAACAGGTCCTAGTATCATAGTCAATGGCTTTTCAGAAAGACTTCGGGCCAGCCACATTCAGAGAATCCGGCCAAATTCCGAGAATCTGGTTAGATCACGTCCTCCTTCAGTCCCAGTCCAACTGGCCTTGGAAAACTCTCATTAGATCCGTTCCCTTGTATCAGTGGGTGATAGCATCCCTCGCAGTACTGATTTCGTTTTTCATGTTCTTCCTCCTTCTGCCCCTCATTTGGACCTCGGGGGGCTCAGTCCGGTGCTCCAATGTGGGTCTCCAACTGTATCGCCTTCCTTCGCCAGATGAAGACTCTATGGTGATAAGCAAAATATACATCAGTATGGTTATGGGCCACGGCCGATTCAGGCACCCTCTCCTCTGTCCAGAGAACAATCTGGGGGATCTCTCCTTGGACTTGGGATCCCATATATAATCATTCTCCTGTAAACCCTAAAATGACTCCCTTAGTTGAAATAATTCTTGCCTGATCCCATATTCATCCTTCCTCCCTCCCCCCCATCCCGGTCAACCGAGCTTTCCCCATTCCTCCCCTACTCCCTTCTCTCTAACCCTCTCCCCTTCCAACAACCCTCCCCCCCTCCATACACCCGAGGTTACCTGGGACTCTTGTCTATTTCCAATCTACAGGAAGATAGCTACATGATTTTCATCAGGTTCACCTTCTTATTTAGCTTCTCTAGGATCATGAATAATAGGCTCAAAGACCTTTAATTATGGTTAGAATCCACTTATGAGTGAATACATACCGTGTTCCTCTTTTTGGGTCTGTCTTACCTCACTCAGTAAAGCGTTTTCTATTTCCATCCATTTGCATGCAAAATTCAAGATGTCATTGTTTTTTACCGCTGAGTAAAACTCTAATGTGTATATGTTCCACACCTTTTTTAACCATTCTTCTATTGAGGGGCACCTAGGCTGTTTCCAGGTTCTGGCTATTACAAATAGTGCTGCTATGAACATAGTAGAACAAATGCTTTTATAGTATGTTAGGGAATCTTTAGGGTATATTCCCAAGAGTGGAATTGCTGGGTCCTGAGGGAGGTTAACTCCCAGTTTCCTGAGAAACCGCCACACTGATTTCCACAGTGGCTGCACGAGTTTGCATTCCCACCAACAATGGATGAGTGTTCCCCTCACCCCACATCCTCTCCAGCATAGGCTATTGTTGGTGTTTTTGACTTTAGCTATTCTGACAGGTGTAAGATGGTATCTCAAAGTGGTTTTGATTTGCATTTCCCTGATCGCTAAGGAGGTTGAGCATGACCTTAAGTGTCTTCTGGCCATTCGAAGTTCATCTGTTGTGAATTCTCTGTTAAGTTCAGTGCCCCATTTTTTAATTGGGTTAATTAGAGTTTTAGTGCCTAGTTTTTTGAGTTCTTTTGGAAAAAGGTGTTGGAGAGACTGGGGATACAAGGATCATACGTAAATATAATAAAAGCAATATACAGCAAGCCGACAGCTAACATCAAACTGAATGTAGAGAAACTCAAAGCCTTTCCACTAAAATCAGGAACGCGACAAGGCTGTCCACTCTCTCCATACCTCTTCAATATAGTGCTTGAAGTTCTAGCAATAGCAATAAGACAACAAAAGGAGATCAAGGGGATTCGTATTGGAAAGGATGAAGTGAAACTTTCGTTATTTGCTGACGATATGATAGTTTACATAAGTGACCCCAAAAACTCTACCAAAGAACTCCTACAGCTGATAAACACCTTTAGTAACGTGGCAGGATAAAAGATCAACTCCAAAAAAATCAGTGGCCCTCCTATACACAAAGGATAAAGAAGCAGAGAGGGAAATCAGAGAAGCATCACCTTTCATGATAGCCACAAATAGCATAAAATATCGTGGGGTTACTCGAACCAAGGAAGTGAAAGACATATTTGACAAAAACTTTAAGTCTTTGAAGAAAGAAATTGAGGAGGATACCAGAAAATGGAAAGACCTCCCCTGCTCTTGGATTGGGAGAATCAACATAGTAAAAATGGCAATTCTACCAAAAGCAATCTATAGATTCAATGCAATCCCCATCAAAATCCCATCAAACTTCTTCACAGACCTTGAGAGAACAATAATCAAGTTTATATGGCAAAACAAAAAGCCCAGGATAGCTAAAACAATCTTATACAATAAAAGAACTTCTGGAGGCATTACCATCCCTGACTTCAAACTCTATTATAGAGCTACAGTATTGAAAACAGCTTGGTATTGGCATAAGAACAGAGAAGTCGACCTATGGAATCAAATAGAAGACCCAGATATTAACCCACAAACTTATGAACACCTAATTTTCGACAAGGGAGCTAAAGGTATACAATTGAAGAAGGAAAGCATCTTTAACAAATGGTGCTGGCATAACTGGATGTCAACGTGTAAAAAAATGAAAGTAGATCCATATCTATCACCATGCACAAAAGTCAAGTCCAAATGGATTAAAGACATCAACATTAATCTGTCCACTTTGAACCTGATAGAAGAGAAAGTGGGAAGTAATCTACAAGATATAGGCACAGGAGGCCTCTTCCTAAGTAGGACCCCAGCAGCACAGACAATAAGAGAAACAATGAAAAAATGGGATCTACTGAAACTGAGAAGCTTCTGTAAAGCAAAGGACACTGTCAGTAGGACAAAAAGGCTGCCTTCTGACTGGGAGAAGATCTTCACCAACCCCTCATCAGACATAGACTTAAGTTTTAAATAAATTAAGTCTGGTATAGTTGAGCTATTGCTCTAAAAGTATTATTTGAGAAAACCGTTCTCCCGCTCCTAGCCTGGAGCCCTCTAAAAATGTGTAAACAACCTTTCTTTAGAAAGGAAAACATTAGATTTAAAACCAGACTGCTGTTTCCTTCAACAACCTCTTTAACTTTGATTTACCCGGGGTATTTCCCATTTTTTAATTATATTTTATCTCTTAATTATCTTAAGTATCTCTATTTTAATTATATTTTAATCCTCAATGCATCCTGACCAGACAACAGGATGACCCGGTCCACAATCCTCACCTTTCCAATCTTGCCCACGAGTCTCGGCAGAGGGTGTCCAGCTTGAATGAAATTCACAGAGCATTAGGTTGAGGTGAAATGGCAGCTCGCTTATGGTTCTGCTAGGGCTAGCTTTTACCATAGCATCAAATGGGGAGCCAAGGAGGGACTTTCACCTGACCCCAGTAGGGGTCAAGGACTGATCACATGTATTCAACCTTCACCTTCCCCAGTAGGGACTGTCACCTGACCCCAGCAGGGATCAGGGAATAATCACGTGCACTCAAACTTCCTCATCCAACTCCAGGAGCAGAGGGAAGTTATGATTCTTTGCAGATAAGCACTTCAAATGTATATCTTTGTCCTGGAATAATTCTGTAGACCAGGCTGTCCTTGAACTCATAGAGTCCCATTATCTCTGCCTCCTCAATGCTGGGATTAAAGGCGTGTGCTACAACACCTTGAACTCACAGAGATCTGTCTCTGTCTCCCAGGCATTGGGATAAAAGGTGTGTACCACCACACCCAACTACTCTCTTTCTTAAAGAACTTTAACTTTTAGCCTGTATATATTTTTAACACATCATAAACCAGTTAGAGGTTTTTTCCTCTTAGAATCTCTTTTTACTGTATATCTTTTTTTTGACTATATAAGCCTTTAATTTACTAAGCAATATGGAGACCTGTGGCTTTGACGGCTAGATCCAACCCATTTCTTAGCTTTCTATTGAGATGGAAAATCCTTGAGCTAGCAGCCTTAACGTTGCTTGCCCTGCCCGTTGCCCAAGGCTATTGGTCCGCCTTTCTTATCTAGGATATGGGCTACCTGCTGAAGAGGCTCTGCAGCAATGGCACGCTTTTAGAGCTAGCCCAAAGGTCACAACTGCCTGCCAAAAAAAACCCTGCAGGCTTGTGGCCTGTCAGCTTAAAAGCATTTGTATCTGGCCTGGCATTAGTCGCAGGCGTGCGCAGCCTTTGCTCTGTTGGCGCCACTTTAAGCTTCACATAACACTACATACAGCCTCTGACGTAAACCTGCCCTTAGCCCGCCCACTTGTGGCAGGCACCTTTTGGCGCTGCGGCGCTCCGCGCCTTGGCCACCAGTTTCCTGGGACTCCTAGAGTTGCCAGCCGTGGTTGTGCAGCCCACCAGAGTCCCATGTATGGACCCTGTATGGTCTGTCGGCCTCTGCGCAGGCGGATGGCATTCTGCCTAGCATGCAGCTCATTAGCTGCGGGTAATACCCAGCTCCATCTACGGCTTGGGGCTCAAGGTTGCTGTGCTCTCTTGTTTTGTCAAAACTCTCTTTTTGGCTCTTTTGCCTTTAGTTACTCAAAAACTCTCAATAGAATTGTTAGACATACCTTTGAATATTCTTTCAGCCCGAGGCCCACAGTTACATGGCCATCAGCTATTGCTAGCGTGCTTGCTTACGCTGGGTCCTGTAACCTTGGGAACAGATTTCAGCCAGGAGCTAGCTGCGCCCAGCCTGTTCTCTTTGGCAAAATTAAAGTTCCCTGCATGTGAGAGACAGGGACTGAGTTTTAAAATAGTCTAAACCGTCTCTTGTGCAGTGTCATCTTAATCCTGGTGCCTAGTCTCTTTATGAAATTTAGCAGCTGATTTGCCCACTGGCCTTCAGCTCCAGATCAGACCTTTTGGCACCCATACTTCACATCAAGCTTATTCACTCCCTTATCACACGTGCACAATTGCACACTACGGAACTGGCCAGTTCCCTGATCATGGAGGGACCCTCACCTCTTGGGGTTCTCGTGGTGGATCCACAGACGGCAGAATGTGGTACTTCAGTCCTTCTTCAATGCCCACCCAGGGATGCCATCTGTTGCCTCCACACTTTTCTGTGAACACCCGAACCTCAGAACAGGCTCGTGTTTTCCCGAACCGAGCCCACAAGAACGGATTAATATCCTAAAGGGTTGAAACAGACATACACACAAGAGAGAGGGATCATTTACCAAAGAGCAAGTGGCAAATGGCAACTTTATTAAGCATAAGTCGGGTATATATACTGTGGGGCAGAAAGACACCAGCCCCCCATCAGGAACAAGGAAAGAGAAAAGTCAGGGGGCTGCACCCAAGGTCGGAGAGCAGCTGAACAGAGAAAAGAGGAACCTTTCTTTCTCTGACTCCAGAACCTTGCTTGCAGGTGGAATTACCATAACAGAAGAGGGAGAGTTCTCTCTAAGCTATACCCTTGGGCCATAGGTGAAATTATCAAGCTGGTGCAGTGGAACCAGGAAGCAGAATGGCCCTGCATAGCACCTCGGACAAAATGGGGAATGACCTGTGTACCGACAGTCATTGTTTTTTACCGCTGAGTAAAACTCTAATGTGTATATGTTCCACACCTTCTTTAACCATTCTTCTATTGAGGGGTACCTAGGTTGTTTCCAGGTTATGGCTATTACAAAAAGTGCTGCTATGAACATAGTTGAACAAATGCTTTTGTAGTATGATAGGGAATCTCTAGGGTATATTCCCAAGAGTGGAATTTCTGGGTCCTGAGGGAGGTTGACTCCCAGTTTCCTGAGAAACCTCCACACTGATTTCCACAGTGGCTGCACAAGTTTGCATTCCCACCAGCAATGGATGAGTGTTCCCCTCACTCTACATCCTCTCCAGCATAGGCTATCATTGGTGTTTTTAAGTTTAGCTATTCTGACAGGAGTAAGATGGTATCTCAAAGTTGTTTTGATTTGCATTTCCCTGATTGCTAAGGATGTTGAGCATGACCTTAAGTGTCTTTTGGCCATTTGATGTTCACCTGTTGTGAATTCTCTGTTCTGTTCTGTAGGGAGATGGTTAGAGAGAAGGGAGAGGGGGAGGATTGGGGATGGCGTGAGGGAATGAGATGGGGGGAGGAAGGATGGATATGGGAACAGGCAAGTATATATCTCAACTAAGGAAGCCATTTTAGGTTTGGAAAGAATCTTGTTTCTGGAGGGGTTCTCAGGCCCAAGGAGAGGTCCCCAGATTTTTCCCTGGGCAGCAGGGGAGAGGGTACCTGAACTGGCCTTGGCCCATAACTATACTGATGAATATTTTGCATATCACCATAGAACCTTCATCTGGCGATGGATGGAGATAGAGATAGAGACACATATAGGAACACTGGACTTAACTCCCTAGATCCAAATGAGAAGCAGAAGGAGGGAAAACGTGAGCAAGCTAGGCAGGACCAGAGGGAACCTTCATTCAACGATGGATGGCGATACAGACAGAGACCCACATTGGAGCACTGGACTGAGCCCTCCAAGGTCCAAATGAGGAGCAGAAGGAGTAAGAACATGAAAAAGGAAATCAGGACCGCAAGGGGTGCGTTCACCCACTGATACAAGGGGACTGATCGAATGAGAACTCATCAAGGCCAGCTGGACTGGGACTGAACGAGCATGTGATCAAACCAGATTCTCTGAATGTGGCTGACATGGGGGCTGACTGAGAAACCATTGACAATGACACTGGGTCCTGTTTCGTCTACATGTACTGGCTTTTTTGGATCCAGTCTGTTTGGATGCTCACCTTCCTAGGCCTGGAGGGAGGGGGGAGGAACTTGAACTTCCCACAGGGCAGGAAACCCTGACTGCTCTTTGGACTGGACAGGGAGGAGGAGAGGGAGTGGGGGGGAATGGGAGGGTATGGGGGGAGGGGAGGAAGTGGAAATTTTTATAAACAAACAAATAAAAAAATAAAAAAAAGAATTATAAAAAAATCAATAAATTTAAAAAAAATTACAAGTAGCCTGGACATTGTAGTGAGTGCCATATTGAATCCCCAGAATATGGGTCAAACTCTATTAAAGAGTCAATCAGAAGAGATACAGGTGACAAATAATAGGTTCTGAATTCTCGGCTGCTTGCCTTTCACGTGCATAATATTTTAAGTTGGTCAACTGAAGGTAAGAATTAGTAATCTATATTCTGGGTGCTTAACTCAATGCTTAGTGCACGATATACTAAACTAACATATCATGGACTACAAATCTCTCACTCTTCATGTCCCAATTTGCTTTATTGTTCCTAGTAAAAATATATTTTTATTCAACATACAAAAATGTGTGGGTAAAATTTTCTCTTATTTTACAATAGATTTAAATGAATTAGCAACCAAGTAGTTTACTACTAGAACTCCAATCTTTGTGTGATCACATTTCATATTTGAAGACATAATTTGAATCTAGTTAAATACATATCCTTTTCTTGAGTTTTCAGATTTGTTCATACACAGCTGTAAATAGATGAGTGATTATTTACAACAGAATGCGGCAAGTGAACTATGAACAATACTGAATACCAAAAACTTTGAATAAATTAAAGGTACCTAATTGTTAAGATGTTTCAAGTCTAAGTGCTAGCAGTATTCACCTCTACTTGATGGCTACTAAAGTCATTTTGCTGAAACAAGAGGAACTATTATAAAGGTGAAGCTTTGGACACAAGATTGTAGATTATACAACAAGGAAGCAAAATCCTGAAAAGAAATGGAAAGATGTAAATGGCAAAAGAACAAGAAGTTAGTGAGTGTCTGTGGGAGACTTTATCATCATAAATGTGTAGCTCTTGAAAGAATAGCAAAAAATAAACTGGGAAAAGAAATAAAACTTACACAATGGGAAGATAATAAACCATAACTAAGGTGGCTCTGGAAAGTAGGAAGAGCATCATTCTTAGATAATTCTCAAATTAGGCGGCATCTTTTATTCTCAGAAAGGGAAGAAAATAAGAATGGATTGAAATCTGTACTGGTCCGACAGAGGTATCTAAACCAAAAGTTGTTCCTTGGCTCTCTGAAAGGGCCTGTAGTTTCTCCTTTGCTCCAGACTTCAAGAGACAAACTCATGTTATTCTCCTGACTTTTATCGTCATCTCCATTTATGCCTTCTTCTGTGCAGCTATGGTATAGATTGATGACTAAAAAGATTTTCTAATTGTATTTCTATTCTAGAAATAAAATCTCCTAAAATTACTATAAAAGTAAGCAAACAAAAACATTGTTCTCTTTATTCAGCCTACATTTTTCTACAATCTTCCTTACTCCTGAACTCTCTGATCCATCAGCTTCTCTCTCCATGATTAACTGCTGTGTGCAGTTAATGAGATACAAGGAATGATCTAATGTTGGTCAATACTAAATACTTTATATCTGGCAACAAGTATGGCTTCTTTAAAATACCTTTCTAAACTTCACCTTTTCAACACGGACACTGAAAGAATTTTCAATATAAGTCTTCATGATGTTAATTTTCAGGCCTATTGTAGTCACACATCTTGCATTATATTTTCCATGCTGAGTATCTACGTGTATTAAAGAGCACACAGTATTTCTTATGGCTTCAATACACAGTAGAATAAATTGAACTTTACTTCATTGTCAACACCTAAATGAATGATTGGCATAAGGACTCCTATAATACATGCATTAAATATGCCTGTCATGATCATACCATAAAAAAGTTTCTCAGTGCATTGGGACAAGTTAAGACCAGCAAAGAAGTATTAGCAGTCACATTAAAAAAATTAACATATGTATTTGTGTAATTTCTTTTAGGAAATTCAATGCTTGGGAGTTAATAGTAAGAGACATGTATAAATTTATACATATAAACCAGCATTTCCCAAATGTATAATATGATTTTCATACATATACAAATATAATATAATGTTCAAAGGCAAGCCACATACGTAAATTATATGTTTAATGACTAAGTAAACATTAAGATTCGGAGTAAATAAAGAAATTAATTTTAAAAGTTTAATCTTTTGATCCAACTTCACAAGAGTAATATTATATAAATATATAGTTCGAAAATATTTTTTTACAATTTTATGTTGTTTTCTAGCTGAATAATTCAGTGGTGTATACTTCGTGTGTGTATGTGTTCTGTGTGTGTGTGTGTGTGTGTATCATCTAAATTTAGATTAGTTAAATTGTATGCACTCAGCAAACCTCATGACTAATAACTACTGTCACATATCATAACAGATCTAGGCAAATATTTAGTCCAATATGACATGCTTTCAATTGAAATAACAGATTGGAAGAGACTGTGTGAAAATAAAACTGTTGTTAAAATTACATAATGTGAAATCATTTGAATTAGTAGGTGGAAAGCAGCGAAGAAAAGTGGATGGTAAAGAAAATTTCCAATCATGTAAAAGATGTTCAACCGTGACTTCAAGGAATGTTACACCTTTAAGACAGGAATTTGGGGCTAGAAACTGAGTCATGAGAAAGAAATGGAAATTACTATGTATTAAAACTACAGCTATGAACCAATGGTGTACCAGAAAATTCAGAGCTTAAAAGACTGGATGATTATTCCTAAAGTCCACAGAGCAGAACAGTACTACTCAAGTCTGAAACAGTAAGCACAAATTTCAGAGATGAATAGAATAGCAATTCATCTATTTCAGTGATCCACATGGTTCTGGATAATGTACATGAACAATTCTCAGCATGATGAGGGAGTGAGAAAAGACGGACAGAGAAGAATGAGGACAAGCAAAACTGAAAATTGGTAGATAGATGGAACTGTCAGAGAAAAAGTACATTTTCTACACCAGAAACAACCCTGCTAAAGCAGATGTGCCCTTTATTCCATGTATTGATGGAGAAATATTTTGGGTACTATGATGGAGAATTTCCATACTGTGACCTAACATTGCCAGACGACTCCACCAGTCTATCATCACAAGGCTAATCCCCATGTTGAAGATAGTCACGTGCATGCTTGGAGTATGATTTCCTACTGGTGTTTCCCAAGAACTCACAGCACAGCTATTGTGCTTGACTTTTTTGACAGCAATGAATACAGAATCTTAAAGCAGGTAAGGAAAGAGGAACTGAGGCTGGAGCTAAATTTTGTGTCTGAAAAGGGCACATTCACGTCTTTAGACAAGACTTTTGATTCTGAAGACTTTGCTGTGACAGGGAAAAGCCAGTACTAATACAAAATACTTTATTTTTTTAACTAAGAATAGAACTATTATTCACAAATAATACAAGAAACTTCGCCTTTATTTCATAATTATTTAAAAACATTTATCACTCAATACAGTAGAAGCTTCTAAAGATTCAGAAATGAACACAATGAAAAAGCTTTTTCAAAAGGCTTTAAATTAAAATGGATTCTGACAATATACTAGAGAATTGTTGTAGCAAGGCAGATGCATGTCCCATTGACATATTAGTAGAATTGTTAGTAGAATTTAAACCTTGTCCGGACAACACAGTCCTGTTCCCTTCTACTACCTGGTCAAGTAACTAGTATGTCAGAGATTTCACTGAGAGCTGAACTGAAAAGATAGCCATAGGAGGCATGGACAAACAAACTTGGCTCTCATCTGCAAGGACTTTCAAAACCAAAAATTTTACATCCTTTTCTGCAAGACAATGAAGGACTAAAAGAAGGACTTCTGAGCTATTCACATCAACTATTCTATTCACCTGTATTCTAAAACCTATTGCCCAAGTCACACACCAGGGCACTTAAACCAAAAGCAGTAGGGATGGAATTTATTTCTCAGTGTTTCTGTTTTGCTGTAGTTGCCCTTTTTTTCAGCTCCAAATTGGCTCTGACATGTAGTGAAAGCTAAGCATCAGTATCCTTGGCATTCCAGAAATCCCCATCTAATCATAAATTGAACATGACTTTCTGAATGTTCAGCATGATCTCTGTGAAAATAAGGGATTCTGATCTCTTCCTTACCCTCCAACACAAATCTGGTGTTCTGAATAAAACTAAGAAAGCTCACAAATTTGAAACTGAGGGTGTTTAATTGTGGTCTTATCTTTTTTGTCTTCAGCAAGTTATAGTCAATCAAAAAGATATTCAGGAATGAATCTAGGAGAGGAAAAACTCCAGGAGCAATTGAGAGAATGTGGATTTTTTTTTTATCAAATCTGAGTCATCAACATTTAATAGTAAGTAATGATACTTAATCCATGATTGTGTTAAGTACTAAAGTATTTAAACCTGAAATAAATTAGGTAGATTTATGATCCTCTGATTTTTAAAGACTAAAATAGGTTTCTTTGATTTTGATGTAGGAAGTCAGGGCCCAAATAATACTGCTAAAAAAAAAAAACAAATAAAACAAAAACAAAAAGAACTCTGATGCTTATTAAGGATGGAAGACAGACTTATGGTCTTTCTTTACAATAAAGAAATGATTAAGCTCTACATCCAACTACAACGAATGGGGATTATATCCAAGGAGCAAGGATGAACACAACAGCTGAATACTTCACGTGAGAAAAAAAGAGAATGAAAAATTTCTAACTTAGCAAACTATAGGATTGTTGCGAAAAATAGGCAAAATGGGGAGCTTCAGAAACCAAGGTCAGGAATGTTCATTGGCTGTGCTGGAACAATCTGTGTTCTACCTCACTGTGTCTCTTTTCCTAGGTAGCTTTGCACAGTCTCTATTCACTACAAATAGAATGTTGATGAGAGACCAAAGAAAAAGTTCTATCTGAGTTTAGCTTTGCCAATTAGTGTAGGTACTGGGATGCTTATGTCTTTGAGAGGTTCTATACAGAGTCATGACTGACACCAAAACATATGCAACACTGAAAATTCCATGCAAACGTTCACAAAATCAGTAAAGATATGACTCCAGAGAAGTCTGAGCAACTTACATAAAGTTTTCAGGGGAAAGCCTTCATTTTTTCAGCAATTGGTTACTGCTATTCACCTTTGTGGGGGGGACTTCCAAATCTGTTAAGTTTCTAAGTTTCCTCCATTTTACTTTTCTTTATATACTGTCCTATCAGTCTACCTTCTAGTCTATCTTCTATTCAAAGTACCATTTGAAGAACTTGGGCAAAATAACTATGCTAAATACCAAAACAAAGAATTAAAACCAAGATTTGGTATAGAATCAGGAGCCCTGAATAAAGCTTAATTCAAAGGAGGGAATTTTAGACAATGTCAACGAGAAAGATCAATCATAATAAGAGATGTTCTTTCTAAAAGAAGACATTAAAATGAAGAGAATCATAACATAATTAAATTCTGTATTTCAAGAGAGGTTAAATACTGACTCTGAAAATGACAAATTATGTTCTTTATAAACATATACTTTTGACTGTATCCCCCATGTAAAACCACATAACAATTTTAAACAAAAACAAAATATGAAAAATTTCTGTTTTATAATTGAAGAGGTTGGTGTAAGTGGAAGCTTTCACAGCATAATTTCATAGACTACAATTTTTGTACCTTTCCTATAATTTCATGAGATGGTTTGGAATATTCCCATTATTTTGCATGTCTTTTGTGTAAATTTTATCAGTAAAGTTATAAAAGAAAGGTATGCTTATACCTTTACTCAAGTTGAATTTTCACAAACCAGAGCAGAAATGAATGCTATGGGTTTGATTTTAACAGTTTGTGTGGCATAACTTATAATTATTTCTTAGCCTTGGTTAGACATTAAGATCGGAGAACTGGCAAATATAGAGCTCCATTGCCTTTGTTACCAGGCATGCAATGTTCTCCAAGAAGACAAATGGCTGGATTTCATTTTGGTTATTAAAGTAAGGTTTATTACGCTGTTCAACAAAAGTACATTTAATAGCGCTTTTATTATATTCAAATAACATACAATGTTACACGCATAAAAAGTAAATGAAGTGGAGTTCTGTTTAGAATTACTCCTGTGTGAATTCAGGCAAAGTAAGAATACTATATTATTCTTAACAGAAAGGCCCAAATCCATATTTGAGATATAAATGTGTGCAAGGATGAATGATATGTATTTCAAGGGTATTTTACTGTGAAACTAATGGTAGTTAAAGCAAAAAGTCATAGGGAACTTTAAATTTTTCTTACAGAAAATGAGGAGTATGCTGCTCAGTTTTTACAATCGTAGTTTGAGTCTATCTCTCAATATAGCTCCCTTTGTTTCATGAAACATTTGATTACTATGGGTCTTTATATTCATGAATGGAGTAAAGTTTCTTCTTCCTTTGGGAAATGCAGAGTCACAGAGTCCTTTCCACTTGTGTGGAAATACATATGTATATTTCATAAAAGTGTGATATATATGTATATACACAATATGCCTAAAAAACTAATAACCTAGAATATAGAGATTAATATTTAGTGGCATTTTTCTAACTGTTAGAGATATGTTTAGAGTGTCACCAAGAAGATCAATAGTTCAAGGTCATTCTGAGCCACACAGTTAATTCACAGCATGGGAAACATGAAACTATGTCCATATCTGCTACAGAAGACAGATGTAAAGTTTAAGTAATTCTACAGGTTGTTTTTGATAGATTACAATATGTGAGTTTTACCAGTATCTAGTTTACTGTTTAAATTCACTACCCTGAAGTTCAGTGGACATAACAAATGTATCAAAGATAACTTCATTGTTTCATACACTTTCACATTTTCATGTGACAAATAGAAATTATAAATATGTATGTGTGGTTATATTGTGATATGTTGACGTTCATGTGCTTTTGGAAGACATTTCTTTCTATAGTGAAGTGATTCACTATAGAATATATTCAAGAACTCATTTAGTGATAATATCTTTTTGTGGTGAGAATTAAGATCAATTCTCTAGGAAATTTTGGGTTACAAAGTTCATTATTACTAACTGCCAGGCCAGCACAGCCTGGATAGCCAAGACAGGTGTGGGGTGCTAGGATTGAGACATGGAGGCCACTTTTTAGGCAGACGAACAGCAACCTTTATTTTGCACTGAGCCTTTTATATCTCTACTGCTTCTGTGGAAAACCTCCAGCCAGAAAGAACAAAAACATCCTTGTCAATTACAGACCACAAGGAAGTTCCCCTGTCAGTTAGGGGGAATGAGGGCAGCTAGATCACAACAACTCTCCCCCATTGTATTTTATTGTTACTTTGGGTGGAATACCTTGCCTGTCATGGGGAATAGTCCTCTAATAGTCTCTGTCTTAGGTGGCATCCTGCTCCCAAATTATTTCCCGTCCCTGATTACCTAGACATTTAGCCCTAATCCAAGTATCCCCAGGACTGACAGTGTCAATAAGCCACACCAGTGCTGCAACCATCTAGCTTGCACTAACTTTCAAATTAACAAAAGCAATATTCCAAAACCCTTTCATAATATGGATGAGTTCCATAGCAGTAGCACAAGCATGCAATACAGTGCTATGAGTAATGCATATAACATGATTAAATGTTGAAAAGTCCAAAGATAATCCACTTACACCTGAACCAGAGCCACTTGTTGGTTCAAGGTCAATATGCCCAATTGAATATGTCCATTAAGATTATTTTGAATGCCCAAAGCATTGCTGACTCTTTGAGCCTGCTGGTTGACAGTATCAGCCATATGCACAGTGTATGAGAGAGGAATTCTGGCAGCAGTAGCTGTGGTGGCAGAGATCTCTCTTCTGCCCATCTTCTATGGTCCAACACTTGTTGCCATATTTGCTGATACACCTGACACCACTGTGGTATCCCCCAGGCTGGGCACCGACTGGGCCAGGGCAACATGCCTTTTGCCACAGCCATCTATCAAAGCTCTGCTCCAGCTGCCTTCTGCCCCCAGACACCTGGGTCCAAACTGCTGCATGGAGCGGAGCAGAACTCAGGGAAGCAGGCTCGCAGCTCCTGCTCCGGAACCATTGAAGGGGCCCCACTTTAACAATCTTTTAGGGAATTTGGGCATTGCTAACCTGTCTGGCTACTTCCTGATGAGCGGGGTGCTGCATTCTTGGGGATATTTTACATCAACATTTCAGGGGGTCTTGTTGATTCAAACCACATAAATTTGCAATGAACCCACAGGTTCTCATCCTCCGTGGAGACAAAAGCAGAACCTCTCTTCCAAAAGCATTAAATTCCATAATTATTAAATTATTAAAGCCCATAATTTACAGTCAAAATACCTTTCTTAACAGTTCCCAGAATAAGATGACTTTCTCCAGTCTATAACAAAAAAGACAACACATTCAACATAATAACATACATTTGTACACATTCTATCTTTTTGAGGCCCTCAGTTCGCCCTCCAGTCTCCTCTTTATTACTTCCCTACTGGCCAGTCTTCCAGAGGGCATGTCTCAGAGCATCTCTGGGGATGAAGAAACACATACTCCTTTTAATCTGACTTGGCTTGTTCCCAGTCTGGAACATTAACCCCACCCCACAAAATCTTTGGCTTTCTTTCTTGCTACTTCCATGCTCTGTTGCTTTAAGAGTTTCAGTTACTTTTTGTGGCCTTTCAATTCACCCTTGTGCTTCTTTATACTTGCTAATCTTTTGGAGGATGTCCTTTAGAGTGTCTCTGGGGATGAAAAACAGAACACATTACTTTCCCCAATATGCTCCTCAGACTGAGCGACCCTGTTCATAAATCCCCACTTTCCAAATCTCAGTAGAACCTCCACTTGCTACACAGCTGGCATGGCCTGGATGCCAAGATTGGCGAGGTGTGTTGGGATTGAGACACAGAGGCTTATTTTCAGGTGTAAGAACAGCAACCTTTATTTTGCACCAAGCCTTTTTATACCTCTACTGATTCTGTGGAAAACCTCCAGCCAGAAGGACCACAAACATCCCTGTCAATTCCAGACTACAATGATGTTCCCCTGTTGGTCGGGGGAGTGAGGACAGCTAGATCACAACAATTAACTATAGTTGTGGTATTATACATTTGATCCCTAAAAGCACTTGAGAGTGTCTAGTTGAACCTTAATACCTATGACTAGCATTTTCCAATTTTCTCCTCCCACAACACATTAGTACGGGGCCATATACAGATACACCAAAAGGATACCAATACAATGCACTAGAAATGTAATAATTATGTAAATAGAATGCTCTTTTTATCAAGTTTCTAAAAAAAAAAGATGTTAGCCTTCTGGATGAGAACATGGTATGAAGATTGGTGGTTGCAAGAGCAACAAACACAGGACACTTCTCAATTTCATTTTAGGAGAGATGAATAGGGAGGAAGCACATTCCCAGGAGAGATGCAGGTCCCAGCAGAGGATGTAAGGAGTAGGCAAGGGAGAGAGAAAGAGGAAGCCAAGCCCCAGTGTTCTGGATAATCTTGCAACATGACTGAGTAGCAGTCAGAGTGCTTATTTATTTACATATTATTTGTTGGCAGGGATATATTCACATTGTTCCAAAACATAGAATGTATAAATTTTTGTTTCGGACATGTGTTTCACTTCCTCTTGCTCATCTTCTAGTCATCATTAAGAAGCTCTGACAGAATGAGTTATCATTTCCAATCAATTTCCCTCATGCTTTGACATCGTTAATAAATAGAGCTATCTTTTATAACTAATATTACTCATTAACTCGATAACACAATTTTTAAGAATCTAGATGCATATGGCAGTCTGTTTTCAAGCTAGCCGCTTTTGTGACTGCAAGGACACTAGACGAAAACAAAGTCTTCAAGTCAGCCCTGGTACAGTGCCTTGTCCCAAACAGTATATTATTAATTTTTAAGGGTCATAATGTTCAAGTTGAAAAATAATGTCATTGAACTGAACATAGTGTTTGAAAAAAGAGAAATTTAAATGGTTGGGAAACCATTTTATTTATTTATTTATTTATTTATTTATTTCAATTTTCAAATATGGAAAAAAAGACTGAAAGATTTTAATAGCTGGAGGGGATGGAGGGCAGTGAGGAACCATGGTCTTCCAAGCATAGAAAGATTATCATACACATGCACTCACAGAGAGCATAAGACCTGCACAGGGCTTTCGAAGTACAAGACACAGAAGACTTGTACAGAACTGGGCATGATGGGGTTCCCAATGCTGTAAGAGAAAATGAACACAAGTCCACATCACATCCCGCCCATAAACTATCTCCAATTAATAAGAAGTTACAAATTAGTTTTTTTCCAAATGATTCTTATTAGTTTTATGCAATTAAACCTTATTGTGGTCACATGCCCAGCTATAGGTCCAACACAAAATGAACTCAGTGGCAATTTTGAAAATCATTGTCTCATAATGCTTTTTCAGGAGCTTATTTTACTTGTGCATATGTTCATTTATTTATTTTTCCTCAGAGTTTCTTTATGTACATATTATGGTTTTGATTTTGTGTTTTTAATGACATTCCATGCATGTGCAAATGTGTGTGTCACTGTGTCTATATGAGTTTTATTTGAGCTATGTGTGAGGTTTTCTATTTGTTCATTTTCTTCTGTTTATTTATTTTTATGAACTATTTTGGTATATTTGGTTTTTTGAATCAGCTCCACAGCTCTTGAACATATGTCTAAAAGTCTCTATATACTACTGTGGAGGTACTCTTCACCCCTGCCATGTCTGCTTTATTCTTGTGAATAATAATAAAATAAAATAATAATAATAATAAGACATTATAGAACAATGGTTAGATAGCTGTTAAGAATGTGCAATCAGCAGATAAATTGATGGAACTAGAAATATTTATTACCAGGATACCAAAAGACAGAAATGGCAGACACAGCAATGCAACAGTCATTGAGAACCCATCTGATACACAAGCCCAAAGCCGAGAGAGAGAGACACACACAGAGAGAGAAGAAAAAATTATCCCATAATCAAAATGGGGTTAGGATGCCCTGAAAACCGTAAGGGCTAAGACAAAAACAAACAAATCTATTGCTAGAAATTGGTTACTTCTTTTGGAATTCTTGGCAAGTGAGGTCTCATAGAAAACTCAAATTTTACAGCCTATTTCTAATGGTATTAATTGCCTACCCATCCCCAGAATTTTATAGTAAAACCTTGTTTCTGAAGACATCTGATATTTAAATTATAACACATGGAGAAATCAAACTGATATTCACCCGCTTACCTGATAACTTTCATAATTGATTTAAGGCATTATGCTTACAGGAGGAGAAAAGTAATTCTAAGTCTTACACAGATTAATGTATGAGACCTACAATAAGGACTCACAAGATAAAACATGCTCACTTTTGTAAAAGTAGCATGAATATCCTGGGACTAACCAAATACTTTCTGATTGAATTTAAGCCATGCTACCCAAGATGACATTCAGACTTGGCATGATTTGGGGCTAGGAATATGTGAATAGAATCTATTACTATTATTCTGCTAATTTGGCATGTATTTATTTATTTATTTATTTTGAAAGTAATTTTATTAAATTATAAAAGATTCCATTTACGCCCCTCTTCCCAACACCCTCCCACTACCCCCACTCCCTCTCTTCCTCCCTCTTCGTCCCTAAGGGCAGTCAGGGTTTCCTGCCCTGTGCAAAGTTCAAGTTCCTCCCCCCTCCCTCCAGGTCTAGGAAGGTGAGTATCCAAACAGACTGGATCCCCAAAATCCAGTATATGCAGAGGAAACAAGTCCCAGTGTCATTGTCAATGGCTTTTCAGAAAGACTCCGGGCCGGCCACATTCAGAGAATCCGGCCACATTCAGAGAATCTGGGTGGATCGTGTCCTCATTCAGTCGCAGTCCAACAGGCCTTGGTAAACTCTCATTAGATCCGTCCCCATGTATCAGTGGGTGATAGCATCCCGCGCAGTCCTTATTTCCTTTTTCATTTTCTTCGTTCTTCTGCTCCTCATTTGGACCTTGGGGGGCTCAGTCCGGTGCTCCAATGTGGGTCTCCGTCTGTATCGCCATCCATCGCCAGATGAAGGATCTATGGTGATAAGCAAAATATTCATCAGTATGGTTATGGGCAAAGGCCGGTTCAGGCACCCTCTCCTCTGTCCAGAGAACAATCTGGGGATCTCTCCTTGGACCTGGGATCCCATATATAATCATTCTCCTGTAAACCCTAAAATGACTCCCTTAGTTGAAATAATTCTTGCCTGATCCCATATTCATCCTTCCTCCCTCCCCCCCATCCCGGTCAACCGAGCTTTCCCCATTCCTCCCCTACTCCCTTCTCTCTAACCCTCTCCCCTTCCAACAACCCTCCCCCCCTCCATACACCCGAGGTTAACTGGGACTCTTGACTATTTCCTACCTCCTGGCGGATAGCTAAATAATCTTCATCAGGTTCATCTTCTTATTTAGCTTCTCTAGGATCACGAATAATAGGCTCAAAGACCTTTAATTATGGTTAGAATCCACTTATGAGTGAATACATACCGTGCTCCTCTTTTTGGGTCTGGTTTACCTCACTCAGTAAAGCATTTTCTATTTCCATCCATTTGCATGCAAAATTCAAGATGTCATTGTTTTTTTACCGCTGAGTAAAACTCTAATGTGTATATGTTCCACACCTTTTTTAACCATTCTTCTATTGAGGGGCACCTAGGCTGTTTCCAGGTTCTGGCTATTACAAATAGTGCTGCTATGAACATAGTTGAACAAATGCTTTTGTAGTATGTTAGGAAATCTCTAGGGTATATTCCCAAGAGTGGAATTGCTGGGTCCTGAGGGAGGTTGACTCCCAGTTTCCTGAGAAACCGCCACACTGATTTCCACAGTGGCTGCACAAGTTTTCATTCCCACCAACAATGGATGAGTGTTCCCCTCACCCCACATCCTCTCCAGCATAGGCTATCGTTGGTGTTTTTGACTTTAGCTATTCTGACAGGTGTAAGATGGTATCTCAAAGTGGTTTTGATTTGCATTTCCCTGATCGCTAAGGATGTTGAGCATGACCTTAAGTGTCTTCTGGCCATTCGAAGTTCATCTGTTGTGAATTCTCTGTTCAGTTCAGTACCCCATTTTTTAATTGGGTTAATTAGAGTTTTAGTGTCTAGTTCTTGAGTTCTTTTTATATTTTGGAGATCAGACCTTTGTCTGATGAGGGGTTGGTGAAGATCTACTCCCAGTCAGAAGGCAGCCTTTTTGTCTTACTGACAGTGTTCTTTGCTTTACAGAAGCTTCTCAGTTTCAGTAGATCCCATTTATTCATTTTTCTCTTATTGTCTGTGCTACTGGGGTCCTACTTAGGAAGAGGCCTCCTGTGCCTATATCTTGTAGATTACTTCCCACTTTCTCTTCTATCAGGTTCAAAGTGGATGGATTAATGTTGATGTCTTTAATCCATTTGGACCTAAGTTTTGTGCATGGTGATAGGTATGGATCTACTTTCATCCTTCTACAGGTTGACATCCAGTTATGCCAGCACCATTTGTTAAAGATGCTTTCCTTCTTCCATTGTATATCTTTAGCTCCCTTGTCAAAAATTAGGTGCTCATAGGTTTGTGGCTTAATATCCGGGTCTTCTATTCGATTCCAAAGTTCGATTTCTCTGTTCTTATGCCAATACCAAGCTGTTTTCAATACTGTAGCTCTGTAATGGAGTTTGAAGTCAGGGATGGTAATGCCTCCTGAAGTTCCTTTATTGTATAAGATTGTTTTGGCTATCCTGGGTTTTTTGTTTTTCCATATAAACTTGATTATTGTTCTCTCAAGGTCTGTGAAGAATTTTGATGGGATTTTGATGGGGATTGCATTGAATCTATAGATTGCTTTGGTAGAATTGCCATTTTTACTATGTTGATTCTCCCAATCCAAGAGCAGGGGAAGTCTTTCCATTTTCTGGTATCCTCCTCAATTTCTTTCTTCAAAGACTTAAAGTTCTTGTCAAATAGGTCTTTCACTTCCTTGGTTAGAGTAACCCCACGATATTTTATGCTATTTGTGGCTATCTTGAAAGGTGATGTTTCTCTGATTTCTCTCTCTGCTTCTTTATCCTTTGTGTATAGGAGGGCCACTGATTTTTTGGAGTTGATCTTGTATCCTGCCACATTACTAAAGGTGTTTATCAGCTGTAGGAGTTCTTTGGTAGAGTTTTTGGGGTCGCTTATGTAAACTATCATATCGTCAGCAAATAACGAAAGTTTAACTTCATCCTTTCCAATTCGAATCCCCTTGATCTCTTTATGTTGTCTTATTGCTATTGCTAGAACATCAAGCACTATATTGAAGAGGTATGGAGAGAGTGGACAGCCTTGTCATGTTCCTGAGTTTAGTGGAATGCCTTTGAGTTTCTCTACATTCAATTTGATGTTAGCTGTCGGCTTGCTGTATATTGCTTTTATTATATTTAGCTATGATCCCTGTATCCCCAGTCCTCTCCAACACCTTTATCATAAATGGGTGTTGAATTTTGTCAAAACCTTTTCCAGCATCCAATGAAATGATCATATGGTTTTTTTCTTTCAGTTTATTTATATGATGGATTACACTGATAGATTTGCGTATGTTGAACCAGCCCTGCATCTCTGGGATGAAGCCTACTTGATCATAATGGATAATTTTTCTAATGTGATCCTGGATTCGGTTTGCCAGGATTTTCGCGACGATGTTCATGAGTGAGATTGGCCTGTAATTCTCTTTCTTGGTTGTGTCTTTGTGTGGTTTTGGTATTAGGGTAACTGTAGCTTCATAAAAGGAGTTTGGCAATGACTCTTCTGTTTCTATATTGTGGAATACATTAAGGAATATAGGTATTAGCTCTTCCTGGAAGTTCTGGTAGAATTCTGCATTGAAACCATCTGGTCCTGAGCTTTTTTTGGTAGGGAGATTTCTGATAACAGCTTCTAATTCTTCACGACTAACAGGTCTATTTAGATTGTTTACCTGTTCTTGGTTCAACTTTGGTATATCGTACTTATCTAAAAAAATGTCCATTTCTTTTACATTTTCCAACTTTGTGGCATATAAACTTTTGTCGTAAGATCTAATGATTCTCTGAATTTCCTCTGTGTCTGTGGTTATGTCCCCCTTTTCATTTCTGATCCTATTAATTTGCATGTTCTCTCTCTGCCGTTTGATTAGTTTGGATAGGGGTTTGTCAATCTTGTTGATTTTCTCCAAGAACCAGCTTTTTGATTCATTGATTCTTTGGATTGTTTTCTGTATTTCTATTTTGTTGATTTCAGCCCTCAGTTTGATTATTTCCAGTCTTTTACTCCTCCTGGGTGAATCAGCTCCTTTTTTTTCTAAAGCTTTCAAGTGTGCTGTTAAGTCTCCAATGTGTGCTTTCTCCGTTTTCTTTATTTGGGCACCTATTGCTATGAACTTTCCTCTTAGCACTGCTTTCATAGTGTCCCATAGGTTTGAGTGTGTTGTGTCTTTGTTTTCATTAAATTCAAGGATGACTTTAATTTCTTTCTTAATTTCTTCCTTGACCCAGGGGTGATTTAGTAGTTGACTGTTCAACTTCCATGAGTTTGTTGACTTCATGGGGGTACCATTGTTGTTGAATTCTAATTTTAATCCATGGTGATCTGACAAGACACAGGTGGTCACTAATATTTTTTTGTATCTGTGGAAATTTGCTTTGTTACCGAGTATGTGGTCAATCTTCGAGAAGGTTCCATGAACTGCAGAGAAGAAGGTATATTCTTTCCTATTTGGGTGGAGTGTTCTATAGATGTCTGTTAAGTCCATTTGATTCAATACCTCCAATAAATCTCTTAATTCTCTATTTGGTTTCTGTCTGATTGACCTGTCCATTGGTGAGAGAGGAGTCTTGAAGTCTCCTACTATTAGCGTGTGTGGTTTGATGACTGCCTTGAGTTCTAGAAGAGTTTCTTTTACATATGTGGGTGCCTTTATATTAGGAGCATAGATATTCAGGATTGAGACTTCTTCCTGTTGAGTTGTTCCTGTTATGAGTATGAAATGTCCATCTCCATCTCTTCTGATTGATTTTAGTTTGAAGTCGATTTTTTTAGATATTAGAATGGTCACACCCGCTTGTTTCTTAGGTCCATTTACTTGGAAAACCTTTTCCCAACCCTTTACTCTGAGTAGGTGTCTGTCTTTGTGGTTGAGGTGTGTTTCTTGTAAACAGCAGAATGTTGGATCCTGTTTTCGTATCCAATTTCTAAGTCTGTGCCTCTTTATAGGTGAATTGAGTCCATTGATATTAAGAGTTATTAATGACCAGTGGTTGTTGAGTCCGGTCATTTTTCTTTTTTTGGGGGGGGGTAGTAGAGTGTATGTGTTTTCCTTCTTTGAGTTGTGCTAGTGAAGGATCGCTAGATGTCTGAGTTATTGTAGGCAGTGTTGGCAATGTTGGATTCCTTGGGATATAATTTTCCTTTTAATATTCTCTGTTAGGCTGGATTAGTAGTTACGTATTGTTTAAATTTGTTTTTGTCCTGGAATATTTTGTTTTCTCCGTTGATAGTGAATGAAAGTTTGGCTGTGTATAGTAGTCTGGGCTTGCATCCATGGTCCCTTAGTTTCTGCAGTACCTCTATCCAGGACCTTCTGGCTTTCATGGTTTCCATAGAGAAGTCTGGTGTAAGTCTGATAGGTTTACCTTTATAGGTTACTTGACCTTTTTCCTTTGCAGCTCTTAATATCCTTTCTTTAATCTGAATGCTTTGTGTTTTTATTATTATATGGCAAGGGGATTTTTTTTCTGATCCAGTCTACTTAGTGTTCTGTTTGCTTCTTGCACCTTCATAGGAATATCACTCTTTAGGATGGGAAAGTTTTCTTCTATAATTTTGTTGAATATATTTTCTGGACCTTTGATCTGCAATTCTTCTCCTTCTTCTACTCCTATTATTCTTAGATTTGTTTTTTTTATTATGTCCCATATTTCCTGAATGTTTTGTGTTGAGAATTTGTTGGATTTGCTGTTTTCTTTGGTCAGGGTGTTTATTTTCTCTATGGTGTCTTCATATTCTGAGATTCATTCTTTTTATCTCTTGTATTCTATTGGTTATGCTTGTTCCTGAAGTCTCTGTTTGTTTACCTAGATTTTCCATATCCAGCCGGCCCTTGGTTTGTGTTTTCTTCACTGCCTCCATTTCAGTTTTCAATTCTTGAACTGATTCCATTACCTGTTTGATTGTTTTTTCTTGGTTTCCCATGGTATCATTTACGAATTTACTCATTTCTTCAAACTTTTGTTATATTTGTCTTCCATTTCTTTACTCATTTCTTCCATCTTTTTGTTATATTTCTCTTCTATTTCTTTAAGTGAGTTATTCATACCCTGTTTCAGAGACTCAATTGCTTTCATAATGACACTGTTTTCTACTTCTTCCGGAACAGGGTGTTCAAGTCCTTGTGTCGTAAGATCGCTGGGATCTGGTGTTTTCATGTTGTTTTTCAGATTATTGGAGGAATTCTTGCCTTGGCACCTGCCCATCTCTTCCTTCAGATGCTTTCCAATGGCTCTTCCCTCCACTGGGTCTTCTTCTACTGGATTAGTGCCCCTTGCTATCCAGGAATCACTTTGCCTGCAGCCTTAGCCTGCTGCAGGCCGGCAATTAGAACAAAGGGACTTTGTCCCTTTGCACTCACTGCCTGTCCGGCCCGCGGTGCCCACCCTGGCTGAGATGGAGGAATTTAAGCCCCGAAAAAGGTAGAGGGGAAGGGTAGAGGTTCCAGGTAGAAAGCTGGGATGGCGTAGCAGGAGAGAGGGTTTAGCTGGGGGAAGCTGCCCCTTTGGAGTAGCCAGGGAGATAAGGATGGCAGGAATATTGTGTGTTCCCTAACCGGACTTGTGTGGCGGTCAGGAACAACACACTTACCCCTCCATTGTATCTTCTGGTACAGGATCAGAGCCACTCGCTGGTCAGAAGTCTCCCTGCCTGCAGTCTTAGCTTGCTGCAGGCAGGCTATTAGAACAAAGGGACTCCTGTCCCTTTGCATTCACCGCCTGTCCCGGCCCATGGCACCCACCCCGGCTGAGATGGAGGAATTTAAGCCCCAAAAAAGGGAGAGGGGAAGGGTAGAGGTTCCAGGCAGAAAGCTGAGATGGTGTAGCAGGAGAGAGGGTTTAGCTGGGGGAAGCTGCCCCTTTGGAGTAGCCAGGGAGATAAGGATGGCGGGAATATTGTGTGTTCCCTAACCGGACTTGTGTGGCGATCAGGAACAACACACTTACCCCTCCATTGTCTATTTATTTATTTTTATAATTTTTTTTAAATAAAAACTTTTGTTTTTTTATTTTATATACCAATCCTACTTTCTACTCCTTCCCCTCATCCCATACCTTCTACCAACTTTCTGCCCCACCCCGCATTCACTCCTCAGAAATGGTAAAGAACATATGGGGCCACAATTTGTAACTACTGCTTTTACTAAATTTTGTGAACCCATTCTCTTTGGATGGATTCTTTGCTCAGCCTAGATATAGTAGGAAGGGCCTTGGGCCTTTCCCAAAGTAATTTTCATAGTTTTATACTGACATCTATGGACATATCATTCATTATACCTATAGATTATTGTATCTGCCAAGCCTCACCAGAGAAATCTTTGTTAGATGGCAATTAACACAGAGACCCAAACTGACAAAAGTTTGTAGAGTAAATGACTGAGGGAGACTTGGCACCAAATGGAATATCTTTGTCACAACCTTTCTTCAAAGGCTCAGATATGGTTGAAGAAAGGGGAAGGAAGCATATAATATTCAGAGTTGGTGAATGGCTAAAAGAGAACAGTGTCTTTCAGACAACAACAAGAATACTGCATATATGAACTCACATCTTTTACAACATGTATAAGACCTGTGCAAGTTCAATCCAGAACAAACCTTAGCACAGAGAGTGGGGATGGGCATTATGTCATACAACTAACTGAAGGGTTAGCTGTTAAGAGTCTGCCAGTTTGATTTTTTAAGACTATAATCTCTAGGAATTAAACCAAGCTCCAGTGGAACTCTACAAAGTCTATATGGGGTGTGAAAATTGTACTTGATATGTTTTTTTATTTTTGTCACATGGTGTATAAGGAGGGAAAGTGTGTATTCGAAAATAGTTTGGGGGTTGTGTAAATATTGTCAAATTATATTGTAGGGAATTCTCAAAGAACTAATTACAGAGAATTTAATTAACGTATTCTGTGTTCTCTCCGTTTCTCTTTCTTTTTCAAGAATATTGTCCCTCAGAAACACCAGATTTTAAAATGAGTACCTCATGACTGGTTTGCCAAGGTAGAACTCATGTGAATATGATTTGGTGATGACTGTGACATAGAAAATGTGGTATTCTACTTCATTATACTACTCACAGTGTTTGCAGGTGACCTGAGCAAGAAGTAAAGAAGGTAAATATGTTCAATGGAAAGGAAAGAAATAGGAATGATATTCAGATACTGGTCAAAGAGATTTGAAGGAGAAAAATTATTGTGTATTCAAACATTATGTTGTTATATATCCACTGTGAATACTATTCCAAAGACCAACAGTGTGAATGTTGTATAATCATGTGATGTCTCTTACAAGATATAAGAGGACAAGTTCCCATCTCAGTTACCCCAGTGTTATAATTTGCCTCTCAACATGTAAAATTGCATTAAAACTTGAACCTGACAATGCTAGCAATGTGGTTCCATTTCTGCAGTGAATGCTTTCTTATTTTACTGGTTTTGAAAATAGACATTTATTCAGCTCTTATTCAGGCTGCCATGTTGGTGAGACTTTATTGATGTAGCTTTCACAGCCGCTGTTGGAGGCACAATCTCAAAAAACCTTACTGTCTCTCTGGCTCTTTCATTATTTATGCTTCTCCTTTTGCTATCTTCTCTGAGACTTAAGTGAATTAGTACATGTTTAATTTGGGAGTACTCTCCAAAATGGCATTTTCATTGGCTGTGGTATTCCACATTGGAATTCTCCTGTTATGAAAGAAATTTCTTTGACAATGGGTGAGGACTAGACTTATCTTTGAGAAGAGCAAATATGTAGGATATAAATATGTGTTCACTGGTTTAGTAAAGTGGTGATTGTAGGTTCTCTCTGAAGGTCCATGCTTTCACTGCCCGTTGTCGGGTAGCTCAGCTTCCATTGTCAAGTGGTTCTTAAGTCAAATTAGAGAGTTGGCAGTTACTAGTGCACATGTGACTAATGACACCTTCATATTATCATGCCATTCATGTTTTTTTTGATCCTTATGCATCATATGTGGCTAGAGCTGTTGATTGTGTCCATCCTTTACAAGCTTGTATGATGCCTTCTGATAATATGAAAACTCATACTCTGGGAGACGCTTCTAGTTCATATCCAATTCTTGTCATCTGAGTCCTGGCTCCAAAGAGCTTGGTTCTGCATTTATTTATTTAGAAATATATGTATACAGTGTATTTAAATATATTTATGTTTTTATAAATGAAATATATATAAAACAAAAACGTTGGCCATGTACCTGAGAGAAAGCAAGGAAATGAACCAGGGTATATGAGGTATGTGAGGATATGAAGGGAGGAAAGGGAAAGAAGAAATAACTAATTATATTAGAATCTTAAAACCTTTATATTTTTTATAAAGATAGAAAATAGACCCATGGTTTTCTTTTTTTTGACTAGTAAATGGATGAACTTGTCTTTTGTTCATTTGCTATACAGTAATTCTTAGTTTTTAGAGGTTTCAAATCCAGCTTTCTCAGTGACAGATTTAAGTTTTAGGCTTTTTCTTTAATGAATGCTTAAGTCATGAATTACTTGTCCCCTTTCCAACAAAACATGGATTGCATATTCCCATTTTAAATAGATAGTGACCGCTCATGTATTTATTTATTGTGTATGTGTTTATAAGTATATACATGTGTGTGAGTATGGATGATGTACAGAGAATCCAGAAATTGACACTGAGTGTGTTTTTTTGTTACTCTACAATTTGGTTTTTGGCACAGAGTCTCTCATTAAACCTAAAACTCAAGAACTGAGTACTTGGTGGTAAATAATCTGCATGGATCTTCTCTTCTCATTTTCCCCAGTGCTGGGGTTCATGGTGTTTGACATCACATGTAGCTTATAATGTCAAAGATCAAGTTCCTCATTGAAGGTCTTATGCTTCCCCCAAAAATGCTTTACTGACTTAACCATAGCCCAGCCCTAATAACCAAAAATGTTAACCTTGATATCAGGTACCTGAGACTTTTCCCTCTATTTCTGACAAGAATACGTATACATTAGGGCTCTGCTTTGCTACATTTGTACAATATTTGTTTAGTATTTATAAGAGAATTTTTAGATTTGTTTTATTTGTTCTCTGGGTATTTTATCTTTTTAACAGTATACATTTTAATAGAATCTGTACATCATATTATCATCAGTACATAAAGTTTGTATAAAATAATTATTTTTTCTTTTTAAAATTAAGTAATTTATTTGTTTTACATTCTAGACACAGTTTTCTGTCCTTTCTCTCATCCAAGTACCTCCTCTCACTAACACTTTGTTCCCACTCCTCCTGCATTTCTGATTAGGAAAGGGCTGATCTCCTATAAATATATATTAAAAAACATGGCATATCTAGTTGTAGTAAGACTAAGCACCTCCCAATGTATGAAGATTGGGCAAGAAGACCCAGTACGAAGATAAGGGTCCCAACACCAGTAAAAGAATCAGAGACCACTGCTGCTTTCAAAGTTAGGAGTTGCACAAAGACAAGCTACACAAAAGTAACGTATGTGTAGAGTGCCTATGCCGGTCTGGGCCAGAATCCCTGGTTGTCAGTTCAGTCCCTGTGAGCCCCTATTATCCCAGGCCAGTTGATTCTTTGAGTTTTCTTGTGGTATCCTTGACTCCTCTGACTCTGCAGGATTCGCAGAGTTCCACCTAATGTTTGCTTGCAGATCTGAATCTATTTCTGTCAGTGGCAAGACTAGGTCTCTCTGTGATATTTGAGGTAGGCACCAATCTATGAGTACAGTAGAATATCGTTAGACATGATTACATTAAATTTTTCCCTTCCAGTTGGGTTTGGTTTTATCATATATCTCTTGATCATTCAGCCTATGATGCTCCAGTATCAGAGGTGGGCTTGTACTCCTGGCATGGGTTTTAGGCTACACCAGTCATTTGTTGGGCACCCTTACACAACGACATTCTATAGGCAGGACAGATTATAGGTCAAAGTTTATGTGACTGGCTTGGTTTTCCACTCCTTCCTCCAACTGAAGTCTTGGTTGATCACAACAGATTGCCTGTTCAGGCTACTTTCAACTACAGCTAGGAGTCTTAGCTGGGGTCAACCTTGTAGATTCCTGAAAAATTCCTTCGGGACATGTTTTTACCTGAATGACTCTTTTACCAGAAGTCTTTTTCAGAACTTCCCTCACCGCACCTCCCCAAACTGATAACTCATTTTCCCATCCCAACTGGCCTGAAGTCCATTTATGAAATCTTTTCGGTTTCCCCTTCCCAGGAAGATCCAGGTGTCTCATCTTAAATTCTTGTTGTTACCTAGTCTCTCTGTGTGGATTGTAGAATCTTTAAAATTATTTTACAGTCATGAGTGAGTACATACCGTGTCTGTCTTTCTGGTACTGGGTTACCTCATTGAGAATGATTTTTTTTCTAGTACTATTCATTTGCCACCACATTTTCTAATGTGGTTGCTTTTAAAAGCTGAGTAATACTCCATTGCGTAAATGTACCACATGTTCCTTATACATTTCTCAGTTGACTGACATTTAGACTATTTCCAGTTTCTGATTATTTTTTTTTAATTTAATTTTATTTTTTTTTGTAATTTTATTAAATTATAAAAAGTTTCCATTTACGCCCCTCCTCCCAACGCCCTCCCACTCCCCCCTCCCTCTCCTCCTCCCTCTTTGTCCCCTAGGGAAGTCAGGGTCTCCTGCCCTGTGGGAAGTCCAAGTTCCTCCCCCCTCACTCCAGGTCCAGGAGGGTGAGCATCCAAACAGACTGGATCCCAAAAATCCAGGATATGCAGAGGAAACCAGTCCCAGTGTCATTGTCAATGGCTTCTCGGAAAGACTGCAGGCCAGCCACATTCAGAAAATCCGGCCACATTCAGAGAATCTGGTTGGATCACATGCTCGTTCAGTCACGGTCCATCTGGCCTTGGTAAACTCTCATTAGATCCGACCCCTTGTATCAGTGGGTGATAGTATCCCTCGCAGTCCTTCGTCATTTTCTTCCTCCTTTTGCTCCTCGTTTGGATCTTGGGGGGCTCAGTTCGGTGCTCCAACGCGGGCCTCCATCTGTATTGTCATCCAACGCCAGATGAGGGATCTATGGTGATAAGCAAAATATTCATCAGTATGGTCACGGGCCAAGGCCGGTTCAGGCACCCCCTCCTCTGTCCAGAGAACAATCTGGGGATCTCTCCTTGGACCTGGGATCCCATATATAATCAAGTTTCCTGTAAACTCTAATATGACTCCCTTAGTTGAAATATATTCTTCCCTGATCCCATATTCATCCTTCCTCCCTTCCCCCCATCCCGGTCAACCGAGCTTTCTCCATTCCTCCCCTACTCCCTTCTCTCTAACCCTCTCCCCTTCCATCAACCCTCCCACACCCCCCCCATGCACCCAAGGTTACCTGGGACTCTTGACTATTTCCTACCTCCTGGCGGAGAGGTAAATAATCTTCATCAGGTTCGTCTTCTTATTTAGCTTCTCTAGGATCACGAATAATAGGCTCAAAGACCTTTAATTATGGTTAGAATCCACTTATGAGTGAATACATACCGTGTTCCTCTTTTTGGATCTGGCTTACCTCACTCAGTAAAGCGTTTTCTATGTCCATCCATTTGCATGCAAAATTCAAGATGTCATTATTTTTTACTGCTGAGTAAAACTCTAATGTGTATATGTTCCACACCTTTTTTAACCATTCTTCTATTGAGGGGCACCTAGGCTGTTTCCAGGTTCTGGCTATTACAAATAGTGCTGCTATGAACATAGTTGAACAAACGCTTTTGTAGTATGTTTGGGCATCTCTAGGGTATATTCCCAAGAGAGGAATTGCTGGGTCCTGAGGGAGGTTGACTCCCAGTTTCCTGAGAAACCTCCACACTGATTTCCAAAGTGGCTGCACAAGTTTGCATTCCCACCAACAATGGATGAGTGTTCCCCTGATTCCACATCCCCTCCAGCATAGGTTATCATTGGTGTTTTTAACTTTAGCTATTCTGACAGGTGTAAGATGGTATCTCAAAGTGGTTTTGATTTGCATTTCCCTGATCGCTAAGGAGGTTGAGCATGACCTTAAGTGTCTTCTGGACATTCGAAGTTCATCTGTTGTGAATTCTCTGTTCAGATCAGTACCCCATTTTTTAATTGGGTTAATTAGAGTTTTAGTGTCTAGTTTCTTGAGTTCTTTGTATATTCTGGAGATCAGACCTTTGTCTGATGAGGGGTTGGTGAAGATCTTCTCCCAGTCAGAAGGCAGCCTTTTTGTCTTACTGACAGTGTCCTTTGCTTTACAGAAGCTTCTCAGTTTCAGCAGGTCCCATTTATTCATTGTTTCTCTTATTGTCTGTGCTGCTGGGGTCCTACTTAGGAAGTGGCCTCCTGTGCCTATATCTTGTAGACTACTTCCTACTTTCTCTTCTATCAGGTTCAAAGTGGACAGATTGATGTTGATGTCTTTAATCCATTTGGACTTGAGTTTTGTGCATGGTGATAGATATGGATCTATTTTCATTCTTCTACAGGTTGACATCCAGTTATGCCAGCACCATTTGTTAAAGACGCTTTCCTTCTTCCATTGTATACCTTTAGCTCCCTTGTCAAAAATTAGGTGTTCGTAGGTTTGAGGGTTAGTATCTGGGTCTTCTATTCGATTCCATAGGTCGACTTCTCTGTTTTTATGCCAATACCAAGCTGTTTTCAATACTGTAGCTCTGTAATAGAGTTTGAAGTCAGGGATAGTAATGCCTCCAGAAGTTCCTTTATTGTATAAGATTGTTTTGGCTATCCTGGGTTTTTTGTTTTTCCATATAAACTTAATTATTGTTCTCTCAAGGTCTGTGAAGAATTTTGATGGGATTTTGATGGGGATTGCATTGAATCTGTAGATTGCTTTTGGTAGAATTGCCATTTTTACTATGTTGATTCTCCCAATCCAAGAGCAGGGGAGGTCTTTCCATTTTCTGGTATCCTCCTCAATTTCTCTTTTCAAAGGCTTAAAGTTCTTGTCAAATAGGTCTTTCACATCCTTGGTTAGAGTAACCCCAAGATATTTTATGGTGTTTGTGGCTATCGTGAAAGGTGATGTTTCTCTGATTTCCCTCTCCGTTTCTTTATCCTTTGTGTATAGGAGTGCCACTGATTTTTTGGAGTTGATCTTGTATCCTGCCAAGTTACTAAAGGTGTTTATCAGCTGTAGGAGTTCTTTGGTAGAGTTTTTGGGGTCGCTTATGTACACTATCATATCGTCAGCAAATAACGAAAGTTTCACTTCATCCTTTCCAATTCGAATCCCCTTGATCCCCTTATGTTGTCTTATTGCTATTGCTAGAACTTCAAGCACTATATTGAAGAGGTATGGAGAGAGTGGACAGCCTTGTCGTGTTCCTGATTTTAGTGGAAAGGCTTTGAGTTTCTCTCCATTCAATTTGATGTTAGCTGTCGGCTTGCTGTATATTGCTTTTATTATATTTAGGTATGATCCTTGTATCCCCAGTCTCTCCAACACCTTTATCATAAAAGGGTGTTGAATTTTGTCAAACGCCTTTTCAGCATCCAATGAAATGATCATATGATTTTTTTCTTTCCGTTTATTTATATGATGGATTACATTGATAGATTTGCGTATGTTGAACCATCCCTGCATCTCTGGGATGAAGCCTACTTGATCATAATGGATGATTTTTCTAATGTGTTCTTGGATTCGGTTTGCCAGTATTTTATTGAGAATTTTCGCATCGATGTTCATGAGTGAGATTGGCCTGTAATTCTCTTTCTTGGTTGTGTCTTTGTGTGGTTTTGGTATTAGGGTGACTGTAGCTTCATAAAAGGAGTTTGGCAGTGACTTTTCTTTTTCTATATTGTGGAATACATTAAGAGTATAGGTATTAGCTCTTCCTGGAAGTTCTGGTGGAATTCTGCATTGAAACCATCTGGTCCTGGGCTTTTTTTGGTAGGGAGATTTTTGATAACAGCTTCTAGTTCTTCACGACTAACAGGTCTATTTAGATTGTTCACCTGGTCTTGGTTCAACTTTGGTATATGGTACTTATCTAAAAAAATGTCCATTTCTTTTACATTTTCCAACTTTGTGGCATATAAACTTTCATAGTAAGATCTAATGATTCTCTGTATTTCCTCTGTGTCTGTGGTTATGTCCCCCTTTTCATTTCTGATCCTATTAATTTGCAAGTTCTCTCTCTGCCGTTTGATTAGTTTGGATAGGGGTTTGTCAATCTTGTTAATTTTCTCCAAGAACCAGCTTTTTGCTTCATTGATTCTTTGAATTGTTTTCTGTGTTTCTATTTTGTTGATTTCAGCCCTCAGTTTGATTATTTCCAGTCTTCTACTCCTCCTGGGTAAATCAGCTTCTTTTTTTTCTAGAGCTTTCAAGTGTGTTGTTAAGTCTCCAATGTGTGCTTTCTCTGTTTTCTTTAGGTGGGCACTTAGTGCTATGAACTTTCCTCTTAGCACTGCTTTCATTGTGTCCCATAGGTTTGAATACGTTGTGTCTTTGTTTTCATTATATTCAAGGAAGACTTTAATTTCTTTCTTTATTTCTTCCTTGACCCAGGGGTGATTTAGTAGTTGACTGTTCAACTTCCATGAGTTTGTTGGCTTCATGGGGGTACCATTGTTGTTGAATTCTAATTTTAATCCATGGTGATCTGACAAGACACAGGTGGTCACTAATATTTTTTTGTATCTGTGGAAGTTTGCTTTGTTACCAAGTATGTGGTCAATTTTCGAGAAGGTTCCATGAGCTGCAGAGAAGAAGGTATACTCTTTCCTATTTGGGTGGAGTGTTCTATAGATGTCTGTTAAGTCCATTTGATTCAGTACCTCCAGTAAATCTCTTATTTCTCTGTTAGGTTTCTGTCTGATTGACCTGTCCATTGGTGAGAGAGGAGTGTTGAAGTCTCCTACTATTAGTGTGTGTGGTTTGATGACTGCCTTGAGTTCTAGAAGAGTTTCTTTTACATATGTGGGTGCCTTTATATTAGGGGCATAGATATTCAAGATTGAGACTTCTTCCTGATGAATTGTTCCTGTTATGAGTATGAAATGTCCATCTCCATCTCTTCTGATTGATTTTAGTTTGAAGTCGATTTTGTTAGATATTAGAATGGCCACACCCGCTTGTTTCTTAGGTCCATTTGCTTGGAAAACCTTTTCCCAACCCTTTACTCTGAGTAGGTGTCTGTCTTTGTGGTTGAGGTGTGTTTCTTGTAGACAGCAGAATGTTGGATCCTGTTTTCGTATCCAATCTCTAAGTCTGTGCCTCTTTATAGGTGAGTTGAGACCATTGATATTAAGTGATATTAATGACCAGTGATCGATGACTCCGGTCATTTTTTTGGGTAGTAGCGTGTATGTGTTTTCCTTCTTTGAGTTGTGCTTGTGGAGGGTCGCTAAATGTCTGAGTTAATGTAGGCAGTGTTGGGAATGTTGGATTCCTTGGGTTGTGATTTTCCTTCTAGTATTCTCTGTAAGGCTGGATTAGTAGCTACGTATTGTTTAAATTTGTTTTTATCCTGGAATATTTTGTTTTCTCCGTTGATAGTGAACAATAGCTTGGCTGGGTAAAGTAGTCTGGGTTTGCATCCATTGTCTCTTAGTTTCTGCAGTACCTCTGTCCAGGACCTTCTGGCTTTCATGGTTTCCATAGAGAAGTCTGGTGTAAGTCTGATAGGTTTACCTTTATAAGTTACTTGACCTTTTTCCTTTGCAGCTTTCAATATCCTTTCTTTAGTCTGAATGCTTTGTGTTTTGATTACTATATGACGAGGGGATGTTTTTTTCTGATCCAGTCTATTCGGTGTTCTGTATGCTTCTTGAACCTTCATAGGAATATCGTTCTTTAGGATGGGAAAGTTTTCTTTTATAATTTTGTTGAGTATATTTTCTGGACCCTTGAAATGCAATTCTTCTCCTTCTTCTACTCCTATTATTCTTAGATTTGGTTTTTTTATTGTGTCCCACAGTTCCTGAATGTTTTGTGATGAGAATTTGTTGGATTTGCTGTTTTCTTTGGACAGAGTGTTTAATTTCTCTATGGTGTCCTCAGAGTCTGAGATTCTTTCTTCTATCTCTTGTATTCTATTGGTTAAGCTTGTTTCTGAAGTCTCTGTTCGTTTACCCAGATTTTCCATAGCCAGCCGGCCCTCGGTTTGTGATTTCTTCATTGACTCCATTTCAGTTTTCAAATCTTGAACTGTTTCTATTACCTGTTTGATTGTTTTTTCTTGGTTTCCCAGAATTTCATTTACGGATTTACTCATTTCTTCAAACTTTTTGGTATATTTCTCTTCCATTTCTTTACTTATTTCCTCAATTTTTTTGTTATACTTATCTTCCATTTCTTTACGGCAGATTTTCACCTCCTGTTTAATTTCCTCTATTATTTTCATAAAGAAGCGCTTAGAGTCAATTTCTTCTATTTCTTCTGGCGTAGGGTGTTCAATTCTTCTAGTTTCGAGCTCCCTGGATTCTGGCAGTGTCATGTTGCCTTTCAGGTTGTTGGAGGAATTCTTGCATTGGCGCCTGCCCATCTCTTCCACTCTGGATGAAACTCCTCAGCACTTTCTGGATAGAACTCCTCAGCACTCTCTGGGTAGGACTTCACAGCACTCTCTGGATAGAGCTCCTCAGCCCTCTCTGGGAAGAACTGCTCAGCAGGGCAACAGGGCTAGCTGGTCTTCCCAGGACTCAGGAGACAAAGGGCCCGCAGCAGTGAGGGGAGGGGAGGGGTCGCTTGGAACACCAAAGACCCTGCTGCAGATGCTGGGGAGGGGCTGTGCTCTCTTCCTGGGCAGTGGTGAGCACCCACTCACCTCTCTGGGAAGAACTGCTCAGCAGGGCAACAGGGCTAGCTGGTCTTCCCAGGACTCAGGAGACAAAGGGCCCGCAGCAGTGGGGGGAGGGGAGGGGTCCCTTGGAACACTGAAGACCCTGCCGCCAGTTTCTGATTATTAAGAGTAAAGCTGCTGCTATGCTACACAACAGAAAAAAAATAATGTCATCTTAAATTTTGCAGACAAATGGATGGAACTAGAAAACATCATTTTGAATGAGGTAGCCCAGAACAAGAAAGGACAATTATCACATGTACTCACAAATAAGTGACTTTTTTTAACATAAAGCAAAGAAAATCAGTCCATAAATCACAATCCCAGAGAACCTAAACAATGAGAGACATACATAGATCTAATCTCCATGGAAAATAGAAAAAGACAAGATCTCCTGAGTAAATTGGGAGCATGGGGACCTTGGGAGAGGGTTGAAGGGGATTGCAGAGGCAGGGAGGGGAGCAGAGAAAAATGTAGAGCTCAACAAAAATCAATAAAACATAATAAAAAACTAAAAGGTCTTTAGAAGTTCATAAAACAACGAAATCCAGCCTACAAATCACAATCCCAGAGAACCTAGATGACAATGAGTACTCTAAAAGAGATATATGTGTATCTAACATACATGAAAAATAGCAAAAGACATGTTCTCCTGAGTAAATTGGGAACATAGGGACCATGGGAGAGGGTTGAAGAAGAGAGGAGAGGCAGGGAGGGGAGCAGAAAAAAATGTATAGCTCAATAAAATGAATTAAGAATATTAATAAAAGAGTAAAGCTGCTATGAACATATTTGAGCAAGCGTTCTTGTTGTATGATTGGGCTACCTTTGTGTATATACCCACGAGTAGTAGTATAAGTGGGTCTTTTGATAGATTGATACCCAGTTTAATGATAAACCACCACGGTAATTTCCAAAGTGACTGAACAAATTTGTACTCGCACCAGCAACTGTGGAGTATTCTACTTGTTCCACATCCTATCCTGCATGAGCTGTCACTTGTCTTTTTGATTGTAGCCATTCTGGCAGGTGCAAAATGGAATCATAAGTCATTTTGGTTTACATTTTCTATGGGGTCTTAAGGATGCTTTAAGAATTGCAGAGCCATTTAAGAATTCTATTTGGATTTGCTTCCCAATATCTATTTGGATTAGCGTATTGATATCCTGTTTCTTGAGATATTTATATATTTCAAAGATCAACCCTCTGTCAAATGAGGGATTGTTGAAAAATTTTTTTCCCATTCTGCACACGGTCATTTTGTTCAGTTAATGGTGACTTTTCCTTACTGAAAGCTTTTAGTATCATGTGGTCTCATTTAATAAGTGCCAGTCTTAATATTTGCACTACTGATGTATTATTCAAGACAATGTATTCTTTGTCAATGTGTTCAAGGCTATTTCCAATTTTCTCTTCTATGATCACCATCATATGTGATTTTAATATCTTTAATCCTTTGGACATGAGTTTTGTGTGGGGTGACAATATGGATCTACTTGCATTCCCTTATATGCAGATATACAGTAAGACAGCACAATTTGTTGAACGTGCTTTTTTTTTCACATTGCACAATTTTGCCTTCTTTGGCAAAAGCAGGTGTCCATAGGTGTATAGATTTCCTTGTCAGTCTTTCATTCTATTCCATTGATCCAAAAGTCTGTTTTCATAACAATACCATGTTGTTTTTATTACTATAGCTCTGTACTAGTGCTTGAAGTAAGGGATTGTAATACACCCAGAAGTTCTTTTATTGCACATGAATTGTTTTGAAATTTTTAAATGGGGTTTAATTGAGTCTGTAAATTGCTTTTCATAAGATGACCATTTTTACTATGCAAATCTTACTGATTCATGAGTCTGCTAAATCTTTCCATATTCTGATAAATTCTCCAAATTCTTTCTTCAATGACTTGAATTTCTCATCATATATGTCTTTCCTTTGCTCACTTAGTTACATCAAGTTATTTTATACTATTTGAGGCTACTTTAAAGGGTCTTAACTACCTAATTTCTTTCTCAGTCCATTTATCATTTGTAGATAGGAGGGCTATTCATTTTATTTCAGTTAATCTTGTATCCAGCCACTTGACTAAAGATGTTTATCAGTTGTAGGAGTTCCCGGATAGAATTTTGGAGATTTCTTATGTATATAAAGTTGTATTATCTCAGAATAATGATACCTTTATTTCTTCCTTTAGTATTTCTAACCCCTTGATTTCATTTAGTTGTATTATTACTCTGACTAGAAATTCAGGTACTATATTGAATAGATATGGAGATAGTGGACAACCTTGTCCTGTTTCTGATTTTAGTGGAATTTCTTCAGTTTAAATTAAATTTTTCTTTTAATTGATTTTGGCAATCAGCTTACTGTATATTGCTTTAATTATGTTTAGGTATGTCCTTGTATCCCTGATCTTTCCAATACTTTTATCATGAAGTGATGTCAGATTTTGATAAAGGCTGTTTTAGTGTTAAATAAGATGATCGTTTCCTCTTTTAGTTTCTTTATATCATAGATTACATAGACTATTTTGTATGTTAATCCACTCATATATCACTTGGATGAAGCCTACTTGATTATGATGAATGATCTTTTTGATTTGTTCTTAGATTCAGTTTGCCAGTATTTTATTGAACAGTTTTGCATCAATATTCATAAGGAAAGTTGTCCTGTATTTCTTTTTATTTGTTGAGTTCTTGTGTGGTTAGGGTATCAGGGTAGCTAAATAAAATAAATTTGTTATTGATGATTTGGATTTTGTTTTACGAAATATTTTGAATAGTACTGGTATTATCTCTTCTTTAAAAGTCTGGTAGAATTCTAAGTTAAAAACCACCTGACCCTGGGATTTATTTGGTTGCCAAATGTTTAATGATTTTTTTCTATTTTGTTAGGTGTTACATGTTTATCTAAGTAGTTTATCTTATTTTGATTTATTTTTGATAAGTGGTACCTATCAAAAAATTTTTCTTTTTCTTTTAGATTTTCTGATTTCTTTTTTTCTTTCTTTTTTTTAAATTTACTTATTAATTTATTTATAAAAATTTCCACTTCCTTCACTCCTCCCCATATCGTCCTATTACCCCCACTCCCTCTCCTCCTCCCTCTCCAGTCCTAAGAGCAGTCAGGGTTTCCTGCCCTGTGGGAAGTTCAAGTTCCTCACCTCTTCCTCCAGGTCTAGGAAGGTGAGCATCCAAACAGACTAGGATCCCAAAAAGCCAATACATGCAGACGAAACAAGTCCCAGTGCCATTGTCAATGGCTTCTCAGTCAGCCCCCATGTCAGCCACATTCAGAGAATCCGGTTTGATCACATGCTCATTCAGTCCCAGTCCAGCAGGCCTTGGTGAGCTCTCATTCGATCAGTCCCCTTGTATCAGTGGGTGAACACTCCCCTCACGGTCCTGATTTCCTTGTTCATGTTCTTCCTCCTTTGGCTCCTCATTTGGACCTTGGGAGCTCAGTCCAGTGCTCCAATGTTGGTCTCCATCTCTAACGCCATCCATCGTCGGATGAAGGTTCCCTCTGATGCTGCCTTTCTGCTCATGTTCTCCCTCCTTCTGCTTCTCATTTGGACCTAAGGAGTTAAGTCCAGTGTTCCAATATGTGTCTCTGTCTCTATTTCCATCCATCGCCAGATGAAGATTCTATGGTGATATGTAAAATATTCATCAGTATGGTTATGGGCCAAGGCCAGTTCAGGCACCCTCTCCTCTGCTGCCCAGGGAACAATCTGGGGACCTCTCCTTGGTCCTGGGAACCCCTCCAGAATCAAGTCTCTTCAAACCCTAAAATGGCTCCCTTAGTTGAGATATATACTTCCCTGCTCCCATATCCATCCTTCCTCCTCCCCATCTAATTCCCCCCAAGCCATCCCCAATCCTCCCCCTCTTCATTCTTTCTAACCATCTCCCCTTATTTCCCCCCCCACCCTGTGTACCCAAGCTTGGCTGGCAATCTTGTCTACTTCCAATATTCAGAAGGATAATTACATGATTTTCTCCAGGTTCACCTTCTTATTTAGCTTCTCTAGGATCACGAATTAGAGGCTCAAAGACCTTTAACTATGGCTAGAATCCACTTATGAGTGAGTACATACCATATTCCTCTTTTTGGGTCTGGGTTACCTCATTCAGTAAAGCGTTTTCTATTTCCATAAATTTGCATGCAAAATTTAAGATGTCATTGTTTTTTACCGCGGAATAAAACTCTAACGTATATATGTTCCACACCTTTTTTAAACATTCTTCTATTGAGGGGCACCTAGGTTGTTTCCATGTTCTGGCTATTACAAATAGCGCAGCTATGAACATAGTTGAACAAATGCTTTTGAAGTATGATACGGCATCTCTTGGGTATATTCCCAAGAGAGGAATTGCTGGGTTCTAAGGGAGGTTAACTCCCAGTTTCCTGAGAATCTGCCACACCAATTTCCATAGAGGCTGCACAAGTTTGCATTCCCACCAACAATGGATGAGTGTTCCCCTCACCCCACATCCTCTCCAGCATAGGCTATCGTTGGTGTTTTTGACTTTAGCTATTCTGACAGGTGTAAGATGGTATCTCAAAGTGGTTTTGATTTGCATTTCCCTGATCGCTAAGGAGGTTGAGCATGACCTTAAGTGTCTTCTGGCCATTCGAAGTTCATCTGTTGTGAATTCTCTGTTCAGTTCAGTACCCCATTTTTTAATTGGGTTAATTAGAGTTTTAGTGTCTAGTTTCTTGAGTTCTTTGTATATTTTGGAGATCAGACCTTTGTCTGATGAGGGGATGAGGAAGATCTTCTCACAGTCTGAAGGTAGCCTTTTTGTCTTACTGACAGTGTCCTTTGCTTTACAGAAGCTTCTCAGTTTCAGGAGGTCCCATTTATTCATTGATTTTCTTATTGTCTGTGCTCCTGGGGTTCTACTTAGGAAGTGGTCTCCTGTGCCTATATCTTGTAGACTTCTTCCCACTTTCTCATCTATCAGGTTCAAACTGGTCAGATTATTGTTGATGTCTTTAATTCATTTGGACTTGATTTTTGTGCATCGTTATAGATATGGATCTACTTTCATTCTTCTACAGGTTGACATCCAGTTATGCCAGCACCATTTGCTAAAGATGCTTTCCTTCTTCCATTGTATACCTTTAGCTCCCTTGTCGAAAATCAGGTGTTCTTAGGTTTGTGGGTTAATATCCGGGTCTTCTGTTCGATTCCATAGGTCACCTTCTCTGTTGTTATGCCAATACCAAGCTGTTTTCAATATTGTCGCTCTGTAATAGAGTTTGAAGTCAGGGATGGTAATACCTCCAGAAGTTCCTTTATTGTATAAGATTGTTTTGGCTATCCTGGGTTTTTTGTTTTGCCATATAAACTTGATTATTGTTCTCTCAAGGTCTGTGAAGAATTTCACTGGAATTTTGATGGGGATTGCATTGAATCTATAGATTGCTTTTGGTAGAATTGCCATTTTTACTATGTTGATTCTCCCAATCCAAGAGCAGGGGAGGTCTTTCCATTTTCTGGTATCCTCCTCAATTTCTTTCTTCAAAGACTTAAAGTTCTTGTCAAATAGGTCTTTCACTTCCTTGATTAGAGTTACCCCAAGATATTTTATGCTATTTGTGGCTATCATGAAAGGTGATGTTTCTCTGATTTCCCTCTCAGTTTCTTTATCCTTTGTGTATAGGAAGGCAACCAAATTTTTGGATGCTATCTTGTATCCTGCCACATTACTAAAGGTGTTTATCAGCTGTAGGAGTTCTTTGGTAGAGTTTATGGGGTCACTTATGTACACTATCATATCGTCTGCAAATAACGAAAGTTTAACTTCATCCTTTCCAATTCGAATCCCCTTGATCTCCTTTTGTTGTCTTATTGCTATTGCTAGAACATCAAGCACTATATTGAAGAGGTATGGAGAGAGTGGACAGCCTTGTCGTGTTCCTGATTTTAGTGGAATGCCTTTGAGTTTCTCTACATTCAATTTGATGCTAGCTGTCGGCTTGTTGTGTATTGCCTTTATTATATTTAGGTATGATCCTTTTATCCCCAATCTCTCCAACACCTTTATTATAAAGGGGTGTTGAATTTTGTCAAAACCTTTTCCAGCATCCAATGAAATGATCATATGGTTTTCTTCTTTCAGTTTATTTATATGATTGATTACATTGATAGATTTGCATATGTTAAACCATCCCTGCATCTCTGGGATGAAGCCTACTTTATCATAATGGATGATTTTTCTAATGTGTTATTGGATTCGGTTTGCCATTATTTTATTGGGAGTTTTTGCGTCGATGTTCAAGAGTGAGATTGGTCTGTAATTCTGTTTCTTGGTTGTGTTTTTGTGTGGTTTTGGTATTAGGGTAACTGTAGCTTCATAAAAAGATTTGACAATGACTCTTCTGTTTCTATATTGTGAAATACATTAAGAAGTATAAGTATTAGCTCTTCCTGGAAGTTCTGGTAGAATTCTGCATTGAAATCATCTGGTCTTGGGCTTTTTTTCGTAGGGAGATTTTTGATAACAGCTTCTAATTCTTCACGACTGACAGGTCTATTTAGATTGTTCACCTGGTCTTGGTTCAACTTTGGTATATGGTACTTATCTTAAAAAATGTCCATTTCTTTTACATTTTCCAATTTTGTGGCATACAGACTTTTGTAGTAAGAACTAATGATTCTCTGAATTTCCTCTGTGTCTGTGGTTAAGCCCTCCTTTTCCTTTCTAATCTTATTAATTTGCATGTTCTCTCTCTGCTGTTTGCTTGGATAGGGGTTTGTCAATCTTGTTGATTTTCTCCAAGAACCAACTTTTTGTTTCATTGATTCTTTGCATTGTTTTTTGTGTTTCTATTTTGTTGATTTCAGACCTCAGTTTGATTATTTCCAGTCTTCTACTCCTCCTGGGTGAATCAGCTCCTTTTTTTTTCAAGAGCTTTCAAGTGTGCTATTAAGTCTCCAATGTGTGCTTTCTCCGTTTTCTTTAATTGGGCACTTAGTGCTATGAACTTTCCTCTTAGCACTGCTTTCATAGTGTCCCATAGGTTTGAGTATGTTGTGTCTTTATTTTCATTAAATTCAAGGAAGACATTAATTTCTTTTTTTGTTGTTTCTTCCTTGACCCAGGGGTGATTTAGTTGTTGACTGTTCAACTTCCATGAGTTTGTTTGCTTCCTGGGGGTAGCATTGTTGTTGAATTAAACTTTAATCCATGGTGATCTGACAAGACACAGGTGGTTACTAATATTTTTTTTGTATCTATGGAAGTTTGCTTTGCTACTGAGTATGTGGTCAGTTTTTGAAAGATTCCATGAGCTGCAGAGAAGAAGATATATTCTTTCCTATTTGGGTGGAATGTTCTATAGATGTCTGTTAAGTCCATTTGATTCAATACCTCCAATAATTCTCTTATTTCTCTGTTAGGTTTCTGTCTGGATGACCTGTCCATTGGTGAAAGAGGTGTGTTGAAGTTTCCTACTATTAGTCTGTGTGGTTTAATGACTGCCTTGAGTTTTAGAAGTGTTTCTTTATAAAAGTGGGTGGCTTTATATTAGGGGCATATATATTCAGGATTGAGACTTCTTCTTGATGAATTGTTCCTGTTATGAGTATGAAATGTCCCTCTCCATCCCTTCTGATTGATTTTAATTTGAAGTCGATTTTGTTAGATATTAGAATGGCCACACCCGCTGGTTTCTTAGGTCTGTTTGCTTGGAAAATGTTTTACCAACCCTTTACTCTGAGTAGGTGTCTGTCTTTGTGGTTGAGGTGTGTTTCTTGTAAACAGCAGAATGTTGGATCCTGTTTTCGGATCCAATCTCTATGACCTTGCCGTTTTATAGGTGAATTGATTCCATTGATATTAAATGATATTAATGATCAGTGGTTGTTGACTGTGGTTATTTTTCTTTTGAGGGGGTAGTAGAGTGTATGTGTTTCCCTTCTTTGAGTTGTGATTGTGAAGGGTTGCTAGATGTCTGAGTTATTGTAGGCAGTGTTGGCAATGTTGGCTTCCTTGGGTTGTGATTTTCCTTCTAATACTTTCTGTAAGTCTGGATTTGTGGCTACATATTGTTTAAATTTGTTTTTATCTTGGAATATTTTTTTTTCTCTGTTGATAGTGAACGATAACTTGGCTGGGTACAGTTGTCTGGGCTTGCATCCATGGTCTCTTAATTTCTTCAGTACCTCTATCCAGGACCTTCTGGCTTTAATGGTTTCCATAGAGAAGTCTGGTGTAAGTCTGATAGGTTTACCTTTATAGGTTACTTGACCTCTTTCCTTTGCAACTCTTAATATTCTTTCTTTAATCTGAATGCTTTGTGTTTTGATTATTATATGGTGAGGGGATTTTTTTTGATCCAGTCTATTTGGTGTTCTGTATGCTTCTTGAAACTTCATAGGAATATTGTTCTTTAGGTCGGGAAACTTTTCTTCTATAATTTTGTTGAATATATTTTCTGAACCTTTAATCTGCAATTCTCCTTCTTCTACCCCTATTATTCTTAGATTTGGTTTTTTATTGTGTCCCAGTTTCCTGAATGTTTTGTGATGAGAATTTGTTGGATTTGTTGTTTTCTTTGGTCAGAGCGTTTATTTTCTCTGTGCTGTCTTCGTAATCTGAGATTAATTCTTCTATTTCTTCTAGTCTGTTGATTATGCTTGTTTCTGAAGTCTCTGTTTGTTTACCTTGATTTTCCATATACAGCCGGCCCTTGGTTTGTGTTTTTTTCATTGCCTCCATTTAAGTTTTCAATTCTTGAACTGTTTCTATTACCTGTTTGATTGTTTTGTCTTGGTTACCCAGGGTGTCATTTACAAATTTACTCATTTCTTCAAACCTTTTGTTATATTTATCTTCCATTTCTTTACTCATTTCTTCAATCTTTTTGTTATACTTCTTTTCCATTTCTTTAAGTCATACCCTGTTTAAGGGACTCTATTGCTTTCATAATGACACTGTTTTCCAGTTCTTCCAGAATAGGGTATTCAAGTCCTTCTGTAGTAAGATCTCTGGGATTTCATGTTGTTTTTCAGATTGTTGGAGGTATTCTTGCCTTGGCATCTGCCCATTTCTTCTTTCCAATGTTCTCATATGGATCTTCTGGTACCAGGTCAGGTTCCCCCCTCTGATGAATATTCTGCTAGAGGATCAGTGCCCCTTGGTGGCCAGGAATCTTGCCAAGCTGACACAGGCCCTACCTTTTCACTGGCAGGCTATTGAAACACAGGAACTCCCTCTTGCCGGGTTGCACTTCCAGCCCAGTCCCAGCCTGCAAGCTGGTTTAGCTGGGTGATTTTATGGCCCTGAGGAGGAAGGGAGGAAAAAAGGAAGGGGTTCCTGGGTGAAAGGTGGGATGGGCTAGGAGGCAAGAGGGCTTAGCCTCTGCTGAGTGACCAGGTACTCAAAGGGGACAGGGAATGTCTGAGCTCCCCCTTGCCAGGCTTCTGCCGTGGGTCAGAGCAAACTTACCCCAGTGATGAATCTTCTACTAGAGGGATCAGTGCCCCTTGGTGGCCAAGATTCTTGCTGAGCTGGTGCAGGGCCTACCTATTCACTGGCAGGCTATTGAAACACAGGAACTCCCTCCTGCTGGGTTGCACTTCCAGCCCAGTCTCAGCCCGATTTTCTGATTTCTTAAAGTACAAGTTTTTAAGAATGACCTACTGTGTCTCTGGATTTACTCAGTTTCTCAGTTCTGTTGTTATGACCCTTTTTTGTCTTTTAGTTTGTTAATTTGGATATTCTCTTTTTACCTTTTAGTTAGTTTGGATAAGGTTTTATCTATTTTGTTGATTTTTCTCAATGAACACACTCTGTTTCATTGATTCTTAATATTGTTCTTTTTTTCTACTTTCTTGATTACTTCTTACAGTTTGAGTCCTGCCTTATTTCTGCTCCTCTTAGGTGTGTATGCTTCTATTTAATGTAGAGTTTCATGTGAGCTGTTAAGGTGTTAGTAAGAGATTTCTCCAAATTCTTCATGAAGGCACTTAGTGCTATAAACTTTCTTCTTTGCATCACTTTCGTTGTGTCCCATAAGTCAGGGTTTGTTGTACACTTGGTTTGTTTGAATTCTAGAACATCTTTACTTTATTTCTTTATTTCTTCTTTAACTCAGTGGTAACACAGTAGAGTGTTGTTAATTTTCAGTGAGTTTGTAGGCTTTCCGTAGTTTCTGCTGTTGTTGAAATCCAGCTTTAATCCAAAGTGGATTAATAAGAGAGTTATTTAAGTTTTATTTTTGTATCTGCTGAGACTTGCTTTGTGTCAGAATATGACCAATTTTTGAGAAGGTTCTGTGATATCTTGAGAAGATATACTCTTTAGTGCTTAGCAGGAATGTTCTGTAGATATCAGTTAGGTCCATTTGAGTCTTAAAGTCTGCTAATTCTGTTACTTCTTTATTTTCTGTATAGCAAACATGCCCATTGATTAGAATAGGGTGCTTGAGTCTCCCACTATTATGTGTGGGATTTGATATGTGAATTAAGTTATAGCTGTTGTCAGAGGGGGCCACTTATTTGTTCCTAGCTGCTTAGCTCTAAAATAACCACATAAAAACTGTATTAATTAAATCACTGCTTGGCCTATTAGCTGTAGCTTCTTATTTGCTAGCTCTTACATCTTAAATTAACCCACTTCTATTAATCTGTGTATCATCACGTGACTCTGGTTTACAAGCAAGGTTCCATCCAGCATCTGTCTCTGGCAGGGTTACATGGCTTCTATTAATCCTGTCTTCTTTCTTCCAGCATTCAGTTTAGTTTTCCATGCACAGTTCTGTTTAGCCCTGATATAGGCCCAAAGCTGTTTCTTTATTAACCAATGGTACTCACAGCATACAGAGGGAATGTTTAATTTCAGCTTAAATGAAAAGGAAGTTTTTAATTTTAACATAGTAAAATTACATATAATAAAACAAGTATCGAGCAAGAATTGCAGTTAAAATATTTATATTTTTATCTTTTATAATAATTAAGGACAACTATAACTATCTATTCTTCAACTCCATCAAAGAATCCAGAAGAATATATTAATATCTAAATAAACAGAAAGTGAATTGCAAACAACTTCCAACACTCTAGAATTGACAGTTATCTTGCTGCCTGGACAGTCACCCAAAGTTCTTCTATAATGTTTTGGGCACTCATCTTCAGTCTGTTGGCCCATTGTCTCAGGTAGACTTTTCCAAGAAACAAAAAATTTCAAAGTTCAGTCTATATTGGCAGTTTGTCAGTCACTTTCTTCTGTGTCCTCCAGAATGTCTGATAGTCTTGTTCATGAAGCAGGAGCTCTGAAGGACTGTTTCACCTTCTTTAGGCATCTTCAGGAGTCTTTTTTTGTTGGTCCTCCTTGTCCATACATCAAGAAGTCCAGGCAAGAGTAGTATCTTGCCTAAATGGCTAACCAACTCTATGAGGAAACTCTTTGATGCTCATAATCCTCTTGAAATAGATTGGTACTAATAGCAACAGATGTGTCTCATTGTCAGAAAATGCAGAAAGTGTCCTAAGATCTTAAAACATTTGAAATGCCATATTCTACAGTCTTTGAGAGATTTGAAGAATAACTATCCATCTAAAATATGCCCCTCTTAAATAAATCATGCCTTTGCTTTCTTTTACCAATCAAAGTCCACCCAAGAAACACAGTTACCAAAATGCCATGCTAAATTCTGTTCCTTTATGTCTAGATTTCCTTTTTAAGCTTTCTCAGGTTTTGCATAGATATAGTCAACCACGTTGGTGTGCCAAATACTAGATAAAAAAAGAAGAAAATTGTATGGAGTAATAGGTTGATTAATGTGAGCTTGCTCACATAATTATTATAATGAGTAATAGAGTAACTACATGGGAGCTATTATTTATAAGAAATTTACATTGGTATTGATTCCTGTATATTGATACAAATTCAAATTACATTGAGTATGTTCCTATTTCTGTCTACAATATTTGTAAACCTAGACAAATTTATTTGGTCATATTGTATGTATGCATGCTTCTATATCTACTTAAGACATTTTGTATATTGATGCAATTTTAGGATATTGCTCTATACATTTCTGATCAAGATACTTAAACATTGTCTACATTCTGAGGTCATTGTCCTCATTTGTTGCACAGTTATTTAAAGATTGTTTAGTATTCTAATGTGACATCTTAGTCTTTAAGTTATATAAGTATTAAGAATTATAAGTCAATAGTCATTCATGTTTGTCATACTTATAATTAGACTAATCAGGTTCTTTAGGCATGTAGAGATTGTATTCTGCATAGATAGGTAATCTTCAACCACTTCAAAGAGCTGTAGAATATGGCATTTAAATAACTTAAGGTTCTGTTGACATGACAAACGATTGCTCCCAGAAGAACTGATCTATTCCCAAGAGAATGTTGAGTACTTGGAATATGCTTTCTTTTTGGCAAAACTGACCTTTGGGCAAGGAACTGCCCATGCATTGACCACTTACAAAATATACAATGTCCGGACAGGACAAACAAGATACAATAAAAGAAAAAGACTGTAAAATCTTGCCAAGACAGGGTAAGACAGTTTTGAAATATTTCCTGCCTCTGAAAGTGGTCTGTCAGTTACTCTAGGTCTTAGCCTGTTGTATGGAGTTGTTTGTTCATTCCAGACACCCAGAACAAGAATAATCACACAGAAACTGTGTTAATTAAAACACTGCTTGGCTCATTAGCTCTAGCTTCTTATTGGCTAACACGTACATGTTAATTCAACCCATTTCTATTAATCTGTGTATCACCAGGAGGTTGTAGCCTACCAGCAAAGTTTCAGCATTTCTATCTCAGGCAGTTGCTCCATGATATCTCTTATCTTTGCCCTTCTTTCTCCCAGCATTCAATACAGTCCTCCCTGCCTACTTATGATTGGCCCTATCAAAAGGCCAACACAGTTTCTTTATTCATTAATGCTAATCATAGCACACAGAGGGGACTTCCACATCATTCACCAAGGTTTGTTGCTCCAGTGTTGCAAATGAGACTTTAGGTGATTGTCTAGGTAGCCAGATGTCTCTTTCATTTGTTGCACATTTTGGAAGTTGTTTGATTGTACTTCCTGCTTAATCAATTAAAATTATTTCCCTTCTCAGGTCTTCAATGGGGTTGAAGACTAGATAGTTGTAGTTACTTTTCTCTCATGGCCAACTTAGACTATTTAGGATAGGATAATTATTGAAATATTTACCACATGTTTCTTGCCTGATATTGTTCATGCTGGTTGTAATTCTAATTTTTATACTTGATATTTGTTTTTACTGTATGAAATTTTGTATTAAGCTTTGAGCTTTCTTATTAAAACTAAAAAGGGAGGTCTGTAGGAACTCTTTCAGCCAGTAATATTTAAGTTACCAGCACACTTGAGTGTGGCCTCTTATACTACAATGCCTATGTAAAGTGTGTGCTCACTTCTGGCAGCTGGATTTGGTTCCTCATTCATGCAGAGGATTATGATCTGTGTGTTTTTCCCTAAATAGATATCCTTTATTATACTCAATTCTGAGCTAGTGGGATTTTGTTTTAGTGTCCATTTTAATTTAGCCATGTTTCATTTACAAATGTGGATGCCCTTCATTTGGGGCATAGACCATCAGAACTGTAGGAACATCTTGGTGGATTTTTTTTCCTTTGATAAGTATGGAATACCCATCCCCACCTCTTTTGATTAATTTTGTTTAGAAGTCTCTTTAGTTAGATATTATGATAGCTATAGTAGCTTTCTTCTAAGGTCTGTTTGATTGGTAAATATTTTTTCTAATCTTTTACTGGTATGGGAAAACCTTCTGTTTGTGTTACTTTTATTGATTAATAAATGAAGCTGTTTTCAGCCTATGGCTTAACAAAGTAAAGTCAGGCTGAAAGTAGGCAGAGTCAGAAAGAAGTCATGTAGCCACTCACAGGAAACAGACACCTCCACTAATGCCTACAAAAACTTTGCCAGTAGGCCACGACCTCATAGTGATGCTCGGATTAATAGAGATGGGTTAGTTTAGGATATAACAACTATCCAAAAAATTGCTTAAGCTATTGGCCAAACAATATTACACATAATGTATTTTCTGTGTGATTATTTTGAGTTAGAGCAGTTGAGAAACAAACAAGTGGCCTCTGCCTACATTTTACTATGTGATAAAGTCTACAGAATGATGGATTCTGTTTTTGTGTCCATTCTGATAGCCTGTGTCTTTTATGTGCTAATTGAGTCAACTGATATAAAGTGTTTTTAATAACCAATAATTATTAATTTCTGTTATTTTGGTTGTGGTGATGGTTTTGTGGTGTAGTGTTTGTGTGTGTATTGTTTATGTTGTTGTATTTCCCTTTTATGAATTTTGGTAATATGAAATTATCTAATGCCTGTTTTTTATGGGTGTACTTAACTTCCTGAAAATGGAATTTTCTTTCAAAAGCCTTCTGTAGTACTCAATTTGTAGATAGATAATGTTCAAATTTGATTCTGTCATGAAATGTCTTGTCTATGGTAACGGACACTTCTGCTCTTCATAATAGTCCCTGATCTCACATAGACTTTAAGACATCAGTCCAGGCTTTTCAGGGTCTACAGTCTCCTTTGAGAAGTCTGGTGTGATTCAAATAGGATTGTGTTCATATGTTCCTTGGCCCATTCCCCTTACTACTTTTAATATTCTTTGTTTTGTATATTTAGTGTATTGATTATTATGTGGGAAGTTAATTTTATTTTCTAATCTAGTCCATTAGGTGTTTTGTAAACTTCTTTTACCTTTATAGGCATGTCCTTTTTTAGGTTGAAAAATGTTTCTTCTATTATTTTGTTAACTATATTCTCTGGGTTTTTGAGTTGATTTTAATCTCCTTCTTTTATGACTATTATTCTTATATTTGGTCTTTACATGATTTTGTGTTTGGATTTTTTTAATTTAACTTTTTCTTTGACCAATAGAACTAATTTTCCTACCATGTCTTCAACACCTGAAATTCTCTCCCACATCTCTAATATTCTGTTGTTGATGTTTTCATGTTCACTTACTGAGATTTGCCAACTCCATGACTCCATCCTTTTATATTTTCTTTATTCTATTTCCATTTTCAAGTCTTGAACAGTCTTCTTCATCAACATATGCTTTTTATCTTGAATTACTTTTCATTCTTTTAGGAATTTATTGATTTCATCCCAATTTTCCTTTGTCTCTTTTTCAATTTCTTTTGAGACTTTTTTTCATTTTCTTTTTAAGAACCTGTATCATTTTCATAAGGTCATTTTAAAGGTTGTTTTCTTGTGGTTCATTTCTGTTGAATTGTTCTGGTATTGCTATCATAGGATAGCTGGGCTCGTGGCATCGTATTGTCCATCCCTTTATTGTGATCTCATGGTAGATTTAGAAATCTGTTTAAGCAATATGTATATGTGTTGATTACTGTGTTTGTTTTTGTTGCATGGATGTTTTGTTAGTTGGTTTCTTTTTCCTTTCTAATCTTCTGGTCTAAATGGCCAAGGGTTCTGGTGACTAATGAATCCTCAGATCCAGCAGGTTGTCCCATTTGTTGTTTTGGGGCATGGATTCTCTAGATCTGGCCTCACCTCTAGCAAAGCCAAATTCTTTCAGATTTTTAGACCAGGATATTGAGCCAAGAGGAGGAAAACCAGTCTGGAGTTTCTAGAATGCCCTGGCCTCTGGCAAAGTGAAAATCTTTCAATGTTGTAGGCCAGTATATGGGACCCATGGAAGGGTTTACAGTTGAGGGTGAGGCTTAAAGGGCTTTAATTGGTGGTGTCTTTTCTGGGGTCCCTAGGACCAACCTATCCTCTAGCACTGCCGCTGAGGCTAGGGTCCCTCTCTCTGTTCCATGCTCTTGTAAATCTGAAATCTGCTTCTGAAGTTTTAGACTGGGTTGTGTAGTGCATGGCAGTTTGTAGTTTGGGTTTGGTGGACATATTTTAAGAAGTGTTAAAGGGTGATGGGCTTTGTCTTCCCTAGGACCACTCTGGCATCTGCTGAAGATGATGAAATGGTGTGCCCAAGTGTGCAGCCCAAGTGGAGTTTGCAGCCTGGGGGTTTGCAGGATATTAGCTTGCAGTGGGCAGTGTCGTACCTGTCTTTCATTGATTCAGCCTGACCTCTGGTAAAGTAGAAGTCTTCTTTCTATTTTTTAATTTGTAGGCCAGGGTATGGTATGGTGCCCAGGTCTGGGTGCAGTCTGATATTGTTGAGCAGGTTTAAAAGGAATTAGTGAGAATTGAGCAGTAGGATGTTTCTTAGCGTGGGTCCCTAGGATCAGTCTGCCCTCCAGTACAGCTGCCTAAAGCTGCCAGGACTGTGGACCCTAGTATGGAGTTCAGGGCAAGGGGTGCAGTCTCAAATCTCTGGATATTTGTATGATGACTTTTGATTATCTAATACAACAAAACATTTTCTGTTTTTTATTTGAATTATCAAAGTTTAGCTCTAAAGTACATGTGAGTACATTCTGAAGGTATATAGTGAATTCTGGTAATTTTCATATAGAATATAATGTAATTTAATAGTAGATAAAATATTTTATTTAAGTATGTTTTCAAATAGAAAGTAGTCTATTGTCAATAGTGTAACTATTCAAAAGCAGAGCAAATAATAATTGATCAAGATACAGCATAGTTTCCTGAAAATAAAAAAAAAAGTTCAAACTGCTTAGGTCAAAGTTGAGAATATATTTAATCTAGAAAAACGGTTATTCTAGCAAATGATTATTACCATTTTGCAGATAATATTCTTAAAGAACTATAGGCTAAATAATAGCTGTGTAAATCCTAAAATCCTTAAGTACTAAAATCCTATGTAAACAAACAGATTTCAAAAGGACTACATGGATGTCCCTTAGAGCTTTTATTCCTTCAAATGATGTTTACTAGAATTGTCTTGACAGCATGATTGCTCACACTATTACAATGAAAAGAGTTTTACAGAAATGTTAATAAAAAGGAGTGAATCAAGTCTCTTTCTCTGCTAAGTAGTAACTTAGCTCAATTCAGTGCTCCTTGAGTGGCAACATGTATTGTGGAACACAGAGATAATTGATTTCATTCTCCAGCCCTCTAAGCAGTGCAGATGTTATGCAAATGTTTCAGTCTTCATTTTCAGAATGCAAACAATTGTGGTAAATTTACAGGGATATTTTCTTTCTTTTTCATAAGAAGTAAACTGACTGATGTGCTATAGTAGTGTTCAAATAAATTGAACTATTTTGTGAACTAAAATACTGAGACTTTAAAGTATAATTTTTCTAAAGTTTAAAACTTTATTACTTTTTTTAAAACATAAAGTTTAATCCCAGCACTTGGGAGGCAGAGGCAGTCAGATCTCTGTGAGTTCAAGACCACCCTTGTATGCAAGAGCTAGTTCAAGGACAGGCTTCCAAAGCTACAGAGAAGCCCTGTCTTGAAAAACAAACAAAAAAATAAATAAAATAAAATAAAATGAAGTAAAGTACCTAATTAGAGCTAAGTTAATCTCATAATGCAAGAAAACATATCACTACAAAAGACACAATTCCATCAGGTATATTTTAATAACTAACATGTGAATGAGGTACCTTTCTTCACACAAACCTATACTTACTTGATTCCATCAACAGAGATCAACTGAGGGAAAATATCATTAATATGAAGCCATACATATAACTTAAAATTCCATTTAGTATTTATAAGTATTTCATCCCAGTGTCCAGAAACATGAAAGAGTGACAGAGATAGAGTTGAAGAAGGAGACATAATCAGAGACAGAGATAAAAAGAAATAGTGACAGAGTAAGAGAAAGTTAGAAACAATGACAGAGAAGGGAATAAGAAAGACTGGATTTTCCTATAGAATGTTTATTAAAAGAATAGATAAATATAACCCTGATTAAAACCTCAGTCTTATATTCCCATCTTCAGTAACTATGAGGGAATCAAATTATTATATTTACTAGAGTTTAGTGTGCCATAATAGGTGAGGAAGTCCTAAGTAATTGGCATAGTATTTAAAGTAATCTATTTTTAAACTATAGTTTAAATCTATATTTTAAACTATTTAAAACTCCTCAATTGGGTATATATTAGAAATTTTATTATCACACTAACATAAATGCAAACATTTTTCCAAAGCAAAAGCATCTATCAACTTCTAATTTGGAAGTAGTTCTCTATTTCTGTCTCAGTGGTGTAGCAATAATACTTCTCTGTGGGATCTTATCTTTTGGGTACACAGCAGCAGTGAGATATACAGGCAAATGGAAGGTAGCAAAAAATAAAAACAGGTGCTAGGAACTTGGAACACTGGCTCTGCAATTTAGGAAGTTTCTGAATTCACTGTCTTGGTCATGACATCAAATGAAATTCAAAGAGAAAACAGATCAAAGGAGAGTCTGCAAACAAGTAACTTGCCAAGGCCATCACTTCTCTTTCAGTGTTTTCCTTGTGATTTTGAATTGGTTGAAAAACAGGTGTGCGTGTCTTCTTTTGTTTTCTGAATTACTTGACTACCAATTATATGTTCTTAGTCATTAATGTCTAGATGTTTATTTCAGAATATTGGTTATTGAATTTACTTTATTGGGTTTCAAATAAAGGGCCCTTTGCATATTACAAAAATGCTACCACTCTTCTGTGTCATCAAAATCCCTATTTGGGACAAGTTCTTACTATATTGTCCAGGAGGTACTTTCTGTAGTGTATCTTGGCTTTGGACTTGTGTTTCACCTGATGCAGCTTACACAATTAGCTACATAATTAGCTGGAATTACTAGTCTAAGTATATACAAATTCTTTATATGATTCCTGTTAATACAATATAAATATCATATAGTTGCATGTTTTTACACCCTTTGGTTTCCAGATATTGATACTTGCATATAAAAGACATCAGTTACAGTTTGATAGTAGGTCCTTTTTCAAAATTAAACCTGACCAAAAGTATTCTTGCAATTAAATTTACTGTAGAACCTCTTCTTAAAGCTTTCTATCATACAAAAATATCAATTTTATGTACAGTAAATAAAATTAATGTTTCAATAGTGAAACATTTTATTTTCCATGTATTGAGTTTGAGTATCCCCAAAACAACCTTACCTAACCTGAAAAAAAAAAGCTTTTTTTTCAGTTTGACTATTTGATTTTCAGTTTGACTATTGTTCAGCACAGGTGTTTCCAATTTAATCAGGTGTCTTTTCACAACTACCAATTAAGCCTCTTTGTTGGACTTTTGAGGTAATAATTGAAAAATGCCTATTTCTCCATTCATTCCAGTCCCCAGACTTCCTGTAGTAATAACTTGACATATGAAAAAGAGCATAGTCTTATTTCTTGAATAAGTACTGACAGTACCAATAATTCAATCAGACAAATATTTTATGCATACATATACAAATAACAGGCAGACTAAAAATTAAGCATATTTTGCACATGATTATAACTTCTAGATGCTTTAAATATCTTTACAGACAAGACATAATTACAAAGTTGTCTTTGGGTAGCATTTCTAGTCACCTGTTAAGTTATCATTTGAGACATTATGAATGACTGAACTTCATTGAACTACAACTGGCTCAACTCACCATTCTCAGAAATGGCATTATTTTTCCTTCAATCCATAAGAAAGTGCAATAGAGACAAATTCTGACAAAACTGTGTATTGCTGATATGTCAGCTAATGATTGCTTTTTCCTTATGGGGTCACACATAGACATATAAAGAGAAAAATTTGTGGAACATTAGAATACTTCTTCAATGGAATATATAGCTAGTTTTAAAGATAAGCTTTATTTTGAATGAATTGGAAATAATTAACCAGGAATATGACGCATCTTAATGGTCTCTCATTCACAGTAAATATTACAATAGTTTCTATAAAAATCAAATTAGTCAATAATGAAACCCTGAGTACTGTGCTAAACTGTGTGGACTGCTATATACTGTTTTGACATGTTCATAAATTAATGAACTTCTAGATAGCCATAAAATAAAGTAGTATGCAATAATTGATATTAAATGTGTTCCTAAATATGCAATATTATTCTAATTCACACTGTCATAATTTTCCTTGATTGAAATAAAGTGTTTCTAAAAACATACCAATTTTCTAAAAGCATTTCTAAAGGTATGCATCCTTAAAACTAATAACAGTAGTCATCAAAAGCGCTTACCGACACTTAAATAATATAATTATTAGTAAGCTCAAAGAAGGAATATATAACATACTATTCACATTTCTTTTCTGAACATGAACAAGAAATATGATATCAAACATAGAGAAAAAGGTAAAATGGCTTTCTCTTTTGAAGCTTCTTTGGTTATTAAATGATTGAAAATACTCAGCAAAAAGAGAGGGCTGGCTATGAGACCTTTCAGAAGAAAAAAGAAAGAGGAAGAAAAAACAGAAGGAAGAGAAAATACAGGAATAGAGAGCATAGTATATTTAACAAAAAATTAAAATTAAAATTAAGAAAATGCCACCTTGGTAGAGACATTACTATATATTTTTGTGCTATAAATCATCATACAAAAATATAAAACTTGTTCATATCCCCTGGAAACTGCTCCTTTCCATGTAGTTTTCCTCACAGGTAGTTACAGTTTCTATAGCTCAGAATTTATGATGATTAATCATGGTGGTCAACTTGATTGGCTAATATGAAAAAGAGAGAAGCTTTCCAACATGGCTTACTGAGTACCAGATTAAAACTACAGAAACATTCAGCCTGTGGACTGATGTGGGATTCCCCTCTGTATTCTGTGAATATCAATGGTTAATAAAGGAACTGCTTTGGGCCTATAGCAAAGCTATAGAGGACTGGAGCTAGGTGGGGAAAACTAAATTGAATGCTGGAAAAAAGGAGGTGGAGTCAGGGAGAAGGTGTGTAGCCCCACTTGGAATAGATGCAAGAACTTTCCATGGTAAGTCACAGCCTCATGGTAATACACAGATTAATAGAAATCGGTTAAATTAATATGTAAGAGTTAGCCAATAAGAGGCTATATCTAATGGTCCAAGTAGGGATTTAATTAATATAGCTTCTGTGTGCTAGGATTAAAGATGTGTGCAACCACACCTTGAACTCAGAGATATGTCTGTCTCTGCCTCCCAGGCATTGGGATTAAAGACGTGTTCTACCACACCTTGAAGTCACAGAGGTCAATGTACCTCTGCCCCTTGAAGTCACAGAGGTCAATCTTCCTCTGCCTCCCAGGCATTGGGATTAAAGGTGTGTATCACCATACCCTACTTCTCTTTTTTTTATTTTTAATGACTTTAACCTTTAGCCTGCATATATTTTTAACACACCGTAAAACATTTAGAGGTTTTCTTCAATTTTGAATCTTTCTTTTACTGTATATCTCTCTTTTTCTGACCACATGAGTCTTTAAGGAGAAGATGAAAGCTGAGGCTTTGACGGTTGAATCCAGCCCATTCCTTAGCTTTCCAGCCTCAAGGCAGAGATACCAGCCAGAACTGTGTTAATTGCAGCAGCTCTATGGCGTTTTAAGGTCCCTGGCAGCAAGCAAGCTGCAGCATTCTGCTCACAGACCACACTCAGTCAGACTGCCTGCCTGAAAGAGTCAGAGTTTGCCCTGGCAGGACGGCCCAGAAAGCTGGCATTTTAAAAGAGTACAGCTTTTTTCCTGTTATGGCTGAAAACCGAAAAACATGCATTCAGCTTTTCATAAACACCATTTAAGTGTTTCGTGGCAGGACCATTTTAAAAGAGTTGCAAGGTTTTGCAGCTAAAGCTGAGTCAGGAAGCCTCTCTTAGATGAGAGCACTTACTTGCCTCTAGCCAGCAGAGCAGACCCGAGAAATTGCTGATACCAAGAAAACATGATTTACTCTATTCTTTCCCAAGCTTTCTTAGGATTACTGTGGATTTAGTTATCCATGTCTGGGCACCATTTGTAGTGAGAGGCTGCAGACAGGCCTGCTTTCTGTCCTACCTGGTACCCCACAGCCAGCAAGTTCCAAAGAAAATCACACGGAGTCTACATTAGGTTATAAACTGATTGGCCCATTAGGTCAGGCTGCTTATTAGCTCTTATAACTTATGTTACCCCATTATCCTTGTCTACATTAGCCACATGGCTCAGTACCTTTCTCAGATGGGCAGGTTACATCCTGCCTCTTTGGTAGTCTGTGCAGGAATGGCGGAGGGAGCTTCCTCCTCCCTCGCCTTATCCTATTCTCATTGCCCCACCTCTCCTTCCTGTCTGGTTGACCCGCCTATACTTCCTGCCTGGCCAATCAGCGTTTTATTAAAATACATGATTTACAGAATACAGACAATTCTCCTGCACCACTACACCTTGCTTGGGTGTAGAGTCAACAATAGAGCTGACCGAGTTGGTAGATGTGAGGATGAGCCAGTCCCAAAATTGTGAGCATGAAAGAGTTGTCAGCCATTACCTATGTGTCATGTGGAGGCCCTCCTTTACACCTCACACCTTGTGACTGATGAGAGAGCCACCCCTTCCTCTTATCAACTGTTGTTTCCCTCAGAAAAGCAGACCCCACTCCTCACCTGAGCAGTTGAGTCGAGCTGATTGTATTGGCAAAGGTACAGGTGATCTAAACCTAAGGGTGTGAGACATAAATAGTTGACCACGACCCACTTGTCTGACATATGGAAAGATGTCCTTCCCCTTTCCCCTATCACCTGTGGGGGTTGAGGAAACTGACCATCCCCCTTACTGGTGGAAGCACTCAGAATTTGGTCCTTCATTTCTCCTGGGCAACTCAGTAAGGCTGGCCCTATGGATATGAGTGTGGGTGAACAGTAAAAGAATGTGAACAGGAGTGATCTGGTTGCATCCATCATCTCTCATATAGTACTGTGGGTAGGGGAGAGATATCTTCTCCCCTCCCAACCACTCTAGGCCTGTGGCAGTTGGGAGAGCAGGCTCTGATGTCATAAAAGAATTGGAAAGCTCTCTGTGCCCCTTTCTATCTAGAGCTTTCAGGAAACTGGGCCCTGCACATAGCCTTGGCAGCCCAGTAGTGGTGTGGGAAGTCCTTCTGTATAAGTATTGCTTTTATTAACTAATGAATAAAGAAGCTGTCTTGGCCTGTGATAGGGTAAAGTAGAGCTAGGCAGGGAAAGCTAAACTAAATGCTGGGAGAATGAAGGCAGAGCCAGCGGAAGCCATATATCCCCACCAGAGAAAGTTGTTGGATAGAACCTTGCCGGTAAGCCACAGTCACATGGTGACACAGAAATTAATAGAAATGGGTAAAATTAAGTTGTAAGGGCTAGCCAGTAAAAAGCTAGAGCTAATAAGACAAGTGGTCATTTGATTAATACAGTTTCTCTGTGGTTATTTCAGGGCTGAGCAGCCAGGAACAAATAAGCGGCCTCCTACAACACAGTTGAGCTGTCCCAGTATGGAAAAGCCCAACCTGAGAGCAGAAAAGTAGAAACACTATCCACATGCCTTTCTCATGACTAGACATGAGCAGGACAATGCTAGAGAGCTTAACCTTTTGGAGAGGACATGGGAGAGTGGTGGATTGATCAACCCTGCAACTTCCCAGGTCCAGAACCAGAGTTATTAACAGGTACAACCTAACATCTACAAAATTTATGATATACTGGACCACATAAATTGGGGAGTCCTGCAAACTCAGTGCTGTAGGATCTCCACTACACAGGGCAACAACTGGATATTAAAGAGGAGTCTACTGAGGGCCCAGTATTGATAGTGCAGCAGAAACCTGAGGCCTTGAACCAGATGAATAACTTTTTAATGAAAAATGGCAAATAGAGATATATGGATAAGAAGGGGTTGCTGCATGATTCACTGTGTCACACTATAGTTTCCATGATGAAATTCATTTTTTTCTTTTAATTTTTTTTTATTTTGGTGAAAGGTTGCAATAGCAGAAAGCTATAATAAAGGTATGAATAAACAAATGGAATCAAGATGCATGATGTGAAATACAAAGAATAATTTTTTTATAAAAGTTTACTAATTTATAAATGTTTCCATTTCCGCCCCTCCTCCCAACACCCTCCCGCTCCCCCGACTCGCTCTCCTCCTCCCTCTCCATTCCTAAGAGCAGTCAGGGTTTTCTGCCCTGTGGGAAGTTCAAGTTCCTCCCCCCTCCCTCCATGTCCAGGAAGGTGAGCATCCAAAGAAACTGGATCACAAAAATCCAGTATATGCAGAGGAAACAAGTCCCAGTATCATTGTCAATGGCTTTTCAGAAAGATCCTGAGCCAGCCACATTCAGAGAATCTGACCACATTCAGAGAATCTGGTTGGATCACGTGCTGGTTCAGTCCCAGTCCAGTTGGCCTTGGTGAACTCTCATTAGATCAGTCCCCTTGTATCAGTGGGTGAACGCACTCCTCACGGTCCTGCCTTTCTTGTTCATGTTCTCCCTCCTTCTGATCCTCATTTAGACCTTGGGGGCTCAGTCCAGTGCTCCAATGTGGTTCTTTGTCTCAATGTCCATCCATCAACGGGTGAAGGTTCCCTCTGGTCTTGCCTTCTTTGCTAACGTTCTCTTTCCTTCTACTTCTGGTTTGGACCAAGGGAGTTAAGTCCAATGTTCCAATGTGGATCTTTGTCTCTATCTCCATCCATCGCCAGATGATGGTTCTATGGTGATATGCAAAATATTCATCAGTATGGTTATGGGACAAGGCCAGTTCAGGCACCCTCTCCTCTGTCCAGAGAACAATGTGGGGATCTCTCTTTGGACCTGGGATCCCCTTAATAATCAAGTCTCTTGTAAACCCTAAAATGACTCCCTTAGTTGAGATATATACTTCCCTGATCCCATATCCATCCTTCCACCCTTCCCACATTCCAATCCCCCGAGCTTTCCCCATTCCTCCCCTACTGCCTTCTCTCTAACCCTCTCACATTCCAACAATACCCCCCCATGCACCCGAGGTTGCCTGGCACTCTTTTCTACTTCCAATCTCCAGGAGGATAACTACATGATTTTCTTCAGGTTCGCCTTCATATTCAGCTTCTCTAGGATCACGAATAATAGGCTCAAAGACCTTTAATTATGGCTAGAATCCACTTATGAGTGAATACATACTATATTCCTCTTTTTGGGTCTGCATTACCTTACTCAGTAAAGCGTTTTCTATGTCCATCCATTTGCAGGCAAAATTCAAGATGTCATTGTTTTTTACCGCTGAGTAAAACTCTAATGTATATATGTTCCACAACTTTTTTAACCATTCTTCTATTGAGGGGCACCTAGGTTGTTTCCATGTTCTGGCTATTACAAATAGTGCAGCTATGAACATTGTTGAACAAATGCTTTTGTGGTATGTTAGGGAATCTCTTGGGTATATTCCCAAGAGTGGTATTGCTGGGTCTTGAGGGAGGTTGACTCCCAGTTTTCTGAGAAACCGCCACACTGATTTAGACAGTGGCTGCACAAGTTTGCATTCCCACCAACAAATGGATGAGAGTTTCCCTCTCTCCACATCCTCTCCAGCATAAGCTATCATTGGTGTTTTTGACTTTAGCTAATCTGACCGGTGTGAAATGGTATCTCATAGTTGCTTTGATTTGCATTTCCCTGATCACTAAGGATGTTGAGTATGACCTTAAGTGTCTTTTGGCCATTCGAAGTTTTCTGTTGAGAATTCTCTGTTCAGATCAGCACCCCATTTTTTAATTGTGTTAATTAGAGTTTTAGTGTCTACTTTCTTGAGTTCTTTGTATATTTTGGAGATCAGGCTTTTGTGTGATGAGGAGTTGGTGAAGATCTTCTCCCATTCCGAAGGTAGCTCTTTTGTCTTACTGACGGTGTCCTTTGCTTTACAGAAGCTTCTCAGTTTCAGGAGGTCCCATTTATTCATTGATTCTCTTATTGTCTGTGCTACTGGGGTTCTACCTAGGAAGTGGTCTCCTGTGCCTATGTCTTTTAGACTACTTCACAATTTCTCTTCTATCTGGTTCAAAGTGGTCAGATTAATGTTGAGGTCTTTAATCTATTTGGACTTGATTTTTGTGCATGGGTATAGATATGGATCTACTTTCATTCTTTGACAGGTTGACATCCAGTTATGCCAGCACCATTTGTTAAAGATGCTTTCCTTCTTCCATTGCACACCTTTCGCTCCCTTGTCGAAAAACAAGTGTTCATAGATTTGTGAGTTAATATCTGGGTCTTCTTTTCAATTCCATAGGTCGACTTCTCTGTTCTTATGCGAGTAACAAGCTGTTTTCAATACTGTAGCTGTGTAATAGAGTTTGAAGTCAGGGATGGTTATACCTCCAGAAGTTCCTTTATTATATAAGATTATTTTGGTTATTCTGGGTTTTTGTTTTTCCATATATATTTGATTATTATTCTCTCAAGCTCTGTGAAGAAGTTTGATGGGATTTTGATGGGGATTGCATTGAATCTATAGATTGCTTTTGGTAGAATTGCCATTTTTCTATGTTGATCCTCCCAATCCAAGAGCAGGGAAGATCTTTCCATTTTCTGGTATACTCCCCAATTTCTTTCTCCAAAGACTTAAAGTTCTTGTCAAATAGGTCTTTCACTTCCTTGGTTAGAGTTACCCCATGATATTTTATGCTATTTGTGGCTATCGTGAAAAGTGATGTTTCTCTGATTTCTCTCTCTGCTTCTTTATTCTTTGTGTATAGGAGGGCAACTGATTTTATGGAGTTGATCTTGTATCCTGCCACATTACTAAAGGTGTTTATCAGCTGTAGGAGTTCTTTGGTAGAGTTTTTGGGGTTGCTCATGTATACTATCATATCGTCTGCAAATAATGAGAGTTTAACTTCTTCCTTTCCAATTCGAATCCCCTTGATCACCTTATGTTTTCTTATTGCTATTGCTAGAACTTCAAGCACTATATTGAAGAGGTATGGGGAGAGTGGATAGCCTTGTCGTGTTCCTGATTTCAATGAAATGGCTTTGAGTTTCTCTCCGTTCAGTTTGATGTTAGCTATCGGCTTTCTGTAAAAAGCTTTTATTATGTTTACGTATGATCCTTGTATCCTCAATCTCTTCAATACCTTTATCATAAGAGGATGTTGAATTTTGTCAAAACCTTTTCCAGCATCCAATGAAATGATCATGTGGTTTTTTCTTTCAGTTTATTTATATGATGGATTACATTGATAGATTTGCGTATGTTGAACCATCCCTGCATCTCTGGGATGAAGCCTACTTGATCATAATGGATAATTTTTCTAATGTGTTCTTGGATTCAGTTTGCCAGGATTTTGTTGAGAATTTTTTCGTCAATGTTCATGATTGAGATTGGCCTGTAATTCTCTTTCTTGGTTGTGTCTTTATGTGGTTTTGGTATCAGGGTAACTGTAGCTTCATAAAAAGAGTTTGGCAATGACTCTTCTGTTTCTATATTGTGAAATACCTTAAGGAGTTTAGGTATCAACTTTTCGTGGAAGTTCTGGTAGAATTCTGCATTGAAACCATCTGGCCCTGGGCTTTTTTTGGTCGGGAGGTTTTTCATAACAGCTTCTAATTCTTTGTGACTAACAAGTCTATTTAGATTGTTCACCTGGTCTTGATTTAACTTTGGTAAATGGTATTTATCTAAAAACCAATCCATTCCTTGTACATTTTCGTAGTAAGATCTAATGATTCTTTTAATTTCCTCTGTGTCTGTTTTTATGTCCCCCTTTTCATTTCTGATATTATTAATTTGCATGTTCTCTCTCTGCCATTTGATTAGTTTGGCTAGGGGTTTGTCAATCTTGTTGATTTTCTCCAAGAACCAACGTTTTGTTTCATTGATTCTTTGGATTGTTTTCTTTGTTTCTATTTTGTTGATTTCAGACCTCAGTTTGAGTATTTCTAGTCTTCTACTCCTCCTGGGTGAGTCTGCTTCTTTTTTTTTTCCAGAGCTTTCAGGTGTGCTGTTAAGTCTCCAATGTGTGCTTTCTCCATTTTCCTTAATTGGGCACTTAGTGCTATGAACTTTCCTCTTAGCACTGCTTTCATAGTGTCCCATAGGTTTGAGTATGTTGTGTCTTTATTTTCATTAAATTCAAGAAAGACTTTAATTTCATTCTTTATTTCTTCCTTGACCCAGCGATGATTCAGTATCTGACTGTTCAACTTCCACGCCTTTGTAGGCTTTCTGGTGTTCGAATTGTTATTGAATTCTAACTTTATTCCGTGGTGATCGATTACTAATATTTTTTTGTATCTGTGGAAGTTTGCTTTGTTACCGAGTATGTGGTCAGTTTTCGAGAAGGTTCCATGAGCTGCAGAGAAGGTATATTCTTTACTTTTTGGGTGGAATGTTCTATTGATATCTGTTAAGTCCATTTGATTCATTACCTCTAGTAATTCTCTTATTTCTCTGTTGAGTTTCTGTCTGATTGACCTGTACATTGATAAGAGAGGTGTGTTGAAGTCGCCTACTATTAGTGTGTGTGGTTTGATGACTGCCTTGAATTCTAAGAGTTTTTCTTTTACATAAGTGGGTGTTTTTATATTAGGGGCATAGATATTCAGGATTGAGACTTCCTCCTGATGAATTGTTCCTGTTATGAGTATGAAATGTCCCTCTCATCTCTTCTGACTGATATTAGTTTGAAGTCAATTTTGTTAGATATTAGAATGGCCACACCTGCTTGTTTCTTAGGTCCATTTGCTTGGAAAACCTTTTCCCAACCCTTTACTCTGAGTAGATGTCTATCTTTGTGGTTGAGGTGTGTTTCTTGTAAACAGCAGAATGTTGGATCCTGTTTTCGTATCCAATCTCTTAGTCTGTGCCTTTTTATAGGTGAGTTGAGTCCATTAATATTAAGTGATATTAATGACCAGTGGTTGTTGATTCTGGTTATTATTTGTGTGTGTGTGTGTGAGTTTGTAGTAGAGTTTGTGTGTTTCTCTTCTTTGAGTTGTGGTTGTGAAGGGTCACTAGATGTCTGGGTTATTGTAGGCAGTGATGGCAATGTTGGATTCCTTGGGTTGCGATTTTCCTTCTATTACTTTCTATAAGGCTGGATTTGTGGCTGAGAATTGTTTAAATTTATTTTTATCCTGGAATATTTTGGTTTCTCCATTGGTAGTGACTGATAGCTTGGCTGGGTATAGTAGTCTGGGTTTGCATACATGGTCTCTTAATTTCTGCAGTACCTCTATCCAGGACCTTCTGGCTTTCTTGGTTTCCATAGAGAAGTCTGGTGTAAGCCTGATAGGTTTATCTTTATAAGTTACTTGACCTTTTTCCTTTGCAGCTGTTAATATTCTTTCTTTAATCTGTATGTTTTGTGTTTTGAGTATTATATGGCAGGGGGATTTTTTTTTTGATCTAGTCTATTTGGTGTTCTGTATGTTTCTTGAGCCTTCATAGGAATGTCATTCTTTAGGTTGCTAAAGTTTCCTTCTATACTTTTTTTGAATATATTTTCGGGGCCATTGATCTGCAATTCTTCTCTTTCTTCAATCCCTATTATTAGATTTGTTTTTTTTATTGTGTCCCATATTTCTTGAATGTTTTGTGAAGAGATTTGTTGGATTTGCCGTTTTCTTTGATCAGAGCGTTTATTTTCTCTATGGTATCTTCAGAATCTGAGATTCGTTCTTCTATCTCTTGTATTCTATTGGTTATGCTTGATTCTGTAGTCTCTGTTCATTTACCTAGGTTTTCCATATCCAGCCGGTTCTCGGTTTGTGTTTTCTTCATTGCCTCCATTTCAGTTTTCAATTCTTGAACTGTTTCCTTTACCTGTTTGATTGTTTTTTCTTGGTTTCCCAGGGTATCATTCATGGATTTACTCATTTCTTTAATCTTTTTGTTATACTTCTCATCCATTTCTTTAATCATTTCTTCAAACACTTTGTTATTCTTCTCATCCAATTCTTTAAGGGAGTTATTCATATCCTGTTTAAGGGACTCTAATGCTTTCATAATGGCACTTTTTCCCACTTCTTCTGGATTAAGGTGTTCAAGTCTTTCTATTGTAGGGTTGTTGGGATCTGGTGTTTTCGTGTTGTTTTTCAGATTGTTGGAGGAGGTCTTGCCTTGACATCTGCCCAGCTCTTCCTTCAAATCCTCTCTATTGGATCTTCTGGTACCGGGTCAGGTTCCCTTGTTGGGCAGGGACTTCACTGACAGAAGGCCTACCTTTCCTCATGCAGGCTATTGAAAGACAGGCACTCCCTCCTCCCAGGTTGTGCCTACAGCCCAGGCCCAGTGTGCAAGGCAGCCGAGCAGGGGAAATTTTATGGCCCCCTTCCAATGGCTGTCTGCTCGAAATCAGTGCCCCTTGCTGGTCAGGAATGTCGCTGAGCTGACACAGGGTCCACCTGTCCTCAGGCAGAATTTTAAAACACAGGAACTGCCTCCTGCCGGGATGCACCTACAGCCCAGGCTCAGTGCACAAGGCAGCTGAGCTGGGGAAATTTTATTGCCCCAGGGGGGAAGGGAGAAATATAGGAAGGTGTTCCTGGATGGAAGCTGAGATGGCAGGCGGGAGAGCTTAGCAGGGTGGAGCCGCCACTGCAGGGTGCCCTGAGAGTCTAGGGGGTCGGGGAAAGTCTGAACTCTTCCTCGCTGAGATCCTGCTGTGGGCAAGAAGATAACTCACCCTTCCGATGGCTGTCTACTAGAAGTCGGTACACCTTGCTGGTCAGGAATGTCGCTGACCTGACACCAAGAATAAAAAAATTTAAAAAAAGAAAAGAATGTATTTTTCATGTAAAGGAAAAGATTTTAGTGCTCAGTCTGAAAAAGATAACTACACTGGTTGCTATATCATAACTGCTCTACTCAGAGAAAAATAATTTTCTTCCATTCCTTTCATTTCCCTTCTCTACCCTTCTGTTCCTTGTTCTCCTTTCCTCTCCCTCCATTTTTTCCTTCTATCATTTCTTCACTCCTTATGGTTTGTCCATCTTACTCCCCTTCCCTCCCTTCCTTCATTGTTGGGGATACTGAAGATCAAAGGTAACACTTTGAAAACACAAAATCAGTGCTCTACCATCCTTTTATTGAGACATGGTATACTAAACTGAAAGATTGGCCTTGAGCCTACTTTGTTCTCCAGCAGACTGAAGTGAGGAGTTACATTCCTAATGTGTAATTATTGCATCTTTTTGGATCAAATTACCTTTGTAGTGTTCAAAATATCTCCTAAGCTGTGTCTGATCCACAGGTACTGATGAGGATGTAACCACAAGTTCAGTGGAGGATTCACACAAGTTCAGTGAAGGGTTTACACAAGTTCAGTGAAGGATTCACACAAGTTCAGTGAAGGATTCACACAAGTTCAGTGGAGGATTCACACAAGTTCAGTGGAGGATTCACACAAGTTCAGTGAAGGGTTCACACAAGTTCAGTGGAGGATTCACACAAGTTCAGTGAAGGGTTCACACAAGTTCAGTGAAGGGTTCACACAAGTTCAGTGAAGGGTTCACACAAGTTCAGTGGAGGATTTACACAAGTTCAGTGAAGGGTTCACACAAGTTCAGTGAAGGATTCACACAAGAATTTTGAAAAAAGGAGATAGTCAGGCTTGAAAGAAAATCATAACCACACAGATCAGTGCACGGTACAGAGTGGTTTTGTATTTTTTCTTTGCTGTTTTACAAGACATTAAGGCACTGGCTGATTGCCTCATTTTACTAAAATTAAATAAATTCTAGATCCTATAAAAAGCATGACTTCTTGCACTGATGAAAACAGTAATGACAGATATGTTTATTTTGATATTTATCATTGATCAGAGGGAAAAGAATATAAACATTCATGAGTACTGAATACCAAAATTGGGTTGACATTTGAGACTTCAAAAAAGAAAACCTAGTTAGATTTTAGTCATGTGTAATAATACACATAAAAATTTAAAATTGTCATAACAAGTTAACCACATTTTATAAAAATTTATGAACTGAAAATCAGTTTAAAATAAAGCAACTTCTCCAATTCAGAGACTGATGGATTTCCACTATTCACTCTGTCCCCAGCTTCTTGCCCAGAGTTCACTTTAATCTGATTCATCACAGCAAGGTGAAACATTGCTTCATCTGCTTCCTCCTGTCCCAAAATGTCAATTAAACAATTACGGAGACTGATGTATTTATTGAATATGTTATTAATCTTGTGTCATTTGATTTTTAGGAAAAATAAAATTGAATAGTTATAAATCTCAAATTATTCCAGTAGTCATGAATAAATTAGGAATAACAACCACCAAAAATTAAGTTATATATAAACATATATATATTCATATATTTCCATGTGTTGTTTATATATGTATGTATTTTTGAAGTTTATTTTTCAAAAATATTTTTGTACTTTAAGTTATAAACTAAATTATATGAGCTTCTCCCCTCTGAAAAAGGAACAGAAATATCCACCAAAGTTCTTTCATAGCTTGGTAGTTCATATTTTGCATTATCTTTGGGTCTTTGCATAGACATTTACAGTGATAAACAATCAGAAAAAAGGATTTGCATGGGGTTGATATGTATGCTTTAAATTAATGGCATACAGATGAATAACAGATGAATACCATCTAACAATACATAATCAAATGTCAGGAGATGATTAGATTCTGATAATCCAGGGAAATATATAATGCTATTTACTCTAAAGTTAACCAGTAGATTTTGAAAAGAAATATTACTTTTTGTTTCATATGTGTTGCAATAATTCATGACTAAGCTTATTTTATACAAAGAAACAGCATATGTTAATAAAGGAGTTAATCTTCCTTCTTTAGTATTTTTGTTTTTGTTAACAAATAAGAAGTACAAGAGCTGATCAGCATCTTCAGATAAAATAGAGGGATGAACTGAGTTTAAATAGACTTAAAATAAAGCAACGTTTGTCTTTATCTGATTTGTGATTCTTGTTGTTCTCTTTTTTGATTACAAGACTAGCAAAGTTCAATTTATTAATCTTCTTGTAGAACTTTTTGGTTTTACTTAAAAAGTTAACATAGATTAAAGGCTCTACTTGATGTCTGACAGATAAATGTGAAGGATTATATGAAAGGATGAGATGGTATTGAGAAGAGTGTTATTAAATGTGGATCATGTGCTAACATAGCCCTCATTTAAGAGCACAGAATAAATGAACAGATCCCTTCTGTAGCTGAGATTCAGCTGGGATTTTACTTGATCATCTTGTTGCCTGTAATAAACTGGGCTTATTCAAATGAGTGAGCTGGCACTTCTCTTTTTAAAGCTGAATTAGGAAACATTTCAAATGTGGGTGAGATCACAGGGATTTTAGATGGGCTATAGTGCCTCCAATGGTGTAAAAATCCCTGATGGCACTTGAGGACATAGTTAGGCTGATGTAGGCGCTGACTCCAACAATTCTGCATTGCTTTTTCTTTCTATCAAGATTTTCATTTTAATTTTAATTAGATTTATGTTGAAATTAGGTGTAATGTCATATTAGTAGTGATTGAGTAGAATTTCATGGTTATTCTTCCTATCATAGAAAGTTATTCATCATATAATCCAAAATTCAGGTGCTGATTAATGAGACTCAAGAAGAGCAATACATGAATCAAGTAGTCATTCAACTCTAGTCCTGAAAATATTTCCAGATTTCTCTTGAAACAGCAGAACAAACGATAAAGGTTCCCTCTATATGTGAGTGACAGTGGTGAAGCTTGGACTATCTGTGAGACACCTGGCAGTGCGATCAGGATCTATTTCTGGTGCGTGAACTAGGTTGTTGGAGTCTATTTTCTATGGTGGAATGTCATGCTCAGCCTTAATGCAGCAGGAAGGAGCTTGGTTCTACATTAACTTAATGTGCCAGACTTTGTTAACTGCCCATTGGTAAGAGTGGATGTGGGTAAGGAGAGGTTTGGGGTAAGAGAACTGTGGATGGATTGTAAAATGAAATTTAAAAAAATAAACTAAATTGGATTTGGTGAACTGGATTTGGTTTGCTCCCATTAGAATAGGCAACACTGCCTCAGTTGGTGGACCAACCCCTCGGGGTCCTGAATTCCTTGCTTGTCTTCTCCCTCCTTCTGCCTTTCAACTGGACCTTGGGAGCTCAGTCCATTGCTCTGATGAGCGTCTCTGTCTCTATCTCCATCTGTCGCTGGACGAAGATTCTATGGTGATATTTGACATAGTCATCAGTGTGATAGTGGGGCCTGGACCGGGTCTGAATGAGCATGTGATCAAACCGGACTCTCTGACTGTGGCTGACAATGACTGAGAAGCCATTGATAAAGGCACTGGGAAGTCCTTTTTTACAGCATGTTCTGGCTTTTTGGGACCCTAGTCTATATGGATGCACAGCTGCCTAGGCTTGGATGTAGGGGGGAGGGCCTTGGATTTCCTACAGGACAGGATTCCCTGTCCTCTCTCAAGCAGGGTGGGAGAGGGAGGAGGGAGTGTGGGGGACTGGGAAGGGATTGGGAGGAGGAAAGGAAGTGTAAATATTTAAATGGAAAAAAATTTTAAAAATTTAAAAAATAAACTGAACATATCCTTAAGGTAGAACTACTAATGAAAAAGAGTGTTTGTTGAAGATAATCATATCACAAGGACATGTGCTTAACTATGTTCATAGCAGTTTTATTCATAATATCTAGAATCTGGAAACAACCTAGATGCTACTCACACAAAGAATGGGTAAAGAAAATATGGTACATTTACACAATGAGGTACTACTAAGCAGTAAATAAAATGACATTTTGAAATTTGCAGGCAAATGGATGGATCTTTTAAAAAAAAAACATATTGAGTGATGTAACCCTGACTCAGAAAGACAAATATAATATGTATTCTCTTATAAATGGTTTTTAGACATAAAACAAAGAAAATCCAGCCTACAGGCTATAACCCCAGCCAAACTAGACAACAAAGAGGATCCTAAGAATGACATACATGAATCTACAAAGAATGGTGAAAAAGATAAAATCTCCTGAGTAAATTTGGAGCATGGGGGTCATGGGAAAGTATAGAAAGGGAGAGGGGAAGAAGGAAGGAGAGTGGAGAAAAATGTCTAGTTCAATAAAAACAAAAAAGGGAGCTTTGTTGAAAGAGTAAATAACAATTTGTTGAGACACCAGGTTGTAATGTTGATATTTGACAGTAAATAACCTTTAACCTTAGTGAGTCTTTTGGTCTGACATTCATTTCCTACAAACAAAAAATAATAGAGTCCAGAAAATTATAAGTCATCTTTACAAACAGATGGATAATCATTTAGCCAATTCTCTATTTTCTGATTGTAAGTAGTCAATAACCTTTAATCATATGCAAAGATATATTTATTCTCTTAAACATAGTAATTGAAATAGCTCCAATTGTTCATTACATGACAAAAAAACATGACAAAAAATACTAAACAAAACAAAATTTTTATAGATTGTTCTTAGTTGAACTTTAACTTAGAGCAATGCTTCAATGGAACATCATAAATATTCTCCAAAACTTTCTAAATAATTCAAGTTTCCCAATCAATGTAGGAAAGTAAGAACCAGTAGACAGTAATTGCCAAGTTCAGCTTTTTTCTTAGGAAACAGTCACTTTTTTTTCTGATAATGACTAGCCTTAATACTAAATTTGTATTTAAAGTTTTACTTTTATTTTTTTAACATTTAGTTTTTGATTGACTCATTTTAGATTTTACATCATGCATCTCAATGCCACTTATCTCCCTATACTGTTGACTGAGGTTTTCTGTCCTGCCTGGTTTCCACAGTTGTTGAGACCCAAAGAAATCACACAGTGGTCTTCATTAATCAACTGATTGGCCCATTAGCTCAGGCTTCTTAATAACTCTTATAACTTATATTAGCCCATTATTCTAGTATATGTTAGCCACATGGCTCAGTACCTTTTGCAGTGAGGCAATCACATCTCGCTTCTTCTGTGGCTGGACAGGACTGCAGAGAATTGGGTTTCCTCCTTCCTAGAATTCTCCTATTCTCCTTGACCCACCTCTACTTCCTGTCTGGTTGTTCCACCTATACTTCCTGCCTAGTTACTGGTCAATAGCCATTTATTTAAAATATAATTGACAGAATACAGACCACTTTATCATACCACTATACCTTCATATCCACGCTCTGCCTTTGCAACATCCCTACACCAAGTTAAAACAAATTTAAAAAAAAAGAGAGAGAGGAAGAATCTTGTCCTGGAAGATGTAGTGTGACACAGTGAGTCACACAGTATATGTTTAATTTATACTTTTTACTTACAAGTAAGTCATTGGTTTCATTTGCGGACCATTATTCCTGCTACCCTTCATCTGCTATGTGGTGACATGGATGAGGGAAAGATGCCCTCTTTGCTCCTTACTACTTGCAGAAGGCAGAATATATGACCCAGCCCCTCATCAGGTGCAGCACCAGGGAGAACAGGCCTTACACATCAGGTCAGAATACTGAAGCTTATCTTGTTGACAGGGATGCAGGTGAATTCCCCCAGGAATGTGAGCATGGGAGATAGGACCCTTCCCCTCATCTACCATATGGATCCATGAGGGAAGGGGAGAAGCCTTCCCCACCACTGCCTATAGCAGATAAGATAACTGGCTTGTAGACCATGATAATTAGACTTGATGAGTTGACCAAGCACCTAATCAGCTGCAGCATTCAGCAGCATGGTCCCTGTACCTCACCTGTGCAACACAGAAGAACTGGCCTTAATGGTGTAGCTGTTTGTGCACCAGAGCAGAAGGCAAAAGAGCAGGAGGAATGGTTCCAACCACTATTGCTTATGGTTTAGGGTGAATAAAATATTTCAATTTTATATCTTAGGAATTATTCTTTAAGAAGACAGGGTGGAGCTAGAGCGCTCTCCCTGATACTAAAGATGAGAGAGAGCTAGCAGGCTGACCAACCCAGCAACCAACCAGACCCAGTATCAGGGCTGTAACTTAGCCCATTCTCACATCTAACCAATCTATGATCTGCTCAAACATATGAAAGGGCCAGTCCTGCAGATCCAAAGTTTCAGGAGCTCCATGGCACAAAACAACAGAGTATCCAAGAAAAGTCCAAGTAAGGATTTTAACTTCTTTATGATAAAAATATGTGACATTTTACATTTATAAACTATGTTTATAAATGAGAATGAACTATTAGGGATATAATATAAAAATATATATTTTTAAAATTATAAGAAATAACTGAGAAATATTATTATCACTGATAACTTCCATACTGATATGTTATATTGTGTATAGATGTCAGCTAAGGCATGACGGATGGAAAATCCTTCATCATTTTTTCTCTTAATCTATAACAGACATTGTTCATAAAACCAAACTATGTGGAGAGGTTGATAGTACTTTTATTCTTTTCATATTCATAGGCAAATGGATATATGTACAAATATATGAAATAAATTATTCTTTTCTATTTTTCAGAAATATGTATTTGTATGAATAACTATTATTTATAGATTCCTGGCTAGAATAAACGATCATTTTAATTTTAATAAATTACCCTTTCTTGAATACAATGAAAAGAAAAATAACTTTGTTTGCTAAGACAGTTAACATACAAAAATAAATCCTTCAATGTTTGAGCTCCAACCAGTACTCTGGTTTTAGCTCATGAAGAACATGCTTCTGTGGAATGTCCAAAACCTGAATGATTCAAGTCCTGGCCTGATGGAGGAGGGTCATATGTCTATGTGTTACTTTCGTTGGTTAATAAAGAAAGTACCTCGGCCTTTGATAGGGCAGCAGCTTAGATGTGTGGAGGAGAACAGAATTGTGAGAGAAAGAAAGCAGAAGCAGGCAGATGCCATAGCTCTCCTCTCCGAGATGGACGCCAGTTAGACTCGTCCCGGTAAGCCACAGTTAAGTGGCAATACGCATTAATAGAAATGGGTTGAATCAATATGTAAGAGCTAGCCAATAAGAGGTTATAACTAATGGGCCAGGCAGTGTTTAAATGAATACAGTTTCCGTGTAATTATTTCAGGGATAAGCCAGCTGGGAGCCAGGTGGTGGGAATGCAGCCCACCTCTCCCACCACAACACTGGCCAAACAGAAGTATATAAATAATAAAGATCATAAGATAGACAAATGAACAAAAAAGAAAGATTAACAATTACATCCAATTCAAGTTTAAATTACTTAATATCACTATTACATACTAGAATCTCTAGGGAGGGACAGAATGTATGAAACAATAAATATTTTTCACAAAAGCAAATAAACAGTTTCTATTTTAGCAGGCAATTTTTCCTACATAAAAGTTTGATTCCACAAGAATATACTGTAAGTATACAGATGATAGACCAATAGACAGAGCCACAGAAGTATACATGTGCATGTCTACGTGAAATAACCCATTTTTCAGAGCTATGGGAAAACTTGTGTTTTGTAAAAGTCACTGTCATATCTATAAAAATCTTGTGAGACCTTGATTCTCCCCTCAAATTGGGATTCATTCCAAAAACACCTCAACAGTGTAAATACTCCTGCGTGGGCTACAGAATGACATTTCTGTCCCCACACATTATGAGGCCTTAAAGAATAACATTCACTCTTTGTTTTAGTGGTCAAATTTACATAGAGTCAATCCCACAAAATTACTTGATAACAGACCACATAGAAATGTCTATAGAAGATAGGCACTAAGTAGGAAGGTAGTTGCTCCACCTTTGCTAACAAACAAATTTGGGTGTGCCCAAAGCTGGTTATCACATAAGAGAGAGATTGGATGAGGAGAATGGAATCCAGGATTCAGGAATGTTTAGTAACTTTATCTAATGGTTTGGAATATCAGGTATTTCCTCATGGATGCTGGCTCTTTCCTGGAACATGTCACCTCTTTCAGAGTACTGCTCTGCCAGCATCTACCTGTCCTTCTTGGAATTTTGACGTGCATATCTCCATTGTCTTTGCCAATGTAATTTTATAACTATGTCTGTAAGATTTAGAAACCTTGTGGAGATCTCCCCTTATTCTCCATCTTCTCACCCCTTCACTTCACTTTTTCTCCTCACTAGAAAAATAAAGAACATGCAGAGGTAATGTGCTTGAGTTAATATTTTATCTTCAAATGCTTGCTTGCCATAGATAACCTATTCTGAGCCCTGAGGGGGTCCTGAGTTTGGAACTTAAGGCTCTGAAACATAAAGAGAGTGTAAAACACAACTACTGTTGAAATAATAATGTCCAAAGCTCCAGAGAGCTTTGCTTTTAAAGATACTTGCTTAGAGGTTTCCCAATGCCTATAAGGTTAGAGACTGAATCATTGTACAAGATTGGCGCTTCTTTGGAGTCATAGTAGTTATTATAAGGAAATCTCTGGAAATTCCAGATCCAACAGACTTGAATTATTATATTTTACCAAGTCTTATAAAAATATATGTAAAATGATGGAAGCCTGGTGCATATTTAAAGTATAGAGGATAATGACAGAATTTAAAATTAAGAGTTGAGTGTTTGCTGGATGCTTTTCCAGAAGACAGAAGTTCCATTTCCAACTCTCATGTTAGGAAACTCACAACTAACTATAACTACAATTCTAGGGAATATGGTGAAATCCTAACCTTCACATTCATGTAACACACACACCTTACATTCATGTGATGAACACCTGTGTTGCCCTTCACTTCTGACTTACATAAATAGGGCCCTTAGGAATGCTGCCTAGGTTTCCTCTCAGTTGCAGTTCACTAATAATGTATTTCCTTTTTGTAAAGCACTAATATATATTATATGTTACATATAATATATATATATATATATGTATATATATAATATTACTTAAATCTTTTTCTCTGAGAGCTGGTACAGAAGAAATCCAATTGTGATTATAGCAATGACATAAAGAAAAGTGGTTTGTACAAGATGAATGTTTATGCAGGCAGCAGTGATGTCTACTCCTGTTTCTACGTACTTAAAAGTCCCTCTTCTGTACATTAAGGGGAAGCTTCCCTTCACAGTTAAATTGTTAGTCATGAGAAATAATTGTTCAGAAAGTCAAGTTGCAGTTCATAATCTTTTTCTGTCTTTTTTTACATAATCCATTCTACCAAACCAAGTAGAAAGCCAGAAACCATAGTTTTTAGAATGGAATGTATTTGTGTGAAGGGCATATAATTCCTTATACCTAAGAATAACCAATGCAGCATACTTGTTACCATAGATACCTCAAAATCTTTAATATGAACCTTCTATATTGTTCTTTTTATTTTATGGTAGTAGGGAGAGAATGGTTTATTTCAGCTTAAAAGCTCATTCAAAGTGAATCCAGGGATGTAACTAGAGGGCCAAAACCAAATGAAAGACTGGAAGAATAATGTTTATTGGCTTGATTTTTTCCTTGAATTTCATCAACATTAGGCAGGTATTTATTTAAACTTGTGAAATTCTTAAAGTTGTGAACACATGTTCAAACAACACGTGTGGGATCTCATGCCTTCTGAACTCATAAGGTCTATGAAGCATCTCTTTTTTGGTGTGGGAGGTCCTTCTGTCTATGTGTTACTTTTATTGATTAATGAATAAAGAAACTGCCTTGGCCTGTTGATAGTACAGAACTTAGGTAGGCAGGGAAAACTGGACTGAATATTAGGCAGAAATTAAAATTAGAAAGATGCCATGAAGCTGCCAGAGACAGACATTTTATGGAAATTTTATGAAATAAGCCACAGATGGGTGGCAATATACAGATTACTAGAAATGGGTTAAACTAAGATGTAAGAGTTAGCCAATAAGAAAGAGCTAATGAGTTAAGCGGTGTTTTAATTAATATAATTTCTGTGTGATTATTTTGGTCTAAGCTTGCCAGGTGACTGGGATTGGATGAGTGGCCCTTCCACCTACAGTTTCTTTTTTGTTGAATTTACCAGATAATTTAATTCCTCAAAGTAGCACTGGAGTTCCCCACCCAACATTCAAGTATAATCTCTAGCATGCAATACAATTCATGCTCATTTCTTATAGTGATGAGTAATTTTGATTTGATGATTTAATATTCTTGGAGTAGCAGAGTATGATTAGCACCTAGGAAAGACTGTAATTTGTGGATATTTGATTGTTTCTCATATGTGCAAAATACTTTTGATGGTTCTTTCCAGGGAAGGATAGGTATTTATTTGTTTGACCAAAGGCTGAAACATACTTTAGGCTTTCTGTGTGTTACTATATCATTGTGTTAATATAACAATGATTCTATGTTTGTCACTGCAGGTACAGTTGGGGTGAGTATTGCTTCTGAGTAGCAGTTCTCTTCTCAGCTACTATCCTTGTGTTTTCTCTCCTGGCTACATATGCAAATTAAATTGGGATGTGAATAATTTACTACTACAGCTGTGTTAATAAAAATTGGGTAGAAATAAATATAAACATTGCTATTCTTTTGACATACGATGATTTTCAATTTAATATTTTAACTGAGGAGGGGAGAAAAATACCAGATATCTATACTTGACTTCCCTTACATTGGTAGAGGAAAACAATTCTGTTAAATTGTGAGAAAAATAATTTTCTGTTTTATGCAATCATGTTTAGGTAATTTTAGTAGCAATCCTAAAGTTTAGTACAATAGACTTTCATTGCATTTAAGCTATTATAGAGGTGTACAATGAACACTTATGTTAAGTACATTTTTATGTGTTTCAGAAATTTTAGCTAGTTTACAGAGTGACACCATTTTGTATTCTCACCAGCATGGAAAGAATTCTTCAAGCTCTTCTGCAGTCTCATCAGAATGTATCTTTCATACATGAAGTTATGCTCTGATCCATGGGACTCAGAACTCTTACAGTCGGAGAAGCATGTTCCTGCTTTTGCTGGTAATTTAGCTTATGCCTGAAACATTTTTGGTTAAGCTATATCCTCTCTTGTTCATTCAGAGTAACACTTTGCTAGCATCTAGTCATTTCTCTGTAAATTTCTATAAAAGACAGTGATTGACTTGTGAGGGAAGCACTCAAAATGCTTCTTTATTCCTTCATTTTCTATTGGGGGAGCTGGAAGAACACTCTGGTTGATAAAGCGAGCTTCTTATACTTCAGTGAATTCTGGAAAATGCATAATTTAAGCTTATCCCAAATGTCAAGGCTTAATCACTTCTCAGCTGACTAGTTCCTACAATGACTATGATTTGATCTGTGAATATTCTAGACATTACACTCACAAATCTCTGAAACTTTCTTTACCATTAATTAAGGCAGGTTACTAGGTGTTTCTCTGCTTATGGTCAGGCTGTAGAAGATTCTGACTTCTTCACCCATGATTTTGACCTTTATACCTTGTTTTCTTTAATTATTCTTTTGTTATGTTTTTTGAGACAAGGTTCCTCTATAGCTTTGAAGTGTGTCCTGGAACTAGCTCTTGTAGACCAGGCTGGTCTTAAACTCATAGAGATCTACTTGCCTCTCCCTCTGGAGTGCTGTGATGAAAGGCTAGCCTAGCACTACCACTGCCAAGCTAACACCTTATTTTTAATTGGTGATTCATCACTGTGATTTGATGAGTCATTATTTGCTAAGAATAAACAACAGAGACTCAACATTTTTAAGGTTTTTCTCTATATATGTTTGTATTCAATGTTCAAATGAACATTGAATTTTCCAGAATATCTTTTGTTATCATATTTACATTCCAGAGCATCATTGTTAAATACTGTAATTATTACACTGGCATAGCATGCCAGAAGCTATTCATAGTTTACCTACCCATACTGAGAGTGCTGACACTCCAGCTGTCCAGAAGTGATTCATTCTCTACATCCAATTTTAGAATTTGTTTACTAAGATGGTTCCTGATACCAACTGTCCTAGTTCCATATGCCCTTGAAGATATAACAGAAAACACAAAATTTGATACAAAATGTCTACTCAAGTGCCCTTTCAGAAGCACACAGATCAGGATGGGAGTGATGAGAATGGGAGAAGAGTAACATGAGGGGGGCCTGCTTGTTGGAGTTTCTGTCTACCCACCCCCAGTACCCGCAGGTGTTTAGTCCTAAAGAAAATCACACAGAGATCTCTATAAGTTATAAAGCCGATTGACCCATTGAGTCAGGCTACTTATTAGCTCTCATAGCTTATATTAACCCATTATTCTGATCTATGTAAACCATGTGGCTCAGTACCTTTTTCAGTGGGACAGATCACATCCTGCTGCTTTGGTGATCTGGGCAGGAGTGTGAGGAATCAACTTCTTCCTTCCCAGAATTTTCCTGTTCTCATTGCATCACCTCTACTTCCTGTCTTGTTTTCCTGCCTATACTTCCTGCCTGGCCAATCAGCATTTATTTAAAACATGATTGACAGATTACAGACAATTCTCCCGCACTGGAAAGGGGCATTAAGAAGCTGAGTGAAAGGAAACTTTACTTACCTCTGCCTTGAAATTTAAAAATTTAAAGCCATGTTACTACTTTTTTCCCAAAAGTGAACCATTGTATCCTTATATGTGATAGGCATTGAATATAGTGAAAAATTAGCCGCAGTCTACAGGAAGAAAACATTTGCCTACTCTTGCTACTCCTGCTCAGAAAAATACTGCTTGCTACTGTATCTTAAAATGTTTCCTTGTATTTTCCTCTTGTAGTTTCAATGATCTATTTCTTACTTCATGGGATTTGGTTTATCTTGATTATTTACACTAGTTGAGGGAAACAGGTCCCATTGGCTTTCTTTCTGTGGATATCCAGTTTCTGCACAATATTTGCAATGGTTACTGTGATTTCTCCAGTGTAATATTTTGGTATCCTTATGAAGAATCAGATATCACTAGTATTGTGGATTTATTTTGTGTCCTACATCATATTCCATTGGTGAACAAGTCTGCTTTGGGCAGTTGTCATACTTCCTAAAGACATTCAATAGGAACAGTGAAGTCTCACCACATAGTATAGTAATATACTCAAACTATTCTCATTGTCTTGTTGTCTCATATTAAATTTAGTCAAGATACATTTCTTTTCTTTTTAAGGGAAATGTTAGTTCAAGATGACAACCTAAACAAATACTTGCATTAATTATGTCCTTGATTCTCTCTGCAATCTTCATTCTTTTTTGACATTTGGCATATTAGCAGATTCTAGGATAAGCTCACAACCATTGTGAGACATAATTTTTATTTTCATATTACTGTACAATAAGGAGATAGTCTCTATACTCAAATCTCCCCCACCAAAAAAAAAGGTTTGTCTCTAGACATGAGCAAAAGTTCTATCAATGTCATTTTTACTTAGACAACAGGTGATAGCAGCCATTTATAAATCATGAATAATATATTAAGTATGAAAGTGTTTTACAATTAGCTATATGGGAGGTGGTATTGAATAGATGTAAGTATTCTGCATTTGATAAAACAAACTTGAGAATATGTGGATTTTCTGTTATGAAAATAATCCTGTATATATACAATGAGTGATTTCATCTCATGCAGAGATACTCATTTTTAAATGTGATGATATAAAAAATAATATCATATTTTAGAGATTGACAAAGGATTTTTTATAAATATAATCTTCCATGATTGTAATGTAGGGTATTCCTATTAGGAATATAAAGTAGTATACTGTAAATTATTGTAAATAATTTTTTCCCCACCATAATTATTTTCCAGAGAATAAAACTTTTGTTCCTACTTAACTCAATGAACTTAATGAACTATAGGCTATAAATACAAATTTTATTTGTTTCTTGCTTAATAATGTCTTTTACATTTATGTTTTTATCAGAGGTAATTTATACTTATACTTTTAATTGGTCTGTATCTACATGTTTTATCATCTATAATTTCAAATTTAAGAAGTTTCATTCTACCTTTGAAATATGTATAATGGTCTTAGGTTAAAAAAAATGAAACTCACCTTTATCAAAAGTAGCACCATTCTTTTAGTCCTCTTACTATTTTCTGTCATCATATGTCTATTTTACACAATCCCCAAATCATTGATTTTCCAAGAGGCAGTTTTGGGAGTTCTGACCTGTGCATCCATGTATCTAAACTGTTTTCAGATTCTTAGCTGTGTACAGAATGAATGTGACAGTACAAATCCAAGGCTTGAAGATCTAAGAGTACATTATTACAATAAGCTAGGAAAAAATGTGAGACTGGCCAAAAAGCAGAACAAAGATAGTGACTTAAGTCTAATTTTAAAGCAAAAGTTGGATTATTTCAGATAACTGGATGCATTGGGATGGAAGAATTCAAATTGGAAGAGATGGTCTGCTTCAGCATAAGGTATCAAATACCAAGTACAGTCATAAATGCATAACCATAAATCTCAGCATATTGTTTACACACACACACACACACACACACACACACACACACACACACACATATGTATGATAGGTCTGTCACAATAATAAGTAAAATATTAGAGGCCTTGAATTTGAGGAAAAGAAGGGATGGTGATTTGAAAGCTGTTCACATGAAAAAAGATGTAAAAAGTGGTATAACAATATTTAAATTGAAAATAACATGATAAGAGGAAAAGTATAGTTTTGAGCATTAGATTGCTTTAATTTGGGACAGATCTATATTGGGACAATTAAGAGAAACCAAAACTGAGGTACAGATTCAAATAACATAAAAGATTCATTCTCTAAAGCACTTCAATTTTTTCAGAGGTGTAAGAAAAGGGATGAGTAAAACAAAGAAAGACTGATCTGTAACATTAATATTTAATCATTAATATTTAAATTACATCCAGAAATATAAATTCTAATACAAGTTTTTATCCAGAACTATTGAAGGAATTTTGTAAGAAATATAACTATTTAAGTGAATTATATGTCTATAAATTCTAAAATGAAATATACAGTTTCTACCATTTTTATATTGCTTAAGATTACAGAAAAACACTAAATTTCATAAGGACACGGAAAGCTTCAATATATTATAATAACCTGAGAGTAAGTACAAGGCTTTTGGGGCAAAGTAGAGTGTTGCAATTGGCAGCTGACATGAGCTTTGCCAACAGGAACAGATGGTGTCGATATGCTTTGGTTCTCTGCCACAACCTCTCCCTGTTGAGAGCAGCATGTCTGCCAAACATAGCTTGGAAACTGTTTGCCTACTGTGCAGATCACAGGTTTTGGGGGACCCACAGGATAGCTATTTTCTGTGACTACCTCTCATATTACATGATGCAAGGTTTTAAAAGGTGAAATTAGGAGAGAGGAACTAGTTTTAGTTTACTGTATTATGAGAGATTTCTTTTTTTCCCAAACATGTTATATTTTGTTGGAAAAGTCATTGATAAGACTTTTCACATCTTCTTGAAGTGACAGTTTCTTAAGAATTCTTTTTGCATAATATTAAAGGAAAGGTAGTAGTTTAAGCAAGCAGCATTCCATTACAAAAGTTTGTTCAGCCATGAAAAAAACTACATGCAAAAAACAGTATATACACTGCACATTTATGTTGAAGAATGCATATGTAAAAACAAATACATACATATATACTAACAATGAAAGCTTTCTGTAAGACTAAAGCAATGCAATAGCAAAGGCCATATTTATATAAAGCATCTATAGTTTATATTTGCTTTTTTAATTTTAAAGTGATCAAGAGATATGAAATTGTTTGGAAGGAAAAAATCTTGTAATTATATTATTGTCTCAAAAATTAAAAAAAAATATTTACAAGTCTAAGATGCTGGTCCACAGATTTTATGATCAATGTAATACATATAAATAAACAAGATAGAGTACACTTGCTTATTTTTGTTTCTATGAAACAAGCTACTTTTTTTATTGCTTTGTCAAGGAAGCAAAAACAAACTAAAAGAGCGTGTGAAAATGGCCTTCCCTATTGCCTGGGCTTTAAAAAACCATGTTGGTTTCTTGCTAGAATGTGAAAACAATTCACAGAACTGCAACTTTTTTTTAAAAAAATATAACCTGGAAAGTTTACATCAAGAACAATGAAAAAATATAGAGTATAGAATTTTTGGTTTTGATTTCTTAATGAAATAATGTTACAGACAGATGTCCTTTCAAAACAAGTAAATAATAACAGTTATTCACATAAATATTCTAGACTGAAGCAAAAAAAATCTCCATCTTTGTAAGGACAGTCTTGTTTACAGAGTAATACCTTGTGTCAATCCTAACTAAATAAATGGAAGCATTAGATTAGGAAATAATAAATGGGACAGTAAAATTTTAAGGAAGATTCTGTTTTCAAATATTTTCTCATCTGTAATTACAACTTCCAAATGCCCTCTATGACCAAGTGGCCAAGATTTTATAACCTCATTGCTTTATTACTACTTTTCAACCTATTGACACTTCTAAACTAAGACTTTCTCTTTTTCGATTCTCTTAGTATACTTTTCATTATCATTTTGTGTCCATCTTCAATATATGGTGGAGAAAAAATACATCTCCTATTTCGATCAGTTCATCCACTTAGAGGTTACACACAGAATACTGTGGTGGCTGAGGAAGGAAAGGTTCCTGAATACTACTGGTTGGAGGGAAACAATGAAGCAGCATCTTGCAATATTCAGTGAGATCCATTTTGAAATGTCTTCTCTCTTGGTCCAGTCACCAGCTTTCACATGCAGATACCTATGGACTGTGTTTGTAACTCTAGTAATGTAGCACTCCACTCTGAGATGTTTTGTTGACTGAAGAGAGGGAGAACTGTGGATATGCAGTGAGCACAAAGCTCTAAGCATCTTTTAAGTTTATTTTGTTCAGAATTCAACTCAAAGTTTTCCATCAAATTATCTTTGTTGATGATTGTCTTATTATTATGAGTACTATAATCTTAAAAATTAACATAGGATATAGAAAAAAGAAACAAAACTTAGAAAATTAAGTTATTATTATGAGTACTATAATCTTAAAAATTAACATAGGATATAGAAAAAAGAAACAAAACTTAGAAAATTAAGTAGTCTAAGAAATGCAATTGAGATTTAAGTATGGACACTGTAGGTCCATCTGACAGAGCACGATTTTTGAATCAAAATTTGAGGAAAGTGACAGATATTTTATTTTATTTATTTTTTTTATTAAATTATAAAAGTTTCCATTTCAGCCCCTCCTCCCAACACCCTCCCACTCCCCCCACTCCCTCTCCTCCTCCCTCTCTATCCCCTAGAGCAGTCAGGGTTTCCTGCCCTGTGGGAAGTTCAAGTTCCTCCCCCCTCCCTCCAGGTCCAGGAAAGGTGAGAGTCCAAAAAGACTGGAGCGCCAAAATCCAGTATATGCAGAGGAAGCAAGTCCCAGTGTCATTGTCAATGGCTTTTCAAAAAGGCTCCGGGCCAGCCACATTCAGAGAATCTGGTTGGATCACGGTCCTCGTTCAGTCCCAGTCCAACAGGCCTTGGTGAACTCTCATTATATCAGTTCCCTTGTATCAGTGGGTGCTCGCATCCCTCGCAGTCCTGATTACTTTTTTAATTTTCTTCATCTTTCTGTTCCTCATTTGGACCGTGGAGTGCTCAGTTCGGTGTTCCAATATGGGTCTCCATCTGTATCGCCATCCAACGTCGGATGAAGGTTTCCTCTGCCCTTGCCTTCTTTGCTCACGTTCTCTTTCCTTTTGCCTCTTATTTGGACCTAGGGAGCTAGGTCCAGTGTTCCAACATGGTTCTCCGCCTCCATCTCCATCCATCGCCAGATGAGGGTTCTATGGTAACATGCAAAATATTCATCAGTATGGTTGTGGGCCAAGGCCGGTTCAGGCACCCTCTCCTCTGTCCAGAGAACCATCTGGGGATCTCTCCTTGGACCGGGGATCCCCTTTATAATCAAGTCTCTTGTAAACCCTAAAATGATTCCCTTAGTTGAGGTATATACTTGCCTGATCCCATATCCATCCTTCCTCCCTCCCCCCATCCCAGTCCCCCGATCTTTCCCCAATCCTCCCCTACTCCCTTCTCTCTAACCCCCTCCCTTTCCGACAACCCTCCCACCCCCCCATGCACCCGAGGTTACCTGGGACTCTTGTCTGTTTCCTACCTCCTGGCGGATAGCTAAATAATCATCATCAGGTTCATCTTCTTATTTAGCTTCTCTAGGATCACGAATAATAGGCTCAAAGACCTTTAATTATGGTTAGAATCCACTTATGAGTGAATACATACCATGTTCCTCTTTTTGGGTCTGGCTTACCTCACTCAGTAAAGCGTTTTCTATTTCCATCCATTTGCATGCAAAATTCAAGATGTCATTGTTTTTTACCGCTGAGTAAAACTCTAATGTGTATATGTTCCACACCTTCTTTAACCATTCTTCTATTGAGGGGCACCTAGGCTGTTTCCAGGTTCTGGCTATTACAAATAGTGCTGCTATGAACATAGTCATATGTTCATATGAAAACAAATGCTTTTGTAGTATGTTAAGGAATCTCTAGGGTATATTCCCAAGAGTGGAATTGCTGGGTCCTGAGGGAGGTTGACTCCCAGTTTCCTGAGAAACCGCCACACAGATTTCCACAGTGGCTGCACAAGTTTGCATTCCCACCAACAATGGATGAGTGTTCCCCTCATTCCACATCCTCTCCAGCATAGGCTATCATTGGTGTTTTTGAGTTTGGCTATTCTGACAGGTGTAAGATGATATCTCAAAGTTGTTTTGATTTGCATTTCCCTGATCTCTAAGGAGGTTGAGCATGACCTTAAGTGCTTTTTGCCCTTCAAAGTTCATCTGTAGTGAATTCTCTGTTCAGATCAGTACCCCATTTTTTAATTGGGTTAATTAGAGTTTTAGTGTCTAGTTTCTTGAGTTCTTTGTATATTTTGGAGATCAGACCTTTATCTGTTGCAGGGTTTGTGAAGATCTTTTCCCAGTCAGAAGGTAGCCTTTTTGTCTTACTGACAGTGTCCTTTGCTTTACAGAAGCTTCTCAGTTTCAGTAGGTCCCATTTATTTATTGTTTCTCTTATTGTCTGCGCTCCTGGGGTTCTGCTTAGGAAGTGGTCTCCTGTGCCTATATCTTGTAGACTACTTCCCGCTTTCTCTTCTATCAGGTTCAAAGTGGTCGGATTAATGTTGATGTCTTTTATCCATTTGGACCTGAGTTTTGTGCATGGTGATAGATATGGATCTATTTTCATTCTTCTACAGGTTGACATCCAGTTATGCCAGCACCATTTGTTAAAGATGCTATCTTTCTTCCACTGTATAGCTTTAGCTCCCTTGTCAAAAATCAGGTGTTCATAAGTTTGTGGGTTAATACCCGGGTCTTCTATTCGATTCCATAGGTCGACTTCTCTGTTTTTATGCCAATACCAAGCTGTTTTCAATACTGTTGCTCTGTAATACAGTTTGAAGTCAGGGATGGTAATGCCTCCAGAGGTTCCTTTATTGTATAAGATTGTTTTGGCTATCCTGGGTTTTTTGTTTTGCCATATAAACTTGATTATTGTTCTCTCAAGGTCTGTAAAGAAGTTTGATGGGATTTTGATGGGAATTGCATTGAATCTATAGATTGCTTTTGGTAGAATTGCCATTTTTACTATGTTGATTCTCCCTATCCAAGAGCAGGGAAGGTCTTTCCATTTTCTGGTATCCTCCTCAATGTCTTTCTTCAAAGACTTAAAGTTTTTGTCAAATAGGTCTTTCACTTCCTTGGTTAGAGTTACCCCAAGATATTTTATGCTATTTGTGGCTATCATGAAAGGTGATGTTTCTCTGATTTCCCTCTCTGCTTCTTTATCCTTTGTATATAGGAGGGCAACCGATTTTTTGGAGTTGATCTTGTATCCTGCCACATTACTAAAGGTGTTTATCAACTGTAGGAGTTCTTTGGAAGAGTTTATGGGGTCGCTGATGTACACTATCATATCGTCTGCAAATAACGAAAGTTTAACTTCATCTTTTCCAATTCGAATCCCCTTGATCCCCTTATGTTGTCTTATTGCTATTGCTAGAACTTCAAGCACTATATTGAAGAGGAATGGTGAGAGTGGACAGCCTTGTCGTGTTCCTGATTTTAGTGGAAAGGCTTTGAGTTTCTCTCCGTTCAATTTGATGTTAGCTGACAGTTTGCTGTATATTGCTTTTATTATATTTAGGTATGATCCTTGTATCCCCAGTCTCTCCAACACCTTTATTATAAATGGGTGTTGAATTTTGTCAAATGCTTTTTCCGCATCCAATGAAATGATCATATGGTTTTTTTCTTTCAGTTTATTTATATGATGGATTGCATTGATAGATTTGCGTATGTTGAACCAGCCCTGCATCTCTGGGATGAAGCCCACTTGATCATAATGGATAATTTTTCTAATGTATTCTTGGATTCGGTTTGCCAGTATTTTATTGAGTATTTTTGCGTCAATGTTCATGAGTGATATTGGTCTGTAATTCTCTTTCCTGGTTGTGTCTTTGTGTGATTTTGGTGTCAGGGTTACTGTAGCTTCATAAAAAGAGTTTGGCAGTGATTCTTCTGTTTCTATATTGTGAAATACATTAAGGAGTATAGGTATTAGCTCTTCCTGGAAGTTCCGGTAGAATTCTGCATTGAAACCATCTGGTCCTGGGCTTTTTTTGGTAGGGAGATTTTTAATAACAGCTTCTAATTCTTCACGACTGACAGGTCTATTTAGATTGTTCACCTGTTCTTGGTTCAACTTTGGTATATCGTACTTATCTAAAAAAATGTCCATTTCTTTTACATTTTCCAACTTTGTGGCATATAAATTTTCGTAGTAAGATCTAATGATTCTCTGAATTTCCTCTGTGTCTGTGGTTATGTCCCCCTTTTCATTTCTGATCTTATTAATTTGCATGTTCTCCCTCTGCCGTTTGATTAATTTGGATAGGGGTTTTGTCGATCTTGTTGATTTTCTCCAAGAACCAGCTTTTTGATTCATTGATTCTTTGGATTGTTTTCTGTGTTTCTATTTTGTTGATTTCAGCCCTCAGTTTGATTATTTCCAGTCTTCTACTCCTTCTGGGTGAATCAGCTTCTTTTTTTTCTAGAGCTTTCAAGTGTGCTGTTAAGTCTCCAATGTGTGCTTTCTCCGTTTTCTTTAATTGGGCACTTAGTGCTATGAACTTTCCTCTTAGCACTGCTTTCATAGTGTCCAATAATAGGGATTGAAGAAGGAGAAGAACTGCAGATCAAAGCACCAGAAAATATATTCAACAAAATTATAGAAGAAAACTTTCCCAATCTAAAGAATGATATTCCTATGAAGGTTCAAGAAGCATACAGAACACCGAATAGGCTTGATCAAAAAAAAAAAACATCCCCTCGCCATATAATAATCAAAACACAAAACATACAGATTAAAGAAAGAATATTAAGAGCTGCAAGGGAAAAAGGGCAAGTAACTTATAAAGGTAAACCTATCAGACTCACACCGAACTTCTCTATGGAAACCATGAAAGCCAGAAGGTCCTGGATAGAGGTACTGCAGAAACTAAGAGTCCATGGATGCAAGCCCAGACTAATATACCCAGCCAAGCTATCATTCACTATCGATGGAGAAAACAAAATATTCCAGGATAAGAACAAATTTAAACAATTTGCAGCCACAAACCCAGCCTTACAGAAAGTAATAGAAGGAAAATTGCAACCAAAGGAGTCCAACATTGCCAGCACTGCTTACAATAACTCAGACGTCTAGCGACCCTTCAAGAGCTTGACTCAAAGAAGGGACACATACAAACTCTATTAATCAAACAAAAAATAATAATAACCGGAGTCAACAACCACTGGTCATTAATATCACTTAATATTAATGGACTCAATTCACCTATAAAAAGGTACAGACTAGGAGACTGGATACGAAAACAGGATCCAACATTCTGCTGTTTACAAGAAACACACCTCAACCACAAAGACAGACATTTACTCAGAGAAAAGGGTTGGGAAAAGGTTTTTCAAGCAAACGGACCTAAGAAACAAGCAGGCGTGGCCATTCTAATCTCCAACAAAATTGACTTCAAACTAAAATCAATCAGAAGAGATGGAGATGGACATTTTATACTCATAACAGGAACAATTCATCAGGAGGAAGTCTCAATCCTGAATATCTACGCCCCTAATATAAAGCCTCCTACTTATGTAAAAGAAACACTTCTAGAACTCAAGGCAGTCATCAAACCACACACACTAATAGTAGGAGACTTCAACACTCCTCTCTCTCCAATGGATAGGTCAATCAGACAGCAACCTAACAGAGAATTAAGAGAATTACTGGAGGTATTGAATCAAATGGACTTAACAGACATCTATAGAACATTCCACCCAAATAGGAAAGAATATACCTTCTTCTCTGCAGCTCATGGAACCTTCTCGAAAATTGACCACATACTGGGTAACAAAGCAAACTTCCAAAGATACAAAAAAATATTAGTAACCACTTGTGTCTTGTCAGACCACCATGGATTAAAGTTAGAATTCAAGAACAGTGCTACCCCCAGGAAGCCAACAAATTCATGGAAGTTGAACAGTCAACTACTGAATCACCCCTGGGTCAAGGAAGAAATAAAGAAAGAAATTAAAGTCTTCCTTGAATTTAATGAAAATAAAGACACAGATATTTTATTAACTGAGATGTGCAAGAAAAAAGCTTTAAAAGGAAACACACACATGAAAATTTTTGATGTGTAGCAAGAGATAGCTGAAATAGTATCTGTGACTTACACAGTTCGTGCTTAGTATTGGTGTGAAAATACCAATTGCTCACAATAAAAAATGCAGCAACCAAGAGTCAGCTTTACATTTAGATCACTCATCAGAAGTAAAGTGATTTCTCTAATACTATGAAATTTAATCCAAGATTTACAGAAAATGTATCATAATAGTAAATTTTAACATAAATTAAATTCTATCTTTAAAACTATTAATTAGTCATTTTACTCAAAATAATTTAATGAACTAGAAATAAAAAAGACATCAAAAATAAATTATAAACTTCAATAGGTCTTTTTGGAGGAGATATTGGATCAAAAGAGATATACTGTGGGTTACAGAGATGGCTCCACAAGTAAGAAAGTATTCTACTTTTACAAGACCTGAGTTCATTCTCAGAAACCATGTCAGGGAGTGTCACAGTCACTTGTAGCTCCAGCACTAGAGAATTGGAGAGCAACTTCTGGACTCTGCAGGTACCTGTACTCATGTGCCCAAATGCACACATAGTCACAAACGTAATGAACAAACAACATAAACACAAACATTTCCAATCAGGTTTCAAAAAATTTCAAATATTATTGACTATTTTTAGTTAAATAAAAACACATATATTATTACATAGAAAAACTTTGCAGGCATAGTTAAAATTTCCTGCTTAATTTTAAGGATTTTACTTAATATTATTGAATATTATTGCTAATTATCTTGATTTCTCTCCACTAACTAAATGCAAAATCTAAAGATGGACAATGTAAACAAAACTTACAGAGGTATTGCTGGTGTGTTCACTAACCTTGGAGATTATCCCTGTATTAACTTGTGAATAAAGCAAAAATGGACATCCAGTCATGATTTAAAAGAAAATATACTTCTGTACCAGAGGAAAAACCTGAGACTACAGAAAGCTACCACAGTTGTAAAGGCAGATTTGGGATGAGAATTTTGTGGTAATTAGTGAACATAATTTTGTCTGTATTGAAAATGTGCCCATTCTGATGTTTTCAAAATAAGAAGTAGGAGTACCATCTGCCATGCCGAAGATTGCTTCCTCCCCATCAGTTACATGTTTGTAACTTTAAAAGCTTTTAAAAAGTGTCTGTGCTTCTTAAAGTAAATGTCATTTATAAATCCAAATATAATATATGTAAATAAAATGTGTTAGTAATTATATACAATACTGATTTTTTTTTTCTGAACAAGAGCTTCCTCAAAGTGAATCTTGGTTGAAGAAATAGAAAAGGCCAATTGTCTACTATCTACTTTACCAAATAAGGGTCCCTAGGAATTATGTCCTTGTTTATTACAACAGAGGGGTCTTTAGGTAAAACCTTGCTTGATATGAATAACATTTATCTCTAAAGAATAAGATACCAAAGTAGTAGGAAAACTAGAAAGGAGGCAATGGGAGAATGGAAAAGAATAGGATCAAAGCTCAAATACATGTACAGAAGATTGGGAAATATTTCTAGAGATATTTTGATTGCCTAATAATTTCTAGGATTATGTGTGTGTGTGTGTGTAATACACATGTATTTAAAATAATCATCTAGCCAATGTATTTGCATCTGAACTGAAATAGATTATTTATTTGTTTAAACCAAAATTATATTTTTCTGAATGAAACTACACTTTCACAAAACTTTCACAAATACTATCACTGGTAATACCAATATAGTTATCTACAGAATATCAGACATCAAAATTAATGACTGAAATTCCAGGGAACACATGATACAGATACAGTTGAGTAAATTGTTTTTTTCTTTCTTAAATATTTTACCATTACCTGCTGTGGCACAATGATCTTTTATCCTATCACTTGAATTATTATTAATAAAATAATTATTTTATTAAATAAAATAATTTAATAAATTATAAAAATAATCAGCTACTGGCTGATTGGTCAGTAGCAAGGCAGGTGGTAGTGGTGAGGAAATGAGAATTCAGGGAAAAGGGAAGTTGTAGTCTTCAGTCCTGACCAAAAACAGAGGATGTAAAATGTGACTGCCACACAGAAAAAGATACCAAACCATCTGACTAACATAGACAAGAATAATGGATTAATATAAGTTATAAGAGTTAATAAGAAGCCTGAGCTAATGGGCCAATCGATTTTATAATTAACATAGACCTCTGTGTGTTGCTCTGGGCCTGGATGACTGCAGGACTGGGTGGGACAGAAACCTCAATCAACAATTTCCTAAGTATCTCAACTTAATAAATAACTTGATATAATGAACTTCAATTTAGCATTGGTGATTTAACATTTTCAAGACATTTATTAGTTTCCCTAAGTATTGCATATTGCGTTATGGTATTTTACATAGAAACACAAGGTATATGTATAGTTTATAAAACCAACAGTACAATCACAATATGTAGCATAAGCATTTAAGATGTTTCAGCAATTTACTATTTTTCTAATTATAGATATTTTCTTTTATTATTTTCAGTACTTTAATTTTACTCAGTTTTTGTTTTCTATTTGAAAAACTAATTTAGTTGCTTACTGCTTATTTTACTTAGCAGGAATGCCCTTTAGGTAAAATTTTTTCAGAATGTAGCAAAAAATAATGGCTTATGATTGTCTTACTCAAAAGTGATTTTCAAATAGACAACACTTCTGTGAGAATACTGGTACCAGTGTCTCTTTAATTGTACAATCCAAAGCTGACAGACATTCTGGCTGAGTCTAATGAATTCAGTGTCACTGTCAATAGTGAAGAACCTCAGGAATTTTGTGTTTTCACACTGCCTCATCTGGTTTGGTTAATTTACACTACAATGACTAATTCAAGGCCTTTATCTGACTTATCAATCACTTATTCTCCCCAAATTAAGTAGATACTTCAGTTGCAATTATGGAATTAGTGGCTCCAAGACAAATACATCAATTTAAGAGTAGAAATTTTTATAAATGTGTAATTTTCATTACTACTGAGATTATATTTAGGATATTATAATGGAAGTTTTTCTTTAATTTTCATTGTTTTGTATGCATTTGATTAATTTCAAATAGTTGAGACCACATAAAGGTACATAAAGATACATTCAAGAAAATTTAGGATATATATATTTTTAATTTTTGGACAAAGTGTTGATTCTTTGAGGACCAGCCTTCAACAGCTTAGGGATTGAGGAGGATCCATGGTATCATTTTACTAATCACTCAATTTAACTTATCTGTTTAGGGAACAAAACTTAGTTCTCTGTACCCAGTGAAAAAGGGAAAACACACACATACAGGCCTTAGAATCTGTCTATCATTTTCTTTATTCTTTATTTATTTTCTTACCAATATCCATATGCATCCTTTCTTTCTCAGTTTATGTCTTCCTTCTAACTTTCCTTCTATATATTTCTGGTGTTTTCCTTCTCTTGTGTCTATTTTTTCCCTTACAGAACATATACCACAGGAAAATCTTTCAAGCAATCCACTTACTATGTCTTTCTGGGTCTCTCAGGAGTATCTTTTCTAGCTTCTTTCATTTGCTTGCAAATTTGATGATATCAGTTGAGTAACATTCCATTGTATAAATGTACCACATTTTCTTTACTCATTCTTTGTTTGATGTACATGTTGCCTACTCTTTGTACAGTTTCCAAATAATTATTACTCCTGATAGTTTGGTGGCCTGTTCTGTAATGTGCCCTGGGTAGGAAAAGAAAGTGAGAGAGTGGAGAAAGTCATTAGATGGACAAGCAGTGAGTAGGCAGGAAATGGGGTTCTGGTCATTCTTCCTGAGTGTTCATATTTCACTGTGTTTGCTAAGATTCCTTTTAAGTGCTGACATTTTTTCTTTTTTTGCTTCTAGAAAGGTTTGAACATAAATCTTTACAGACACACAAATAATTTACTACCAGAAAAAACCTCTTGGTTTGTATTAACAGAAAAAAATTCTGTTTATAACACACGTTAATAAAATTAACAATAATATTAGTACATTCAGAGTTCTACATCTGGATCGGCAGGCATCATGAAAAGAGAGTGATACGGAACTTAGGAAGCTTCTGAAACACCAAACCCATCCCACAATGACACACTTCATCCAAGAAGGCCACACCTACTCCAATAAGGTCACCCCTTCAATAAGACCACTCCTGATGAGTATATAGGAGCCATTTTCATTTAAACCACCACGTACTCCAATTCCTGTGATCGTTGTAATGGACCTGACACTTTTGCTGTCTATTTTTAAGGCTACTTTTGTATATACAAAAATTGAGGCAGCTTTATTTTGTGAAATATGCTAAGGTTTTATCTGATTAACTTCTTTAGGTAGATATGCTGGTATATGTTTATGTTTACAGGTAACTAAAAGTATAAATGTCTTATAATTTTTAATAGATGTTTCATTTGCTTCCTGAAACAAACCTAAGGAGTTAACTGCTAGAACCACAATTTGCTTGTCCATAAAATTCCCTTAATTATGATGTAGTATTTAGGGTTACTATTACTCTAATGAAACCCCATGGCCAAAGCAACTTGAAGAGGAAAAAACATTATTTCAGTTTAAGCTTCAGGTAGTAGTTCATTACTGAGGGATGTAAGGACCAAAACTCAAACAAGGTAGGTACTAGGACGCAGGAGCTGATGCAGAGATCATGGACTGTTTTGCTCAACAATGTTTGCCCATCTAGCTTCCCTTTAGAAAGCAGAATCACTTCTTCAGGGATGCACCAGACACAATGAGCTGCTCTTCTCCCATAAATTACTATTTAAAAAATGTACTGCAGCCTGATATTATGAAGGCATTTTCTACACTGAGTTCCCTCTTCTCAGATGAAAATATCTTGTGTCAAGTAGACTTAAAACTACTCAGCACATATGTAGTGTGTGGAAATATTACTAATGAACTCTTCTCAAAAGCAAATATACCCTCACCAAATGAAAAGGTTTATATTATGTTAGAAGAAATGAACTCATAACAAGATTAAAATTGCAAAAATATCAGAAGAAAGCAGATAAGAAAAAATATATTTTATATTTAAATAGCTCATGAGAATCCATCTGATTCAAACATTACCTTAATTTTAAAATCTTAAAATCTAGATGTGAGTATGAATTTCTTTTTAAACAGAAAGCTTTTATGACTATGAATACATATATTAAGAAACTAAGGGAAAATAGTAATTCTTATTTTTTAAAGTAAAAAAATTACCAATAAGGTTATTACAACATTCTTCTCTTATCAATTTTCTCTGTTCTTCACAGTGTCTATAAAAAATATTGAAGACACATTCTTCAAAAATTGAAAATTCTTCTTTGGTATTACTTATTTTACCATACTTGGTTCACTTGACTATATATAATAAGGTGATGTTAGAAATGGCCATGAAATTACATTTTATAGAAAATAAACTGGTAAAAGAATACTTCATGAGAAATTCATTTTTAAAACTTCATCATATTAAATATGATAAACATTTACTCTTAGAAATTCAGTCTACAGTAAAATCCTAATATCTGATCTTTCTCAAATTGCAGAGCATTGTAAAAGTTAAATTACAGAAAATTTTAAAATGATATTCACAGAAGTAGAAATATTACTTTTAAAATTTTGTGAATAATGCAAAGCACAAAGGTACGAAAAAGATGACTATAAATGACTCAGTTGAAACCTATAAACCTACAATTTTTCTAAGCAACAACACAATATTCGCAATGGTGTATGAGTGTTATGCATTATTGAAGGTAAGTTGCTATCAATTTAGGATTTGACATAGAATCCTGATGATAATTAAAAATAAATATTTCAGAAACATACACATACACAAAGCATATATACTGTTGCTCAGTAAGATCATTAATTAAAAACAAACCAAGACATTACCCCCAAAATGTAAGGAACAGAAAGAAATCTCCAACAAGTTATACAGTAAACAAGGAGCTGGGCCGATGACCCTGCAGGCCTCGATTCTCACCATCCACATGACAGTCCACAACTGTCTGTAAATCCAGTTCCAGGGCATTTAATGCCTTCTTCTGGCTTCCTCTGGCTCCAGAAACAAATTCAACACACATGCTTGCAGACATGTAAAATAATGATATCTTTTTTTGAAAATACATGCAAAAACAAATATTAGAATAGTCAGTCTACCTATGACAATAACTGCTTAAGTTCTGGGCTTGTCAGTGTACCTTTGTGAATACAACAGGACAGTTGAGACAGAAATCATATACGTGTACACAATCAGTCTCGTGTCAAAAAATGAGAGAGGTGGTGGAAGCTTGAAATGAAACAATGAAACTTTCAAATCCAAAGATGTAAGCACCAGGATAAAAAATATATGATCTGCTCCCTTCTGCCCTTAGAAATATCATTATTATTATAAAAATAAAGATAATTAAAAAGTGAAAAAATAGAAAACTAAATTGTGTACACTAATAGCAAAATTAGAAGTAGCGTAAGTATATGATTAGACAAATATACTTTATATTTAAAAGATTACAAGAGACATTATGGATGTTATATATTGACCAACTTTAATTCTTTACAAAGGTATATCAATTAAAAAAGTACATATCAAACACAATTACTCCCCAAAATATGAAGTAAACATTGACAGAAATAAAGAAAGAAATGGCATTTCTATTAACAATTGTTGGAGACATCAATATATCCCTTTCAACAATGGATAGAACATCTAGACAGAAGATCTTGGGACTTCACCGTTAGTACCGCCTCTCCAGGCTCAAATGGGAAACTACCGAACAACTAAATCTGTTTTAAAGGGCATACCTGCTTTCATCTCCCTCATTCACCTTTGCCTTTCCTGTAGCAGGTCTCATCTCTGTCCCATTCTTTCTGGCCATTAATTGCTCTTCCCAGGCTAGCCCCATTAATAGCGCTAGTGATAGTAATAAACTTTTTCTCCTAGCAACCTTCCTCCTCATCTCTCTCCAGGAACAGATGCCTAAGGTCTCCAGGTTGTCAATAAATAAATGCCTCTTCAGTCACACCTCAGGCTGAGCGTGAGCCCACCAACTCCCAACTCTCCCCTCCTCCACATTGCTCCATCCCGGCAGGAAGTAGCCTGACTTGAACAGGTGCCTCAGTACCCAAAGACTCTGGAATGTTTGGGTGGAAGCACCACCCCGGCCCCTGGCATCCATATATCCAAAGATTCTGGAATATTTGGTTGGAATTTCCATCCCAAATTCTATCCCATGGAAGTTTCTTCAGTCCAGACCCCACCTCTGAGAAAGCCTGCCAAATGATGACCCCTCCCCAGAGATGCTCAAGACTACTCTCACAGGGTATGTAACCAGCACCCTAGAGAAGAAACAAGTGGTTTTCTGGTCTCATCTAATTTATCTTGCTTAAAGGATACAGAAAACAAGTAAAAATGACCCACAAATTCAAATAGTTAACACATGATAAACATACTTTGATTTGTTCTTTTATTTCATTATTGATTTATTTAATTTTGTTACATGTGCTTATCCCTTCCCTCGTTTTCTTAGAATGCTATATGTCCGCCTCTTTCTTCCTTTTTCAATCTGGGATGAATGGATAGGTTGACTTTGAGCTCTACCTTCCTAGTGAAGCAGGTGGTAGCCCTGAAGCTGCTGGCACACTTGTATTTGTGTCCCTCAGTAGAGTACAGATGGCAGGATCACTGATTGAGACAACGGCCTCATGTGCAAATCTGAGCAACAGGGACAGCTTCTGCCCTTCCGTGCTTCTCACCCCATCAGAGAAAATATTCTATAACTTATGGAAACAGAGACTGTTTAAGAGGCAGCCACTGTGTAGGGCAAAAGCGCACTTTGTAAGAAAAATCAGTTATAGTAGACAATAATTTATAAAGAATAGATAATATGATTTCCAGATTCTTTTTATGAGCCAAAGATGACGGTTGAAGTTCATATTTCAAATGGATATATGAATGCTCACTATCCAGTATATCTCATTTAGAATTTTTTATTAATAACTTATATATTTATCTATATATTTTATTTGTATATATTTATTTAAAAATCTGATCTCTGTCTCTATGTAATATGCATTCTGTGTAATAAACACAATCACTGGTCTGTGAAATAAAAAGAAAATATCATTATTGTCATTTTTAATAAAATATTTTTTTCAACAGATCTTGTCTAGTGGCCAATTTATATCTTTGAGAGTATGTGTTATAATTTTGCTCCACTGTGGCAATTTTAAAAATGACAGTTTACCACATTTTTCTTCTTTATTCTACTGCTTTGTGATTGTTGCAGTTACATTCATCAAACACTACATTCATATGCAGCAACATAATTGTGGCCATTTAGTATCTATAATCACTTGCAGAAAATGAGTCAGAATTAGTCCTTCTTTGGAATACGTAAGGAGCAAAACAGCGAGCTTTGGTGCTTAAAAGCAGATGAGCCATTTTCTACCTTCATATTTCTTGCAGAATTTATGCCTTGTATGATTTTCTTTAGATTTGGAAAAGTGTGTGTATCTGGGAGGAATCTAAATAAGTATATCATTCCACTGTTATATTTGGGAATAATATAATATGTCCTGTGTTTAAAGGACACACACACATTTAATGATTTGTTTAAAGATTTGTCTATTTATTTTTGGACAGAGAGATGTAATCTTTAAAAAAACATTTTAAATATAAAGAAGTTTCTTTCTTTTCATATATTTCTTACATAACTATGGAAAAATTCCCTGAGAAATATACCATAATTATAACAGCATTACATTTAAATTAAAGCATTTACTGATGCTTTTTATTTTTATGTGGTGTTTTCCATTTTTTCAAAGAGGCAATATTCTTCCTGCTTTTAAATGTGAAAACATTGCACTAATATTGGCACACACAGCTTGGAAACAGGAAGAAACTCAGTGCTACACACCATCACTCTTCCACTTCCATTTCCTTCTCCTTTGTTCATCACCAGGAAATGAGTTACAGCTAAAAAGAAAAAAATTCTCTGTTTATCATGAGCTTAAAGTGTCTTAGAAAGAATTTCCCTCTATTTCTTTTTAAATGATACACAGATTTATCCATAACAATATATACAGTGAAGGCACAGAACAGCTTGCTTTGCTACATACAATCCAATTTTGTTTAAGTTTCTTATAAAACTTTTGGGGAAAAATTGAAAATTGCATTCAGAAATAAAAGGTGTGTGTTCAATGTTTCTACTGCTAGGGTGTGACTGAATGAATAAGATAACATCTTAATGTGGTCCTTCCTATACTTCTTCAGTGACCATTTATTTTTCTGAGCGAGAGAAGAAGAAATTCTAAATAAAGATGATGAAAATGTAAAGTAAAAATGACCTATTCAAACACATGAAAATAATGGGATTAAGCCTTAATGTTAAAATGCTAAAGTATCAGTAGAAAAAGCTAAACAGTAAATAAATCTTTTGAGAAACATCAATAATAATCATGATGATGATAACTAGCAGTTATAACAATAACTTTAAATGCTTGGTAAAGAACTAAGTAAAGACTTGTATTTCTAAAGTTCAACCTCTTAAATCCAATATTTTGTCTTAGTTCAATAACACAGAGTTATTTCCACTATGAGAAGAGGAAACAGTAAATGAAGATACACAACTAATCTGACATTAACAGAAAACTAATGACTGACAGATGGGAGACTCAAGGTATCTTGATTATAATCATCATAATAAAATTTAGCAAACATAGAATTGCCACACCAGCCCCACAGTCTCAGACATTTAAATACATTGCACCCAGCCATGCTTGATGTTCTCAGCTTAATGCTCCAGCAGCCATGCTTTCCCAGCATTATAGTCTCTAACTTTCTGGGACCTTATGCTCAGACAAACTCATTCTTCCATATGTTCCCTCTGCTATAGCATTCTATCACAACAACAAGAGATGAAGTAAAACAGCCTCCCAAAGTCTACAAATTGCCATGCTATAGTTTGCTTTGCCAGAGACTACAGGAGATAATCTATATTATGGCTAACACTGTCCTGCAAATGAATAGTGGCCAAGAAAAATATGCTGATAAAAGAGACAAGCTCAAGCAGCAAACCATGAAGTTGTCTATCAAATCACAAGACTGGCTATGAGAAATGATTGAAACTAAAGAATCAGGAGCAGGCAAAAAAAAAAAAGATGCATACATGAAGGCCAATTCAGATGAAAATAGGGGCTTTTTATACTTATCCTTGGTCTAAGATTACACCAAGTATGTGCTAAGGGTAGTGAGGCAAAAGGAGATAAAATAATTGTTAAAATAAAGGTGACATACAAAGACTCTGTACTGGGATAGGTCTGGAACAGCTAAATCTGTCAGCAGTTATGGGAAGCAGTGACTCATGAGAAGAATGCCGCAGGAAGGAAAACAGCTGATGTGAGTTCTACACCCAGCTCCAATACTAGTGGTCTAACATCTGGGTTATTATTTTCTCCTCTTATGAAATTTAATAAACCAATTTTATGTTATCTACTGCAATTAACCAATTCTAAATGGTTTTAAATGTGTAATGTATAGTGCAAGCTTTAGGAGACTAGAAGTTTAAGCTGTCTGATGCAGAATTAATAAAAACTCAGAGACAGAAATTGGAGTACAACCTCAAGACCAGAAAGTAAATCCCCCAGCCACTGGCTCTTACCTTGACTTCAGTCGAAAATGGTGGTCATGACTTCAGGAATCCTCAGAGTGAGACTTATTTTGGAAGCAGTCTCCTCACATTTTAATTCTCTCTAGTTCTGGGATTAAGGATGTGGCCCACTACCACCTGGTTTCTATGGCAGACTAGTATCTCTGCTAGAATTAAAGGTGTGTGTCATTGCTGCCTGGTCTGTAAGTCTGGACAGTGTGGCTATTTAACTTTTCTTATCCTCAGGCAAGTTTCATTTATTAAAATACAAATGAAATGCCACTATGGTGGTCAACTTTACATAATTTTAGAATCACATCAGAGGATTGTCTCGATGAGGAGTTATCTAGATTACATTGGCCACTATGGTATTCATGAGTGGTTATCTTGATTATTCTAATACAGGTTGTAAGACTTGCCATCTGAGAGTTGAACCATTTCATAGGAAAGAGGTTTGTAACTGAACACATCAGGGTATGTGCACTAACTAATTGATCTATACTCTTAACTTTGGATATAATGTGAGGAGCTGCTGCCTTGACTTCTCTGTATTGATAGAGTGTAACATGAAATTGTGACACAAATAAACTTTCTCTGTCTTAAGTTGTTTCTGTGAGACTATTTTCTCATGGAAACAGGAAATAAATATGGTAGGAAATGTGATATTCATACACAAAGAACAAGAGCTTCTATTGAGAAACAGGAAGTCTTTTACCTGTTTTCCTTGTACCACTTCCTAATCTTTGGCTCTCCCATGATTGTAAGAGTAGTCATTTCTTAAAAGTCCCTACTTACTACTTTAGACTTTATTCAGGTGAAAATTTGTTACAGTTTTATAAATTAAGACAAAAGAAAAAAATCAAAATGTTCTTCTCTGGTTCTTAACATTCATGTGGAGGATTTTCTGTGGGATCACAACAGAGTTAGACTACAAATGCATAGATATGACCACAAATGGCTGCTCATCATGTCTCTGTGTACGGTGCCACCATCCTCACTGTCCATCCCTCATTTCCCAAGGCCCATCCTCTCTTTCTCCAGGTAATAGCCACCTTCCTCTCCTTCTTCCTTTCTGACACAAGAACAATGCATTCTGCTTGGAGAAGAATTAAATTCTCTGTCATTTTGTTTTATATGAACACATTTCAGAAAAAGTACAATAGTAAATTGTTTAGATTGCTCTAAGCCAATACCATTGTTTTTTCCACAATGCATGTAAGTCAAGTTGGGAATGTGAAATGGTATTGGGAATAGAACTACTACCCCAAAACATAAAATGTTTTATATATCAATACATGTATAATTTTATCCAAATAAGCTTACTCTATATATATGTTTTCCTTTTTATTTCAAACATAGGTTTTTTTGTATAGAGTCTTGTGTGGACTACAACACAACTTTTACCTGCCTTAGTGTGCTGAGAGTACAGGTGTACATAAAGTATGAGGTTGTAGACTTTTAGTGATTCTGAGTGTATGGCTTCTTTTAGTGTACTTTCAATTCAACTTCAAGATTTTAAAGAATCTTTATTTTGTACTTACTATGAAAGGAATCCTTGGGTATTGGGTCTTTCCTATTGATATAAAACTAAACACATTTTTGACTAAAGGGCTCCTTTCTAAGTTGGATAAATAATATTTCTCTGTGTTCTAATATTTCCTTAACATTTATGATGAACTATAATTATCAGGACTGTTAGACCTTGATTTATCCCCACAGGAGTTAGAAGCAAATGGTTAAATAAAGAAAGAAAGATAAAAGGAGAAGCAAGAAAGAAAAAGATGACACTAGTATTAGTACTCTAGCCCTTATTATAAGCTGCCCAGGTGACAGTGTGTGCTACATGTATCATTGAAAATCAAGGACCCAAAGCACACAGCAGAAAAGAACTTGTCACTGTTCTGGTGGATCCCTACTTAACCCAGACATGGCAGAATTATGAGAACATAAGGTTTGAAAGCATAGGTTTTGTAAACAATGTTCTTGGGAATTGAAAAAGAGAATAACAAGGAAAATCAGGAGATGCTTTAAGAGAGAGGAATAATGTTTGAATAAAAGTTTTAAGTTCAAATGGGGTTTAATATAGTAGAACAAACAGTATCAGCAAAATTAATTGACATATAAATTTTCTGTGTTCAGGGAATGGAAAGTTGCCATCTGAATTATGAAGGTATGCTTCCAGATATTGTTCTGAGGACTTCAGTGGGCAGATTCTGAATACTCAAGAAATTTTGGCAGATTTGGGACAGAAGGTATTGAAATAACCCAAATAGTTTGGAGAATTGACTGTCAGATATATTCACCAATTAATGAATAGACAGACAGACAGATAGATAAACAGGTAGGGGATAGATTTTTTAGATGTATAGAGATGATAGATAATATATAGATAGATGATGATATGATAGATAGATAGATAGATAGATAGATAGATAGATAGATAGATAGATAGATATATTAGAGGTAGACAGATATGTAAAAGCAGAAGATAAAAAGCAAAGGCCCTGAGAATCATTAGGAATGTCCTCCACTGTCCAGCTCTGTACAGGTAGAACAGGTTAAGATTGAGCACTGATAGGGAGAATGGTAAGGAGGAAGAGAAGTAGGGGCAAAACAATAGCTGATTTCTAAAAGTAGGGATTACAGACATTAAAGAGGAAGACATGAATGATTCCAGGGCTCCTTCTACTGGAGACATGGGTCCCTGAAGTATATCCCACAGCTCTAACAGAGCATGTGTTTAGAGAGAGGATGAATATATTGAGTATTCTAACCATAAACTTTGCCCCAATAATGTTGATACTGATATTTAAATTACCCTAATACCTTGAAAATCCTAATTTTAAATACCAGCTGTCTTCATGCAACAATGTTAGCCAGTTTAAGTCATTCAAAACATAAAAGAGCTCCACACCTGCTTTTAAAAATGTAAAGGAGTAGCAACAACATCCATTCATATAGAAGACAAATCTTATTAACTTATTCAAAAATGTTCCCAAATGGACACTGTGATTTTAAAATATGCACCAAGCATATGCCCTCCAAAAAACCTGATGCCTGCATGATTTAATAAATGCAAGAATATGACTTAATATGATCCTATGCAGAGAAGTAAAGTGAAGTTGGAACAGATATTTGAAGTAATGTATATTCCCCAAATAATTCTAAGAAGCCACTTGCTCTTGACTCCTCTGAGGATAACACTCTTTCATAAGGTCTCTCACTAAATGCTGCAATTTTTTTCTTTTTTTTTCCTGCTGTTTCACCAAAGAATTTTACGTGATCTTCAGTCAGACAAAAAGGCAGTCCCTGTGACGACCTAATTCTAATATATCATAGAGAAAGCTGCTATAATTTGTGGGCTTTTATATAAGACACTCCTTTTTATACATCTAAGGACAGGGTTGGTGTTGAGACTCCGGCAGTACTCCAGTGGTGCGATATCATAGTCAGAATATCCATTGTTGTCATGAAACACCATGACCAAAAAGCAAGTTGGGGATGAAAGGGTTTATCTTGTTTACATTTCTACATTGCTATTCACCACTGAAGGACATCAGGACAGGAACTCAAAAGAGGTCAGAATCCTATAGGCAGGAGTTGATGCAGAGACCATAGAGAAAGGAACACTGCTTACTGGCTTATTTCCCTGCCTTGGTTAGCCTGCTTTCTTTTAGAACACAGGACCACCATTCCATGGATGACACAGACCACAATGTGTTAGGTCCTCTCCTATTGCTCACTAATAGAGAAACTGTCTTACAGCTGGCTCTCAGGGAGTTATTTTCTCATCTGAAGACTAGCTTGTGTCAAATCCTCTCTAGTTTGTGTCAAGATGACACACACCCAGCCAGTATAGTGGAGACTGACAGAGAAGGAAGACTTCAGAATAGACAGAGAGCTCTATGTCACTTAAGGATTGGTGAGAATGAAGTGGTGAAGACGTGAGAATAACAACTCCTCGATAAGACAAGGATCATAGTAAAATATAACAACAATCAGTCAAGCAAACAAACAAAAGACATTCTTTTTAACATATCTAGACATGCATCAATAAGAATGATAGATTCATCAGAAATTTAAATGCTTAATAGGACATTTGCATACAGGGGCGAATTTAAACTTGCCTTCACAGTTTCAAATCATAAAGCTAACAATTCTCATTGTAACTTCATGATCACCAAGTATCAGTCTGATTAAACTGTGGCTTCCCATGTGCTATGCCTTCAGGTAGAGTGTCTGGTTGCCTCTCCAATTAGATTGCTCATTATAATTTGATAAACTTGTGTGCCTCATTCCTTTTGAGCTATGCTAACAATTGCAGAAGCTTGCCGTTTCCAGGATGTTGAAGAATCAGCTTTCGAAGCTCTCTAGTCTTTGAGGCAACCCTTGAACCATGATAGATTTCAGAGTGTCATCATGAGAAGCTACTTGGGAGACAGATAGAATTCCTTTGCCTTCGACTTACAACTTTTCATTGATTGAACTTTTTATAAATTATATCCAGTAATTGTCACTGTTGACAGAATGACTGTCACGAGGATATAATATACAAGGTAGCATGTTTGGATCAATGATGTCACAGAATCAAGGTGAGGTGGTAACTCAATAACAGATCACATTTATGAGTAAAATGTGACAACCACAATATTAAAGAACAGAGGATGTAAACAGGGACTGTACCACTAGTACCTTCTGTGAATTTAAAAAATCTCCTTAAAAAGGAAATGGTTGTATCAACCTTGAGTTAAACTGGATATTTTAAAAATGTGTATTTTGTTTCTGTGAATGTGCATTATCAAGTAGTATATAAAGCCCCACCTAAGCAATGAGAACACACAAATATTCTTCAAGGCAACATGGAGCATCTACCTAGGTTTTCTGCCTTTATGATTCTGCAGTTCACTGTGGTCTTCCAGAGAAAAATCCATGACTGGCTCATAAAACCGTATCAGAACTTTTTATTGATTTTTATTTCTTAAATAAGGACATATTTCATTGATTGTTTTCTAGACTCTTGGAATTCCTTATATCCATTTAATTAAAGAATACTTTTCTGTTTTAGTTTTAGGAAAGTAATTTTTCTGTTCTCAAATTTCTGAAACATTTGTGTAGTCGTACAATGAAGATATCTTTTGACTACATATCACCTGAAGAGAAAAAAATGCTAAATTTTTTGATTATCATTGGGACTTGTACAAGTAAAAAGGAACTTATATATTTCATATAAAAATCACATATACATTTGGACCAATATCATCAGAATCACTGCCTTTTTCAATGGTTTTTCTTTCCTGGATTCCTTCACTAATTATTCTATTAAATGACTAAGAAGTGATGCTGAAATCTCTACCATATGCAGACTGGGATATCTAGGTGGAGACTTAATTTTTCATAAACAGTTTTCAACACACATTGTAGGAGACTGTTGCTTTAATTCTTGTTAAATTAAACCATATATTTTAATTTCTTAAAGTTTAAGCATATACTAGTGAAGCAGACATCCACCCAGAGGGGTTTTTCTCCTGGACCATGGATTAGGCACAAACCAGACACAAGTACCTGTTTTCAGAAAGGTGCTTTATTCAGTAGTGAAGAAAAGTTAAAATGGCTGCTTTCTTACTCAGGAAGAGAAGTAGGAGCAAATGACCTTGCAGGTGTGTGAACAAAAAAGGGAAAGGTATTGTAGGAGCTAGCAATGATAAGCTAAATATGAGCAGATCACCCAAAGGAAATTCTTTACTTCCAACCATCATCACCTGCCAGAGTAAAACTCAGCCATCGATAAGTGTAATGGAGGCCTGAAGTAATACCTGGTTGCAGGAAAGACCATAAACAAAGATTACTTGTGCATCACCCAAGGACAGACCATTCAAAGGAGATGCCTAATGTTCCAACCATTGTTGATAGGATCACCTGCCAGCACACAACAGAACACCCGACAAATGTCAGCAGCAAATCACGAGTCCTGAATCTCAGAAATCCCTCACCCCCACCTTTACTATTATAAAAACCCAACTCTAACTGAGCTTGGGGCTCTCCATTTATTCCAATATGTTGGACATGCGGAGAGTCCGAGTTTGCAAACTTGAGTAAAATAAAGATTCTTTGCTTATATATACCGGACTTGGTCTCCTTGTTGGCTTTTTGGGGGACTTTGCAGATTTGGGCATTGTTGGGGACCCTTGCCCAACTACCTCGGTTATGGATGACCCTGAGGAAAATAGTTACATAAACTAATTACTTGGTTACAAATTATTTCAAGAGCTTTGTTCTCTAGTTAATCTAAACAAGGAGCCTGTTGATATAGGAATAATTTTTGCCATTATATAATATGTAAAAACATTGCATCAGGAGACAAGCCACAACCTAATCATAGCCTTTGAACTACAGTGTACATCTGTGTACTCAAGGACCAACTATTGGAAGGTCATTCAACTGATAGAGGAGGTTTGCCTCCTCCTAACTTGGTCTTTTAAACATGTCAGCAAGAATGCTACCTCAAGTCACCCCTGCACAGAGTTTCTATGTAGTTCAAAGCTAGTCCTCCATAGGGCATAACACGTTTGTGTTATAATGGGCTAAGATGAAGTGGTGTATTTTGATTGGGCACACTAAATAGGTGGCAAATGAGGAGTTTTATTTGTTGGACTTTAATACTTTAATAGTTGGACCTTGGTAGTTTGTCTCAGAAGGAGGAAGTGACCACATGAGGTAATAGACCTTTAGGAAGATAATATAATGGCTTTTATCATGGCAAAGGAAGCAGAAGGGCAAGGCCTGCCAGGGCCATGCTTGTCACACTAGAGTTGACAAGAGTCCCTTCACAAGTGAGAAAATAAAAAAATAGAAAAATAACTCTCAACAACAACAACAACAACAAGTCCTGTGGTTTAAATGGGTGCCTTTTCTTTCACTGTCGGAGTTGTTGTGTTCATCTTGTCACATTTTAGGTAGGGTCTCATAGCTAGACTGAACTCAAATTGACAGTCTAGCTAAAGATTATCTAGAACGGCGATCCTCTTGCTTCTGTTTTTTACATGCTGGAATTATAATAATGTCTCAAGAAATCTAGCTTGGCTCCATGTTCAATTTTACTTTCTGTTACAATGCTGGTAGTTACAAAAATATATAACTATAACTTCCTCTAAAGATAGATATTATCATGTAAGTGATCACAATAATATAAATCAGAGAAATTGTATCTCAGCAAAATAAGCATTCCCATATATCACTCTTCCTTTTTATACTGATAGTACTATTTCAAACAATTAAATGCAAAATAACAGTTGCAATAAATATATAAATTTGCTTTTAGTACACATACTAAAAATAAATAAGAAGCAAAAACCTTTGCTATATGATATACTTATTGTTCTTCATATGATGCCTTTGCAAATTATATATTCAGAAAAATTAGACAGGAGTATAGTACACTCAGAAAGAGAACAGTGAAAAGTGGCTAACTGCCAAAGATATAATTAAAGGAGAAAAAAGATCAGGTACATAGAATTTGTGCTCAAAGAAGTCATATGGAAAATATATGTTATGTTTTCAAGTTAGAAACAATATACCTTTCTCAACATTTCCATTTAAATGTCTTCAGGCTGATAATAATGAATTAGTCATTATGAAGACATTACTTCAAGGAATAAAAAATTCGGGGCTTTTAAGTTATTCTGCATATATTTCTCTGTTCTAGCAGACTGGCAGTGGAGTAACTTGTTTTGTTTTCAACTCATAGGAGAAAAAACTGAGGTCCTGTGACTTATTAAACATAATTTTCCTAGTAGGCATTTCAACCAAAATTCTAACTAAAGAAATCTGTTCCTAGAATGATCACAGTTTGACAAAAATCTGAAGATACAGCCTGGTGGTCAATTGCAGAATATCAGGCATATTGTGCATCATTAAATAAGATACACAAGTATTAGAATGATATATAGCAAGTTTTGCTGATTTAAATGTAGAGTCTATACATTTATTATGTTTCTGGTATAATTAATTAAAAATAATATTTATGTTTATTGCATTCTTAGTTATTTAGATATTATGAATCGCTATAAAGAAGATATATAATACTTGATGATTGGAAAAAAGTGTTGATTAGTTGAAGTTGGAAAGCTCTGATAGTGGAGAGAACCCAAAAGGCTATGGTCCAAACTCAGAGATAACTATTTATCACTTAGATAATATTGGGTGAGGGGTAGGCTGTTACCTGACAACAAAAATCACATAAGACTTGGAATAACAGTCATGTTGCCACACAGACCACATGGAATCCAAGGCTGCAGTGAATAAATTTTTCTAAACAGTAGGAAAGAGGGACACAGAAGGCTTTGGTGCAAATTTCCTCATAAGAAGATGAAGTAGAAATTACATAATTTAATTCATAATTTGCATAGGGAAATTTATTTTACTGTTCTCTGCTAAACAGAGATTGAAAATTATATCCTATTCTTATACCCTCAAAGAAGCTAAATGAATAGGTGTCAATTTTAGACAAATGGTCATTATAGTCATTTTCCTTATAGAAGCATTGGTATTTATTTAAAAAATACAAACAAAATCACATAATAAATGGAAATTATTTACAAATATAAGTAGGGGTGGCATGACTATCATTGATATCACTGATATAAGGGAACACTCTAATAAACATTAGCATTCTGGAACTTACAGTGGGTATACCTTGTCTGCTGGCCAAGGCCAGATGTTTCACTAATTTTCCATAATATATACTGTACCATAGGGGTGAATATCTTCCTGACCCATCTGTTGAAAAGCTTCTGCCCTGAAGCTTGAAGATTGATAGCTGCTGCAATCCTATCCTAGCTAGTGTGCTGTAACTGCTGATGCAAGTCCTCTTCATATGAATATCTAATCATTTTAAGGTAACTCTTTTATATATATCCTGCTGCCTACAGTTACACAGGCTATAAGAGTTGTGTTTTGTTATTGCATGTTTGTTTTATTTTTTTCCCAGCTGTCTTTTCCTGAATGCTTTCTTATCCCTCCTCTCCCTGCCACTTTATCCCTCATGACCTCACCCAGTTCCTCAGTCCATTAACAAAATTTATTCTCGTTCCCCTTCCCAGGGAGATCCATGCATTCCCCTAGAACGGGTGTTGATCCTTGAGAGTTTCTCAACGGAGAAGGATATGTTCATGTTTGATGTATTGCTCTGTCTTCTTTGGGTACCTATAAGCCAACTTCATTTTGGTAATTACCTATTTCCTTTTTATTTTGTATTTCCCTCAATAGTAGGAATAGAATAGAATAGTATGTTGACAAATGTTTTACTGAAGAATCCATCATTGACATCACTTTTTTCATGTCAAATGTCTTTATTTTTCACACCAATATGTAGCCATGTATGAATTCCCTTCCACTAATTACCCTGTAAATTTTGTTTTGTTCTCACACACCCTCTTCATTCCATCCTAACAAATTTATACACTGATTTTTTATGTAGCATAGAGCTATTAGCAGTAGTACTTTCAGGATAATTAACTTATAAATAGAGATCTCATGTCCTATCTTTACTAACATAGTGTGTTTTAGAATATACCTACATTGAATATATTGAGGAAAAATATATTGCAATTTCCAAGGTTACTGTGAATTCTACATATTAAGGTATCATTTCTAACTTCATCATAGTTTTAAAATAAATTAAAGAAGGAAAATAGCAGCATATTTAAATTCCCAGTTATAAAACAATAATGCATGCAGGAACATACATGGAAAATCTTCATTTCAGATGAAGAAATGTTTCATGTTATAGAAAATTTAGATTATCTTTTTAAAAATAGTAGACAAGTATGATTTAAGTGACTATGGAATTTAGTGAAAGGTGAACTTTTAATTTCAGGAGATGATTCAGAGAGTAAAGTACATTAAGAGAACTATAAAGACTTAGGTTCAAATTCTGAAAACCTACATAATTCCTGACATGATAGCCTAAGGCTCTATGTAATGTCAGCTCTGTTGCTGACATGATAAGACTGGAGGTGGAGACAGCAGAATCCCTGGAAACTTGTGGGCTAGTTAGCCTGGCAGAATCTGTAGTGGTGAACAGAGATTAAAAGATGGTGAGGATAAGAACCAACTCTTAAGGTTATCCTTTCACATTTATACTCATGTTCTGGCATGTGTGCTCACCCTCCACACAGACACATGTACATACTGCCCCCCCCTCCACATCCCACACAGGCATGCACAGAAATTCAATAAATACATAAAATTGGAAATCCTGATTGTTAAGTTTTTTCCATTGAGAAAAACTTCCCCGCTGATGCAATATTCCAAATCAGACCAAATTAAACCAAATTAGAAGAACCCCAGGTTTAATGGATGCCAGGGCTCCCAGGTGGCCCTCCAGGAAAACACAGAAAAGGGAAAGGAGAACTGGGGAGATCACATGTTTGTTCTGGGTGGGGCAGTTTAAATAGGCTCTGGGAGTGGTCTCGACCCCTCTGGGGAGGAGTCACTATTTGGTGCATTTTCTAAGAGGTGGAGTTTGAACTGAGGCAACTCCTAGGAGATGGGGCTTGAAATGGAACTTTCCACCCAACATTTAAAAATGGATGCTAGGAGCTGGGATGAAGGTCCCAATGAAACATTCCAGCCTTTTTTTAGATAAGGATATTAGGGGCTGAGGGGACACTTCCAACCAAGCAATGATATATAAGTTAAAGACCTATAAGGTATGAAATATGGAAGAAAAGAAAAAAGAGACAGAGAGAGGCACAAAGTCAAACAGACTCACACACACATACACACAGAGAGAGAGAGAGAGAAAGAGAGAGAGAGAGAGAGAGAGAGAGAGAGAGAGAGAGAGAGAAAGCCCAGACAAAGCATTATGAGACGAAAATAAAAATCTCTAGAAATATCATTAGATTTGATTTGTTTTGACCATCTACAGGTGGGCATAGGGCATGCCCTTAAGTTTGTTTTCTATATCAAGTGAGACTCTACTGGAAAAACTAATTTTTCATTTGAAAATGGTCATCATTTGGAGATGGCTTCATGGTAAGGGATATGAGACATATATCCCCTTCCACTCTCAGCAGTAGAAACCCATTAGTCCCATACATGTGGGAGCTGTGAGTACTGCTACAGTCCCTGTCAGTCTGGTACTGCTGTGTTTAGAAGGCCTTGGAGTTCCTTGGTTTTCTCTATACCCTTTGGCTCTTACAAGAACGGTGTATTATCTAATACAGAGGTTCTTGAACTCTAAGAGGAAGGATTTGGTGAAGAGATCCATTTTAAAACTGAGTTTTCCTAGGTCTCTCACTTTCTGCTCTTTTTTTCAGGTGTGTGTCTCTTTACATGTCCCTGTCTCCTACTGGAAGAGTGTCTCTGATGATGACTGAGTGAGTCACTGAGCTGTTTCTACAGAATAATCTCATTAAGAGTCATCTTGTTTTCCACTTTCTTTATCGGAACACTAGTATTTGTTTTTATCCTAGGTCCTTGGTCTATCTCGTCTGAGGTTTTTGCCCACCTGAGAAATTTTGTAGATAGGTTCCATCTCATGGAGAGGGTCTTAGATTCAATCTTCTACTGGTTGGTTAGCCCCACAAACTTTGTGCAACTATTGCAACTATCATGTGGGATGCTGACTTTTGTAAGTTGAAGATTTTGCATCTGAGTTGGAGTTCACAAATTTTTCTTTAGTAGTGTGCACAGTATCTTCCTGTACCCTCAGCATCAATACAGGCAAAGATTCTAGGTAGAAACTAGCCCCATTTGTCTATGTTTACTGAGTTGTATGGTGTAATAAGGCCTTACCATCAGTTTGTGAGTATAAACAATATCATTGACAATAGTCTGGGTTGTTTGGGGTTTTCCATGGGCCCCTTTGACCAAGAATTCAATTAAATTTTATTCATCCCTGGAGCTGGAGTCTATTTGGTTTCCCAAGATGTTCAGCTGAGCCTGTTTTTGCTATTAATTGGAGATTCCATTTAGATCGTGTGTGTTTGTGTGTGTGTGTGTGACATTTTACTATATTAGGCTTGTAAACAATCCTTCAAATGGTCGTTAGCTTCAACTGTTCCTCTTTGTATTTCCTTTCTCATCCTCTTCTCCTTTTTGTTTCCCCATTTGATCTTTCCATTCTAGTCACATCAAATCCATTGATAACTATCTCATCTCTTTCATTTTCCTAGATGATCCAGTCTTCCTAATAATTTCTCATTCTATACCTATATTCACTTCTGTGGTTCTTAGTATTGTAGGCCGCTTTTTGAAGGTGTGAGTGCTACAGTTGTTCTATAATGTTGTTATGCCCATATAAGCTAAGCTAATGATACATTTCTTTGTTTATTCATTCATTTATTTATTGTCACTTTGGTTCTGCATTATTTCACTCAAGATATTTTCTAGTTCCATCCATTTACCTTCAAATTCGTGATTTGATTTGTTTAATAACTGGGTTCATTGTGTAAATATATCACATTTTATTTATCCATTTTTTTTTGTTGAGAGGCATTTTATCTGCTTCCTACTTCAGGCTGTTAGGAAAAAAGCAGCAATATACACAGTTTAATAATAGTTTCTGAAGAAAGATGTACACTCCTTTGGTTATGTGTCCAGGAATCCTACAGCTAGAACTAGAAGTAGACTGACTCCTGCTTTCCTGAGGAGTTGTCATGCTTATTTCCACAGTTGCTAAACAACCAGCGATGGACAAGAATTTCCCTTACTTTCCATCCTCTCCACCATGATCTGTCATTTGTTTTATTGATTTGGAATATGCTGACAGGTGTAACATGAAATCTTGAAGTAGTTTTTATATACATCTCCCTGAGTACTAAGACTGTTGAATATTTCTTTTAGTGTTTCTCATCCATCTATGTTTCTTTTTTTGAGAATACTCTTTAGATCTTGTCCCGCGCTACCGTCTCGCCAGCAAGAACCACGCGGAACACTAGGATCCTTCTGCAGGAATGGCTTTAATCCTCTTGGGAGCTAGAGCATAAGCCAACATGGCCGGGGACCCAGATAAGATGGAACCCATCCCTTATAAAGGAAACAGACCCTGCTCTGAACGTGTCATTCCTGGATTGGTCAACTGCTCCCAGTCCCAGGTGAAACCTTGGGAGTAGTGGAAAAATACCAACACGTGTGAGCTTTCTAGCTCACCTGGCGGTGCAGCGCCATCTATGGTGGAGAGTGTGGTTGCGGCCTTCTACATCTCCCCCTAATTTTACTTCTTTGCAGAAAGGCAACTCCCTAGGAAGGTAAAGATAGAGGTCGCACTTCCCAAAATGAAAACATTAAAATGGGCTTACACGGAATCTGTCCCTAGGCTCATGACACCTGGAACCTATCCGGCCTGCCCTCTGCCAATTTTCTGGGAAAGGGAATATATGGCAGGAAACCCTTAAGCAGAGCGACTTATCTCTCAGAGAGGGTCATTCTCTGTGCGATGCTCTTAAGCTCGACAACCTTCAGGGCTAGCTAAGCCAAGCACTCCACCCTGTGCAATGGACCACAGTCCTAGGGGTGCAGGAGCTGGTTGGCTTAAACCTTACTGCTTTAACATAGATAACCACACATCAGTAGAGGCCCCCTGTTCCAGGGCAGCCAGCGCTTGTGCAATAACCACTTTGTCCCTACGACTTTGGGATTTGAGTCAGCAGACCATCCAGAGGAGAAACACTAATCCATAACATAGGACTGTTCCAAAACATTTCCAACCCCCACCCATTCTTTGAAGTAGGAGATGAAGGACACAATCCAGGACTGGAATTCTTTGGCCAGGCTTATGTCCATTCGCGTGGAGTTGATTGTCACGATGGACCATCTCAAGGAGGACAGCAAATCATCAAAATTCTCCTGCAAGATACAAAGACAATTCTCGGGACAAGTTAGCCACTTTTATAAAGTTCTCATATGGTACATTGGTTACACATAAGGCTGGAGTTTTCCATTTACAGTCCAATTGGGCAAGCTGCCATAAGATATCCACCTGTTCTTTATTCTACCTCTAATAGATGTATCTATGGTAGCCTGTTGATCCAGGGCTGTAGCCACTGTGGTAGATAACTGATTGAGGGTCTTTGTTTTTCATGATATAGGCTGTGCTGTCCCAGTGGCGCCTAGGAAAAACCCAGGCCTTGTTTGTTGATATAAGGTTTAAGATTTATTGGCTCCCGTATTCCCTGCTGGGAGCGACCCAAGCCCCTTCCTGGCCTATGACCCATTCTGATCATTATATCTTGGGCCTGAGATGAATATGCATTAGATAGGGTCAATCCCATGCCCTGCATCACGTCTCTTCCCCATAAGTTGACCGGCAGGGGGAGGACATATGGTGTAAAATATCCTGACTGCCCTTCATCTGTTTCCCAGGTTAATCTGGTGGAGCTAATGGTGGGATTTGCACTGTAGCCCAAGCCCTGTAGGGCATGAGACGACTCAGTAACTGGCCAGGACTGTGGCCACCAGCGCGATGAGATAATACTTTTGTCCGCGCCGGTGTCCAAAATGCCTTCGAAGCATTTACCATTGACCCAAAGGGGCAGTTTGGGTCGATCTTGAAGGCTAACAACCAAGTAGGCTGAGTCCTGTCCTGTTGACCCCATTAATCTATTCTCCGGCCTCTGGTGGATGTCTGCCGGGAGAAGCAGTAACTGAGCTATCCTGTCTCCTTTACTGATGGAAAAAACTCCACTAGGGCAAGAGCGTAGGGCTTGTATCTCAGCAGTGTGCTGACTATCAACAAGACCTGGGTGGACGATTAATCCCTGTAGGGTAAGCGAGCCACGTCCTAAAAGCAGGCCCACGCTTCCAGGGGGTAGGGGCTCAGGCAGTTGCACAGGGACGGGCTGTACCCCCATTTGAGGCATTAATAAGAAGTCGGTGGAGGCACACAAGTCCACTCTTGTTCTGCCTCCGAGGGTCCCTCGGTCGTTGCCCTGACGAACTTGTTCCCATATTTTTGGGGGCCCTGGGACCGAGGGCCCGCCATCCCGTTTTTTGGATCATCAATCTGTGGGTTTCCTAATGGTGGGAGGATCTTACCATGGGCGTCCCTAACGGAGCGGCAGAGCTCTGCCCTATGATAACCTTTACCACAGCGTGAGCAAAGCATAGGGGGCGCTCTCTCCTTTTCTGATGACCTACAGTCCCTTTTTAAGTGTCCTAGCTTCCCGCATTTAAAGCAAACTCTTCTGTCTGGCCCTTTAAAAGGGTGTTTTTGTGACTGCATGATGGCTGCAGCCAAACCTGCATTCGTCACAGAAAGCTTTTGGCCTTGTGGGCCAATGTTCTCCCCCATTTTTACTTCCTTAGAATTCCTGGAGGGTCCTCTTTCCTTAATTTTTTTTCTCACGCGCGCGTCTAACCTCCCACTGCATTCAGTTTCTGATATTCTGTCCTGAATTTCCTCCGCCCTTGCAACAACCGCTTGGCAAGATTCATCTTTTAAACAATTTCTGACGGAAAATAAGAGAATTGCTAAGATAAGCATCAAGGCCTGTATGAAACCTTCCCAATGCGGAGACAAGTCAAGCTCAAAACCGAAAAATCCAGGAACAGACATTACCTCTCTGATTATGCAGACCCGCAGTTCTGAATCCTTCCTGAATCCAAGGTGAATCCAAGAGATCCCCGTCGGTGCGGTGGTCAGGATTCCTCGGCGTCCCGAGGGCTTCGGCACCAGTTGTCCCGCGCTACCGTCTCGCCAGCAAGAACCACGCGGAACACTAGGATCCTTCTGCAGGAATGGCTTTAATCCTCTTGGGAGCTAGAGCATAAGCCAACATGGCCGGGGACCCAGATAAGATGGAACCCATCCCTTATAAAGGAAACAGACCCTGCTCTGGACGTGTCATTCCTGGATTGGTCAACTGCTCCCAGTCCCAGGTGAAACCTTGGGAGTAGTGGAAAAATACCAACACGTGTGAGCTTTCTAGCTCACCTGGCGGTGCAGCGCCACCTATGGTGGAGAGTGTGGTTGCGGCCTTCTACAAGATCTTATCCAAACTTTAAAATGGTTTGTTTTCTTTATGGCCAGTTTTTTGAGTTCTTCATATATTTTAGATATTAGCCCTCTATCAGATCTGTAGCTGATAAAACTAGTTTCCATTCTGTGACTGTTGCTTTGTTTGGCCATGTTTTCACTTTCACAAGGTCCCAATTTACTAACTGTTAACAATGGATAATTTAGCCAGCACCTCCAGAGTGCATAAAAAGAAGGTACTGCAGAAATATTTCTACTTCTGAAAATCTCATCATTGACTATAAATGGGAAAGTTAAGATTGTTTGTTTGTCAGGCAGTAATTCTCTGAAATTTAACCCTATATTAAGTCCTGGGACCTGAGAAAATTAAGATTGTTGCTAAATTCTTCAATCAAGTTTTCACATATTCTTATATAAACTAGGAAATATGGAAAATTTAATATAAAACTAGAGATTTCAGAATTATGCACACCTTATTTTCTTTGTGTTACCTTTTTAAAGGTTTCAATTCAAAATGAGTGTGGTTTAATTTACATTTGTTTAAATAATTTCAGTGACCATTTAAACATTACTGTCTTCTGTTGCCTTTTCATTTTTTTTCTTTTATAAACTTTACTTAATCATTTCAAACTTTATATATATTTCTATATTCATATTAGAGAATGTCCTTATTGACCTTAATCTATCACTGTGCTTGCTACTGTATCCTTGGCACCATTCTTTCCATATTCATAAATACCCACAGCCAGCCTTTTATATGAAGATTTCATGAGGAAGTTGTATACATTCATGCTCTTTGGAAATCCTCTCTTCCATTAAATTGAGAACCTGAACCCAAAGGCAATTGATATTTAGGTGTAACTTAATAATCCTCAATTATTGTTTCTTCTTATTGTCATTCATATAAATCTCTTGTATCATCATTACCTCCTTTTCAATATTATTGTGTCTTAATGTTGTGTATATTGAATATAATCCTATGGTTTACTGTAGGCAACCCTGGTTTGTCTGTTCTGAACTTTTGTCCCTTCTCAGTGAATGGAAGTTATACTTATGCCCTGCTGGTTGTTTGAATCACCTCAATTTGTTCTGGCAATAAGAGGCAGCTGTTGTATGGGAAAGACATGAGGACTACTGAATATCTCATTAGGACTGACTTCACACTGAATATGAAAGGATCAGCCCTTTCTGCCAGGTCAAGAGAACATGTACAAACAAATCTGCAAAAGTGTAAAATTCTGCAATGATTTAAAGCAAGGCTTGGTCTCTAATCCCTTTTCTCATCATGCCTGTTTTATTGTTGTTGTTTGTTTTTTTTCTTCCTATAACAGGAAACTGGATAATCCACAGACTGCTATATTCTTAGCAATATCTGTTGTCTTACACAAAGTTCTTGGCTGAGGATAATAGCATTCAGAAAAGGAAGGGGTGACATCCTAAGAAATGGATAAACTAAATATCTCTACAGAAGGAAAAAATTACATGTTGCCAAGCACATAGTAACCACTATCATGAGTTCAATCAAAATGGGCACAACTTTTTTTTCTTTTTGTGATGAAACTGTCAGAAAAAAAAATTGTATTTTTCCAATTAGTGATTAATAAACTTAAGAAATTATAGAAATGCTACAATTCATTCCTCTTTGCTTCTTCTCAATATCATATAATCAGCAGTGTGAAAAACATGCACACTGCTATCATTCTTTCTTGCCACTTTGGAGTTTCCTTTCATATTAGGTCTATACAGGTTTTATTTCCATCAAAAAAATAAGTAGGATGGATTTTCCAACAAATTTAGCTTATCTTGCTCTATATGGGAAAAACATATTCCAATTTGCAAGTATTGTTCACATACAGTATTGTTAGACCTTCACCTTTTTCTTTTCTTTCCATAAATAAGAAATGTTATAGCATGGTATGTGTGCATGTATGTGTGTGTGTGTGTGTGTGTGTGTGTGTGTGCGCGCGTGCGCGCGCACAATAGAGAGAGAGAGAGAGAGAGAGAGGGAGGGAGAGAGAGAGAGAACTTTTAGACTTTTATTTCTGAACTGAAGGAAATAAAAATCATAAAAATCAAGCGCACTATTTATATTTTATTGATGTGCTTGTGCATATGGGTGTATACACACAAACATATATACATATTTCCTTCTATAGTTTTGAAAATACGTGCAAAAATCTATCTATCTATCTATCTATCTATCTATCTATCTATCTATCTATCTATATTTAAGTTTATGAAGACAATAATTGGTTTGTATAATTCTCAATGTTTATAAAATACATCTAATAAACACATAAATTTGTCTGAAATGTTTGGTTTTATACTTGGCTCTTAAAATTATAATAACGGAATCTGACAGCTTACCATTTTCTAGTGTGATTTGTTTAAGAATTATTTAAATTTTAAAAACTAGATGTAATTTATTTTTATTTCAAAATTAGCTCATAATGCCTCAAAAGTTTAACACATTCCTTTATGATTAACTTCATTATTGTTTTCCTAACATTTACTGTGTTCATTTAAAAACATGAGTATGTCCTATAAGTTTTTTTGTGGTTATCAAGTTTTCTTGCTTTTAACTAGGAATAAAAATAAATACATCAAGCAGTTGAGTTACAACTAAAATGGAGGAATCTAAAATTTAATGATATTAATATATAAGAATATACTAGCATAAATATAGTGGTGGATGACTTAATGAAACACTGTTTTTCAGAAATAACAGGGCAGCACAATGTGCATGTGAACTCACATGCAGTGAGTTGGGACAGCAGTCAGAATGCTTGTGCAACTTCAAGCCAGAAAAAAATCCCAGCATGGAGGATGGTAGGTTAGCATGATTCCATCCCTAACTGGGGAACTACTAATATTTGATTTATGGTGGTAGAAAGAGCGATGGATTTCTTCAGTGGAGTGAAACCCTGCACATCAACCACATTCCTAAGCAGACCCCACTCCTAGGGAGAATTGGCCAACAGAAACTGAACCTAATGGGTTTATAACAAGAATGTGGTAGGAGAATGAGAAAGATGGAGTTGGGTGAGTAAGGAGGTGGAGGAGTTGGGGCAGGGGATGAATAGAATAAAAAATGCATTACATTAAATTTTCAAAACCTAAATAAAAGCGTTATTTTAAACAAAGCAAAAAAAATGTTGAGTTTCTGTTCCTCCTGGCCCCTTAATTATTCAGTCCCAAAGAAGCATACAGAGGCTTATATTAATTATAAACTGTTTGTTCTATGAGCTCAGGTTTATTATTAACTAGCTGTTACAACTTAATTAATCCATAATTCTTATATATGTTTAGCCATGTGGTTTGGTACCTTTTCTCAGTAAGGCATTCTCATCTTGCTTCCTCTGTATCTGGCTGGTAACTGACTCTGCTTTTCCTCTTCTTAGTATTATCTTAATCTGTTTGCCCTGCCTGTACTTCCTGCCTGTACTTGTCAATCAACACTTTAATAACAGTAATATATATGACAAATCTGTACAGTGTACTACAGTATTGGGCCAAAATTATCTCATGACCTCTACCTTGAGGCCTATAGGACAGAAAAAAGCCTGGCTTGAGTTCAGGGCCTAGACTTCGGGGACTGTAGGACAGAGAAAAGCCTGGTTCGAATTTGAGTGATGATGAGACAGCAAAATCTAACTAGATACCTCTCCAGTCAGGGGAGGGTCAGCTGCCTCTCGTTGTCTGGAGGTACCCTTACATCACAGGGTGTCACTTAATCTTTATAAGTAGATGCTCACAGTAATAAACTGAGTTCCTGCTTTGTCTCAACTCCCTATAGTGTCTGATAGTTCTGTGTTGTGGGGCTGCAGAATGATTGTCCTGCAACGTGGAACTGTAGGAATGGGCAGATAGTGCATTTGCCTTTCCCTGGGGAATAGGAAAGTGAAAGAATCCTAGCAGAACAATATTATCCCACAGCAACTGGGCATAAATGAAATAACTGTTTTAATAAAAATCATCCTTAAAACTATGCATTGATTTGTAGGTGAAGTATCTTTTTGGTATTGAGAGACTCAGATTAAGAAGGTTTCTATTGTTATGAAGAGACACCATGATCACAGCAACTCTTATTAAAAAAAAACACATTTCATTGTAATGGCTCACTTACAGTTCATTATTCTATTCTATTATAATTATTCTATTATTATCATGAGGGAGCATGTCAACACGCAGGCAGACACAGTGCTGGAGAAGTAGCTGAGAGTCTTACCTCTTGCAGGCAATACAAAGCCAATTGAGTCATTGGCAGCACCCAAGCATAGGAAATCTCAAAGTCCATCCTGACAGTGCAACAGTTCCTCCAAAACGGTCATACCCACTTCAACAAAGCCGTCTGTCCGCTCACTGTAGATTATGGGATCCAGTTACATCCAAACTGCCACAAACCATGCCTTGTATTCATAGCATGTGATGATTCATGTTTTCTCTTTTAACTAAAAATCAAACAAAAACTCTAGCTGCTAATATCCATTTGAAAAAAATAAAAGGGACATTCCAGAAAAGCTTTCATCACACAATGGAGGTCATTTTCAAACTGTCCTCTAGTAATATGTGTAGGCAGTAGTGGATGAAGTAAAAAGTTTCCAGGTAAGGAGTCATGCAGACAGGCTTGAAGTCAATGATTCCATTCATTTTGGTTACTCATAAAGCCAGGCCTTTAGGCTTAGACTGGTAAACCTAAATTGACTTGCTTGGCTGTTGAATAGAAGACTGAGGCAGAAGGACTGCAAGTTAAAGAACTTGCTTGTATAGAGTGACTACAAACCTTCTCAACCTCGAGAGGTCCTGTATTTCAAAATAAAAGGATAGACTGGGGACATCTCAGTGGCAGTCTGCATTAGGTTCCATCACATGTGCCAACGCAGAAAAAGCTGGACAAAGCAACTACTTCATACAACTGTCAAGTTCTCAGAGAAAAAGTTTCAATGACTACAAAAATCATAACCTTTGAAATAACTTTACTTATATGTCATATCATCAATATTAATAGTTTGAATCTAACTTGACTGCAGGTCTATACCTGGGAATGGATGAAAAATGACAATAATGAGCTTCAAACTAGTTAGTACAGGCTACCTAGAAATTCACTTTGCACATTACGAAAGTGAAGCTAAGGAGTCAGATTTTCATTAAGTTTAACATTATGGAAAGTCTTCAGTACAGAAACACATAAAAATAAGATGAAAACTGCAACAAAAGACAACAGAATGGTGCTAGACTCTCCTAGCAGAGGATATAAGCAAAGGAGTTGCTGGCAGATCTGGATTATCTAATAGGAAAACCTGTAAGAAACTTTGAATAGCTCCTTTTAGTATCCCTTTGAATCTGAAGCTTCAGTTAGAACAATTTGCATGGTTAATTATGGACTGTTTGGTAGGAATTACAAAAGATATAACTTGGTTTCTTAATCTTTAAAGAAATAATTAAATATTTATGAGTATCTAATAAATTTCAAATAAGTAATTTATAACCAGGCTTTAATCAACTATAAAGGGTTTAACTGTTTAACTTCTGGAAAAAAAGGGTGCCTTAGCAATTGTTGCTAAATGGGACTGAATTTTAAATAAATGTGGCAATTCATATATGACATGTTTCATGACATTCTTTTTTTTGATTTTTATAGACTTCCAGTGTAAAAGCGTTTTACTCTTGGTAAAGTAGCTAATTTGATTTTCAATGTTCTAAGAACTGAAGACTTTTATTATTATTGGAATACAATTTTAAGGAGTGCTGAGTCATGTCTACATAATTATTTGTGAAAATATATTAAATTTTTATAATTATAAATTCACTCAAGGTCATGCTATAATAAATACAGAATTTAAAATGAGAGCAGCTACAGAAAAATGCTCATTCTAATTCTTTCAAAATTTAAGAACTATAAAATGAAATTTTCCTTGTAATTTGAAATATCAAATAATTATATCTAAATATAATTTAGATTATAATATATATTATATATATAATTATATCTAAATATAATAGGTATGTAGGCCTTCCTGAATACTGAAGGATAGATAGCCAGGATTTTAAGACTCAGTTTTCATTCTGTTTTGCATATCTAAAGTTTGGCATGAGAATATAAGCTAATCTTCCCATATTTCTGCATTTCAATTCTATCACTGATAAAATAAAAGAATATTATTATCTGTCTTCAAAGGTGTTTTATATAGGTCATTTCATAAATAAGGTATTGAGACCAGTTACCTTCAGTGACTGTGTTGCTCTTGTAATTTAATTACTTAATGAGGCAACTACTCTTTCAAGTTCCCCCCTTTTAGATCTACAACCATATTTAAAAGCCAGTATTTCATTACACATCACATATTTTTCAATGTAAAACGTGAAAAAAAGCCCTTAGTAAATATTTAGGGTATAGTGCTTTTTCATGTTCAATGGAAGTTATTCTCACAAAGATGAGAAACAAAATATACTTTCTTTTCATGATATCTATTTTTATGTTGTTCCTAATTCAAGGTGTTCTACATCCTTCCTTGCGAGTTACTCTTGCTTAGTTTTGGTTTCAGTTGGCTATGGTATATACAGAAATGTATTTTATATTCCTTTAAGTCATTAAGATACAAAAGGAGAAAATGGAAACAATGCACAGATATGATAGCTACTTCCTCAGAATTCACCTTTGTGCGTGGAGTATCTCATGTACATAAAAGGACGCTTGCTGTCTTCCATAACTTCCTTCTAGGACACTAGAACAGTGGTATTTCAATATTAAGCATTCTTAACTTCCTAAAATTTTATCTTTGAAGAAAATGTCTTATTTTATAAAAGTCTTCTTCCTTTACTCCTATTTTCCTTTACTGGGTATTCCTTTTGAATATGAATTTATCCCCAAAGTCACACACATGAGGGACTTGAACTCTTGGCTCTATGCTGCTGCTGGAAGTAAGGTCATTTCTGCCTGCACACTTTATGTGTGTTCAGAGAGCACTAAATAAAATTGAGTACTACCAGCAATAAAGCATGCAGAACTCACAGCAAGCACACACAGAGGGCAGTGAGGTTAGTGCTACTAAAATAAGTACAACATCTATGAGGAGAGTAAGGAGCTGTGTCCCACACACACATAAAGGTGGAATAACTGAGAGTATCTACAGGAAGCCTCTTTCTGATTAATAACAGCAACAAAATATTCATGAGAACTTCCTTTATTTTAATTAAAATTTCATTAAACCTTTGTTTAAGATAGAAGTTTTCAAGTATTTCTCTGATCTTTCTCATAATTTCTGTGTCCATTTTATTAATTTGTTGAGGCAAACATGAAGTATTAGGTCACTGCATGCTATTACAATTCTCTAACTAGCATACATATGTTATCAGACTTTGGGCCACCAACCCCTAAATAATGACACAGAGACCTATTTTAATTATAAATTCTTGACCTTAGCTTAGGTTTGTTTCCAACTAGCTCTTACAACTTAAATTAACCCATTTCTATTTTTCTAAGTTCTGTCACATGGCGCTTTATCCACAATCTACAATGTATGCTTGTCTCCCTCGACATCTTACTGGTGAAATCTGCCTCTCTTCTTGCCAGAGTCCTTTATATGTTTAGAAGTCCTGTCTAACCTTTCCTGCCTAGCTTTTGGTGATTCAGCTCTTTATTAAATCAATCAGATGCCTTAGGGAGGCACGGTAAATTAGCAACACATCTTCACACACTGTGGTAAAATATGTGACAGAATTCACATGCTTCTTCTTTAAATCCTGTACTTCACTGTTTGCTATTCACTTATATGTAAAGTTTTTCTTTTTTTGTTTCTTTTTTTTTTTTTTACATAGCTTTGAATATATATGTGAACTCTTCCCTTGAAGCTTGCTTGGCCTTACATTCTTAGTAGATTCTTCATTTTGTGTCTTTAAACCTGCTACACACAGGTGTACAAATATTTCATAAATATTTTTTAACTATGTTGTTTTAGTGTAAAAACCCACTTTGCGAAAGATTCTTTAGCTTATCACAAAATGATAGATAGACCAGTTTTCAGTACAAATATGCATTATGCATTATTGCCTTTTCTCTCAAGGTTTTAGAAGGCTTTTATAGAAAAACTATAATTCAAGAGACAACATAAACTTAGTTGTATTATTTCAGACAGTTTGGATTTGAGTTGCATTTTAAAAAGTAGTTTTTATCCCAACTATATTGAATCCAGAGATACAATGGCACATCTGTAGTATCATATCATATGCTATTTAAATATTTAAATGTTCACTCTCTCTTTGGCATTTGATACCAAATCAAATCAAATGCTTCTCTGTTTTGATTTGTTACTTAGTAAGAAAATATTGAGAAACTTGACATGTTGCAACATTAAATTAAAGTTCTGTTTTGAGATGTTAACCCCTAAACCTCTGTATCTCAGGTGTTCTCAAGCTGAGTGAGGAACCATCAATATATGGACTAGTTGGAGAGGTTATTTGCAGAACAAAAATTGAAGTGTATACTTTACCTCTACATTCCATTTTGTCTGCTTCATTCCTGTGAGACTTGCCTTCCAAACTCACTGTGGAGTATATTACTTCAAACTCAGAGTTAAAGCAACACCTTGCTTGAATCCTTAGAGAATGAATGGGAGTTGTCCACTCCTTCATCTTGGAATCTTGACTCAGATGTAGATAGACCTAAACATTTTCAGTAATGTCAATGTTCATAAATAAGATATTATTAAATATATGTTGTGTAATATAATATCTATAATTTTACTCAAGAAATCTTTAAATATACTTATGTTTGCTGACTATATAGAAAGGATATTCATATATGACTGATGTCATTAAAATAGTCTAACCCAAGACTTTCATTGTCCATTTTTGAACAAAATAACAAACATTTCCATAACCTTCAAACAAAGACAGGTTTAATGCTTCCAATAGATTTCTTCTAACAAAACATGATCCTTTCCTGCTAAAATCATCATCATCAACAACAAAAACAAACAAAACTTTTCAACACAATACTCCTATCCTCCTAGAGAGTCACAAATACATTTATCTTCCCTTTTTATACTTCTTTCTGTTTTCACACTTGAAGTTGTGTGTCTTCCTCACTACATGCTGCATGAATATGTCTGCATACACTGTTTCATAATATATTGGAAGGTCCTGAATTTAAGACATTTATATAATCTATCACCAGCCTCAGAGACCAAAAAAGGATAGTTCTGATCTTGTTTACCAAATAACTGAACAGACTACATGAGGTAGAATCTTTCATCTAAAATGTTGCTTCTTTAAGAAAACAATCTATGCATTCCTAGGCACAATAAAGTAAAAACAGACAACTTCAGAAAATGAAAATACAAGGAAAATATATCTTATGGACATTATGTTTATACTAAAAGAGATTGTGACAAATAACTCAGCTTTTAGAGATCTTGTCTCAAAGATAACATTTTGAGCTTCCACATGCTTGGTTCTTCTCAGCCTCTAGCTACCAAGAATGTTTTGAACTGATTTGCCAAACATAAGTTCTTTGCAATTAATAGCTATCAATTATCTGAATTATATTTTAGATTATATTATTTATGTTTATCTATCTATTTACTATTCTGTGTGTACATGCATACATGTTTATGTATGTATATAAGTGCATTTCTGAGTATGTGTAAGAGTGCGTGAATGTTTAAGTGTATGTGTGCACATGAGTATGACATTGTGAATACATGGTAGAAGAAAAGAAGTAGGCCTCAGTTCTTGTCTTCCACTCTGTGAGACCCAGGGACATAATTGAGTGCATCAGGCTTGGTGGCTAGGGTATTTACCCACACCGAGCCAATAGTGTGCCTAAATATTGGTTTTAAAGAAATATATGAATAAACTGGATGTGAAGTTGATACGAGTGGTAATCTCATCACCTACTTTAGAAGATGAAAATGGTTTCCATCCTAAAGGAAGCTATGATAGACTAACTCAATTTTTTTTCTGTTCTGAAAGTATAATTTCATCAAACTGAAAAGGCTTTTATAAGTAATGAAAAAAGAAATTTATAGTGTATCAATTAAGCTTATATAATAATGAAGAAATAAAAACCTTTGATTGTGCGGATCTCAGTCTCTGGCCCTCCCTCCTTTCTCCTCTCTCTCTCTCTCTCTTTCTCTCTCTTTCTCTTTCTCTCTCTCACACACACACACATGTTTTGTCACAACAAAAAATCATCTGGCTAGCAAATGGCCAGTTTCTCTCTGCTTTTGTTTTATTATCATAGATGCTATATTTTCTCATGGAAAGTAATCTAGACCTTCCTGTGGGATGAGAAGCTAGGTGAATACCTGCTGGCAAACATGATGACCAGGACCTGTACTCTGGATGACTGAACACATTTCACACCTATCACTATGCTGGTATAGGTTCTGTTTTAGGGAAAGTTTTTTAAGGAAGTCAGGTAAAATAATAATATCTCATTTAGGATGACAAGCCCAAATTTATAACCTGTCTTTCTGCACAGGCTTAATGAAGAGGGAAAAAAAGCAGAAAACGAAGTGTCATTAAAATAAATTGTTTTTGCTGTTATTGATGTTTTTATTTTATATAATGCTCTTTGCTTTAAAAAGAGGATCTGGAACTCAATGTTAGCAGTGACTACATAAAAAGTTTGAAATTTAAAGCTACATGGGGACATCTTTTACAAAAGTAAATTCAAAAGATGGCATTGTGGTTGATTGCATTGATCAACAATCACAGTTTCATCTTTTTCAGTTGAATGACCCAGGCGTGCAGAGAGCAATTTGCAAGTAGCCTAATATGATCACAGGCAAATGTCAAAGTGCATTCAGAGATTCCCTTGGTTACAAAAACATTTATTACAAGGGCCGAACATCCTTTTATTTAGTTTGTACTGAATCCTTGTCCTGTAGTTTTTAGTACAGAAAAGGTACAAGAAAAGTTAATGTTCCAAAAGGCATTTAAATTACGCAAAGCAAGAGTGTGCAAAGTTAGACAGCAGAAAACAAACAGAATTGCAGACTGCATGCCAGTAGCCAGAAAAAACTTAGGATTTGAGCCTTTCAAGAAATTGAAACCACAATGCCCAGGTTTAAGGTCTAGATATCGATATCTGACAATGAAGTCTTTTTTGGCAGAGAAGAAAAGTCTTGGAAAAATTAACATGAAGTAAAATAATAGCAAATAAGGAGGTACAAAAATTATCAGAAGTTCAAAGAGACTGGATTACTAGCACAGAATTGAAGTTTACACATTATATATTTATTATTACACATACATATTTATTACACATTACACATTATTACACATATATAATCACATATTTTATTACACATTGTTAATAATATTACATATATTACACATTATATATTTATTATTTTGATTTCACAATCCTCCATCCTTAGTCACTTTAAATCCAGGCAGTGTGTAGGGAAATGGAAGTTAAAACATCAGGACTGACTGAACTGGGTGGAGAGCAAGGCTGCTCCAGTGAATGAGAAATCAAGGGCTCAGAGACTGTATGGCAAGTCTTTGCTCCTCTTGTGGAACTGCTGCTTGTGTTGTGTAAGTCGGAAAAGGAGGCCATTAGATAAACGGGAAAAACGAAAAGCAACCAACACCACACTGATCTGTTCAACTCTCATCTCTGTGACCCAACACCAAGTTACCAGTTTAAATCGAACACCCAACAGAGGCAAAGAAAGCGTATTCCATTGTGCTGCGATCCCGTCGCAGTATTCACTACGTTCTAGAATTCCACGTTGCTTGGAAATCACACACCTCGGAAGTTTAGCCTAAAAGAGCACAACAGGCGAGTACATTTTCTGCAAGTAAAAGAAAGTAAAAGTAGGGCAGTCTGAGGAGAATGAAAGGACAAGACTATCAAGCAAGAAAACTGTAAGTTTTGATTATTTTTGTGACTGCATTCGTGTGCTTCAAGAGCTTAATTGCTAAAGGTTTCCTAGACAGGCTAAGGCAGGAAGGGGGCGGCCAGGGTGAGGGGTGCTTGAAAAAAAAGAATTCTCAAAACTCAAGTCTTTCTCTCCTCTCTCTCTCTCTCTCTCTCTCTCTCTCTCTCTCTCTCTCTCTCTCTCTCTCTCTCTCTCTCTCTCTCTCTCTCTCTCTCTCTCCTTTCAGATTCAAATATTTTGGGGCAGGGAGGAATGTAGGGGAGCTAGAGTCCCTCCCACTTTTAACCGTCTTTTTTTATTTCGCTGCAAAGGAATCCATCTGCCCAGATCAGTCAGTCAGGAGGTGCAGGAGGATTCGCAGATGTGGGTGTGTGGGTCCGCAGGTGGCTAAGCGACTCTCTCTTGGCAAAAACAACCAATAGTCTATCCCGCCTTTCAAGAAGTCCTGAAGTGTCAATAGCTTCTCCCGCCGGCTGCTTTCAATGGTCACCCGCTGGGATGCGCGTCACCCTCTAGAGCTCATTTCTGAGCCGGCATCCGCGCGCCCTCTCTCTGTCATCAACGCTGGCTCTCTAGCCCTCTCCTGGCACGCGCGCTTCCGTTGGCTTCAGACCTGGTACCCGAGGCTACAGTGCAAAGGAGATTGTGTGTGTGTGTGTGGCGGGAGTGGGGACGAAACACCCCCGACAGACGGACGGTAGCTCTTCTAGACCCCGCAGGGAGTGGGACCCTGGCATGCAAGGCCTCACAGAATCCTCTCGCCCTGCGGAGTCCTCTGTGATTGGAGGAAGAGCGGTGGCTGTTGGCTGAGCAGGTGCGGATCTCCTGCCTCCATGTCTGCCTGGCTCTCTTAGCTGCCAGTACTGCGCCGTTCCCCCAACCCCCACCCCAACCCCCACGCCAAGCCGCATCCTTTCGGATGCAAATGCCGTGTTTTCAGGGCGCTGACGCGGCTGGTAGAGTAGCGAGGCACTAGGTGAGTGTGTGTGCCCGCCATGGGGCTGGGAAGGTCTCCCAGCAGAAGCGCGCCTTTGCAGCGCACCGCGGGGAGCAGGACAGATCTGTGAACAGAGAGCGGGCGGGGGTATCCGTGCGGAGTTTCCCGCGGCGTTTCCAAGTTATTGAGCGCTGTCGTGAGACGTGCTTCTGCCTGGTAGGACAGGCGTGAGGACTGAGCTCACAGGCGCTTGGCCGGAAAAGCAGTGTTGACAGATACCAGGTGCAACGCGAGGGAAGTAGGGTGAGAGCGAATCCCCCAAAACACTCCAGATGCAGAGGTAATCAGCCGCCTTCTGCGCCGCTGTCCTCAAAAAGGTACCTAGCAGACACCATGGACTGATGCTGGCGCAACTCCGGGCAGCCTGTGCAGCCGCCAGCTTCTGCAGAGGTCTGAGCCTGGAAGGAGGTGTGTGCCTGTGAGAGCAGGAGTCTTTTAAACTGTGTGCCCTAGACCCCTTTGGCCTTATGTGAATGTGGAGCTCGCCTAAGGTTTCTTCCGCTCCTTAACCCGCCCCCTTTAATTAGTATTCCGCTGATCGGGTGCATCTGCAGGGTTTGCCTCCGGCTCCTCTGGTTGTACCTTAGGTGTGAGAAGGGAAAAGGACGCCCTGCTTCTCTGGAAAGCATGCTGGATTTGGATTTCTTCGTGGGTTCACTTGGCACAAGGCTAGTTGCTCGTTATCTGCCTTCTATCTTGGATTAACACAAAAGGACCTTTGCTTTGAATGCCTTCATGTTTTAGATCCTTAACCCTTCGGATTTAGATGTCATAGTTCAGGTGAGTAAAGATTATCAAATAAGTTAACCCAGCATTGGGGAAATCATTAGGTTTTGAAAAAAGCTGGAGCATCTCAAGACTGGAGAGCTGCATACTAAATCATGAATATTTGTAAAACACTTTTTACTTTGCAAGAAAAAATTTTGTCCTTTTCAGGTCATGTGCTAAATTCAGTATCTATAAAAGTAAGGCTTGCCCTTCACCGTAGGATGTCTGCCAACTCAGTTTTTTTGTTGTTGTTGTTGTTCACAGGCAAGTGGACAGAACTTTATACTTTATATCTGAGTCCATAAAGAGAGTAAAATTTAATATCACTATATTGACATTGCGATTGACAATATACATTGTTAAAGGCAAATTGTTAACACAAAAATGTGTATTGTAAAGAGGTTTGATGAAGGAAAGTTTGTGCTGATGCACTGTCAGCAACATCAAAGTAGTTTTTCGTCTTTATAAGGGGAAGTTGTTAAGGACTGAAGGGCTAAGAGAGGAAGCAATTATATTTGTAGTTCTCAGAAATCCACAACAATAGCTTCTTTTCCAAAAACTAGTTAGACACTGTGTTGACCCAAATGTTTTTCTTGTTATTTCTCATGAAAAAGAAATGCAATAAAACTGTTTTTCTTCATTCTTGGGGGGTATTTTGAAAACCAGAACATAAAATACTAAAGTACGGGTGCTAGTTAGGTCACAACTCAATGGAAATCTTTCTTGTTTGCTTCCTAGTGGTCAGTGACTATCAGGGAGCATTGATGCAACATCAGTTTTAATTGTTTTGTCTGAGAAAGGTTGCTGAAAATATGTGTGTGTAAAGAAAAATAAAGCAGTAGCACAGCCCATCCTCCTTGAGGGTTTGCAGTGAAAGGCCATGTGGACTTGTGAGATCTTATTGTAGTTAAGGACTGTGATAGGTTATAAGAATTTTGCTAGCTATCAGTTGACACAAGTCTTCCTAAATCTGTTTTTATTTATTTAATAGCAACGAACTGTTCCTTTTTTGGAAAAGGGTACTTGTAAGGCATCTATATTCCTGTGACTCCTTGAATTTACTCTCGATTTTAGTGTACAAAGGACAAGGAAGAGACGAGAGCACATTTTTTTTTTCCACTATTCAGTCTTCTTTGGTCTGGAAAATCAAACTAAAGTCTCCTCTCAGACATAATTTTCCTACCAGCAATCCTATTATTCAGTATTTTAACTTCTAAATGACAACACTGGTCTGAAGTTCTCAAACTGTATGTAGGTAACACAAGGTCAATGCATCTGTGTTTCAAGTTCAATACATTATTAGATATTTCAGAAATGTGCTATAAAGTAATAAATTCACAACTTGTTTCCTGTTGGACATATTTATTGCTGAGTGATTTCAATTTTCCTGAAGTTTACACGGTTTACATTAATTTCACTAACAGCTCTCATTGCATCACAGTGCTCTCTCTCTCCTGATTGAAAAAGAAAAAAAAATGTTCTTATTTGCTTGGAAGGTTTTAAAGTAAGATCTTAAATTGGGAGTTTCACAAACTTCTAGAATAACCAGTATACATGTGTTAAAAAAAAGGACTACTGTGCAAGTGTTCCTACCTTGAGTAAAGGAGTCTGGTTCTCCTTCCTGAGCTGAGGAAAAGCTACCAAGCCATGAAACAGAGCCCTGTGTGACCATCTCCCTTGCCTCTAACAAGCAGCAAAGATCTAACTGTGACCAACAGTGCAACAGTGCCTCCTCTGGGAATTTGTTGGTTCTACAGAGACGCCCCTCTGATCACTGTCCCTCCCCCACCTTGTCACTCTGCAGGCAGGCTTCTTCAGTGACAAAGTTTCCAGAGCAATTGAAAATGCAAATGTCTGCCTGTACATTTATTTCTTATTATAGTATAGACTTTTCATTAATATAGACTTTGCTTCCTGCTCTTTTGTAACTGTTCACTGAAACTTGAAGCCTTTCATGGAAATAATGGAAATCACACATGGCATAAGGTAAATCCAAGTGCAAATTAAAATTTAAAATTGGAAAAGCCATGATTTCTTATAAGAAAAAAATATAAAGAGGTAACTATGTGAATACAATGCGAGTACATTTAGTTATTACATAAATAACACAGAACATCTGTGTTTTGTTACTATAGTTTTGAATTTATATAGGCTTCTCTCCTCTTTCAATATAAACTATGTATCTTTCTCTGGTTTATTTCTTTCTTTTATAGTAGTGGTTGTCTGTGCTTCAGTTAAATAGGCTCTATAATTCACTTAGGGAAGGTTTTCCCCCCATGCTTGATAAACAGATGCACACTACAGTCTCTTATTCATTTCCAGGGCCCCTGCTTGTATACTTAGGCTAGTAATCAGTAGGAGATTGTGTGGTCTGTGGTTATAATGTTGTGTGGCCTAGGGAGCTAATGGGTTTCATCATGGTTTCATTACAGAGAAACCTCATATCACAGCAAATTCCAAGACTTACTAATTGAAATAAAATATGTATATATATTCATATATGTGAAACAATTATATACATATATACATATATATATAAATTTATAATACAATGAGGTGGAATTTCACCAAAATTAAAGTCACAAAATATTATGAAAACACTTTAAACAGTATAAAGATTCAGCTACTGCCCAGTGAGATAGTAAAAATGAAATTTTGAACTATAATAATAGCAGACATCTTTAAGTGGTAGGATTGATAGTAACAACCCATAATGTACAGCTGTTATGTTTGCAATTTTGACAAATTGGTCCTATTTATTTATTTTATATTCTAAAATACTTTTCTAAATTGAAGCCTTATATCTAAAATTCCCAGTAGAATATTGTTCAGTTCTTCAATGGAAACGGTTAACTTTTTAGTGTGTTAACTCGCTTTTCGATTGTCAAGGTATTTTAGTTGAAAGAAGGTAATCTTAATTTGGATACAACGCTTTGTTTATTTTTTAATATAGTAAATTTGTTAGAAAAGGGGTCCTTTAACCCCCTGCCTTTATCCTGTCATCCCTGTCCTTCTGAATAATAATCAAAATGATTTTCTACCTTAAAAATTCCAAGTTTTTTAAAAAAGTTAAATATTATTGCACATCCTTTACTCATCAGGAAGATGGGAAATCCAAAGAATAAACATATCAAAGGGACTGACTACCTAAATAAAACTTAGCAAATATTAAAAACACTGCCATCATTTCTTTGAGCTCACTACTATCAGTAAGAGTTTTGTGACCTTGGATATTTCATGAGGTTTCTGTAGAATTCATTTCTGTGGCTTATGTTACTTATCTGTGGTTTTATCAACACCTTCCAGTATCAGGAGCAGAATATTTATGAATTCTTCATGTTTTTCTCTAACATGAACTCTCAAGAAAACCAAAGTACTGCATTCCTAACACAGAAGCGACATTTTCTTTGACTATTTCACAGAAATTGCCCTTACTAGCTTGCTTGTAATGACATAGTCGGAAATGAAATGTGACAAATACTCTGAGAGGTTTCTTGCCTCAGTCTTTTCTCAAATGCAGAATTCTTGTGCTCAGTCACAAATTGAAAGATATTACAATGTATCTTTTTAAAGAATGTATTAAATGATTCTATTCTATAAATAAATAAAAGCAACAATGAGGATGTAATATACATTATGCCAAGCCGATGACTCTAACTTTGTGGACCTAGATAAATAACAGGAAGGTCCTCATTGGTGACAGGTTCTTGCTATTCTGGGGAAGAAAGGGTTCATGAAGCTCTTAAAAGGATATATATATATATATATATATATATATATATATATATGTGCATATTTACATTTATTCTTTATATATACATATGTATATGGAAATTCTTCCTTGAAATTATGTTAAGCCATTTTCTTCTAGGGATCATGTGCAGAACAACAAACTGTCTCCATTCCAGACTGAGCTAAAGAACAAGAAGTGGAAAACTGCTCTAATGCAATCCTGATTCTGTAGAATACCTTCTAACTACTTTGTTCTTACATTTCCGCTTTTAAACAAACGTGTTGTTTGTCTTTCATAAGGAGTCATTAAAAATGTACTGAAAGTCTAAAGCTATCTTGGACATGACAATTTCTCCCAATAAAACAACAACACTGTAGTTCTTTATTTGTTATTGTTACAATCATAATTTTTTATTACTGATTATTAATAATAAGAAAAGAACTCATCCCAAGGAATAGCAATTAGATTCTACAACTGTTTGTCAGGCAGCTATTAGGGATTTGTTTCTTGGTCTCATGGTTCATATTATTAAATGCATTAACAGCCTTCAAATAAATTGTTCTACTATTATGTTTCTTTAAAAAATGCAGTTTATCATTATATTTACTTTACTATTATACTTAATTTTGGACTATCATGCTTTATCTTATCATTAACTTTACTAATTTTAAAGTGCTAGGCCCTCTTTCTTTAAAACAATAATATCAAGAGAAAATAAATTATGTCTTAGTGTGAGATTATTAACTATATTAAAGCAGTTTCAGAACTAGGCTTCATGCAGTTGATTCTTGCCTTGAGTTTAGTGCAACTGGAAGCAGAAGTTTTGAGATAATCTGCTGCTTATTTATAATGGAATAAAAATACATTACAATTTCTACAAAATATTAGCCATTTATCTATTTTCTTTATATTATGTATGCTCACACACATCACATCTGTTTCTATAAAGCATTTAGCACAGTGTGCTTTTTTGAAAACACAGTAATGAGTATGTACATTGACAATCTTTTAATTGCTTTTTATATTTGTTTTTCAATTAATGTGTCTGTGAATAATCTAGAATAGTCTTGAATGTTTAATACTCCTGCCTTAGTCACCTAGGTGCTAGAGTCAGAGAGTGCACCTCCATGCACCTTTACTTTTAGCTGTGAACTTAGCATTTCAATGGCTTGACCATGTATCCAGTCCTTAATGTGTTCTTAGGTATGTTTTAAAAGTCCTTATAGTTATCTGCTAATGTGACGAGGCTGAACACGAGCTGCTTTACATTGCTTATCATATTCCTAGTATGCTAACTTCAATTCAGATGACTCAGGCTTTCGGCAATTTGCACTTTTTCTGATTGGTGAAATGCTGAAATATCAAAACTTATACTATTTTTTTGGTTAGTGATGGGCCTTCAGTCATTGCTTCTAACTATAAATAAAATGTTTAATTAAGTTCATGGCAGATACTTGTTTAAATTTTAAAAGTGATTCCACAGAAATTGTTAGAAATGAAAATAGTCAAAAATTATAATAATGATTTCATCTTGATGCAATGGTATTCCCTAGTAAGCCTAAATATCTAATAAATAATATTCTCTGAAATCATTCTTTACACATATGGTGAAACTAATGTTTGGTGCAAAGTGGTTGCTGATGCAGTTATTTCAGTACAAATAACTGATGTTGGTTAAGTAAATGCTGTCAGATTGATTGATGCTCAACATCTTTTTTTCCTCTAGCTTCAATACATTTAGCATTTCATTTCTAAGGTTCTGATATTTAATATGACTGATTCTTAAGTGTATTATGCTTATCATAGTATTATTTGTAGTGATATTTCATATAAACAACTTCAGAAAAATTCAAAATTATTATAAATAAATTATAAATATTAACCATAAAATGTAAATAGTAAAGATATTTTAAATTTCTTTCCATATAAGGAATTACTTTTTTCTCGATTACAATGTTCTAAATCGATAATCGTGCCAAAGATGATCATAATATATAGAAATTACCTCCTTTTTATATTAGTACATTTGTTTATACTTTTTCTGAACCATCAGTAGAAAAGAGGTCAGTTTTTCAGAACACTTGGGAGTTGACTACCTAAGTTAGTTATTTTGCAAGGCCAGGATATCCAGACAAGGGCATGGACACTGAAGTCTCTGTTTATTTCTGACATGGATTCTTTGCTAACATGTGCCTGTAAAACTCATATAGATAAGAAGGCAGCAGGAAAAACAGTGCAGTTTGTAGAAGCTAAGGCAAGATGTAGCATTCTCATTTTGGGACAGAAATTAGATGAGAATACTGATCTTATAATGAAATATTGACAAATATAGCTTTTCCAGTGCTTAAAGTCATTCACAAGCATAAATGGTACTATGATACCATTATACATATCATGAGGACACAGGAAAACTGTCTGAAGAAGTTACACAATATTGATTAAATTTCAAATATTAGCTATTTCTATTTGACAACCATATGCAGAAATAACTCCAGGGTTGTCGTTATGCTTTTGTTTATCTTTATTGAAGTAAAAGTTAGAGATATCTTTTTCTTACATGATAGGCCACCTCAGTGCACAATGAGTCTGCCAAAATGTCATGCAGTCATTTTAACTTGAGAATCACATTGGGTTGAAAAGGAAGCAAAGATATAGAGAATGTTGACCATGAAAAAACTTTTGTTGAATTAGACATGAACACAGTAAGTTCATAGGACAATTATATAGATACTATTTTCTTGTTTTCAAAAAAATTTCTGTAAGGCATATTACAGACACATCTATGTGTATCACACAAAAGAATCCAACTATTCATTCTTGTACACAAAACCAATTAAATTATCCAGGTGTAATATTTCATTCTTAAAGAAAAAATAAAAATAATTAAGAACATAATATATTTGAAATACTAGAGCAAAATGTATTAAAGTTGTTTACAAAATGGTTGATATTCATTAATACTTTAGAGTTGCCAAAGACTTCATATATTGACTTTTATGTGTTATTAAATTTTTACTGAATATCTAGCATGTTCTAAATTCCACAGTTACAATAACAAAATGTGTATTAAGGTTAGCACTCATTTTACCTACTCTTAAAATCCTTTATTTAACCAAGACAGCATACAATTTTCAGGTACCTTTCCTTGATTGATATTATCTCAAGAGGCATGATATGTTCAGTGATTAGACTCATCTTGTCTCTATGTTCTAGTTACTCTGATCAATCTGCAATATTTTTTTGTAGATGAGAAAAAAATCATCAAGAGGCGATACAAGTAATTGAATAAGGCTTTTTACAGAGCACACTGTGCTTCAGAAGAAGGCCAAGTGCTTCTTCTACATTCTGATTGCATTTTAAACTTCTTAAATTTTCCATCATTAATTAGTCACAATAGACCTTTCATCCTAGTTTTACAGTAAAAGTGGCTGTATTACTTCTAAGCAATTGCCAAAATCCTAAATGTGAGACTTGAAAAAAAACCTCAGACTTTGTAATATTATTTATTCCAGGTTTTTAATTTTGTACGTACAGAAAATAAAATCACAGAGGTACCTAAGGTTATAAAGTAGACTCCATTTTTCTTGCCCCATTATTATTATGCTCTCTTTCCCCATATTCAGTGGATACCCTTGATTAATTTAAATCAACTTCAGTTTCAATCCAGTGTTTGGTTTATCAAAAATAATGTCTTTCGATAGTAATTAAAAGCTTCCACCAACAAGTGATCAGTCATGATCACTTTAGATTCGTGAGTGTATGGTGCCCTGACATCAAATCTCTCTTTTTAGAATGTTTTCTTTTAGGATAACAGGTATCTAAATAATTTTACTATTGATAACATTGAAAGAAAAAATAACATCAGTTCACTAACAACCTTCAATGTTCTGATAATTTTTCTTACGCAGAATTTAATTATGACAACAATAACTCTACTAGCTATTTTTATTCACATTTGCACATGCCAAGGATTATTCTTACCATTTTCTAATTCCTTGCATTAATCGAAGATGCAATTGTTATTATTATGAAAGACAATTATTTTCATCATGTAGGTTAATGTGCGTGAGGCTTAAACTCAGAGTTTATCTAGTTTCTTCTAATTTTTGTTATCAATTACCATGCAACTTAAACTTTTAAACTTAATTATTTATTGTTAAGTTTAATATGGATATATCAGAGGTAAACACCCTTACCACCCAAGTTCTGAATTCCAAAAATAATTTGCTGTTAATGCTTATTATTATAAAAGTTGGATATATTTTTTTGTGCTAAAATAATGTCACAAAACCCTCTTAGACATATCATAATCTATGTAATATAATTTGGTTACCTTGCATTTATTTCTTTTTGTCCTAAGGAGAAATCTGGTTTTAATAAAAATGTAATTCCTCTGAAGAAATGAGAGCTGAGAAACTGGAACTCTTCCTTCTTTGTGCCCATATGATTACTTTGATCACAACATCGTCCTGATGCCTAGAAATCCTGTCAGCTGCTAGGTTCTGGAAAGGCAGACTTGCTTACCCACTCTCACTGCACACTTGTGCTTTCATGAATATTCCTGCTAATCCACTATGTTTGAAACACATAATAAATCACAGAGTAGTTTTAATCCACTCTGTTGCATATTAGCCTTCCTGTCTCTTTGTGTTTTCGTACCTTATTTCACCCATCCTCTTTGTCCCCTCGGGTTTCTATGTAACTTTGCCTTCAGTCATTGGATTTGGGGGTCTTGAATTTACTGCAGGTTATAGGTCCTATAGTTAATAGAAGTACCTAATTTTGTTTGTTTACCAGAATGCTTTATATTCTATCATTCTGAAATACTCTATGGAATACCAAAACTTTATCGAAATAATTTTTAAAGTTATATGATAGTTATTACAGAGCTAATGGCCAGGTGGATTTGTTTCTTCTTCAACTTGTGAACTGGTTTGCTGTCTAAAGTATTTGTCTATTGATTGATATACATGTTTGTTATTGTGTATATAGTTAAAAATATGAAAGATGGAAAAACTTCTAAGGAAAAAACTGTTTTTGCTTTATCATATAGGGAACTTTTGGCTTTATATTATTGATATGTTATCTACTCTCAAAGCACTCATACATACAACATACACACAGATATACCCGGAGAGAGAGAAAGAAAGAGAGGGTGGAGAAAACCTTCTATATTTATACTATTGTTGATTTTATTATAGAAAGTAAAGTTTATCTGAAGAGTACAACATAGTGATTTAAGTGAGACTCTTGTAATGAATTCTTATCCCTCTGTGTTTTGGGGTTGTATAAGGAAGTTTGTTTTGTAGCTAATTTTGTATCTCTTGCATTATTAGGGTTCCGTGCCTGCAGTAAATAGAAACCAGAGTAAGGTTTTTTTTTTTCTTTTTTTCGCATGCGGTTTCTGAATGGTTGCAAGCCAAAAATCAATAAGCTTCACAAACACAGTTGTTTTCTTTCCTATTTATTGTGTATTATAAGTCAATTCTGTTTCTCTTTATGGAGGAAGGCCACTATTCAGAAGTCATAAAATACAGCATTTAATAAAGATTCATGGAGAAGCAAATGACCGAGCGTGTTGCACAGTGCACATGATAATAAGTTTGAAGGGCAGAAAATGGAAGGCACTGAGCTTTTCAGGTGATCACAATCAAATCCGAGCACATCAAAACAGCTGGTGTTCTGTGACTCAGAATCAATCAGTCAGTTTGAACCACCGTGTACTTTATTTCTCTTCACTGTTTCACTAGAGAGAGTTAAACTAACATATAGACTTCCCTTTTGCTTGAACTCCTCTTCTGAGATAATTAGTTTTTACATACCAATAATAATGAATGCAAAAAATTATAAAGAGGCTAACTTTAGAATTATATTTTAAAACGACATTCTACATTTATTTGTGTAGAGTAAAACATATGAATAAATGCAATGCCCTAAAAGAATTGTGGAAATTGTGCTGTGGAACAAAGATAATTCTACAAATGGCAGAATTAGGTAATTTATAAGTGTGGATGCTATTACTGTTATTTTCTAAGTGTATGTATTAATAGTTTAGTGATAATCCAAATGCTATTTGGGGAATTCAGTACAGTTCACAACTAAATGTTTAGCAATATTACATGTTCTAGCTTCTGACACAAGCTTTTGTGTTTGTTCTAGGTACCTATTACACCATTGCTTGGCAAGGGCTACTCAGCACTGCTTACCTCTTCCAGTGTAACACTCTACAGATTGTTATCTCTGGATTCCGAGCTGACACACCGCTGGAGGCAAAAGCTACGAGGCCAGCTAGAACTGTGCCTTTTCTCTTTTCAAGATTTTTTTCTTACATAGCAAAAAGGAAGAAAAAAAAAAGATGAAGCTGGGCAAAGTAGAGTTGTGCCATTTTCTACAGCTTGTAGGTCTCTTCCTATGTTTCTCTGGGACGAGTCAAGCTGAGCAGCCAAGGTCCAGGTCCGAGCTGTATTTTCAGTCAGGGAGGTCCCGAACGAAGCGCAGCTGGGTCTGGAACCAGTTCTTCGTGCTGGAAGAATACATGGGCTCTGATCCCCTCTATGTAGGCAAGGTAGGGCATTTGGCCTTTCAAAGTTCAAAATGGTTACTGTCAATATCTTTGATTAGATGAAGAGTTGCCCATTTGTATTTAGTGACAAAAGTACAAAATGTTCCTCTCTGAGTTTATGATGTTTCTTTCATTACCTACTGTGTCAGGTGGGATAGTGAGGCTATAGCTTAAGGAGTGATACTCTTGTAAATCTTCGAGGCCTGGTTTACCACTATCGGAATGTGCTGCTAAACTCTTATTTCCATAATTAGAATAAGATGACCCACTAATGATGAAGTGAAATGGTTCTTCAACCAGTTAGTATTGAAAGGTTTTTGCCAGTGTATAATAATTGGATACAATGAGTTTCAGTATGAAATTGTCATTCATGTATATAATGAATTTTGACCATATTTAAAGCAACATCTAGTACTCTCAAGAAATTCCTTCTTTCTACTTCTATTGATAACCTTTGCTTTCCTAGTTAGTCCCCCAACTACTTTCGTGGTTATTGTTTGCTGTGTTTTTTTATTTTTTGTTTATTAGTTTTGCTTTGTTTTATTGTTGTAATCCACCAAGTTTCATCAGGGTTACCCACAAGAGCAAGGGTGATGAGAAGTTGTAGAGTTATTTACAATAATATCCTCAACTTACCAGTATCTACGCCATGGAAGAGAGCACCTACTCCTCTCTCGAAACATTTCAGTTGATTCTCTAGTAGCTATTTTTGTGATGCCTTATCAATTATGCCTACATTTATACTTATGTATCTTTACCCATTCTTAGCATTACAGATTGTAATATGAAATATTTTGACATCATTGTTTCAATTATAAGCAGTTCAAATCCAAGTTCTTAGTTATCTTCTTTCCATAAAACTGCTACTTTTTTTTTTTGCTTTTCAGAATGTCCTTTTTAAATATGAGTGTGAATCAAATTCAATTTGAGATGCTATTAGAAAAATGATCAGCAGTCCATAGTATTTGTATTGGTGCAAATTTTGTTTTTACTTTTCTTTTCTTTTTTTTGTCAAAAGTCAAACATTGGTCAAATGTTCCTTTGAGAATTCAGAGACCTAAAGGGCTTATCACAAGAACATGTCCTGATGCTCACTTTTCTTAGACCTTCTTCTCAGGCTTTTCATAGTTTAAGATGTCCTAAGTTCCTCAGTGTGGCAGTCAGCACTAGTAAAAGATTTCTGAATAGGATAGATCAGTAATTAAACTAAACAGCTGTATATTTTCCTTCAATCTCACTAGTTTTAAGCATATATTCCTCATAAAATGTAGCATAGTTTACTGAGAAATCAGAACTTTTTTCTCTTGAATGATCAAAAAAGATTATTAGATATTTTATGTTGATGATTTTTTTACATGAATAAGTTAAACTATTTTCAAAAAGTATTGAGTACTTGTTTAGTTCAAGGAAATGTTTTTGATATTTCTCATTTCTTTATAATGTTTAGGATTCTGATTGAATATCTATGGCAAACAAAAATATGTAAATTGTTAATGTGGATTAGGACTCAGTTTGGACCAGGAACTTCCATTTTCCTTAAGTAAAAATGTATAGACAGTGCCGGGGGGAGGGGAGGGAGACACAACTTTAATCCTAGCATCCTAGCACTCAGGAGGCAGAGGTAGGCAGATCTCTCTGAATTCAAAGCCAGCCTGATCTACAGAGTGCGTTCCAGGACAACCTTCAAAGATACAGAGAAATCTAGTCTCGAAAACCAAAAAAGAAAAAAAAGTATGTAAATATTAAGGAATATATACTACACTAATTTGCTTGTGCAACTATTAAAATCATTAATGCTTTATATGTGACAAAATTTCTCGTAATCTCTTTTAACTTGTTTCACTGCACACAAATGATACTGGCAAAATCACATGCCACAAAGCAATGACACCAAACAATAATGTGAATTTGATCCCACAAAGCATCTGGTGACAGAAAGAAACTAAACCCTGAAAGAAATACTCTGAATATCTACCACCCATGCATCCAACCATAGGTCACTAATTAATAAATAAAAATGTTACCAACTGTGCATCCTAATAGGGTCACTAATCAATAAAAATAATGTTACCACCCATTCATTTTAATATGAATCACTAATTAATAATTAATTAAAAATTAAAACGTTAGAAAATTAAAAAATAGTGAAAATAGTAAATATAATCCAAGGTTTTGACCAAGAATCTATCATTTTATGCTATTTAACATATAAATTAAACTTTCTTTAGTCTTTCTTAAATAGATCATGATATTCAAATCATTTACAACCAGAATGTGTTCCACAAAACTATGTTTTGTTACCATATGTAGATACTTTTAGAAACAACAAGAATATTCCTCATACCTTTATTTAAAACCAAATTATCAGGGCCCAGTTGACATTTTTAAATTGGCAACATTATACAATTCTAGCTGTAACACTAAAAAAATCAATTTAAATTACAAAAATATGTGTTGTAGGTTGTTCTCATTACAAAGGTGGATTAGCTTATTTTTCAATACTATGTTTACATCCTAAGGCAAATGTTACTATTTCTAGACATGATTGTGTACGTCTTCAATCCCACTTGGCATGTAGAGAAGTTCAGTGTTATCCTTATTGTTGACTGCACAATAACTGAATGTTAGCTTGGGCTACACAATAGTCTGTATTGAATAATTAAAAAACTAAAAGTTGGAGAAATGGGGAACTTTTAGATATGGATTGGATTGCAGACACGCATATAGTTTTGGATGATAATTTCCTAATCAGTCTATGCTGATAAAAATGATTGAATGATCTTATTAACTTTGATGTCTGTGCTTATTGACATTCTGTTTTTAGCAACAGAAGAAACAAAAAGTAAGAGTATTGTAGAGTCTACCCTGGTGTTGTTTTTATATTCTGTTTCCATTGAGGTTTTAAATCTAGAAGAAATGATATAAAATGAAATGTTGATTAGATCTCTATGTAAATTACACTGTCATTATTTGACATGGTCTATGTGGTTATCCTATTGACACAGGTCCAGTGATCTTACTGCTATTTCTGTGTCTTACTGAGATAATTACATAATTACATAAGGATAAAGCACACAACTTCTCCCAGATCATTTCTACCTCCCCACTCACTCAGTTCCATTCCTTTAGTCTCTCCATCTTTAGAAAACAGGAGATAAATCAGAAGAATTTCAAGATGTTATTCTCATGCACATGCAGGGACAGGGCAGGTAAAGGAGAGGTGGGGACAAGGAGAAGGGAAGAGAGAGAGAAAAAGATCCAAAACCCCAAAAGTACAAAATTGGAAACTGCAATATACAAGCAAGACCCAATATATCAGCAAGACAAAGAATGTCCAAAATGAAACAAAAAGTATAGAAGAATTCCACTGAGTTGATTTTGTGTTAGCCATCCACTATTGGACACAGGGCTTAGTCTTGGTTCTATAGTTAATATACCCAGTGAGAATCCATTAATGGAATGTACTTTTTCATTTGCAAAAATATATCAGTTGGTCATAGTTTCTAAGTTAGGGATCAAAGCTCATTTTTCCATCTAGTGTTGGGACACTGGCTGTCCTGAACATACTATACATTATAAATCTTTACAAGTAACCTGCTAGAATATCACATAATACAAACCCGCCTCATTTCTCTTTTCAGTGAATACAGGGAAGGGACATACTTTAGGCAGTAGTACCAGTTACCATGCGAGGAGGTATTGCATGATTATCTGGCTTATTCATAGTGAAGTTGACTTGACTGTTTGCGTAAGGGGTTTTCTGACAGTTTCTTTGATTGGAAAGGAATATAAAAATTCACATATTGAAATTTTAAAATCTCAAAACAGGTTTAAAGTATTCTAAATGGGCATTTTTAAACAACAGTATATAGATAAGAATAAACATGTCAGTCAATTTGGTGAAGACACAAAATGTTTTTTGATATCGTTTTATCATAATTTTTAAAGTATACATTGTATTCATCTGAAATGTGGGTCTCATTTAAATCCACAACGCTGTGATCAAGGTCACTAACTGTAGTAATAATCTTGTTTCTTAAATGCACTATAGCTCAGAACATAATAAGAAAAATTAATTCTAAAATATAGTATTGTTTATAAAATGTCTGTTTTTCAAATGATCTAAAATTAAATTATCATTTTGTTACATAAAAACATAAAGAACTGTGACATAGTAAGGTTGATTTACAAATACATAACCACTATATTTGTAAGTAAAAGTTTATTCAGAAAATGATGTCTTTAGAATTCTATAAGATAAGGAAACATTCAAAAATATAATATTTTAATATTTTTTTATTGTGTTTAATACACACACACATATATACATATATGTATATATATTTGCTTTTTCAAAGCAGCATTTCTCTATAGCTTTGGAGCCTATCCTAGAACTCACTGTATAGACCCAGGTGGCCTCAAATTCATAGAGATTTGCCTGTTTTTGCCTTCCAAGTGCTGGAACTAAAGGTATATACCACCCTTACCCACCTAAATACACAACTTTTATATAATTATATCAGTGTTAAAAAGACTGACATTTAACAGTTCTTTCTAACTTTCTCAGAGTATGACTGAGTTCATAGTCAATAATGAGTACACCTTCAAAAAGTCTTGGGTTGTATCAAAATTACATTAGAAAGTTAAAATAGATAGCAGATAGCTGTGGAATTAAGACAAGTAGGAATAGAATTTAAGCCTATATCTGAGAAGAATTAGAAAGATTACCCTATGCTTACATGAAATAATGTCCTTATTTTTATTTTTGCAAGCAATTTGACCTAACAAAAGTCATTTTTTAAGAAGTCATCATTTTCATTTCTTTAACCTGCCATAAGAAAATATTAGGCTAAATTGTTTGAACAAGAGTGTGTGTTTGTATAGTCCACATGCTTCTGGAGGCCAAAAAATTAAGGTCAAAGCACCAACAGAGCCATTGTTTGGATACAACTCATTCCTTATGTGCATACAGTAACCTTCCCCCTGAATTTCACAAGAGAGAACAGAGACATACTGATTCTTATTAGGCTACCAATGCTATAGGTATTACCCAATTAAGTCCTAATTACCTTCTCCATCCTTTCCAGACATAAGTAATTTTACATAGCATACTGCATATAAGGCATATGTACAATACAGTCTTCTTTGGGAGTGCAACATTAAGCACTAAGCTTTTTGAAAGAAGTCACATGTCAAAAATTTCAAATTCATTTCAACTAAAATAGAAAAGTGTTAATGATATTTGACAAGAATCCATTAATTTGACCCTTTATACTTTTAAGTATAATATCTATAGCTCGAGGTTATGATTGGACATAATAATTTTGAAAATGTTCATTAGATTTTCAGCAAACACAAAAGCTATATCTCATAAGCAATATGTCTTACACTATTTACATGGCAATCAATACATCAGTAATCATAATAATCTAGAAAATATTTAGACTGTATGGAGGACATTTGTAAATCATATGCAAACATAGGAGGTCTTAAGCATCTGTGGATTTTGGTATCTATGAGAAAATTTATCAAGTTTGTTTAAAATATTATTTAATTACAATACAATTAGTATACATATTTTAGTACCAGGTACATATGCCATAGTTTGATTTTGGCTGTGGTAATTGGATGTTCTCAAAGAATTTTGAATGTTTTGATTAATTTTTTTCATAGAGTGATTGAAATTCTTTAGGCTTGTTTCAGACAGAGCTGGTGTCTATATACAAACTAGGGAAGCATCTCCTGAGCTGTTGACAGATCAAGAGAAAAGATAGAGTTAGATTCATGTGCGATGAAGAAGTGAGTGAGGCAATTCTTGTTTCTAGTTTTACTAGATTTCTTCTCTTCTGAAGGATAAATGCAGAAGGGTAATTATTCAAAATGGTGCCGTCTTACTGTAATTAAAGTACGAGAAACAAAGTGATTAACATTATCCTAGAAAGTTTTGTATATAAACACTCTACAATTATCTGATAAGAAAAATTCTCTTTGCATCTTGGCTTAAAATGTTTCCTTAGTTAAAATGCTGACAAATTTTAAGGTACTTAGCCTGAAACACACAAACAAAATTTGGCCCACACATGCGTAATGTTCTACAGATGTGAGTTTGAAAGATTTGTGATGATCACTAGTGGAATTAGTCAAATCATGTTCAAATTAGATTTTTCTCATTTGTTAGTCATTTAAGGGTCCACATTGGAGTCGAATATGTATGGATAGATTATATATTCTCCATTTAGTTTTCTCAGATGAAGAATAAATAGGAAAAAAGCATCCATTTTCCCTATATCATATCGAAGAATCTTCGTTCTGAGTTGCACATTTTTCTTATTTCCAACATAGTCTACATAATATTCTGAATTGAATCATCATAGAGTTGTTACATCTTTCTTATTCAAGAAAAGCAGAGAATGATAAGGTCTAGGAAAAGAGATTAAATTTAATTATAAACCAGAACATGAATCCTAGAAAAACATCAATAAAATATAGTATAAGATATCAATAAATATATATTATTACACTGGTATCGATTTACTTACAAAACTAAAGCCACACATAGAGTCTGTAAGGAAATATTTACACTAAAATAAGAAAGGGGCTCGTATACATAAACTTGAATTTGTAATTTTTCTAAGGATAGCACCAAAGGCTAGGATACAATTTAAGGCTTGATTTTCACAGTAAACCTCAGAATTTATTACAGAGGATAATTTTCAATATGCTTTAGCATTATAACACCTGAAAGTAGACATTTATCTATGATGGAGCAGCTATGATCAGTGAACTTTGTAGATAATCTTTACAGTATAATGGTCCAAAAACAGGAACATTTTCCAACTGATTAGGTCATTTGTGGTATATATGAGAAAAATATGATGTTAAAAATATATTTGAGTAAGGTCTCAGGGTTTTCATAAGAGGACAGTGTTCACTATAGTTCAGAAAAATATTTTATACTGTGTATGTGTCTGATCAAAAGGTGTATGTGAATAACATATCCTGAATACACACACATATGTATATAATACACACACACACACACACACACACACACACACATATATATATATATATATATATATATATTAGAGCTGCTTTGGTATTATAATTATTTAGCCTTTGTTTCCTGAACAGAGAATTCTTCATTATGCATTTCCAATGATTGACTGAGCATTCTCTGCCTCACTTTTTAGCATGCATAGGAATTGTGAAAATAATTTCAGAGGCATATGATCTCTGTTTGTACATTTACTCTGACACTTTCAAATGTGATTTCAAGTAAGTACCTTGGTTCCCCTTTTATTTTTATTTATAAAAATAGGTAAATCATGCTAACCTCATGGAACTATTTTAAATACAGAAAGAATAAATGTTAAATCATGCAATAAAGTTTCCAAAGAAGTAAGTGTATTTCTAAATTAACAAGCTTCATGAAGAGATTTTGTTTGACACAGGTCTAGGATCTATTCACCCTCTAACTAAGATGGGAGCTCAGAAAAGCTTTTGGTCCTTTGAGTGCTGCTGGGAGTAAAGAATGAGAATTATGAACACTCTTTGTTTTAGGAATTTCAATTAAAATGTTCAAAGTAAATTATTGGGTTCTGATCTAAACTAAAACATTTGTTAAAATTGTTTGTCTCATACATTTTATATGTGACATGGTTTGAAGAACTGTCTTCAAACTTAGATGTGCTTGTTTCTTGGTCCCTAAAAATATGAAAAACTGGACCAAGTTTCAAGCAATATTTTGTATTCTACATGCCATTTTAATATAGGCATCATAATACTTATGGTGAATTATCTCCTTTTAATAATACCTTAAGCTGAAATTATGTTAGTTTTTCTATTATTAACTTTAATGTAATGGCCTTTTGATCAAGATAATAACACAAACAATCATAAATTATGGAGTCTTTATTTGCTGAATCATACCCAAGACATGTATAAAGAAGAATCTACATAAAAATTAAATTCTAGCTCTGAAAGAAAAAATGAGTTCTTCAACATCTTTCCTCAGAAATATTATTACTTTTAATAAGACTCTTTTGTCCCCTTGTCCATTATAGACTCTGTAAATTACATGCAAGGTTCTATTTGCAGCCAGATGTTGATTGTGCATGCCTTTAAATACAATACTTGGGAGGCAGAGGCAGGTAAATCTCTGTGAGTTTGAGGTTAGCTGGGTGTACAGGGTGAGATCTAGGAAAGGCTCCAAAACTACACAATGAAACCCTATCTTGATAAACCAAAAAGAAAGAAAAAAAAAGAAAAAAAAGTAAAGATTTTCTATTTACTTTTAGACCCTTCATGTCTCTTGGGTCTATCTGCTATCTTCTCCTTTGTAATAACCAAAAATAACCTTTTCTCCATTATTATTGTTTAAATTTATTCATTTATCTTATATTCTTCTCCTTTCTTTCTTCTACCCCCATTCTCTCTCCCATTTCCCTTCCCTGCACTCCCATCTATTCCTCTTCTGTTTCTGTTCAGAAGTAGGCAGGTCTCCCATGGGTGTCAACAAAGCATGGTTTATGATGCTTTGATAGTGAGGTAGGACTAAGGCTAGCCAAGGCAACTCAGTATGTAGAATAGTTTCTTGGACAAGGTGTCTCACAAGTAGATCAAGCTACACATCTGTAGTACACAAGTTGAGTATCTAGATCACTCCCATGTATGCTCCCTAGCTGTTGGTCCAGAGTCTATGAGCTCCTCAGAGTCCAGGTAACTTGTTTATGTGGGTTTCTTTGTGACAACCTTGAGTCCCTGACTCCTACAATCCTTTCTCTCTTCAACATGATTCTGAGAGTTCATCCCAGTGCTTGGTTTTGGAACTCTGAATCTGTTTCCGTTAGTCACTGGATGAAGGTTCTCTGATGACAATTGGGATAGTCACAAATCTGATTATAGGAGATAGCAGATAAGGTACCCATTACACAATTGCTAGGAATCTTACCTGTGGTCATGTTTGTTGATTCGTAGGAGTTTCTTTTGAACTAGGTTTCTACCTAATCCAAAAATGTGATATCTCTTTCATTACTTCCCCCTCCATCCATTCTCTAAACCTAATCCCTCATGTTCCCATCCCTGCATGCCCCCTCCCCAGTCTACCCAAAAGATCTCTTCTATTTTCTGTTCTCAAGGAAATCCATAGATTCCTGTCCTCCTTTGTGGCCTCTTTGTTATCTTGCCTCTCTGGGAATGTAGATTCTAACATGGTTATCTTTTAATTATAGCTAGTATTCACTTATGAGTGAGTACATACCATGTTTGTCTTTCTGGGAACTAGATTACTTCACTCAAGATGTTTTTCTAGTTCCATCACTTTGTCTTCAAATTTCTTGATGTTTCTTGTTTATAACAGTTGAGTAAAACTCCTTTGTTTAAATGTACTACATTTTCTTCATTCATTCTTCACTTGATGGGGACATGTGCTCTCCTCCAGGTAGAAATTGTTGTTATGTTGTTAATATTTTACAGGCTGTCAGGGCTAGAATTCCACCCTTTCCATGTTGCAAGTGGAAAAGTTTCTTCATGTCTGGCATTATAGTGTTGAAAGCACTCCCATGACCCTGAGCACTATATGATTCACAGATAAAGGATCACGTAGATTAAATGTGAAGCCCAGGATACAGGGAGATCTGGACTGGACTGTGGTTATATCACCTAAACATATATGATCATCAAGTTATTTTATATAATTCCTATAGAATCCTCCTTCTTAAAAAAAACTGTTCACACATCAAATAGAAGTCAATACTGTTAAAATGGAAGCCACAGAGAGATTTGAATGCACCTGTCATTGTACAAATACATCAATACTTATATATCTTCTGCCTCCTGAGTAACACAGAAAGAAGACTTCACCTCTTTATATGGTCAGGGTAGCAGAGAACAGAAAGTATGAATTGTGTCTGAAAAACTTTGAGCTTTAGAAAAGTTCGGAGTTTTATACTTTATGACTTATTCTTTTCTCTGCAGAATTTTATAATCTGTATCTTGTACAGACATCATTGGATATGTTATATAACTAAGATTATATATAGCAATAAATTCATAGATTACTCTATAAAATTGGGAAGGATTGTACCTTGTTATAGCTATTCAAAAAAGACAAAATTAATATTTATTTTATTTACTTTAATTAAAAATTTTTCACTCTTCCTCTACAGCTAATCCCCACCTGGCCCCCAGTCCACCTGCAATATATGTTCTATTTATTCTTTACCAGGAAGATCCAAGGTTTCCATCTATACCTTGACTCTTTCCCTAACTTCTCTGTTTGTGTGGAGTGTAGCTTGATTATAATTTTCTTTTTCTTTTTTATCTTTCTTTTGTTTTCTCCTTTGAGTCAGCGTTTCTCTGTAGCTTTGAAACCTCTCCTGGAACTAGTTTTGTACAGCAGGCTGACCTTGAACACACAGAGATCTGCCTACCTCTGCTTCTTGAGTGATGGGATTAACAATATATGCTACCACTGCCTGGCTCTATTATAACTTTCTTAACAACTGATTTCATCTATATGTAATATTTGATATTCTGGGTCTGTGTTACCTCACTTAGGATGATAATTTTCTGGTTGTATTCACTTACCAGCAAATTTCATGATGTCATTTTTTTGGTAAGCGCTGGGGAATACATTGTTGTGTAAATGTATCATTTTTTCTTATCCATTTTTCAGTAGACAGCATATGCCCTCTAGTGGGCATATGCCTAAAGAATGCTTCATCTTATCATGAAGACAGTTTCTCATCTGTGGTCATTGTGTCTTTATTCACAATAGACAGAAACTGTAAAGAACCTTGATTAGAATATATTTTGAACATTAGACTCACTTGAGGTTTTAAGATACATTATTCTATTTCTACTTACTATTTTCTATTCCAAGAATTCTTTGTTCTGTGCTGCCAAAAAGTGAATGAGAACCTTCCTGGTTAATTTCTTAGAAAATAGAAGACTTGTACAAATACTAATTTCCGTGTGAATTCAAGGAGATATGAATACAAATGTCCCACATGATCCATTTCTCTCAGCTTATTCTGGGTCAAATGGGTTTAGTAGTACAAACTATGTACTGCAGTTTTGTTTGAACTAAGTAAGATGTTCCATGCAAAAATATACTTTATGTTTTCTAAGTCAAAAACATGTATGAATTATGTGTTGCAATTGTTTGTGATAGTGAAACATAATTTTGCTCCACATTTGCTATTTTCTATATATAACTAGATTAAGATATTTTATTTTAAAGCATATTTAAGGATGATCAGACTCTCAGGGGAAAATAAGGATGGGTCCATGAAAGCTTCATCACATTGACATATTTCTTGAACATACAAAGGATCTCTAAATTAATTTTCTATTTGTTTATCCTATATTATAACAGGACAATAATTTCATCTCTCCCTTTTGAAAAAATAATCAAACTTTGATCAAATGTCACAGAAGCTCTCAGGGCATAAAATATAAAGTATTAAATGAAAGGCTTTATAAAGAAAAAATTGTAATCTGGTTATACTGTTAAATTCTAGAATAGGAACATTATTTCTAGTGCAATATTTTTGACAAATAAGCATGAGTAATACTTGCACAAGATTTTTGACAATTATCAATATATATATGTACAAATATATGCATATAAATGTATGCATATTACATCCAAAATTGGTCGTTCATTTTTACAATTTACTTTCATATTTAAATAAGATTTGAAATACTTAGAACAGTTTTTCAAGCAAAAAATTTACACTACAATGACACTAGGGATGCTGAAAAGGTAATATTAGTGTTAATGTATACATGAATATATTAATATATATATTTATATATGGTCATGGACATACATATACAGGTTTCTGTTATATGCATGCCTAACACTATATGTAAAACATGCCAGGAATTTGTAGGGGAGTTCAGACGGGACTATGCGAAAGTTTGAAAGGGGGAAAGAAAAATATGTAATTTCATATATTCACAAAAATTAAAAAAAGTTTAACATTGAATACATGCATACACAAAAAAATTTATTTTCAAATACTTTTTAAATCTTTGGAGACAATGGAATCTTTGAAAGTTTTCCTGTAGGCAAGAAATTCCAGAACCATTAGAATATTACTATAATGCTTTTTGGAACCAGGTAAGTAGACTTGATAATCTTTTTGTACTTAAGACCATGTCCTAGGTCAGAGCTTCATTTATTCTGAAATTTAAATCTGAAATATTGCTTAGGTGTATAGATGCTTTAAATCATTAAATTCTGAATTCAGAAACTGTATTTACTAAATCAGGAATCAATTGATGATTCCTGGGCAAATGATGGTGCTAAAAAAAATTGTACTTTAAGAACCAACAGAGAAGTGACATTTTATGTTTTAAAGAAAATGAAGTTTTAACTATCAACATAGAATTTAAATGCTCATTTAAGCAAGATTTATTTCATACATTCATTTCCAAACAGGTGTATGAATAGGATCTATGAGTTTTTCTGTTGTAATGCCCTTACCAAATTATAGAAGTATCAATAACTTGCGAGTCTAGCTCACAAAACTATTTCCCAAGGTTCACAAAAGATGTGACACCTTAGTGACGGGAACTTAATAAATTTCTACTCTGAGGGGTTATGGAATGAAGAATGAAGTCACACATGTTCTCTTCGAGTGATGTGCTTTATTATTTTGTTTGCTTTATTTATTTCTATCTTTGTAACTTCTCATTTTACCTTATTTCATTTCTGTATTCCAATTCTGTCTGCTTCTCTGTTCCTTTAGCCTAAATACACTTTTTTCGTTTACAGGAGGCTAAGGCAATAATAAATAAATGCAAGAGTTTCATCTCATTGATCAAAAGCACATTCCTTTGGTTGACCAATAAGGGCTGATCCCTTTACCTGGGCAATACAAAGTTTCAAGATTTCTCAAGTAACATTGTGACTGGAGGGTATGCACACAGTGCCAAGTGAGGTACACTTTGAGACATAGATCGTTTATCAACTAGACTTCGCAGGCCAATAATTGTCATGAAATTTTTTAGGCTTTTTTTTTTTAATGAAATAATCTTGGTTAACACCTGGGACTCTGACATTGTGCATAACAGCAAAGTATGTAATAAAAGATTCAATTTCAAAAATCTTTAGTCCGGTTTGAACTTGCTCTAAGAGAAAAATGAGCTAAACATATGCAGTTTCACTTAGACTGAGGAGAAATTATAATTTTTTTAAAGTTAGTCTGAGAAAAGCGAACAAAGTAGAGTTTAAGTATCTTTTTTATTATTATTTTTGCTATTTATTAAAAACTTCCACCTCCTCCCTGCCTCCCTTTCCCCTTCCCCTCTTCACCTCCCCCTCCCAACCGCCCCCTCCCTCTCTAGTCCTAAGAGCAGTCAGGGTTCCCGACCCCATGGGAAGTCCAAGGTCCCCCCCCCCTCCATCCGGGTCTATAAAGGTAAGCATCCAAACAAACCAGACTCCCACAAAGTCAGTCCATGCAGTAGAATAAAAATCCAGTGCCATTGTCCTTGGCTTCTCAGTCAGCCTTCATTGCAAGCAACGTTCAGTGTGACCATTTTTTGTAATTAATTTATAAAAATTTCCACTTCCTTCCCTCCTCCCAATACCCTCCCAACCCCCCACTCCCTCTCCTCCTCCCTCTCCAGTCCTAAGAGCAGTCAGGGTTTCCTGCCCTGTGGGAAGTTCAAGTTCCTCCCATCTCCCTCCAGGTCTAGGAAGCTAAGCATCCAAACAGACTAGGATCCCAAAAAGCCAGTACAGGTAGAGGAAACAAGACCCAGTGCCATTATCAATGGCTTCTCAGACAGAACCCATGAATCTCAGACAGATTCATAGAATCCGGTTTGATCACATGCTCGTTCAGTCCCAGTCCAGCTGGCCTTGGATGAGCTCTCATTAGAGAGCTGGCTCAGTGGTTAAGAGCATTGCGTGCTCTTCCAAAGGTCCTGAGTTCAATTCCCAGCAACCACATGAGGTCTGGTGCCCTCTTCTGGCCTGCAGACATACACACAGACAGAATATTGTATACATAATAAATAAACAAATATTTTAAAACAAAAAATAAAAATAAAAAAGGAGTCATTCCCAAATAGCTATCACTGTCATTGTTCTCAAGCACCAGTGTCACAGTTCTGTTTCACAATCACTATATCATGAATTTTTCCATATTTTATGAAATGAAGTTCTAAAATCAAAACCAAAATGTGAATAATTTCACAGAGGGAACCTCTTATTTTTATTTCAAGGTAAATATACTCTTCTAGCTTTGTGTATTTTTCTATATTAAACAGTCAAATCAAATATAACTTTGTGGTAAAAAACAAAAATACAAATAAAAATGTTTATCTCGGCTTTTGACTACCAAGGGAAAGCTGAGAAGGAAAACAAGCAGGGATTTGAAGTAGGGTATGAATGATGACTTCTTTTTGGCTTGCTCGCAAGATCATGATCAGCTAGCTTTTATACTTTAACTTTTTAAAATTATATTTATGCATGTATGCCTGTGTAGGGGATACAGACACATAATTTTAGTTGCCCAGATGGGCTACAAGAAGGTGTTGGGTATCCCAGATATACACATATCTGTGAGCTACCTGACACGGTGGTTACTGAGAGCAAAACTTGGGCCTTCCTTCTGCAAGCAAATATTGCCATCTCTCCACTTGGTTAGCTATCTTTTTTGTACAGCTTAGCCACAACTTCCTGAGAATGGTGCTGTATGTAGTGGGATGTCCCTAAAGACAATCTGCCACAGACATGCCCACAAACCAATTCTATTTTGGCAATCCCTCACCTGAGATTACCTGTGCTGTATCAAGTTGACTGTCAAAGCTAACTAGAGCCCATGTCATCTTCCAATATTTTTTTCTATTCTACCATCAGATTGGTGTAAATCTTTGAATGAATTCTTGATTATGTTTTTTGCTCTAAGAGCCCCAATATTAAGAAGGTTCTCAGAGGGTGGTCATGCATGTCCTTAATCCCAGCACTCAGCAGTAAGAAACAGGCAGAACTCTGGGTTATAGGACAGCATGATAATCAGGACAGCATAGAGAAACCCTATCTTTAAAAGCCAAACAGCAAATAAACAAACAAAAACAAAACAACTACAAAAGAAAGTTCTAACATATATGAGAAAACAAGGTCAGAATTAGAGTTATCCGAATTGATACTGATGTCCTCCTTAAATGTAATAGGTATGCTTGTCCTCTTTGTCTCACCTAAATCCCAGCCTTTTAACCAAGAGTCAAATGAGAGAATTTTCTTTCTCAAGTCTCTGAAACTTACCCTCCTACACTAGCCATGTGCCCATCTTCAGTGGAGTCACATCTTTACGTGGTCCCCACTAATACTTAGTAGCATTCAACAATTAAAAAGTCTACAAAATATATGTGAGTCATCATCCAGAATGTTTTTGTAAAGAAAGAAATCTTTCATTGATTTAGAGGGAATTTGTTGGTATACTTGAAATTTTTTACAGTCATAATTGTGCATATTTATGAGGCATGGTGTAATATCTCAATGGGTCTACATAGGTAAATGAAGTAGCAAGCATGATAGTATTTTTCTGAGGCAGGCAAGACAGATAAATGGGATAATGAGGGCAAACGGTATCAAGATATGAAGAATAAGTTTGATAGAAAGGAAGGTTATAATTAATAATATTTTACCAAGCTTGGTTTTTCTTAAGTCTTATGACAAGACATTGTCCAGTTTGTCAGAGAAATTACAATGAATTCTGAGGAAGAAAGACTTGATTGTTTAGTGCACTTTGCATGAATTTTTCTATCTTGCCTTTCCCCTAGTTTTACACACTTCAAAATATATTATAAATAAACATATATACTTGTGTGCATGTGTATTTAGTAAGTAATAAAAACATTATTAAGAAAAGAAACACTAGTAATAGCAAAACTGCAATAACTCTTAAATCTTATTTATGGAACATCAGAAGTATAATATGACCATGCATAAAATATATAAAATCTTATGCAAACTTTGTAAGGTAGCTATATGTTCCCTTAGAATTTTTATACTTACATGTTTTTCTGTACATCCTAAATTATTGTACTTGAAAGAAAATAGCATATAAATAAAAATTTTGCCCTTTGAAGGGATTGTATTATAAGAAAGAAGAGAATACAATGAAATTTATGCAATCCAAACTTAGAAAGTTTATTCAATAATTTGGGGGATGAGAAGACATATGCCACAAAGTAGATATGAGGATCAGAAGACAACCTGAAGTAACTGTTTTTCTCTTTCCATCATTTGGATTCTAGCAATCAAACTCATGTCCTTAGGCTTGGCAGTTAGAGTCCTTAATGGTGCGGGAGAATTGTCTGTATTCTGTCAATCATGTTTAAATAAACGCTGATTGGCCAGGCAGGAGGTGTAGGTGGGACAACCAGACAGGAAGTGAAAATGATGCAAGGAGAACAGGAAAATTCTGGGGAGGAGGAAGTTGATTCTTGCCACTTCTGCCCAGATCACCGAAGTAGCAGGATGTGAACTGAAAAAGGTACTGAGCCATATGGCTAACATAGATCAGAAAAATTGGTTAATCAAGATGTGAGAGTTAGCCAGTAAGAAGCCTGACCTAACAGGCCAATCAGCTTTATAACTTACAGAGATCTGTGCGCTTGATTTTGTTTGGGACTTATGGCAGTGGGTAACTGGGTGGGGCAGATACCCAAACAAGCCTAGCCCCTCATGTTACACCTTAAACAAGCCAAGCCCCTCATGTTACACCTTGACAGCTGAGCCAATTTTCAATTCCCTACTTCAAATATTTTACTTTCTCTTTTCCTTATTTTCTTACCCTTTCACTTGCTTTATTTTTCATAACTTTTGTTTCTTATCATTTTAGTAACTAAATTACACTTAACAAGGGAGTAAACTTTTTAAAATAAAGTAAAATTTTGCTATCCAGTATTGAGTTCTAGTTTCTCTTAGCAATTGAATTTTTGGGTAATATTGGAATAAAATTTGGAAGATTAATTTTGTTGGATAGGAAAGTAACTATGTGTATTGAATATTGACTTTGTCTTATATGAAACTTATCCAGTACAGCTACTCTGGAAACTAGAGTGTCTAATCCTGAACCATAGGACATAATCATCTTTTAATTTGCTTTGGTTATCCACTTAATCTGTTTTCTGTCTATTTCTGTGTAAAGACAACATATTTAATATATAATATGAATCTGTTAAACATTTAACTTACAAACAAAACACAATTCATGCTTTAGAAAGCTGATTCAACATACATATACTAGAACTTCTATGATAAATCACAGTCAGTGAACACTTCAGCACATAGGTCATTTCAAACTTCTAAACCATAAATAAGGTTCACATAGTCAAAGATATATACTGCTCAGCTGACTATCAGAAATATAACTATTTACAGCATGAGAGCGTAAATAAGAGGGCAGTGCTTTCTGTGTTTAGCTTTGAGGTAGTTGTGTGAAACAGGACATTAGCTTTGTATTCTTTTTTAGTATCAATAAAAAATTATTCATTAAAAGCAAAACCCCAAAATAGTTAAGATCGAGTGTTTCTATATGATGGAGTAGAAATAAAATCCTTGTGTTCCCCAAATACTTAAGCACTGAATTCTTAGGAAATTGCTTCTCTCAAATAAATTAATAGTAAATCTGTGGGTAACTAAAATAACAATGGCAAATGAGAAACAAAATAATAAAGAGATTGTAGTCATAAATAAATATTCTGAAAACTTCAAAGCATCACTGAACAATTATGATCCTCTTTTAAATTACAAATCAGATTTTCATTTCATTATGTTCAAGTATGTTACAGAAGGTCGATTAAGTAATGCAGCCCTTTATTGCTCTAATACTTCTAAGTGATCATCATAACCCAACTAGTTGTGAATAACTAATTAAGTTAGAAGCTTATACTGACTAATCTCTGAGTGACACAAGGCTGCATATTGAAACTTCAGCAGAAAATAGCAAACAATTCTACGAAAATCTAGAGTCCCTCCATAGGTTGAAGAAGGACTCCAAAGGCAACAGACACTGTGGAGTCTGTATAAGTATTTCACATCACTCTCTAGTAGTCTAGCCTTTATGGTGGGGTTCTTAAATGGGCCAACAATGTAGTCCTGACTGAAGCTAATATCAAGACAAGACACCATAAAGTCAAAAGAGTTCATACCACAGGGGTTGAGAATAACAGGCAAAATAAAAAAGTTACATGCAGGAAATTATTCTTGTATATAAACATGCACATAAAAAAATTATATGTGATTTTCTTCAGGTTCACCTACTTATTTAGCTTCTCTAGGATCACAAATTATAGACTCACAGACCTTTAACTATGGCTAGAATCCACTTATGAGTGAGTACATACCATATTCCTCATTTTGGGTCTGGATTACCTCACTGAGTAAAGCATTTTCTATTTCCATCCATTTGCATGCAAAATTCAAGATGTTGTTGTTTTCTACCGCTGAGTAAAACTCTAATGTGTATATGTTCCACACATTTTTTAACCATTCTTCTATTGAGGGGCACCTAGGTTGTTTCCATGTTCTGGCTATTACAAATAGTGCAGCTATGAACATAGTTGAACAAAGGTTTTGTATTAGGATAGGACATCTCTTGGGTATATTCCCAAGAGTGGAATTGCTGGATCCTGGGGGAGGCTGACTCCCAGTTTCCTGAGAAACCGCCACACTGATTTCCACAGCAGCTGTACAAGATTGCATTCCCACCAACAATGGATGAGTGTTCCCCTCACTCCACACCCTCTCCAGCATAGGCTATAATTGGTGTTTTTGAGTTTGGCTATTCTGACAGGTGTAAGATGGTATCTCAAAGTGGTTTTGATTTGCATTTCCCTGATCTCTAAGGAGGTTGAGCATGACCTTAAGTGTCTTTTGGCCATTCGAAGTTCATCTGTTGTGAATTCTCTGTTCAGTTCAGTACCCCATTTTTAATTGTGTTAATTACAGTTTTAGTGTCTAGTTTCTTGAGTTCTTTGTATATTTTGGATATCAGACCTTTGTCTGATGAGTTGTTTGTGAAGATCTTCTCCCAGTCTGAAGGTAGCCTTTTTGTCTTACTGACAGTGTCCTTTGCTTTACAGAAGCTTCTCAGTTTCAGTAGGTCCCATTTATTCTTTGATTCTCTTATTGTCTGTGCTACTGGGGTTATACTTCGGAAGTGGTCTCCTGTGCCTATATCTTGTAGACTACTTCCCACTTTCTCTTCTGTCAGGTTCAACATGGACAGATTAATGTTAATGTCTTTAATCCATTTGGACTTGTGTTTTGTGCATGGTGATAGATATGGATCTACTTTCATTCTTCTACAAGTTGACATCCAGTTATGCCAGCACCATTTGTTAAAGATGCATTCATTCTTCCATTGTACACCTTCAGCTCCCTTGTCGAAAATTAGGTGTTCATAGGTTTGTGGGTTAATATCCGGTCTTCTGTTCGATTCCATAGGTCGACTTCTCTGTTGTTATGCCAATACCAAGCTGTTTTCAATACTGTAGCTCTGTAATAGAGTTTGAAGTCAGGGATAGTAATGCCTCCAGAAGTACCTTTATTGTATAAGATTGTTTTGGCTATCCTGGGTTTTTTTTTGCCATATAAGCTTGATTATTGTTCTCTCAAGGTCTGTGAAGAAGTTTGATGGGATTTTGATGGGGATTGCAATGAATCTATAGATTGCTTTTGGTAGAATTGCCATTTTTACTCTCTTGATTCTCCCAATCCAAGAACAGGGGAATTCTTTCAATTTTCTGGTATCCTCCTCATTTTTCTTTCTACAAAGACTTAACGTTCTTGTCAAATAGGTTTTTACCTTCCTTGGTTAGAGTTACGCCAAAATATTTTATGCTATTTGTGGCTATCCTGAAAGGTGATGTTTGTCTGATTACGCTCTCTGCTTCTTTATCGTTTGTGTATAGGAGGGCAATTGATTTTTTGGAGTTGATCTTGTATCCTGCCACATTACTAAAGGTGTTTATCAGCTGTAGGAGTTCTTTGGTAGAGTTTTTCGGGTCGTCTATGTACACTATCATATCGTCTGCAAATAACGAAAGTTTAACTTCATCCTTTCCAATTCGAATCCCCTTAATCCCCTTATGTTGTCTTATTGCTATTGCTAGAACTTCAAGCACTATATTGAAGAGGTATGGAGAGAGTACACAGCCTTGTCGTGTTCCTGATTTTAGTGGAATGACTTTGAGTTTCTCTCCATTCAATTTGATGTTAGCTGTCGGCTTGCTGTATATTGCTTTTATTATATTTAGGTATGATCCTTATATCCTCAATCTCTCCAACACCTTTATCATAAATGGGTGATGAATTTTGTCATAACCTTTTTCAGCATCCAATGAAGTGATCATATGCTTTTTTTTCTTTGAGTTTATTTATAGGATGGATTACATTGATAGATTTGCGTATGTTGAAACAGCCCTGCATCTCTGGGATGAAGCCCACTTGACCATAATGGATGATTTTTCTAATGTGTTCTTGGATTCGGTTTGCCAGTATTTTATTGAGAATTTTTGCATTGATGTTCATGAGTGAGATCGGCCTGTAACTCTCTTTCTTGGTTGTGTCTTTGTGTGGTTTTGGTATCAGGATAACTATAGCTTCATAAAAAGAGTTTGGCAATGACTCTTCTGTTTCTATATTGTGAAATAAATTAAGGAGTATAGGTATTAGCTCCTCTTGGAAGTTCTGGTAGAATTCTGCATTGAAACGATCTGGTCCTGGGCTGTTTTTGGTAGGGAGATTTTTGATAATAGCTTCTATTTCTTCACAACTGACATGTCTATTTAGATTGTTCACCTGGTCTTAGTTCAACCTTGGTATGTGGTACTTATCTAAGAAAATGTCTTTTCTTTTACATTTTCCAATTTTGTTGCATCCAGGCTTTTGTAGTAAGATCTTATGATTCTCTGAATTTCCTCTGTGTCTGTGGTTATATCCCCTTTTTCATTTCTAATTTTGTTAATTTGCATGTTCTCTCTCTGCCATTTGATTAGTTTGGATAGTTTTTTGTCAATCTTGTTGATTTTCTCCAACAACCAACTTTTTGTTTCATTGATTCTTTGGATTGTTTTCTGTGTTTCTATTTTGTTGATTTCAGCCTTCAGTTTGATTATTTCCAGTCTTCTATTCCTCCTGGATGAATCAACTTCTTCTTCTCTAGAGCTTTCAAGTGTGCTGTTAAGTCTCCAATGTGTGCTTTCTCTGTTTTCTTTAATTGGGCACTTAGAGCTATGAACTTTCCTCTTAGCACTGCTTTCATAGTGTCCCATAGGTTTGAGTATGTTGTGTCCTTATTTTCTTGAAGTTCAATGAAGACTTTAATTTCTTTCTTTATTTTTTCATTGATCCATCGGTGATTTAGTATTTGACTTTTGAACTTCCATGAGTTTGTTGGTTTCCTGGGAGTAGCATTGTTGTTGAATTCTAACTTTAACCCATGGTGATCTGACAAGACACAAGTGGTTACTAATATTTTTTTTTGTCTGTGGAAGTTTGCTTTGTTACCGAGTATGTGGTCAATTTTTGAGAAGGCTCCATGAGCTGCAGAGAAGAAGGTATATTCTTTCCTATTTATGTGGAGTTTTCTATAGATGTCTGTTAAGTCCATTTGATTCAATACCTCCAATAATTCTCTTATTTCTCTGTTAGGTTTCTGTCTGATTGACCTGTCCATTGGTGTGAGAGGTGTGTTAATGTCTTCTACTATTAGTGTGTGTGGTTTGATGACTGCCTTGAGTTCTAGAAGTGTTTCTTTTACATAAGTGGGTGCCTTTATATTAGGGGCACAGATATTCAGGATTGAGACTTCCTCCTTATGAAATGTTCCTGTTATGGGTATGAAATGTTCATCTCCATCTCTTCTGATTGATTTTAGTTTGAAGTCAATTTTGTTGGAAATTAGAATGACCACACCTGCTTGTTTCTTAGGTCCGTTTGCTTGGAAAACCTTTTCCCAACCCTTTACTCTGAGTAGGTGTCTGTCTTTGTGGTTGAGGTGTGTTTCTTATAAACAGCTGAATGATGGATCCTCTTTTCGTATCCAATCTCTAAGTCTGTGCCTTTTTATAGGTGAGTTGAGTCCATTGATATTAAGTGATATTAATGACAAGTGGTTGTTGACTCTGGATATTTTCCTTTTTTTGTGGGGGTAGTAGAGTTTGTGTGTTTCCCTTCTTTGAGTTGTGCTTGTGAAGGGTTGCTAGATGTCTGAGTTATTGTAGGCAGTGTTGGGAATGTTGGATTCCTTGAGTTGTGCTTTACCTTCTAATATTCTTTGTAAGACTGGATTTGTAGCTACGTATTGTTTAAACTTGTTTTTATCCTGGAATATTTTGTTTTCTCCGTTGATAGTGAGCGATAGTCTATCTAGTGAGCATATCTAGTGAGCATAGATGCAAGTCTAGGCTTGCATCCATGGTCTCTTAGTTTCTGCAGTACCTCTATCCAGGACCTTCTGGCTTTCATGGTTTCCATAGAGAAGTCTGGTGTAAGTCTGATAGGTTTACCTTTATAAGTTACTTGACCTTTTTCATTTGTAGCTCTTAATATTCTTTCTTTAATCTGAATGCTCTCTGTTTAGATTATCATATGGCAAGGGGATGTTTTTTTTGTGCTTCAGTCTATTTGGTGTTCTGTTTGCTTCTTGAACCTTCATAGGAATATCTTTCTTGAGGTTGGGAAACTTTTCTTCTATAATTTTGTTGAATATATTTTCTGGACCTTTGATCTGCAATTCTTTTCCTTTTTCTACCCCTCTTATTCTTAGATTTGGTTTTTTTATTATGTCCCAGATTTCCTGAACGTTTTGTGATGAGAATTTGTTGGATTTGCTGTTTTCTTTGGTCAGAGCGTTTATTTTCTCTATGGTGTCTTTATAATCTGAGATTCGTTCTTCTATCTCTTGTATTCTATTGGTTATGCTTGATTCTGTAGTCTCTGTTCGTTTACCTAGATTTTCCATATCCTGCCGGCCCTCAGTTTGTGTTTTCTTCATTGCCTCCACTTCAGTTTTCAATTCTTGAACTGATTCCATTACCTGTTTGATTGTTTTTTCTTGGTTTCCCAGGGTATCATTTACGAATTTACTTATTTCTTCAAACTTTTTGTTATATTTGTCTTCCATTCTTTTACTCATTTCTTCAATCTTTTTGTTATGTTTCTTTTCCATTTCTTTAAGTGAGTTATTCATACCGTGTTTAAGGGACTCTATTGCTTTCATAATGACACTGTTTTCCACTTCTTCCGTAATAGGGTGTTCAAGTCCTTCTGTCGTAAGATCGCTGGGATCTGGCGTTTTTATGTTGTTTTTCATATTGTTGGAGGAATTCTTTCCTTGGCGCCTGCCCATCTCTTCCTTCAGATGCTCTCAATGGCTCTTCCCTCTGCTGGGTCTTCTGCTACAGGATCACTGCCCCTTGCTGGCCAGGAATCTCCCTGCCTGCAGTCCTACCTTGCTGCAGGCAGGCTATTAAAACAAAGGAACTCCCTCCTGCCCAGTTGCACTCACCGCCCTGTCCTGGCAGCACCTGCACAGGTTGGGTTGGAGGATTTTATGCCCCGAAAAAGGGAGGGAGGAAGGGAAGGGGTTCCTGGCTGAAAGCGGGGATGGGGTAGATTATCTATATTCTTAATGTACAGACATCACTCAAGACACCATTAATGCTATACCACAGAAGTGATTTTATCATTTGTTTTCTGGGAAAATTCAGTAAGTTATCACATCAAAAAAATGTTCTTAATCTTGAGGCTCAATCTTTAAATTTGTAAACTTAAAAAACATCAGAAACCATAAGACTTTCTTCTTTTTTTTTTTTTTTTTGCTAAATAACGTGAATGAAAGTCCAGAAGCTCTTTGTGTTATATTTTATTTTTTTTACTTTTATGTTACCTAGCTATGACAAAGTTGAATAGATCTGAAAATAATAATTTTCTATGAACATCTGAAATAATTTTCTATGAAATTCATTATGAAATATCTGCATTTATTTTAGAATTCATTTATATTGTCAACTCTGCTAGATTAGTAAACACCTTAATCATGAATGAGATATACCTTTGGGTGTGTGTAGAAGCAGGGTTTTTCAAAGAATTAACTCAACAAAAAGACTGCCATGAATGTGGGTTGCACTATCCCATAGGCTAGAGTCAAAAACTACATAAAAAGCTGAGTATTGGTATTTCCCCTTTTCATTTTCCTGATCAGAGTCATGGCCCACATGTTTTCTTCCACTGTTCCTCTCAGCCGTTATAGGTGGAATGCCTCAAAACAGGAAACCCAAATAGACTCATCCTCTATTAAGTTGGCTCTGTAGGTATTTGTTTGCAACTCTGAAAAATGCCAATAAAACAGTTGAGTATAACATAATCATACATGATATAAGATTATGCCATATGAAATATAATTATAAAATATTTCTGATATGAAGGAAAGAAGCAATACTACTTTGCTTGGAAAATGCTTAAATGTGTAAATTATTATCTTTCATATAAATGCCATTTTAGTAAACCTACACCTCTTGAAAATAGCATAGAATTGTGTTCTTGTCTAGGTGAATAACATTCACTTAGCAGCCAAACTCTGTACATAAAAACAAGTTATTAATAGATAACATATAAAAAAGTGAATTCTTAGCAATCAATTTAAGATGAATGTAAGACAAAAACTTTAAATATGCTTCAGGAGGAAAAGTAAGCAAGACAGAAGAAAAACTAACGGTGTTTGTGAATCTTGTTTCATTTCTCATAATGCTAGTTTATGGATAATAGGATCATCCAGTATTAATAATTGTGTTCTGAGGCCAGGTTGAATTGGGTCATGGCTTTAATTCCAGCACTCGGGCCACAGAGGCAGGTGGATCTCTGTGAGTTTGAAGTCAACCTGGTTTACAAGAGCTAGTTATAGGACAGGTGTCAAAACTACAGAGAGACCCTGTCTCAAAAAACAAACAAAAAATATGTTCTGTATTTTATATTGTTGAAAATAGGCTTATATATTTTGGCGATTCAGTAATTTTTAGTATACAAATATCTTTCTACATAATAAAATAAAACAAAATCATTAACAAAACTGAACTTTTCAAAACAGGGAAATAAAATGTGTTATCATACAAAGAGGGAAAGCATATTCTTAGCATGTCTCATCATACTACACTAAATATTCTAAAAGGTTTAGTTTAAAATTGTGTTTGGCATCACTGCACCGATGCACCATTGACACAGGTATCCAGAATCTTTTTTTCTACAAACTCCCATGGTCTCTGTTCTAAAACATATGATAGTAGTTCCTTTAGGTTAATGCTGTCCAATAATATAGCTAGATCATGAGTGTTTATATACCAAATAGAGCATTTTTCACGTATCCTAACCCATATTTCTAACATGAATGTGCTTGGTTGTACTGTGGAGAACAATGACAAAATATGTTTCCATATAAATACTTGTCATTTTTGTATATGACATCAGAATCATATTTAACCTTTAAAATGCTAACCAAAGATGAATATGAGCTGGGGTGGCTCAGATTGGTGCAAAATAAAATTTTGTATATTCTATGATCTCATAAATCTAAAAATTAAAATTTTATTAAATATCTAGAATTTTAATTATATTGCTTACTCTACCTCCCCTGGGGCACAGAACCTCATGCATTCATGACTGATTGAAAAACCAATTCTCAAATTTTATATTTTCAACAAATAGCTAAAGATCTAATTATTTTTAATTTACAAAATACAGATATGAAGCTAGTTTCTAAGAAAACTGAGACTAGTTATGATGTTCATTCCCAAGAAAAATAGGTACTATACTTTTGGGAAAGTTTGGTGAAATTTAAGACATAGTCAAACATCAGTATTGTGATGAATAAAAAAATGTAATTGTACTACCATTTAGCAAAAGGCATCTTAGTAAAATAATAGCTATAAAACTTAAATTAACATATTAGAGAAGAAATAAAAAAGAGAATTTAATTATAATGGCTTCTATTTTTGAATATATTTATTACAGTGAGATGTTAATTAGAACATTCTCTGAAAACAAGCATGTGCAATCAAGAACTTAACTACATTCATTTTGTGAATGATTTCTTAAGAATTTAACTGACACAAAACGTTATATGGAGAGCATGAGTTGCACTGTATGTCCTGAGTAGATAGAAGAGTGTACTGTATTCTAAAAGGTCTTTAAACCTAGTTAAGATTCTTAGATGCACTCTAACTAGACATTGAATCAAATTCAGTATTACATTATGAAATAATCAACTGCATTTACAGACAAATAAAACCATGAATTCCTTTATAGCACTATTTCTAAAATAATTGGGGCTTTACAATCTATTCTGCTTATCATAAATCACAAGAAAAACGATGAAATCAAAGGAGGAAATTATATGAAGAATGAGCAATAGGGACATGGTAGAATCAAAGGTGTAAGGAAAGAATGAAAAACATTTTGTTGCATCAGATGTAATATCAATTGAAAGTTTATAAATGATCACTTCCATTGTAGAGATATGAATCTTATAGTTTGCACAATAAGCACACAAGCAGTGAGTTCTCTACTGCCTCACATCCCCAAAGCAACCACCACTCTGACCAGACAACTGTATTGAGGATGCGATTTTCTAGGTAACTGCAATCCGGAGAACGTAATGGGATGACAATAGAGGAAGTGGTTGAATACACATTATTATTTTTGAATATTCATTTTTTTAAAGTTTTTGATCTTAGCCATTCTGGGAGGTGTAAGATAGTGTCTCAGAGTGATACTGATTTGGATGTAAGTGATAATAAATGATGTTGAGCAGTTCCTTAAATGTCTTTTGGTCATTTGAGATTTTTCTTTTGAGAATTCTGTTCAGATATGTAACTGATTTTTTAGCTGCATTATTTGGTATTTTCATAGGTAGCTTCCTGAGATCTTTATGTATTTTGGAGATTATCTCTGCCAAATACAAGGTTGGTGAAGATAGTTTCCCATTCTGTAGACTGCCATTTTGCCTTACTGATCATGTCCTTTGCCTAACAGAAGCTTTTAATTTTCAGAAGACTCCATTTACTAATTGTTGCTCTCAGTGTCCATGCTAATGCCATTATATTTATGAAGGGGTCTCATGTGCCATGCATTTTAGGCTACTTCCTACATTATCTTCTATCAGGTTCAATATAACTGAATTTATGTTGATGTCTTTGACTCACTTAGACTTGAATTTTGTGCTTGAAAACAGATACAGAACAATTTTCATTTTTCTACATGTTGATATCCAGTTATGCCAGCACAACTTGGTAACAATGCTTTCTTTTTTCCATTGTACACATCTGGTTTCTTTGTCAAAAACTGGGTGTTCATAGGTGTCTGTAATAATATCAGCATTTTGTTAATTTTCCCCACTCTCTTCTCTTTCTCCCCCTCCCTCTACAGTGACCCCCATGATTCCAATTTACTCAGAAGATCTTGTCTTTTTTACCTTTCAAAGCAGAGCCATGTGTATCTGTCTTAGGGTCCTCTTTGTTGTTTAGGTTGCCTGGGGTCATGGACTACAAGTTGGTTTTTCTTTTCTTTACCTGTAGAAGCCACTTAAGAGTGAGTACATACTATATTTGTCTTTCTGGAACTGGGTTGTATAAATCAATATTTTTTTTCTAGATCCATCCATTTTCATGAAAATTTCAAGATGTTGTTATTTTTAATCACTGTGCAGTAGTCCATTGTGTAAATATACAACATTTTCTTTATTCATTCTTTTGTTATGGGGCATCCAGGTTGCTTTCAACTTCTGGCTTTTATGAGTAATACTATTATGAACACAGTTAAGAAGATGTTCTTGTGGTATGATTGAGCATCCTTTGGGTATTTAGACAATAGCGGCATTGCTGAGTCTTGAGGTAAATTTTTCCTAATTTTCTGAGAAATTGCCATACTGATATCCAATGTAGCTGTACAAGTTTGTGATCCCACCAGCAATGGTGAAACATTCTCTTTCCCCACATCCTCTCCATAATAATCTATCATCAGTGTTTTATATCTTGGCCATTCTGACAGATGTAAGAAGAAATCTCAGAGTTTATTTGATTTACATTTCTCTGATGTGTAGTTCAATAGAAACATTTTTTTAAAAAGGAAGAAAAATAATACCAGAGTCTTCAATTCAATTCTATTGATTCACATGTCTGTTTTTATGCCAGTGCAAAGCTATTTTTATTACTGTAGTTCTAACATAGAGCTTGAAGTCAGGGTTGGTGATGCCTCTGGAAGTTCCTTTATTGTATAGAATTATTTTGATTATTTTTATTTGTCTGTTTTTCCACATGAAATTGAGAATTATTCTTTATAGGTCTGTGAAGAATTTGAGTTGGGATGTTGATGAAAATTGTCTTGAATCTGTAGACTGCTTTTGGTAAGACTGTCATTTTTTTTTTTATGTTGATCCTACCTATACAAGAGCATGGGGTATTCCATTTTCTGAATCTTTCTCCAGTATCTTTCTTCAAAGAATTGAAGCTCTTCTCATATTGGTCTTTCACTTGGTTTGGTCAAAGTTACACCAAGATATTTTATGTTATTTGTGGCTATTTTAAAGGGTGATGTTTCCAGATTTTCTTCTCAGTCTGTTTATTATTTGTTTATAGGAGGTTTATTGATTTTGTCAAGTTAATTTTGTATCCTGCAACATTACTGCAGGTATTAATCACCTTAAAAGTTCTCTGGTAGAGGTTTTGGCTTCACTTATATATATATATTATCATATTATCTGCAAATAGCAAAAGTTTGGCTTCGTCCTTTCCAATTTGTATTCGCTTGATCTTATTTTGCTATCTTATTACTCTAGCTAGAACTTAGAGTACTATATTGAATAAATATGGAGAGAATGAAAAGCCTTGCCTTATTACTTACTTTGTTAGAATCAGTTTGAGGTTTTGTTCAATTAGTTTGATGATGGCTGTTGGCTTGCTGTATATTGCCGTTATTATGTTTATGTATGTTCCTTGTAATTCCTGATCTCTCCAATTTTTACTGTGATGGGGTGGTGGATTTTGTCAAAGGCTTTTTCAGCGTCAAATGTGTTGATCATGTGATTTTTTTTCTTTCAGTGTATTTATATGATGGTGGATTAAATTGAATGATTTCCCTTTGTTGAACTATCCCAAGATCACTGAGATGAAGCTGACTTGATTATGGTAGATAATTTTTCGGATGTGCTTCTGTGTTAAATTTGTCAGTATTTTATTTAGTAATTTTGGGCTGATATTTATGAGGGAGATTGTTCTGAAATTCTCTCTATTAGTTACAACTTTGTGTGATTTGGGTATAAGGTAACTGTACACTCATAAGAAGAATTTGACAGTGTTCCTTCTGTTTTTGTTGTGTGTAAAAATTAGAAGAGTATATATTAGATCTTCCTTGAAATTCTGGTATAATTCTGTACTGAAATCATATGGAAATGGGTTTTTCTTCTCCATTCTTTCTTCTTCTTCTTCTTCTTCTTCTTCTTCTTCTTCTTCTTCTTCTTCTTCTTCTTCTTCTTCTTCTTCTTCTTCTTTTGGTTAGGAGACTATTTTCTTTTCATTATAAGTGCTTGGTTGATAGCTTAGGCTTGATATTAAATAGTTATTACATCTTAAATTAATCCATATTTCTTATCTATATTTTATCATATCTTTTTAAATTATTGATTTTATTGAGCTATATTTTTTTGCTTCCTTCTCTTCCTCTTTCCTCCTTTTCAATTCTCTCACATGGTTCCCATGCACCCAATTAACTCATGTTTCTTGTCTTTTTCTACTTCTCATGCAGACTAGAACTATGTAGGTCTCTCTCAGGGCCATCATTATTGTCTACGTTCTCTGAGATTGTGAATTGTAGGCTGGTTTTCTTTGCTTTATGTCTAAAAGCCACATATGTGTAAAGATATATGATATTTTTCTTTCTGGGTCTGGTTTACCTTACTCAATATGTTTTCTAGATCTATCCATTTGCATTCAAATTTCAGGATGTCATTATTTTTTTTTCCTCCTGTGCAGTACTCCATTGTGTAAATGGACCACACTATCTTTATCCATAATTCTCCAAGGGGCATTTAGGTTGTTTCCAGGTTCTGGCTAGAACAAACCATGCAGCTATGAACATATATGAATACATGTTTTTGTAGTATAATTGAACATCATTTGGTATATAACCAAAAATGGTATCGCTTTGTCTTGAGGTAGATTCTTTCCTAAATATCTGAGAAATCACCATACTGATAACCAAAAGGCCTGTACCAGGTTTCACTCCCAAAAGCAATGGAGGAGTGCTCCCGTTACCTCACATCCTTTACAGCATAATTTGTCATTAGTGTTTTTCATCTTGGCCATTCTTACAGTTGTAAGATGGAATCTCAGAGTTTTTATGGTTTGCATTTCTCTGATGGTTAAGGGTGTTGACTTCTTCAAGAGTCTTTCAGGCATTTTAGATTTATCTGTTAAGATTTCTCTGTTTAGGTCTATACTCCATTTTTTATTGGATTATTTATTCTTTTGACGACCAGTTTCTTGAGTCATTTATATATTTTAGATATCAGTCCTCTGTCTGATGTGGGGTAGATGAAGATCTTTTCTCATTCTGTAGGCTGTTGTTTATTCTTGTTGACCACATCCTTTGCATTGCAGAAGTTTTTCAGTTTCAACAGCTCCCATTGATTAATTTATTCTCTCAGTTTCTGTGGTACTGGGGTATATTTAGAAAGTGGTCTCCCATGCCAATGCATTCAAGTGTATTTCCCACTTTCTCTTCTATGAGGTTCAGTGTGGTTGGATTTATGTAGAGGCCTTTGATCCATTTGGACTTGAGTTTTGTTCATGGTGACAGATATGAATCTACTTTCATTCTTCTACATATTGATATGCCAGCACCATTTGTTAAATATGATTTCTTTTTCCAGTTTATATTTTTTTGGTTATTTGTCAAAAAAATGTGTTGATCAATATGTGGGTCTTTGATTTTGTTCCATTGAGCCTCCTGTCTGTTTTTGTGCCAATACCAGGCTGTTTTCAGTACTGTAGCTCTGTAGTAGAGTTTGAAGTCAGGGAGTGTGATGCCTTTAGAAATTGTTTTACTATACAGATTTTTTTGACTATCATAGGTTTCTTGCTTTTCCATAAAAGTTGAGAACTGTTCTTAAGAGATCTGTGAAGAATTTTGCTGGGGTTTGGATAAACATTTCATTGAATTTGTAGACTGTTTCTGGTAAGATTGCAATTTTTTTTTTTTTTTTTGATTTTCGCTTTGGAGGCTGTCCTGGAACTAGCTCTTGTAGACCAGGCTGACCTCGAACTCACAGAGATCTGCCTGCCTCTGCCTCCCAAGTGCTGCAATTAAGGTATGCACCACCACCACCCAGTGGAAGATTGCAATTTTTAATATGTTAATTCTACCTACCCAAGATCATGGGAGATATTTCCATTATCTGGTGTCTTATTCAATTTCTTCACAGATTTAAATTTTTTGTTATACAGGTCTTCCACTTGTTTGTTTAGAGTTGCTTTAAGATATTTTATGCTATTTGTGGCTATTGTAAAGGTTGATGTTTCTCTGATTTCTCTCTCAGCCTATTTATCACCCGTGTAAAGGAAAGCTACTACTTTTCTTGAGTTAATCTTGTATCCTGCTACAATTACTAAAAGTGTTTATGAGTTATAGAAGTTCCTTGGTAGAATTTTTGGGGTCACTTATGTAAACTATCATTTCATCAGCAAATAGAATTTGACTTCTTTTCTGATTTGTATCCCCTATATCTCCTTTTGTTATCTTATTGTTCTATCTTTGACATCAAGAACTATGTTGAATATATAGGAAGAGAGTGGACAACCTTGGATTGTTCCTGATTTCAATGGGATCGTTGTGCATTTCTCTCTATTTGTTTTGATTTTGCCTGTTGTCTTGCCTCATATTGCCTTTATTATGTTTAGGTATGCTCCTTGTATCACTGTTTTCTTCAAGACCTTTATCATGAAGAGATGTTGTATTTTGTTGACGGCCTTTTCAGAACCTAATGTGATGATAATGTAGTCTTTATTTTTCAGTTTCTTTTTATAGTGGATTTCATTGACAGATTTTCATATGACGAACCATCCCTACATTTCTGGGATGAAGTTGACTTGATCTTGGTGATGATTTTTCTGATATGTTCTTGGATTTGATTTGCCAGCATTTTATTTTTGCATCAATGTTTATGAGTGATATTTCTTTGTATTCTCTTTCCTAGTAATGTCTTTATGTGGTGTGGGTATCAGAGTAATTGTAGCCTCATAAAAAGAGGCTGACAATGTTCCTTTTGTTTCTATTGTGTGAAACAATTTGAGGAGGATTGGTATTAGTTCTTCTTTAAAAATAATAAAAAAATTCTGAGCTGAAACCATCTGGTCCTGGATGTTTGTGAGACTTTTGATGACTGTTTCTATTTCTTTAGCAGTTATAGATATATTTAATTATTTGATTATATGGTGTTAATTTAATTTTGATAAATGATATCTATCAAAAAAGTTGTTCATTTCCTTTAAGTTTTCCAATTTAGTAGAGTAGAGGTTTTTGAAATATGAGCTAATGATTCTTTGAATTTCCTTTATGACTGTTGTTATGTCACTCTTTTTCATTTCTGATTTTATTAATTTGGGTATTCTCTCTCTTCGTTTTTGTTAGTTAGTTTGTTTGTTTTTGTTTTTTGCTGCTGTTGTTTCTTCGTCATCTTCTTCTGCTTCATCTACATTTGGTTGTTTAAGACTTGTAGTAGGGCCACTAGTTTTTACTGGTGTCATGTTGCTCTTGGTGGTGTTGTGTATCTTCTTACCTTGCTTACTCATCTTTTCCTCTGATTGGTATAGTTGGGGTTGTCTTTGTCTCTGTTGATCAACCTTCCAGGTGTCAGTGAATCGATGGCTCAGATAATTGCTCCTTGTGGTATAGTCAGGGCAAAGTGTCCAGTCACCACATTGGTTACCCTGTGTTTCTGGATGTCACTTGGCGCTCCCTGTATTCACTCTGTCATACCAAGGTTTGTTCTGGCTTGCTCCCATGGAGATTGCTTGCTTGGGACTCTTTCTGCTGAGGTTGCTGCCTTGGGCCTGCTCTGGCAGAGTTCACTGGCTGAGGGCTGCTTGGGCGGAGGTTAATGAATTGGGCCTGCTCCAGTGGATTTTGCTGGTTTTTCGTCCTTCTACCTCAGAGTTTGATTATTCATTCCCAGTCTGGCAGAGGTCTCTGCCTTTGACTTGCTCCCTCAGTGGTGGAACCTTGTACCTGCTCCTGGTCCTGCAGAGTTCTCTGACTTGGGAACTTGCTTTCCTCATTGTCACTACCTTGTACCTGCTCATGTGTAGTTTGCTGTATCACGCCTGCTCTGGTTGAGTTCACTGGCTTAGACCTGTGTCTGTAGATATCCCTGGCCTGGTCCTGCTCCCATGTAGGTCCCTGATTTGGACCTGGTCCTACAGAGGTCTCTAGCTCAAGTCTACTCCCTGAAAGGTCCCAGATTCACACTCGGACCTGCAGAGGTCCTGACTCAAGCCTACTTTCTCAGAGGTTCCATAAATGTACACGGACCTGAAGAGGTCTCTCGTTCTGGCTTACTTCCTTGGGGATCTTGGGCTGAATTTTTTCAGTGTCTGTTCTTATATCTCCCTTTTCATTTCTGATTTTATTTATTCAAGTATTCTCTCTCTGCTTTTTGGATAGTTTGTCTATCTTGTTGATTTTTCTCAAGTAACCAACTCTTTTTTTCATTGATTGTTTGTGTTGTTCTTTTTGTTTCTATTGTATTGACTTCAGCCCTCTATTAGACTATTTCATGGCTTCTACTCTTCCTAGATAAGTTTGCTTCCTTTTATTCTAGAGTTTTCAGGTGTGCTAGTAAGTCACTAGTGTGATCTTATGTATGAATTTAGTGCTATGAACTTTCCTCTTAGTCCTATTTTCATAGTGTCCCATAAGTTTGGATATGTTATGACTTAATTTTCATTAAATTCTAGGAAGACTTTAAATTCTTTATTTCTTCCTTGACCCAGTGATGATTCAATTGAATAATGTTCAATTTTCATGAGTATGTAGATTTTCTGCAATTAGTGTTGTTGAATTTTAATTTTAAGCCATAGTGATCCGATAAGATACTGGGGATTTGCCGGTTGGAAGTACATGGCAATCACAACATTGGGAGGTGGACGCAGGCAGATCTCTGAAAGTTTGAGGACAGCAGGCCCTACAGGAACTAGTTCCAAGACAGGCACCAAATCCACACAGAGAGTCAAAGCATCTAAAAAAAGAAAATAAAGAAGAAAGAGGAGGTTATTCAAAATCCTTTTTATCTGTTGAGGTTTACTTTGTATCTTTGGCCAATTTTACAGTAGGTTCCTTGAGGTGCAGAGAAGTAGTTTTATTCTTTTGTGTTTGGGTGTAATGTTCTATAAATATCTGTTAAGTCCATTTGAGTCAAAAGATCTGCAGCCTCTGTTACTTCCCTTATTTCTCTGTTAAATTCCTCTCTGTCTGATCCATCCATTGGTGCTAGTGGGCAATAGAAGTCTCCCACTATTTGTGGGTGTGTTTTTATGTGTGATTAAACTTTAGTAATGTTACTTTTGCAAATATGGGTGCCATTTTTTGAGATCTTGATGTCAGAATTGAGAATTCATCATGATTTTTTTCCTTTGATGAATATGTAATGTTCTTCTTCATATTATTTGATTAATTTTAGGTTGAAGTTCATTTTATAGGATATTTGAATGGCTACACCAGCTTGTTTCTTAGGTGCATTTGATTAGATCATCTTTCCTGAACCTTCATTCTGAGGTAATATCTGTCTTTGAGGTTGAGATGTGTTTCTTGTATTCAGCAGAATGATGGGTTCTGTTTTCAAACCCACTCTGTTAATCTGTGTCTTTTTTAGGCAAATTGAGTCCATTAATATTAAGAGATATTAATGACTACTGATTGTATATTTTTATTATTTTTAGTTTTGGTGATGGTGGCAGTGTTTGCATATTTCCCTTCTTTGGTGTTTGCTGGTGTGAGGCTATCTATTGCCTGTTTTTTTTTTTCTTTTGTGTGTGTAGCTAACTTCCTTGAGTTGGAATTTTCCTTCTAGTGGTTTTTGTATGGCTGGTTCTGTGGATAGGTATTGTGTACATATGGTTTTGTCATGGAACACCTTTATTTCTCTATCTATAGTAATTGGGAGATTTGCTGAGTATAGTAGTTTGGACTGGCATCTGTGGTCTCTTAGTGTCCTCTGAACATTTGTCTAGGACTTTATGTCTTTCAGAGTTTCCATTAAGAAGTCAGGTATAATTTTGATAGATCTGCCTTTATAATTTTCTTTCCATTTTTCCTTCGTACCTTTTTAATATTTTTTCTTTATTCTGTATGTTTAAAGTTTTGATTATTATATGACAAGGAGTTTTCATTTTTGTCGAGTCTATTTGATATTCCGTAAGGTTCTTGTAATTTCTAAGGCATATACTTCTTTTGGTTCAGAAGTTATCTCATATGATATAATTGGATATATTTTGTGACTTTGAGCTGAAATTCTTCTCCTTCAATTCTATCATTTGTTTTTTTTTTTTGTTGTTGTTGTTGTTTTGAATGTTTTGGGTTAAGAATTTTCTGGATTTAACATTTTGTATGACTGATGAATCTATTTCAAATTGTAACACCTGAGATTCTTTCTTCCATCTCTTGTATCCTGTTGGCTATGCTTGTATCTGTAGTTTCTATTCATTTATCCAGATTTTCCAGTTCCAGAATTCCATGTTTGTATTTTCTTTATTGCCTTTATTTCAATTTTCAATTCTTGAACTATCTTCTTCACATGTTTAATAGTTTTTTTCTTGATTTGTTTAAGCGATTTATTGATTTCTTTCAATTATCTGTTTGTCTTTTTCTCCATTTTCTTAAAGGGATTTTTTCATTTCCTTTTTAAGGGCCTCAGTCATCTTCATAAATTTATTTTTAAGCTCATTTTCTTCTGTTTCACCTTTGTTGAATATTCCAGTATTGCTGTTGTAGAAACACTAGTTTCTTTTTCTTTTAAAGATTTATTTATCTATTGTGTATACAACATTCTGCCTCCATGTATGCCTGCATGCCAGAGGAGGGCGCCAGATCTCATTACAGATGGTTTGAACCACCATGTGGTTCCTGGAAATTGAACTCAGGATCTCTGAATGAGCAGCCAGTGCTGTTAACCACTGAGCCATCTCTCCAGCCCTGAAACACTAGTTTCTCATGCTGCACTATTGCTCTTTATGTTATTGAATATGTTCTTACACTGCCATCTACCCATCTCTTCTCCAATCGTTGTAGGTGACCCCTGTGATTTAGGTAGTCTCTCTTCCTCCAGGTGTGTGTGTAGCCTGTGGATTTGGTGGTAACAGATGCAGCAGGGGATGGTGGGGCTTCACAGGAAGGATTATTCCTCCTATTTGCTGAAGGTTGTGGTTTTTGGGGGTGAGGCATTGGATACCCTGTGCTAGCATTGAGGCAGCCAGGGTATCCAGCTAGTAATTAGTAGCTCAAAAAAATCACTTTTTTTTTTTTTTTGCGATACAGGGTTTCTCTGTAGTTTTGGAGCCTGTCTTAGATCTAGCTTTTGTATACCAGAATGATCTCAAACTTACAAGAAATCCACCTGCCTCTGCCTTCTAAGTGCTGAGATAAAATGTGTGCTGCACCACTGCCTAGATGATACTCACCTTTTTTGTCCAGGATGCTGCTGCTTGGTGCTGTGGCCTACAATATGTTGGAGTGGGGCACAGAATTGAGAGAATAATGATTTACAGCTGATACCTCAGACACTCGCATTTTCCTCTGGGTGTAGGCAGGCTGATCATGTATTATTAAGAAGTAGAGCCATGGTGAGAAGCTTAACAATTAACATCCCTTGAGTATTCAGGAAGGATGTTAGAGCTGTGAAGGGACACTGTTTCTTACTCATGTTTGTAAATACAGACAGCATCTGCCATAGTATCTGCACATCACAAATATGTTCAATCTAAAATTGATGGACTACATGTGGCAAAGGATAATACCTATGAATGTGGCCTATTTCAAATTTATGAACATACTCTAAATGTCATGAGATTTCACAATGTTTTTCTTTATGATTTAGTTGCTGAGGTTTTAGGTTGGAGACTTATGAACAAACAACAATAATTGTGTTGTATTAACAATGTCTATAGGTTTTGGATTCCTGAAAGTTAATGCTAAAGATAGAACAGTAAACTTCATATTTTTGACTTCAAAAAAGAAAAACCAAATTAATTTGTGGCTTGACCCTGTTGAGTGATGTTGTTTGAGGATACCTGTGTGGATATGCAGATGAAACACTCAAGTTTATATCCCAAAATAGGATCTAGGAAATTGTTAACTGCACCCAGTCAGAGGCAAAGCATCTTATATTTAGTGCTTTTCAGTTTAGAGTTTTCTTATTTTAATTTTCATAAAGGACCTTTTGGTAAATAGGCGTGGGACAAAAAGTACTCTGCATTACATCTTTTATTATTTTGTTTTACATTTTTTTGTGTCTTCCTTTATCTTATTTGATCACTCAAATATTCACATATTGGCACTTTTTAGTTTTTGAGTGTGTTTAAAATTCACTATTGAGGATTAGGAAATATAAGGCCTTGAATTAGCTTTAAATATACCCAATATAGTATGAAGCATATACTTTTAGAGACAGTTTATGTTACAATAAATTAGACATAAAGCAAGGAAAACAATTTCTCTAATAATCTTTGTGAAATAATATTGAATTACCTTTATATAAAATAGCACTTGCATTCTTATATCTTTTATAGACAGGTTTAAAGTTTTTTTTCTTTAAATTTTAAACAAATTATCTGCTTCTATACATATATGCTAATGTGAATTTAAATACTACAAATATAATCAACTAGTCCTATGAACTGATTTGTGTATATAAATCAGCAAAATGTCTAGATATGGAAATCATTATTTCTTTGAGTATTTTTAAAGCAGCACAGTGAGAACAGATCTTTTGTGGTAGAATGGGCTCTGTAATCAAGGGTTCTTTGCAATATGTTATCAGAGTCCCACAGAGCCTTTGGTGGTGGATCCCTCGCTATGACCAGATGTTCTCTCTATAATTTAGAGGATATAAAACTGAAAGAAATTTAGCAACAGAAGCAGTAAAGCCAAAGCTTGTACCCACCACTCTGATTTAAAACACTTTATTTGTGTTAACGATGGATATTTATTCATTTGCCAAATATCTCAATGTCACTAAGATGTTACAATTAGCAAGAGTATATGGAGTCTTGAATTCCTTTCTGGAGAAATAAGGGCAATATTTTTTATTTGTTTGTTTATTAAAAATTTCCACCTCCTCCCTTCCTTCCATTTCCCTTCTACTCCCCCCTCTCCCTCCCTTTCCACCTCCCTCTCCAGTCCTGAGAGCAGTAAGGGTTCCATGCCCTGTGGGAAATCCAAGATCCTCTCCCCTCCCTCCTGGTCTAGGAAGGTGAGCATCCAAACAGACTAGGCTCCCACAAAGCCAGTCAATGCAGTAGAATCAAAACCCAGTGCCATCGTCCTTGGCTTCTCAGTCAGCCCTCATTGTCAGCCACATTCAGAGTCCGGTTTGATCACATGCTCTATCAGTCCGAGTCCAGCTGGCCTGGGTGAGCTCCCATTAGATCAGTCCCCTTGTATCAGTGGGTGAACGCACCCCTTGCGGTCCTGACTTCCTTGTTCATGTTCTCCCTCCTTCTGCTCTTTATTTGAACCTTGGGGGCTCAGTGCAGTACTCCAATGTGGGTCTCTGTCTCTATCGCCATCCATCGCCAGATGAAGGTTTATGGTGATATGCAAGATATTCATCAGTGTGACAATGGGATAGGGCCAATCCAGGCACCCTCTACTCTGCTGCTCAAGGAACAACCTGGGTACGTCCCCTTGGACACCTAGAGGGCAATATCTTAAAGAGTTCATTAAAGCTATAATACTTCATACAGTATTTGTCATCATTTGATGATCTTTCTGGGATTATATATATCACTAGGCCCATAATATTTATTGAGTATGACAAAATGAATAGAAAACAATACAACTTGATTACTTTGGTTCCTTTTGTCCTAATTGTTGTGTCTTTTCTGTTGTTTCTAATCCTTCTTCTTATTCTCTTTGACATTATTTCAAATGTCTACCTTCTGCTTCAATTAAATTTGACTAAGTAAGTTTGTTTATACTAGTATACATATTTCTTTACATTATGCCTGAATATTAAATTTGTAAGACAAAATTAGGTACTTATTCTGTAATGACATGCTAGATCTTTTCTTCATGGTATACTGAGGTTGAGATTCACTCGTTTTCAAATGTCCTTTAGACTTTCTCCGTTACTCCAGTGGAGCCTAAGAAATGCTGCTGCAGTCATTGCTCAAAGGGGCAAAGAAGGGAAAATACATTATGGAATTTAGAGGATAAGTAAAAAACACAAAGCTTTGTGATTACCATACTATATATCAGGAAATTTTGAATCCGGTGAATCACAAAAATTTCAACTGTGTCTTTGTTCTACTTGTTCAGTGTCACACACTTGAACTTTGGATAGCCTCACCTGTTTCATTCACCACAAAAATGACTGTGGGTAGAGCACCAAGAACTGTTTATCTCCTTAGAAGGTTTATCCATCATATGCTTTAAATTTTCTCCTTACATTAAGCCAACCAAAACAGACAGTGCCCATAAAAGAATATGAGAATCTACTCTCTAAGGACATTTTAATAAGGATAATGCTGTACCTAGGATATGTTTCACAGCTCTCCCCATGCATTAGTGTAGCATTCTGAGACTTCTTTACCCTGTGGTCCATAAGTGTCAGTCAGGCCATGCTGTCCTCATTCTCTTACTACCGCTTTTCCACGATTGTCTCATCTCTGCAGACCATCAAAAATAAAACTCGTGACCCATAGCTTTAAAAATCCAACTGGAATTGTGTATTTTCAATATTTTTTTTAAAAAGTCAATATTAAATATAATTAACCATGTCTTTATCTGATGTTTTAGTTCTTAACTCTTCCACCACCCACATTCTGCCTTGAAGGTTTCTGAGTGTTTTAACATCTTACTATGTAAGACTGAGCTGCAGAAAGGAAGCTTTCACTTATTCCTTTCTCAGCTCCCCTTAATTCTCATCCCCCTCCATGTTTCTTCCTATTTTCTTTATTTATACCAAAGAATTTAGACACTGTCTCTTATAAGTTGAATATTCCAGTCCAGGGTGTCAGGTTCTTGCTCAAGAGGGACAAATCTTTTTTTTTAATTTTTTTTATTTGTTTGTTTATAAAAATTTCCACTTCCTCCCCTCCTCCCCATACCCTTCCATTCCCCCCACTCCTTCTCCCACCCCCCCGCTCTCCTCCTCTCTCTCCAATCCAAAGAGCAGTCAGGGTTTCCTGCCCTGTGGGAAGTTCAAGTTCCTCCCCCCTCCCTCCAGGCCTAGGAAGGTGAGCATCCAAACAGACTAGGATCCCAAACAGCCAGTACATGCAGAGGAAACAAGACCCAGTGCCATTGTCAATGGCTTCTCAGTCAGCCCCCATGTCAGCCACATTCAGAGAATCCAGTTTGATCACATTCTCGTTCAGTCCCAGTCCAGCTGGCCTTGGTGAGCTCTCATTCGATCAGTAAGAGGGACAAATCTTGAGGTATTTTCTCAAATATGGAACTGTAAACATAAGAAGTTTCAGTGAACACACATATCTCTTATTTATGGTTAAGTACAATAGCTCTACAAGTTTGCTAAAAAAAAACAATGCTATCACATCTTATTTTATAGATCATCAGAACTTATTTTGTAGATCAGTTCAATAATTAAGTAAGATATTTTGCTATTGATTGTAATAGTAAATGGCCTAAAACATGTCACTAAGTCTAACTGCAATGGAAACTTGATCTGGTAATGAAAGTAAGTGTAAGATATTCAGCTGTTAGAAAATATAAACATTGACAGGAGAAAATAAAATGCTAGTATTTATCAAAGCTGTTACTTGGAGAAATACGATGATCATTGTTTCATGCTGTTTGCTATTTCTCAATTTTTATTAGGTATATAGAAGATATAAGTAATTGCTATGTAGGAGTTTAATGGATTTGTTTGTAGAAAGGGCCTGGACATTAAAATGTGACTTTATGAAACTGAACCATAAAAGAAAGTGTAGAAAAATAGGAAAAAAATATAGATAGGAAGTGAGATACAGGAATCAAAAAGCAATGCATATAGTATCAGTGATAAATCGCAACATTTTTACCACACTTTAATTTATAGAACAGTTGTGTGTGTTCTAATAAATGACATAATAAAATGTTCTTTTATGGTACATTTTTCCACTTAAATGTAATTGCAAACTATCTTGCTCTGTTAACATATGGATTCTCAATCTAATTTTTGCCGAGCAACATTTTAAGGAACTTTCTGAATGCTAATAATATTGTGTTCTAGTCAGAAGCAGAAGGAAATCACATATCACTGCATGTCACAGATATTAGGTTAAGGAAGCCTAAGTGAAGACTGGTAAGATGCAAGCTTTTTTTTTTTCCTGTTTGTTACTTTTTATGTTTTTTTTGTTACATTTGTCTTACTTTTGCTGGAAGATGTGTGCGAATGTCTTTATTTCCTCCTTTCAGTGTCTCCTAAAAGGATAACAATGTCTGTTCAAAGAGTTGATTCCTACCTAGTCTAGATTCTTGGACTTGTGACTTACTTGTGTTAACTGCAGAAGCATCTGTAAGGGACCAAGTCAGACAGACATAACAAAATAGACACACCATCATGGGGAACTGTTGCTAGTTACAGAACTTCATGAATTTAGAATCTTTCTTTTGTATATTGATAACTTTCTTGTAAGTCTGGTGATTTCTGCCCTGTCTCCTGTAGAAAATATTTTAATTCAGAGGAAATATCTGCATGATATACATTGTAATAGTGGTAGCCAATGGCAGAAAGAAAGAAATCTCAATTGATGCTATTCAGGAATGAAGCAGACTTAAAGAATTGAGGATGGATGTCAAAGTTATAGAGGCAAACACCTAACAATTCAATAGCTACAAATTCATGTTTTCCTATGTTGGATTTTTCTCATGGAAGAGAAATAATCCAAGGAATAATCCAAGGATATACAGAATATCTCTCTCAAAAGAAAGAGAGAGAATGACAGAGAGAGAGAGAGAGAGAGAGAGAGAGAGAGAGAGAGAGAGAGAGAGAAGAGGTTATGGCAGCAGTAGGCATACCTAGCTAGTAAGAAGGCAAGCTTTGTCTTCAGAAAGACCTAGATTAAGACAAATATTATATGAGCAAAGAAAAAAATTACACAAAATTTTCAAAGCCATCATTTTTTGACACATAAAGTTACGATGTAATACCTATCATAATATTTTCTTAGAAAAATTAAGACCTATTTTCCAGAGTGTTTGATACAAAATTGATCTCTTTGTGCCATGTGAAAGTAATAGACATAACACTACCTTTAAGCAGAATAGGTAAGGGCTGGGGTTATAAAGTATAAAGTTACAGAAATAAAAAAAAACTGCTTTCGTAGGCAATGTGAGATTTCAAATTAAGCTTGGTCAATTGTTCAGGAAATATTGTGTCATAACTTGGTTGTAAAATGGCCCCATTTCACTGAATTAGGAGTCAAGCAGTTTAGTGTTTACTTGTGTCATATACACATATCGGTTTAGAGGTACAATTTCCCTTTTTTTTTCTTTTTGAGTCATTTTCAGTTATAAAGAAAACTCATTTGGAACTTTCTTTTGTCTTATAAACAATATTTTAATAAATGGAAGCAGCATTTGTAGTAATGATTTAAATATCAGACTCAAATCATGCTTTCCAGAGAAATTTCTGTATATTAGTTTTCCCCAATAGCGGGTCAATGCCAGGATAATATTATGCACACGCTGCTGGAGGTGGTTCTGGGTGCTTTAAGATCCTTAAGTTGAAAGGATCTGAATTAGATGTCTGGCATTGTCTTTGCATTTTAATACTTAATTCCCAGGATGAGATACTGTTTGAGAGGCTAAGGAAATATAGCCCAGTATGGGGGTCTCTGAGAGTTTAAAGATTGAATTTAGTTTGAGATTAAGCTTTCTGCTTCATTCTTTGATTTTAAGATATGTGCTTTCAATCTCCTGCTCCAGGCACCATCCCTCTCCTCTGACATCATGAACTGTTATATTTCTCTATAGCTGTAAACCAAAATAAATCCTTCTGCTTTTCAAGATGTCTTGTTCATAGTATTTTATTGCTGCAGTAAGAAATATAACAAAGACAACATCTAAAGCTTGTAACCATAATATGACAGGATGATGTACTATATATATATGTGTGTGTGTGTGTGTGTGTGTGTGTGTGTGTGTGTGCGTGTGCATGTGTGTGTGTGTATATGTATGTATGTATATATGTATATATATATATATATATTATTTCTTAGAAGACAAAAGAATAGATGGCTTTTCTTAGACATTTCCATGATACTAAGTAGAATTATGAATAACATTTTAGATAGATTACAAATTATGTTCTTAATGTGCAATTTTTAAGATTGTTTATATTGAGCTATGTATTTTTCTCTGTTTTTCTCCTTCCCTCTTCTCCACTCCTACCCTACTCCAAGGTCTTCAGGCTTCCAATTTACTTAGGGGATCTTGTCTTTTTCTACTTATGATGTACATTAGATCCATATGTCTTTCTTAGGGTGGTTCTTTTGCTGTCTAGTTTCTGGGATTGTGAATTGTGGGCTGCTTTTTTTTTAGTTGGCTTTATGTCTTAAAGTCACTTACGAGTGAGTACATATGATATTTGTCTTTCTGGGTCTGGGTTACCTCAATATGATGCTTTCTAGATCAATCCATTTGCCTTCAAATTTCAAGGTGTTATTATTGTTTTTCTGCTGTGTAGTACTCCATTGTGTAAATGGACCACATTTTCCTTCTCCATTCTTCTGTCAAGGCACATTAAGGTTGTTTCCAGGTTCTGGCTCTGACAAACAATGCTTCTATTAACATTGTTGAGCTCATGTCCTTGAATTACGATTTGAGCATCCTTTGGGTATATACCCAAAAGTGGTATTGCTGGGTCTTAAGGCAGGTTGTTTTTTTAATTTTCTGAGAAATTCCCGTACTGAAATCCAAAGCAGCTGTACCAGTGTACACTCCCACCAGGAATTGAGGAGTGTTCCCTTTACCCCACATCCTCTCCAGCATAAACTGTCATCAGTGTTTTTGAAGTTGGCCATTCTTATATGTGTAAGATGGAATCTCAAAGTTTTTTTTTATTTTGATTTGCATTTCTCTGATGACTAAGGAACATTTTCTTAAGTGTCTTTCAGCCATTTTAGATTCCTTTGTTGAGCATTTTCTGTTTAGGTCTATACTCTGATTTTTTTTAATTGGATAATTTTTTCTATTGTTGACCAGTTTCTTACGTTTTTCTTTTCTTTTCTTATTTTAACAATCATCAGCACAATCTAACTTTATTATGGTTAGTAAAACCTCCATGTTCATTACATAACATTAGTACACTTGACACTTGGCTCTTAACTCCTTTTATAGTTCTTGTTGTATGATAGGAACACAAATTGGTTCAAGTTACTCTCCATCTCTAGAGTGATTGTTATAAAGTTGCTCAAGTGTTTGATATAGTCCTCTTGAATCTCACTTTTATAGAATTATGGGTAATATACTGGAGTCCTTACCTTTGATTCACATTAGAAAAGAAAGAACAATGTATCTGATGATGAAATATAGTTGCTAAAAATCAACAGATAACTTACTACATTTTCAAAGTTGAAAAACATTTTGTCAGTTAGAAAATTAATTTTGTGAAACCCAGTCTTAATCAAGAAACAGTGTTATTCATTCTCACTTACCCCATTCCCCTTTCCTTGAATTTACACAGTGATGCATGCAAGCCCCCTGCTTCTAGTTGGTTATAGCGGTGTTCTGCTCCTAGCATCAGATAATCTTATATGTTAAGAGACAGAAGAGAAATTCCCTGTCTCTTCAAGGAAGCTCAGAAAACTTAAAAATGACCCACAATGTCACACCTAATTCCTGACTAAACCCTGGTGATGGCTAAGTACTTTTTGTACTCTTTTGCCTTCTTTCCATTATAAGTTCATAGTAATTGTTTGTGAAGAATTTTATCCTTAGGGCATAAAACACTGTAGTCAAAATGGTGAGTGTAGAAATTCAGGAAATGAGGATTAGTACAGCTGCAGACATGTGGGAAAGGAGCAGAACATTCAAAAGAGTTTGTCAATTTAGCTCTGTGTGCTGTTGTTCACAGGATAAAAAACCTTTCATGCCTTGTATTACTCAAGATGGACTGTGAGTCTATTCATCCACCTTCCTGTATTTTGGATGAGACAATTACCAGTCTCAGGGAAGATTGTGAGCCCTGAACTTGATATATTTCTTTATTTTTTTCCATTTAGGAAGCTTTAGAGATTTTTAAAGTTACTCCAGAGATTTTTTTGAGGGTTCTTGTTGTGGGACAATTCCACATTCTGTAAATTATGTTATAAATAAACGCTAATTGGCGGAAAAAACAGACAGGAAGTAAAGGTGGGGCAATGGGAACAGTAGTATTCTAGGAAGAAGGAAGCTTTTCCCAAAGTCCTGTCCAGAAACTGAAGAAGCAGAATGTCACCTGCCCCACAAAAAAAAAGGTACCAAGCCATGTGGCTAACATAGATACGAATAATAGTTTAAAATAGGTTATAAGAGCTAATATGAAGCCTGAGTAAATAGGCCAATCAGTTTATAACTATGTAGAACTCTGTGTGATTGTCTTTGGGACATAACGACTGTGGGAACTGGGCAGGACAGAAACCCCAACAAGCAGACCCTCATGCTATAGGTTCTTTAATGTTTTATATAGTTTTAGCACATTATTGACAAAATTTTATATATATATATATATATATATATATATATATATTTTCTTGTGACATTAAGTTAATGAACCTATCTTCCCTATCATATAAATCAGCTCCTCATACAATAGAAGTTTTTTCCTCATATGCACTGTATCATCCTTTCATCCTTTTAGGTCATTGGTTAATATCTAATTGCATGTTTAATAGTTTGATTCAGACAAATGAGAAAGTCTGGCCCACAGAGAAATATTCTGGTTGTGTTAGGTTTTTAATGGCCTCACCCTGAAGTGTTGTTTCTGATGAAGGAAGTAAGTTGGTTTATCAAGTCTAGGCAATTTTGCTTCTTTTGTTGAATAAAAACACCTAAATGAAATATCCTTAATGAAGTTTGATATAACAATCACATTTGTGAGCATGTGTAAAACAGAAATTTCTAGTATAGTCCTCTACTATGTGTTATGACTTCTATCAAGTTTGATATACTGCAGAGCCTCTTTAAATTATTGTTAGATCTACAAATTTCTCATCAAATCATGTCATTGTAGTTCAACAGTTACAATCAGAAAGAGAAATGGTACATGTAAGCACCAGCATTGACTTTTGTACAGAAGATGTGTTTTTCCTGAGTTGCTGAGAGAGTCAATGTACAGATTAGCTTGTCAGGTAACTTTGAAAATGCATGTTGATATGTTAGTTACATGTGGAGACTAATGGCATAAGAGTGTGTGAATGGAAAAGGAGTAAGTGCAGTGTTTGAAAAAGTTGATCAGGATCGAATGATTTTAAAGGGAGTGGTTGTTGTTAGTAGTTGTGGAAGTGGTAAGGCTTTTCAAACTTGCTTACTAAAAACAAATTGATAAGTTTAATTATTGAATTATTATTGCTTTCACTACCTACATTCCTATTGGGCTTTCTTTAGTTCTGTCTTTCTATCAACCATCCTTGTTCAGTGTTATAACTTGCAAGTCATAACTGTCTATTTCCCTCCACTGACAATATTTGTTAACAGCTGACATGTTAATCCTTCTGTTTGAATTGAAACTATCCAAGTGTCTTCTTAGATTATAAAAGTATTGGTTTCTTTTCCTAGGATTCATATTCTAACATTGTATTTCCACTGCATTATGTAGTAATGCTTCTCTATTTTAATCCACATGGCAAGATATCAAAATTTGGAATTTTCAGGTAGTATATTGCTGGCCTATTATGGCAATGTCCTCTACAATGAGTGTAGATTTTTTTTAAATGTTAAATGAAATTCTAATGAATGAACTCTATTTTCCCTATGTCTTTATTGTGGCAAATGCAATCAGAGAAATTAGGACAAGAAAGAGGGTGTCAGGTTTCTACTGCTTTGAGGCATTTAAAAATATTTTTCAAGTAGAATCCTGCCCACTGCTTGAAACCTTCACTATAATTTCTGAGGAAGGGCCCATTTGCTATAGTTGGTAGATTTTTTTTTCTTTTTATTTGTTAAAGGCACAGAATACAGTTTCTTAATAATGTAGAATGGCTTTCAAGTAATTCTGAAACATGCCAAAAGTTGAATTATTTACATGAATTGATTGACCCCCAGTGTGTGTGTGTGTGTGTGTGTGTGTTTTTCATTGTTGTTTAGGTTTTTGGGGATTGTGAATTGTAGGCTAGTTTTCTTTGCTTTAAACCACTTATGAGTGAGTACATATGAAAATTGTCTTTCTGGGTCTGGGTTACCTCACTCAATATGGTGTTTTCTAGCTCCATTCCTAATGCTTGTTTCTTATGTTTGTGTAGCGACCTATGTAATACATGACTATAACAATTACTAAACATATTTCTTCATTTCTTATCTTATCTTTTCTTAGGTAAAGTAATATAGGCTTCAGATGATTATTTTTTTTAATTTATTTATTTTTCCATTCAAAAAATTTACACTTCCTTCCCTCCTCCCTTTCCTCCCCGACTCCCCACTCATCCTTCTCCCTCCCTCTCCCTCCTTAAAAGAGGGCAGGGAACCCTGTCCTGTGGGAAGTCCAAGCCCCCAGTCCTAGGGGGGCACATCCTAGGACACACACATCCAGTCCTAGGAAGCTTTGCAACCAAATAGACAAATAGACTAGGGTCTTAAAAAGCCAGTACATGCAGAAGAAACAAGTGCCAGTGCCTTTATTAATGGCTTCTCAGTCAGCCCCCATTGTTAGCCACATTCAGAGAGTTTGGTTTGATTGCATGCTCATTCAGTCCTGGTCCAGCTGGATTTGGTGAGCTCCCATTATAATAGGCACACTGTCTCAGTGGGTACAGACTTCCTTGCTCATTTTCTACCTCCTTCTGCTCTTCAACTGGACCTTGGGGGCTCAGTCCACTGCTCTGATGAGGGACTTTGTCTATATCTCCATCTTTCGCCAGAGGAAGACTCTATGGTGATATTCGAGATAAGCATCAGTGTGATAGTGGGGCAAGGCTAGTTCAGACACCCTCTACTCTGCTACCCAAGGATCTAGCTGGGGACATTCCCGTGAACACCTGGGATCCCCTCTAGAGTCAAGTCTCTTGCCAACCCTAAAATGACTCCCTTAATGTAGATAGCTTCTTACCTGCTCCTATATCTGTCCTTCCTCCATCTCCGCCCTCCCACTCCCCCAAGCACTCTCCAGTCTTTCCCTTTTCCCTTCTCTCTCCCCCTCTCCCCTTCCCCCAGCCCACCCCCATGCTCTCAACTTTTCCCCAGCAATCTTGTAAATGCAAATCAAAACAACTTTGAGATACAGATCTTACACCTGTCAGAATGGCTAAAATCAAAAACACCAATGAGAGCCTATGCTGGAGAGGATGTGGAGCAACGGGAACACTCATCCATTGCTGGTGGGAATGCAAACTTGTGCAACCACTTTGGAAATCAGTGTGGAAGTTTCTCAGGAAATTAGGAATCAATCTACCTCAGGATCCAGCAATACCACCCATGGAAATATCCCAAGAGATGCCCAATCATACTACATTTGTTCAACTATTTTCATAGCAGCATTTTTGTAATTGCCAGATCCTGGAAACAAACTAGCTGCCCCTCAATGGAAGAATGGATAAGAAAGTGTGGAGTATATACACATTAGAGTACTACTCATTGATTAAAAAAAATGACATTTTGAATTTTTCATGCAAATGGAGGGAAATAGAAAACACTATCCTGAGTGAGATAACCCAGACCCAAAAATATGAATATGGTATATACTCTTTATGGACTCTAGCCATAAACAAAGGACATTAAGCCTATAGTTAACAAGCCTAGATAAATCAAATATCAAGGTCAACCCAAAGAAAAACAGATAATTCTTTCAATGGTGTTGCTTAACAAAATTCCTAAACTACATCCAATTTAAAAGGCAAATGAGCCACTATTTCCTTGACATGAAAGAGATCATGTCCTTCAAAAATATGTTTTTAATTGCTTCTGGATTATTCATGGAGCTGATAACTGACTGATCCCTGTGCAGGCCTCCATGGGAGCCCAGAACCTAGAATGTGAAGTGAGGAATTCTGTATTAAGTGAGGAATATGTCTCCACTCCTGTTCATCAAGAAGAAGTAGACTCTGGAAAGATTTCTCTAGTGGTATAAGTGTTTTGGATCTCACCTGAGTATACAGTAAGTGAGATTGTAAAGTTTTCATCAGGGACTTAATGCTACTGTTTGAGAAATGGACTGCTGCTTTCCATCTGAGCTGTTGTCTCCTGTTCTCTCATTAAAACTCTGTAGCTGTGACTATTCAGCTCTGAGCAGGAACACTCTAGGTTCTAGTATACATAATTGTCAAACAAAAGCAAGATCATTTTCTCAAAGGAGCCAGATGATTGTGTTGTACTTTTGAATAATGATTATAAATATGAATAGGCAGTTTTGCTTTGCAGTATTACATCCACAGGCATTATTTCATTTTATCTTCTCTTAATCATTCAAGTCCAAATGATAATTTACAATGCGGTCTACAGCAGGTGAGTAACTGAGAATTAAGGATGATGAAGGTAGCACAATAATGAGCAAGCAGGTGTCAGTATCTATACCTGTGACTCCTTGTACTGACTTTAAGGGAACACCATTCCCTTAAGTAAATAAATAAGAATCCAATTTGAACATAGACCATGAATGGATTAGTGCAAAATTTTTGTATATACAATACGATAAACCCAATCCTTTCATTTACTGTTGACTAAGAATCAAATGAGACTTCTTTGGTAGCTTTATCATTGCCTATGTACTTCCTGAATCATGTCCCTGTTTCTTGCTCTATTATGTACGGAAATTAATAACTAAACTTTAAACAGTACATCTTAATCAAAAAACTTCACATATAAATTGTATTACATTATCCTGGAACACATGATAATTATAATTTTTGAGCACTTCAATCATAAATAAATGACTCACATACATGTTTCCATTTTCAATATTTCTTCAACAGCTTGATAATTACAAGATGTCTTGTAACTCATAGAAAATACTTATTAAATTTCACAATTAGAAAAGAAAATCTGAAGATGTACGATGCAATAAATTCCTTTCTAATATTGTGTAAATCTTCCCTCTCTACTTCTGATATTAACAGTGTAAAAATGTAATAAGAGTAACTGGCAAAGCTTTGTATAGTCAGTAATATACTATTTTAAACATTAAAAGTCAGTAGTCTATGGTAAGTAAATCAATGGTATAACATTAATTTAGATGACTTTGTTAATATGTAATTTAAATCACTCCATATTGTTCAAAAGAATATATATCTTTACTTTTTGATGAAGGTTGCACTATAGTTCAATGTTGGTCTCAATCAGGCATAATTTTATGAGTCTTAGAGGTATGTTCCATCATCCTTTGATGAAAAGAATTAACTTGTTTTATCTCAGCATAATTATTCCATTTTCTAATGCACAAACCCAATAGAAATATAATTTTTTTAATAGTTCATAGGCATTTTTTACTTATCAGGACCTCTTAAAAGAAAAAAAACAACTCTTATGAACGTAGAATAATGTCTAGTCTTCCCATTAGTGAGTCAGTGTGTATAGGTGAGATTACAACTTAATATCACTTTGAATATCAAAATTGTCATAATAAAGACTAATTTATCCAAGAGTTCTGTTTTGGGTAGATAAATATGTTATATAATACAAAATTTAGTATGAATATATTATGAAGCAAATACAAATGTAAACTAATTTGCATTTATGAATTATACTACAGGCAATGTTTCAAATAGTACTCATAACTCCTCAGTGACAGTCAAGCCTCTTTATCTCAACTTTGCATAGGATTGGTCTAAGAGTCATCAATAAAGAAAAGCTTTTAAAGAAGATCACAACTTTACAGTATAAGAAGAGTAGGAAAAAAAGAAAACTTGACCAATATATTGATCTTCTTTTTAACCTCAGTCTTCTTTGAGGAATATTTAGAATTTGTAGTTGATACTTTAAGGAAATCAATTTAACCTCCTTGGTGCAGTAATGTTATCAGAATGTCTCTGGTTAAAAGATATGTACAAAAACCTTTGTTTAACTTAACAATCACAAGTCACAAAATAAATAAGGGGAAAAGAAATGGATGAAAAATGTTGATATTCTGCCATTGAAAGACATATGATTCATTCAAATATCTTCATCACTTTTGGATTTGATATGCATTCCCTTATGTCATTACAAATTATAATGACAGAGAAATTATACAAAAATTGTTATTTTACAAAGTGGATTATGAATTTACCAAGTTTAGTGTTAACATGATATTTTTGAACATATGGAGTATATTCACTATCTATTTAATAGATATTTTACATTAGCAGAACTATGGAGTTTAGTAAAAATGAGCTTGCATGTAAAATAATTGGGTGTGAGTTGCTCACAGTTCACTGGAGGGCATTTTCAAAATAGATGGGAAGTACTAGCCATGTTCATGTCACAGGAGCCATTTTTATCATGCTTCCATGAAAGAATATATATTGTGAGAGAGAGTGAAAGGGGAATCTGGGCAGACAGTGCAGAGACAGATTGAACCCATATTTAGAAAATGTACAAACACAATGCTGGAAAAGAATCATATGGAATGAACACGTGGAAAGCGACAAGTATTCGATGAAGTAAGTCAATAAGTCATGTTATATTAAATTTGAATTGATCCATCAAAAGTTGGATTCTCAGCAAAGATATTACTCCTTCAAATTGTTAATAGAATATAAATACTTAAACTTAAATTTTGTGGAACAGACAGCCACCATAACAGTGACATAGGCAAACTTTGCCAGATTTTTGTACTTGCCCATTCATGAAGTCTATAAGAATTAACCTCTCTGATCAAAGCTGAGGTGAGACCATTTACCAGCAGTGAATTTTGTCCTCATAATTTCAGGTTTTATATATATATATATATATATATATATATATATATATATATATATATACCAATGGGGATAATATATTAGTACTTTTCTAAGAAAATTTGCTTCTGACAATTATTATAGACAGAGACATAGTATCGAATGTGTGATAATACTAAAACATTTGATGAATGAGTTTATTTATAGTAGAGTAAATAAAACATTAAATATTGAATTAGAATATTGAAATTTACAAACATTTAATTGTTACTTACATGTAACAGAACACAGAATGAGCAGGCTGTATTTATATACTTTTGAAGATACAGATATATAAATCTATGTATGCAACAATAATTAATAAATAAAATTGCAAATGTGAAAGAGGACAAGAAGGAGGAGTTTATGGGATAGTGGAGGCAAGGAAGGGAAGGAGGAAATGATGTAATTAAATCATAATCTTAAAAATCAGATAACTAATGTATAAAATACAGAATGGGTGTTCAGAGAAAATGACAGAAAAATAGCAAATAAGAAGTAGATATGTTAGAGAGTGAGACTTAATTCTCTTTAAGAGACAATGAAAACCACAGTGGATTTCATTTTAGAATACATTTATTGATCATATCCACACATCACTACTTCCATTCCAATCCTATGGACTGGAATTCCAATCCACTCCTTCTCTTCCCCAAATGCTTGTGTTTTTCTTTTCTAGACTATTAATGAACTCTGAGTCCAAATAGTGTTTTTTATATGAACATGGAAGTATAAGCGTAAGAAATTGTAAGGTATAAAATATGCTAAATTTTAATAGGCATTTACAGAGAAACACATACTTATAAATGCACACACACACACACACAGAGAATGAGAGAGAGAGAGAAAGAATGAGAAAGAAAGAGACAAATATCATGTATGTATGTATGATTATATAAGTATTTTTCAAATAAAGAGTGGCAGAATGGCATTTGCTGGGCTGGATTAGATTATCAGTTGAGAACATGTGCTGCTCTTACAGAGAACTCAGGTTTGGTTCCAAGTGCAGATATTGGGTGGTGCCAAACTTCCTTTATATATAGCAACTGGCCTCCTCAGGTGTTTACGCTCATTTACAGACATAAACAACACAAACAGACAGACAGAGACTTACATACACATTTAAAAGTAAAAATTTAAGAATGCTGTTTAATATTTATTTATATAATTTTAATTTTTTTATTAATTTTATATACCAATCAAAATTTCCCCTCCCTCCCCACCTCCTGCTTCCCCCACCCACTTCTATCCCAACCCAGTACTCTCCTTAGAGAGGTTAAGGACTCCCACAGGGAGTCAGCTAGGACTGGCATATTGAGTTGAAGCAGGACCAAGACCTTCCCCCTGCATCAAGGTTGAGTAAGGTATCTCACTCCAGGGTATAGCCTCCAAAAAGGCAGTTTATGAAGCAGGGATAAATCCTGGTCCCAATACCAGGGGCCTCACAAACAAATCAAACGACACAACTGCACCCACATTCAGAGAGTCTATTTGTGCCCCATGCAGGCTCCCCAGCTGTCAGTCCAGAGTCTAAGAGCTCCCATTAGCTCAGTTTAGGTGTCTTTGTGGGTTTCCCAATCATGATCTTGAACCCCTTTGCTTATATAATTCCTACTTCCTAGCTGAATGGACTCCAGAAACTTGGCCCAGTGCTTGGTTGTGAGTCTCTAAATCTGCTTTCATTATTTACTAGATTAAGAATTTATGATGACAATTATGGTAGTTGACAATGTAATTATAGGAGAAGGCACAATATCCACTATTACTAGGAGGATTAATTGGTGTCATATTGTGGATTCCTGGGAATTTCCCTAGCAACAGGTTTCACCTGAACTTCAAAATGGCTTTTTCTACCAAAATGTCTCTTCTGATGTTCTCCTTCCCTGATTTCAGAAGTCCTTCTGTATTTGTGTTGCTTTTATTGGTTAATGAATAAAGAAGCTGCTTTTGGCCTGTGATAGCATAGAGTAAAAGAGCTAGGTGAAAAAACTAGACTGAATGCTGGGAGAAAGAAGGCAGTGTCAGGGAGACACCATGCAACCACCAGAGAAGAAAGATGCTAGCTGCCAACTGGAGGTAGACTATGAGATTCTTGATAAAATATAAAATAATATTGGGTTAATTTAAGATATAAGAATTATGGTGATATGCAAGATATTGATCAGTGTGGTTATGGGACAATGCCAGTTCAAGCACCCTCTCCTGTGCTGCCCAAGGAACAATCTGGGGACCTCCTCTTGTACCTGGGAAACCCTCTTGAATCAAGTATCTTGTAAAACCCTAAAAATGGCTCCGTTAATTAACTTATTTATTTCCCTGTTCCCATATCCACGCTTCCTCCATCCCATCCATCCCATTCCTCCAAGTTCTCCCCAATCCTCCCCTACTCCCTTCTCTCTACCTTTCTCCCCTTACATCCACTGTCCGCCCCCCCCCCCCGCCCCGTGCACCCAAGTTTTGCCTGGCAATCTTGTCTACTTCCAATATCCCGGAGGATAACTATTTGATTTTCTTCAGGTTCATCTAATATTTAGCTTCTCTACGGTCAGAAATTATAGGCTCAAAGTCCTTTAATTATGGCTAGAATCCACTTATGAATGAGTACATATCGTATTCCTCTTTTTGGGTCTGGGTTACCTCACTCAGTAAAGCGTTTTCTATTTCCATCCATTTGCATGCAAAATTCAAGATGTCATTGTTTTTTACCACTGAGTAAAACTCTAATGTGTATATGTTCCACACCTTCTTTAACCATTCTTCTATTGAGGGGCACCTAGGTTGCTTCTAGGTTCTGGCTATTACAAATAGTGCAGATATGAACATAGTTGAACAAATGCTTTTGTAGTATGATAGGGCATCTCTTGGGTATATTCCCAAGAGAGGAATTGCTGGGTCCTGTGGCAGGTCTACTCCCAGTTTCCTGAGAAACTGCCATACTGATTTCCACAGTGGCTGCACAAGTTTGCATTCCCACCAACAATGGATGAGTGTTCCCCTTACTCTACATCCTCTCCAGCATAGGCTATCATTGGTGGTTTTGATTTTAGCCATTCTGACAGGTGTAAGATGGTATCTCAAAGTGGTTTTGATTTGCATTTCCCTGATCGCTAAGGAGGTTGAGCATGACTTTAAGTGTCTTTTGGACATTCAAAGTTCTTCTGTTGAGAATTCTCTGTTCAATTCAGTACCCCAGTTTTTAATTGGGTTAATTAGAGTTCATCTTGTAATGGATAGAGACAGAGACAACGGTCCACATTGGAGCACTGGCCTTAGCTCCCAAGGTCCAAATGTGGAGCAGAAGGAGGGAAAACATGAGCAAGGAAGTCAGGACCACAAGACAACCTTCATCTGGTGATGGATGGAGATAGAGACAGAGACCCATATTGGAGCATTGAACTTAACTCCCAAGGTCCAAATGAGGAGCAGAAGGAGGGAGAACATGTGCAAGGAAGTCAGGACCGTGAGGGGTGCGTCCACCCACTGAGATGGTGGGACTGATGTAATGGGAGCTCACCAAGGCCGGCTGGGCTTGGACTGATGGAGCATCTGATCAAACCAGACTCTGTGAATATGTCTGATGGTGGAGGCTGACTGAGAAACCAAGGACAATGGCGTTGGGTTTTGACACTGCTGCATGGATAGGCTTTGAGAGAGCCTTGTCTGTTTGGATGCCCACCTTCCTGGACCTGGGGGGAATGGGGAGAACCTTGGACTTCCCGTAGGGTAGGGAACCCTGACTACTCTTTGGTCTGGAGAACGAGCGGGAGTGGGAGTGAGGGAAGGGGAGAGAAATGGGAGGAGGGGAGGAGGTGGAAGTTATTAATAATAATAAAAAAGAAAAAAATATAAGAATTAGCTAGAGGTTGGGCGGTGGTTGTGCACACCTTTAATCCCAGCACTTGGGAGGCAGAGACAGGTGGATCTTTGTGAGCTTGAGGCCAGCCTCGTCTATAAGAGCTAGTTCCAGGACAGAATCCAAAGTTACAGATAAACCCTGTCTTGAAAAAAAAACTAGCTAGAAATATGCATAAACTGATAAGTCACACAGTGATTTAATTAATACAGATTAATACAGTTTCTGTGTTGTTATTTTATGTCTGGGCTGCTGGAAAATGAACGAGAAGCCTACAACACTTCTCCATCCCTCCCCCAACTCAACCATCCTATTCCCATACCCTATCTTCTTTCCCCTATCCCAGTTTATTCAGGAGATCTTATTTAATTCACCTTCCTAAAGTGATCTGTGCATGTCCCTAATTATTATCTAGCTTCTCTGAACCTGTGGATTACAGCCTGATAATACTTTGCTTTAGCTCTAATATCCATTTATAAGTGAGTACATACCATGTTTGTCATCCTGGGTCTTCAATGCCTCACTCAGGATGAGGTTTTTCTAGTTTCATTCATTCATCTGCCTGAAAAATTAGTGATGTCATTTTTTATCACTGGATAATATTCTATTGTGTAAATGTACCACATTTTCTTTATCCATTCTTAAGTTAAGGGGCATCCAGGTTGTTTCCAGGTTCATTACAAATAATGATGCTATGAACATAGTTGAGCAAGTGATGTTGTGCTGTAATTGAGCATCCTATAGGAATATGAAAAAGAATGGTTAGATATTTATAATGCACCATTTAATTCTTTACTGAGTATCCTTTTTCAATAAGGAACAGAAATTTTTTTTTTAGTAAATTTTATTAAATCATAAAAGTTTCCATTTCCGCTCACCCTCCCAACACCCTCCCACTCCCCCCACTCCCCCCCTCCTTCCCCTCCGTCCCCCAGGGCAGTCAGGGTTTCCTGCCCTGTGGGAAGCTCCAACTCCCTCCCCCTCCCTCCAGGTCCAGGAAGGCGAGCGTCCAAACAGACTGGATCCCCAAAATACAGCATATGCAGAGGAAACAGGTCCCAGTGTCATAGTCAATGGCTTTTCAGAAAGACCCCGGGCCAGTCACAGTCAGAGAATCCGGCCAAATTCCGAGAATCTGGCTAGATCACGTCCTCGTTCAGTCCCAGTCCGACTGGCCCTGGTAAACTCTCATCAGATCCGTTCCCTTGTATCAGTGGGTGCTAGCATCCCTCGCAGTACTGATTTCGTCTTTCATGTTCCTCCTCCTTCCGCTCCCCCTCCGGACCTCGGGGGGCTCAATCCAGTGCTCCAATGTGGACCTCCGACTGCATCGCCGTCCTTCGCCAGACGAAGGATCTGGGACTCTTGTCCCAGAAAGAAGAAAAAGGAAAGAGGAAGAAGAAATTTTTCTTCCTCTTAAAATCACAATAATATACCCAGCTTTATAGTATACATGTCTCAACATACAAAGTTGTCTATTGTTTTTAACCATAGTAGCTGGATACAGATTCCATAAAAAATTCTTTTTTTTCATGTGGCAATGATCATAACCCAGTGATTATATCAGCTGTGAGGAAGGTGTCTGTGATAGGGAGGAGCTAACGTTCTTTTTCCTTGAAGAATCATATCTGTGTATATCTGTTAGAAGTACAGGGGAAGACAAGAAGGACTGAGATTCTTGGAATAATGAGAAAAAAATGGTACTAATCATCTGTCTTGAAACTCTTCTGATATCACTCATAGAGAGCAATCAACATTATAATGCAAAATGTAGCATCGGTACTCTGTCTGAAATTCACTTTCAAAACTGTATATCATTTTTCTGTACGACAAGGCCACTCTGAAACCATGCCACTAAAATAATTATCAGTTGACTGGAATTAGCTGAATGAGTCATATGGATTGGATCAGAAAGTGTGAATACTGGATGTAACTTATACAAAAGTTCTTCAAGAAACACAATCTGCATATTGCTAATATGTCTTATGATTTCCCAAAAGTTTTCTGGGGCTCCACAGCACTTTCATGGCAATCATGAAGAGCATGTCACATGTGCTGCCCCTAAGAGGACAAGATGAAGGCAGGGTTAGGAAAGTAGGTGAACTGTGAATTAAGATGTTAGGAGTTACTTAACCACAGTGTACTCCATGTGCCTTTGTCTCATAATAAAGTATTGTGATTTGTGTTGCTTCTACATGGTATTTATTATTCCAGTCAAAGAAATTACTGCTTTGTGAGTCAGGGAATGTTTTCCTGAAGATGAACATAAAGGTTTTAACTTCAGCTGTGACCAGTGTGCAGGTAGATGTCAGCTGTACTTGTTCCCAAAATTTCCTTTGTGGTTATTCTGTATGCTCCTCCTACACAATACAGTAGCTCTTACCCAGGATAGGAGCTACTACCTAAGAGGAAGGCTCAATCTGTTAATGAGGCAGACTCAATACTAAGAAAAACCACTTAGTTTTCTGCATTCTATTAGTTCAAAGATCAGTTTATGCTTTGTCATGCAGGTACTTAGTCTTTCTTTCAATAGTTTCTTAAACTATTGATGGTTTTAGTAAAAGACTTCTTGAATATTAAATAAGATACGATGTTGACAAAATTAAAGAAGTGATATTTATGATGGTTTAATTTATTAGGTTTATGTTTCTTAATTTATTATGTTTCTTTTATTTATATTTATTAATTATATTTATTAACCTTATTTCTTAAATTCAGGGAAACATATGTGCACATTATTGCATAAATTACTAATAAATCACAGAAATTACTAATATGCACATTAGCAATTCTCAGAATTTGAGAGAATTAAGAAACTCACATTAATCATGAGTTGGTAACATACCTGATTCAAGTATTCATTAATTCACAAAAACTCCATATTATATATATATATATATATGTGTGTGTGTGTGTGTGTGTGTGTGTGTGTGTGTGTGTGTATGTAAAACCCAAGACATAATACCATTTTGTGCTATTTCTTAAGAAATTAAAGGATACATCAAGAATTAAAAATCCTGCAGTGGATTTCAATAGCAGATGTAAGAGTGAGGTAGAATCACTTGCAGAATTGCAGAAGACAGATGTTATATCCTTCACATCACCAAAGGATGAAATTGCTCTGCCCACAACATTTTAAATAATTTCCTACTTTTCATAGTTTTGTCAACTTATCCCTTGAAAATTAGAAAAACAGTTCTATAGGGCAATGCAAAGCTTTGTTATTTGATCAATTGAGTTTTTATGTTCATATAAACCAAATTCCAAGATGACAGGAAGTCAAGGCAATGAACAATTGTTGAAATGATGGACTGAGGACCATGTGTCTCAGGTTATGAAGTTCAGGAATATATATAATTATTTTTTTGTTTCCCAAGGTTATTCTGTTCAACATTATGTTAAGACATACAACAGGCTCAGATTCAGATATAAATTGCAAATCAGAATTTGCTGCCCTGCTGTTGATGCTAGGGTTAATCATGCAAATCTAATACAGTTCTTGGTATTTAAGGAACTGCTGAAGTGAAGTCTCATGACATAGTGATTTAAAATCCCAAGTTTCTTTTTTTTTCAGGTTTCTGGGCACAGGTGAATTTTGATGTAACACTGATAAGAATTACATAGTTATAGAAAACACACAAGCCATAAATTGCAAATCAAAGAGGTTCAAAAATAAAATTCTGGAATTAGATTGATGAATGTTAACTTTGCCTTTTATTATTCTTGATGACAATACAGTACCTTTTGGTAAAATTAAAAGTTAAGAGCTTAGAGTTCATTATATAAGAATTTCAATATGTTTTTTTTTTGGTAAGGGAAGAGAGAGGCAAGGAGGGGAGCAGAGAAAAATGTAGAACTCAATAAAAATCAATAAAAAATAAAATAAAAATTCCAACTTTCAAAAGCAATAATTTTTTTGCTTCAAAAGTAAAATACTGAATAAGTTTTGGAAACAGATTTAAAGACTGGGTTAATCATAGAGTAGACTGTGAATGGGAACATCCTGGGGAGGCAGAATTACTAAGAAAGAGTTCCATATATATATATATATATATATATATATATATATATATATATATATGAGTATTGAAGAACCAAATTCAAATATTGTACAGAAAACCTCAGCATGGAAGTCAAATCAAGTATATAAGCATATGTATGTAATGTTTTGCCACAATAAAGATGGCAAAAAAACTGACTTGGGAATATATATAGTATTCCCAGGTCAATATATAAAATATATGTATTTATATATATATATAACATATATAAATACATATAAATATATGTAAATATATATTTAAATAAATAAATTCCTATTTCTGTCTATATATGTAACATGTAAAAAATTTCTTAATTTAGGAATAGGCTGGAGATAAGTTTAGGAATGAGACTATTTTTAGAAAAAAAATCAACTTGTTCAAATACAGAATATCAAATTGTAACATTCTTGCTTCTACACACAATCAGCACTTGACTTGCCTTTTCAAGCACAATGAAATCTCATGCAACCGCCTGACATTGGTGACAGACATTTACATGTCTCCGTATTGCTGACATTCTTCTAAGTTAATCTCATCTCACGTGAATTTTTCACCAGCTTCACTCTGATGTTGATAAAGGAGATGGTTCCATCAAATACATCTTGTCAGGTGAAGGGGCAAGTTCCATTTTCATCATTGATGAGAACACTGGGGATATCCATGCCACCAAGAGACTAGACCGGGAGGAGCAGGCCTATTATACACTCAGAGCCCAAGCATTGGACAGACTCACCAACAAGCCTGTGGAACCAGAATCTGAATTTGTTATCAAAATTCAGGATATCAATGACAATGAACCCAAATTTCTTGATGGTCCATACACAGCAGGAGTTCCAGAAATGTCTCCGGTGGGTAAGTAAAGTGTATGCTCTTTTTTTATTGTTACTGGTCTGTGTGTAGTGATGCTCAGAATGAAAGGATCTGATAACATACTAACAGCCAAGATTCATTCATTCAAATACTTTTTACCTGCTTGGAAAATTAGGGGATGTTTTATTTTGTTGATTTATATTTTTACATTTTATATTAATTTTATAGTGTTCAAATGGATCAACTCTCTTTGTCTTTTAGAAATGGCTTGAGCCTTTTCATTTCTATCACATAATTATTTTGTTTAAAAATATGATTACAATAATGTCTAACAAATTATTTTTTAAAAAACAACATCTCTCACAGTATGTTCTTCCAACTCTTTTAATTATATTATCTTTTTCTACTACTACTACTACTTCTTCTTTATATCTCCTTCTACTTAGAGACAGATTGTTCTAGAGATTCCAAAAAGAAAACAAACAAACAAGCAAAATCACAAACTAACAAACTCTTTTCTATTAGTGTGATTCTCTTTCTGTTGTTACAAAGTTTCTGGTGGCTCCCCAGGGGAGTACAGGCTTGCTGCTTCATTGCCTGTATTGAAATATCCAATGCTTAACACTACCAAACCTTTTGTAATCTCTTCACATGTAAATTCAATACTGAGTGGTTCTTCATTATAACAAAGCAATAGATAAACAGAAAATAATAAAAAGAAAAACCTCCTCCTCTGAGGTCTTTCAGCAATTGTCAATTGCAAAAAAAATATATGGAAATTATTCATTTTACTTTAAAAATATCTAAATTCTCTTTTAATCTCAGTGTTCATAGTATTTCTCCAACATCATTTTCTTTAGCCAGTATGTAATTTACATTTATAAATTATTTTTAATAGGACTATAAAATAGGACAGCAGCTAATTGTTGTTGGTTTTGTTTTAATGAAGGAAGCTCATATCGGATAGTATTGTTATTTAAAGCACGTGGCAATTTTAACCACCATGCTTTACCTTGTTTTATTCATTCAGTCCTTTGACTGATGCTTTTATACTGGGAGTGGAATTGTACAGGTAAGCGTTCCATTTATGGCATCACAATTTAGAACCACATCTTTATTAAATATGTGGCTCTAGCAGCTAGAGAGAATTATCAGGATTTGTAGTCATTAAAGAGGTTCTAAACCAGGAGGCTGAGATTCTAACAATAATACATAGATATGCATTCTATGATAAAGCCTATGTATTCCCTATTCTTAATTCTGCCCATGCCTTCAAAATGCTTCTTGTAAGTGCTGTTTGACAAAAATAACAGTATCAATACAGTGAAAAGAAGATTTGGTTGATGGATTGTAAGAGGCTAGAAATTTCCTCCCCAATTAATAATATTTGATAAATAAATTTGAAGTATGTTTGATTGACCTTCATACTTCTATTTACTAGTATTTGGAATATTTTTCATTGACATGGAATATGCTAATAAAGTTTATGTAAAATTTTATTATGGAGATTACCTAATGCACCGCTGTTTTTATTTGGATGATTTTACTCCAATATCAAGAAGCATGATTATTATGTATACATATAAATTATTTTAATATATTGAAAGATTTGAATGATTTAAACCTTTCAGAAAATTGTTTTCAAATACCTTTAAAATTTGTTGAACGCTTATTTAAACAACTTGAACAACAAAAATTTCAAACTTTAAACATTGAATATCAATAAAAACTGAAAATTAGTAACATGTATTAAAGCTTACTAAAATGTTTGCTTCTCACAAAATAGTTATAATCGCATTGATTGATACAGTATATCACCTATAAGCTTTTATTGTGTAACATTATAGCGCTCTTGTTTTTAATTTACACTAAGATATGTTTTATAAATGATAATAAGTCTGTAGGACAATTTCTAAATTGCTATAGAGCTTAGGAAAGGACGGAAGTTCTTCATTCCATTCAGAGACTAGAAGGAAAGTTCAGTCAGTTAAGAGTCTGCTATGAAAGCAGGAGGCTCTGGGCTCAAAACCAGGACCCATATTAGAAGATGCAAATGCACACTTGTATTCCCAACACTGGGAGGCTGAGAAAGGGGGAGTCCTGGGTGTGCCCACTATTCAGTCTAATCTGCTCAGTGAGATAGATTCAGGGAGAGACTCTGTCTTAATAATCAAGCTGGAATGTACGTTAGTAATTATGCACATGATTGACCACTGTTTCCACAGTAGTGCATAACCTACACACAGGTAAAAAGCTACCAATATACACATCCAAACTTCATGCTCATTTAGGAATATGTGTCTATATGTACCTCTTCAATAATTTAAATGTGATGATAAACTAAACATTTATTCAACTTTCACATTTGCAAATCTGTAAAATGTAATTCTTAGGTTGATTTAGGAATGCACACCATTCAACATATTGGTTCTGCAAGGCATAATCATTGAAGTTTGCCAAAGAATAAACAAAAGTACAAGCAATTTTTATAACTTAACTTCATAATTTCTATTCATCTATAATGGAGATGGAATTAGTATGGTATAGCATAATATGGAAATTGAGTGGAATTCTGAAAAAATATATAAATGAAATAGGCATTAAGAAAAATATACAAAGTTCCATATTTATGAATTATTATAAGCAAACTAATAATCAAGTTATTAAAATGGTACTTTTTTCTTATGCATCAGGCAGAATATAAATTACATGATAATATGTGCATGAATGCATGAAGTAATTGTGGTTTTAAAGCTTACATTCCAAGTGCAGTGGAAAAACAGAACTTGGAATAAATGTTTTCACTTTTTTTCCCCTTTTTTTCGACATTTCTTTCCACATAATATATTCTGATTACACTTTTTGCTCTTTAGGCCCTCCCGACCTTTTTTTCCATTCTGGATTCACCACCTTTTTGTCTCTTAGACAAATCAAAAACAAAAATAGACACTTATATGAGCGTATCAAAATATCATTAGGAATGATTTCATTGATTATTGCCCCTCTTATTGACCAATTGTGCAGGAGGGATGTATTTTATGAGTGCAGAAAAAAAAGTAGTGAGGTAAGAGACTTGAAAGCAACATTTTTTTTTAAAGAAAAAGAGAAAGCAAACAGGCTTTCACAGGATAATAATAAAATATAATATATAACAAAAACTAACACATTGAAATTGAATAAACAACCAGAAGAAAAACAGTCCAAAGCATGTAAATGAGTAATGACCTATAAAATGTAGACACTTTGAGATCATTTTTCATACTGCAGAATGCTATTTCTACAACACTGTTCTTTTTATGCTTTGTAGAATTTTGGTAAAAATTTTTAATTCGGTATTTTAAAAAGAATCAGTGTAAATAAACAAAAAACTGAGAACACTTATCAAGAAAATAAAGTAAGCACTTAATATACAGTTAAGTGGAATATATACTCACAGCAAAAGATTAGATTTCAGCTTCCCTCTCCATTCCTGCTAAGGAATGAACTGATATGGCATTAGATTTCTTTTATGATACAGTCTGTCTAATGAATAGTCCTTGAGACGGAAGGACAGTACTCTTAATGAAAATTTCATACCTGAGCATGATGGATGAGACATCTAATATCCAATTTCATTTGGTTCTGAGATTTAATTTTTAATTTAATATTCATCATTCCATAGTGTCTTTGCCTACATATTTTCATATCACCTATTTCAAGAATTTTTATTAACATTTATTTTTTTTAACATTGATTTGGTTTAACCAAAATAAGTACTAGATTGATATCTCATTTTCCTCGATGACGAGAACTTACAACTAACAAATAAATGTAACCCAGAATTTGAGACAGTTGGTGAGTACTTTAAAGACTTTGTATTTGGGAAGTTTAATCTAAAGTGTTTTTGGTTGTCACTTAGGAACTTCAGTGGTACAAGTGACAGCCACAGATGCTGATGATCCTACCTATGGCAATAGTGCTCGGGTGGTCTACAGTATTCTACAAGGACAGCCATACTTTTCAGTGGAACCAAAAACTGGTAAGAAAGAAAATTTGCATCTACTATAGTTATCATTTATATCCTGACTTGAACATATTATTTATTTATTAACATAATAATATTGAATAGTTTTTATTTTGTTATTCTCAATATGCAAAAATTACTAAAAATATCATAGTAGGAAAGAGATCCCCCTGTTTTATTCTGTTTACCTATATCCATGAAAACACAAAATGCAATAATATTGACAATTGTTTTATATAAGACTCCTAACCTCATTACGATAATTTGACTGCATGCTTTCATATTTCATTTTTATTTTACTTAATCATTTTATGTGGAAAATTAGAGAATTCATAATTAAAAAAACAATCTTTTTTCACAAAGTGCAATATGAAATTGACCTATTTCATACTCCCAGATGTCACTTCATAGGAAAATTTGAAGAAACTATGAAGTTTGTAAAATATTAAATTTAAAGCAAAATAAGTTTTCCTCATCTTATGATAAATTCTTATAAGTTGCAAGGTTCTATTAATAGAACATTTATGTAGTTGATTTAGCTATCTTTTTTGTATTTTTAAGAAATAATAGTGTGGATTCAATTGCCTGGAGATGGAAGCACATACTTTTAATTTAAACAGATGGATGGCAAAGGTAGCTGAATCTCTGTGAGTTCAAGACCAACCTGGTGTACAGAGACGGTTTCATAACAATCAGAGCTATACATAGACACCCTTTCTTGAAAAAACAAAACAAAAAATCTTAGATATATATATATATATATATATATATATATATATATGCTTATATTTGAAGCATTATTTTTGCTACAGAATAATTATATAACAATTTTTTATTTGTCATTGTGTTGGTAGACTGGTTTGTCTCAATATTCTAAATGTGCCCCTTTGAATATTTTGTACCCAATAAAATACAGAAAAAAAATTAAAAAGTTTCTTTTTAAGTTGCAGAATTTCTCAAGTGAATGTATTCCTAAAGATATTAGATTACAAATGACTCTCATTGAATATTTTAAAAGCAATGATTATGTTGTTCATATTTTCCAAAGGAGCAATACTATTTCATTCTTAAATCAGAGCAAGGGCAAATATTCTGGAGGCTCTTATAAATAATAGTGGTTATGCATAAGAAGTAACTAAAATCCTATTTAGTCATTAAAAGTTCAGTATTATCTGTAATATACGATTTGGCCTGATGTGTATCAAGTCAATGATAAAGTCTGGAAAATACATAGAAATCAAATAGAAAATAAATTATTAAAATTGAGTGAGTGTTGAAGTTGAATAAATAAAGGCATTTGTCTTACGATATGTACCATATTAGTGAAAACCTTTAAGTATTTGTTTATAAATTATATACATTTCTATTATATAACCTGGTCCAAACTGCACATGGTAATACCAAGGGCTACATACTTCACTCTCAATGCTTGTCTTATGACCTTTAGTCTTGTTGCACATTGTAGAATTTTCCTCTGACTTATAGATCTGAAATTGCACTAATAAATTACTTGGGCAGTTGTATGTGTCTTGGGATTATATTGTTAGTGTAGAAGAAAGTAAACTTAACTTTCATTTCAAGATCAAATACATCCTGTTTGGCAGAAGATAAAGACAATTATTTTTAATATTCTAATCATAGAAACTATTAGGGTATTTCTCTCTACAACCATTAGCTCACACATATTTTGTGCATCTTGGTTTATTATACTATTCAAACTATTGTAAGAGGAGTGACTGTTTGTTCATCCTGGCCGCCAGCTACATAGCCCCAAAATAACCACACAGAAATTGTATTCATTGCAACACTGCTAGACCCATTAACTCTAACTTTTTATTGGCTAACTCTTATATTAATTTAATCCATTCCTATTAATCTGTATATTGCCACGTTGCTGTTGTTTGCCGGGTAAAATTCCCAATGTCTGTTTCCTGCAGTTCCATGGCTTCTTAACTCTGCCTCCTTTCTCCCAGAGTGACATTTAGTTTTTCCTGCCTACCTGAGTTCTGCCCTATCAACAGGCCAAGGCAATTTCTTTATTCATTAACCAATAAAAGCAACACATAGAGAGAAGGACATCCCACACCAAACTATATATCAAAGGAAAAATGATTGTGGTAATTGGAAATTTTTAATCATTTGGGTCTGGAAAGCAGGAATCACATCTTAATGTCTTCCTTAGAGCAGTTAGTGCAGTTAGTATTTCAAAGTACATACTCTGTTAGTGCAGTTTATGTACCATGTTTGTTCCAAGTGGGCAGCCATACTTTCTACCACAATTTCTCTTTCCACAAAACCAGAATGTGTGTAGGAACAAAATAAATATTGACAACTTCCTTAAAAATGTCATACATATGTGATTTTATTTGATATTACAGGACTGGGTAAATAATTTGCAGTCTAAAACAAAAGTAGCCTCATTATTTGAAATTGTGAAGGAATTTAGCAGAAATTTAAAGTAAGCAAACAGATAATCACTCTTAACAAGTCTCAAATTAATGAAGCTATCTCTGGTAAGCGATTCAAAGCTAAAGCTCACTTGGAAATTGTTTTGTTTGAATGTGTATGATTTTTTTCTATATGCATATCTGTGCATTGTATTAGTGTGTGGTGCAAACAGAGACTATATGATGTGCTAGAACTGAAAGTATAGAGGATTGTGATCCATCATACAAGTATTAAGAACAACTTCTGAGTCCTCTCTCCAGTTCAAGTTGATGAGTTCTTTCTTGAATACACAAGTTATAATCACTTAATACTTGCCAAAAATTATATGAGGACTTTCTTTAAAATAATTTTGTTAGAAATTTTATTGTAACACCTGAAACATCTACCCCCATATGACTCCCATTACTCTACATCTCTGAAGTGATTTATTCGGTGCTTTAGAGACAGGCTTTCTCATTGTCCTAGACCTCCTTAAGTCATAAGACTGGCTGGGCAGTTAATTTAAAGACCTGCTTATTTCCCCATCTTCAATGCACACTACAATATCTAGTTCTTTCAGTTGGGTTCTTGTAATCAAACTCAGGTGATAATGCTTTCAGGGCCATTACTATTTCCATAACTTATGTAATAAACAACACTGGAATTAGAAACTGATTTTGGCTTAAGAAGTATTGAAATATTGTCCAACACAGAAGCTGGAATTGGCTTCTCCACAGCTACAGGGTCTTGCAACATGTCACAATTCAAGAAGAAGAAAACTCAAGCAAGAACTACAGTGGGCAATATTCATCAAATCCAACCCCCAGAGACTAACTTTCTTTATCTGGATTCAAGCTGGTAAAGATTTAATAGCTTCCATAACCAATATCAACAGACAGGGACAAAGTGCTAGAAGATATGAGCCTTCAGGGCACGTATTACATTCAATTAATCACTTCAGAAAATATGAAGTTATAATTTAAGGAGAAACACAGACTTCAGGAAGAGATTAATCTTTATGTATCAAGTATGTAGTAATTATATAACTATATTTCAAATTTCTTTTAGAATTTATTTATGTTCCCAAGAATTTTTTTTTTGTAATTTTATTAAATTATAAAAAGTTTCCATTTACGCCCCTCCTCCCAACGCCCTCCCACTCCCCCCCTCCCTCTCCTCCTCCCTCTTTGTCCCCTAGGGAAGTCAGGGTCTCCTGCCCTGTGGGAAGTCCAAGTTCCTCCCCCCTCACTCCAGGTCCAGGAAGGTGAGCATCCAAACAGACTGGATCCCAAAAATCCAGTATATGCAGAGGAAACCAGTCCCAGTGTCATTGTCAATGGCTTCTCGGAAAGACTGCAGGCCAGCCACATTCAGAAAATCCGGCCACATTCAGAGAATCTGGTTGGATCACATGCTCGTTCAGTCACGGTCCATCTGGCCTTGGTAAACTCTCATTAGATCCGACCCCTTGTATCAGTGGGTGATAGTATCCCTCGCAGTCCTTCGTCATTTTCTTCCTCCTTTTGCTCCTCGTTTGGATCTTGGGGGACTCAGTTCGGTGCTCCAACGCGGGCCTCCATCTGTATCGTCATCCAACGCCAGATGAGGGATCTATGGTGATAAGCAAAATATTCATCAGTATGGTCACGGGCCAAGGCCGGTTCAGGCACCCTCTCCTCTGTCCAGAGAACAATCTGGGGATCTCTCCTTGGACCTGGGATCCCATATATAATCAAGTTTCCTGTAAACTCTAATATGACTCCCTTAGTTGAAATATATTCTTCCCTGATCCCACATTCATCCTTCCTCACTTCCCCCCATCCCGGTCAACCGAGCTTTCTCCATTCCTCCCCTACTCCCTTCTCTCTAACCCTCTCCCCTTCCATCAACCCTCCCACCCCCCCACATGCACCCAAGGTTACCTGGGACTCTTGACTATTTCCTACCTCCTGGCGGATAGGTAAATAATCTTCATCAGGTTCGTCTTCTTATTTAGCTTCTCTAGGATCACGAATAATAGGCTCAAAGACCTTTAATTATGGTTAGAATCCACTTATGAGTGAATACATACCGTGTTCCTCTTTTTGGGTCTGGCTTACCTCACTCAGTAAAGCGTTTTCTATGTCCATCCATTTGCATGCAAAATTCAAGATGTCATTATTTTTTACCGCTGAGTAAAACTCTAATGTGTATATGTTCCACACCTTTTTTAACCATTCTTCTATTGAGGGGCACCTAGGCTGTTTCCAGGTTCTGGCTATTACAAATAGTGCTGCTATGAACATAGTTGAACAAATGCTTTTGTAGTATGTTTGGGCATCTCTAGGGTATATTCCCAAGAGAGGAATTGCTGGGTCCTGAGGGAGGTTGACTCCCAGTTTCCTGAGAAACCTCCACACTGATTTCCAAAGTGGCTGCACAAGTTTGCATTCCCACCAACAATGGATGAGTGTTCCCCTCATTCCACATCCCCTCCAGCATAGGTTATCATTGGTGTTTTTAACTTTAGCTATTCTGACAGGTGTAAGATGGTATCTCAAAGTGGTTTTGATTTGCATTTCCCTGATCGTTAAGGAGGTTGAGCATGACCTTAAGTGTCTTCTGGCCATTCGAAGTTCATCTGTTGTGAATTCTCTGTTAAGTTCAGTACCCCATTTTTTAATTGGGTTAATTAGAGTTTTAGTGTCTAGTTTCTTGAGTTCTTTGTATATTCTGGAGATCAGACCTTTGTCTGATGAGGGGTTGGTGAAGATCTTCTCCCAGTCAGAAGGCAGCCTTTTTGTCTTACTGACAGTGTCCTTTGCTTTACAGAAGTTTCTCAGTTTCAGCAGGTCCCATTTATTCATTGTTTCTCTTATTGTCTGTGCTGCTGGGGTCCTACTTAGGAAGTGGCCTCCTGTGCCTATATCTTGTAGACTACTTCCCACTTTCTCTTCTATCAGGTTCAAAGTGGACAGATTGATGTTGATGTCTTTAATCCATTTGGACTTGAGTTTTGTGCATGGTGATAGATATGGATCTATTTTCATTCTTCTACAGGTTGACATCCAGTTATGCCAGCACCATTTGTTAAAGACGCTTTCCTTCTTCCATTGTATACCTTTAGCTCCCTTGTCAAAAATTAGGTGTTCGTAGGTTTGAGGGTTAGTATCTGGGTCTTCTATTCGATTCCATAGGTCGACTTCTCTGTTCTTATGCCAATACCAAGCTGTTTTCAATACTGTAGCTCTGTAATAGAGTTTGAAGTCAGGGATAGTAATGCCTCCAGAAGTTCCTTTATTGTATAAGATTGTTTTGGCTATCCTGGGTTTTTTGTTTTTCCATATAAACTTAATTATTGTTCTCTCAAGGTCTGTGAAGAAGTTTGATGGGATTTTGATGGGGATTGCATTGAATCTGTAGATTGCTTTTGGTAGAATTGCCATTTTTACTATGTTGATTCTCCCAATCCAAGAGCAGGGGAGGTCTTTCCATTTTCTGGTATCCTCCTCAATTTCTCTTTTCAAAGGCTTAAAGTTCTTGTCAAATAGGTCTTTCACATCCTTGGTTAGAGTAACCCCAAGATATTTTATGGTGTTTGTGGCTATCGTGAAAGGTGATGTTTCTCTGATTTCCCTCTCCGTTTCTTTATCCTTTGTGTATAGGAGTGCCACTGATTTTTTGGAGTTGATCTTGTATCCTGCCACGTTACTAAAGGTGTTTATCAGCTGTAGGAGTTCTTTGGTAGAGTTTTTGGGGTCGCTTATGTACACTATCATATCGTCTGCAAATAACGAAAGTTTCACTTCATCCTTTCCAATTCGAATCCCCTTGATCCCCTTATGTTGTCTTATTGCTATTGCTAGAACTTCAAGCACTATATTGAAGAGGTATGGAGAGAGTGGACAGCCTTGTCGTGTTCCTGATTTTAGTGGAAAGGCTTTGAGTTTCTCTCCATTCAATTTGATGTTAGCTGTCGGCTTGCTGTATATTGCTTTTATTATATTTAGGTATGATCCTTGTATCCCCAGTCTCTCCAACACCTTTATCATAAAAGGGTGTTGAATTTTGTCAAACGCTTTTTCAGCATCCAATGAAATGATCATATGATTTTTTTCTTTCCGTTTATTTATATGATGGATTACATTGATAGATTTGCGTATGTTGAACCATCCCTGCATCTCTGGGATGAAGCCTACTTGATCATAATGGATGATTTTTCTAATGTGTTCTTGGATTCGGTTTGCCAGTATTTTATTGAGAATTTTCGCATCGATGTTCATGAGTGAGATTGGCCTGTAATTCTCTTTCTTGGTTGTGTCTTTGTGTGGTTTTGGTATTAGGGTGACTGTAGCTTCATAAAAGGAGTTTGGCACCCAAGAATTTTTTAAGGGAAATGGGTACAAAGGATACAAAGTCATGCTTTTTTGTGATCATGGATTTCTGATGATGAGTGCTGATTAATATCAGTAAAAAAATGTATTGCATTTAAGCTTATTGCCCCTTTTGGAATTAATTCATTATCACCATTGTATTAATTCTTATTAGAGACATTTGCTCAAAGCAGAAAGCTTTAAATGCTATAGTAATTCAATTTCTTTCTTTTTTTATTGATTTTTATTGAGCTTTACATTTTTCTCTGCTCCTCTCCCTTTTAGCCCTTCGCTCAAATCCCCATGCTCATAATTTGCTTGGGAGACTTTGTCATTTTTTACTTCCCTTGTGGACTAGATCTATGTATATATCTCCTAGTAATTCAATTTCTAAATTTCTTTGAAATAAAACTCTCAAGATTGGTAAAATTGAAGACTGCTTTATCAAAGACTTATTTCATAATGACCCTGTTTCAGAATTATCCAAAGGTCATTTGTTTACCTTAACTTGCATTATTTCTCCAAATCTATGGATATATTGCACAATAACTCACAATATTAGACCCAAATGATTCTATTATATAACTTAGTGTATTTATTTTCCTAAAACAGTGTAGTGTTCCAATCTTTCCCTCTCTGTTTTACTTCTTAATTTATTTTCTAATTAACTCCTTATTTATTGCAGCTTCAGTTATTTGAAATCTATTTTGTTTTCACCAGTTTCTACTTTTCATAACAAATGAGTTGCTGAGTTTATTCAGAGAATGGAATCTTTCAAAACAAAAGAATGTAAAGAAACATTAGGACTGAGTTTACAGGGGCCATCCTTGCTACTCAATCTGAATACTTCTGGAGTATGTGTACTCCTCCTATGTAATGTAGCAGATTACCATTTTGTGGAAAAATACACAGTTGGGCCTTGTATAGTGTATTGACTGATTCTCTGTGTCAAGTTGACACAAACTAGAATCATCTGAAAGGAAGAAACCTCAGTTGAGGAAATGTCTTGATAAGATCGAGCTGTAAGGCATTTTCTCATTTAGTGATCACTGAGAGAGGGCACAGCCCATTGCATGTCTTGCCTTCATTGTGCAGGTGGTCCTGAGTTCTATAAGAAAGTAAGCTGAGTGGGCCAGGGGAAGCAAGCCAATAGACATTATCCTCCATGGCCACTGCATCAGTTCCTGCCTCCAGGATCCTGTCTTTTTTGTGTTCCTGTCCTGAATTCCTTCAGTAATGAACAGCAATGCTGAAGTGTAATCCAAATGATCCCTTTCCTCCCCAAATTGCTTTTTGGCCATGATATTTTGAAACACCAATATAAACCCTAACTAAGAAAGCTAGAATAATTTTGTGTTAGAGATCATTTTTAGATGTGCACTGTTTCTAAACATCAGGTAACATAACAGTCATCTATATATAAAAAAGAAGCTTATGTTGTTATTAAGTAATTTTAATATTTATAAGGTATGTTGAGAGAGACTAAATCCAGAGAATGTGTACATATTTCATTTACAGTTGTACATACTGTTCTTATTTATGGGTGTATATTCCCATAAAACTATTACCTTTGAAGTACCTAAAAGAGAACTGACAAAATGAATTAAAAACAAAGGAAAGGAGCAAATGACATGATTTTCTTAAATTCTATATTTGCACATACATTCCTTGTTAATACTAGTAGCTTTCTTTCAAAGATTGTCTATACCTATTTTTTAAAGGTTTGCATCAAGTGTATTTAACTTCAAAGAAATAAAAAGGAAGCTGGTATGTTAACATTTAGTTTTAAGTTCTTAGAATTGTCAGAATGACTATATGAAATAAAGGTTGCAATGATGAGAGGAGAAATATTAGAGGTTTTCCAAGGCAGTGAGCACAGATCTTTGTCCTTCCTGGTTAGAAGTCTTCTCAATAATGAAGCACCTCAGAAAGCTGGTGCCTCAACACTGAGATTCAAATGTTACTATTAATCTACTCAAAGCATGATTTTAAATGTTTTAATTGTAGAAATGTGAATATCAATAAATTGATCATTCACAGCATAAATATATCTGTGTTTCCTGATAACATGTGTTTTCCAAGAGTTAATTCAAAGCAGAGAGTGAAGAAAAATTGCATATACTAAGCAGTTACCTACACTGTGACTTATTACAGAAAAAATATTTTGCTCTTACACATGATCACACTACAAAATTAAGTGTCCATGGTAAGAGGATATGTTCTAAAAATCTATCATAGTTTGTGACACATTAGAAAATCATCGGTGTATTTCCTCACACTATAGAACAAACAATTGTTGAATGAAAGCAAAATATATTCATGCCTTGTGTATGTGTGTGTGTTTGTTTGTGTGTGTGTGTGTGTGTGTGTGTGTGTGTGTGTGTGTTAGGATGTTTTGTATGATTGGGAATTATAAATAAAAAATTCTTAGTTATCAGAAATATTTTACCAAGCATAAAGTTAAGATTGTATGTATTTGTTTAAAATAAGAAAGCATAGAAAACTGAAAAGAAGACCAAATACTTCTAAAGAGTTAATGATCTATTTATAGTTTCACCATATATGACTTACAAATTATTGATTACTGATTTTTTTTTCAATTTCACAATGCTACCACAGATTATAGTGGTCATGTTTTATCAGACTACCTTTCGCCAGCATTAAAGAAACAAAATTAAAATAGCAATAAATGAAATATTGCCAGATATTTGTACCTATTAGTTGATGTTTGTGAAGTACCTAAGCAATTTGGAAATTGCCTCTACCACCCGTATTACCTTGTAAGCTTTGTGATTATCTTAGTTTTGAAAAAAATGTTATTTATATAGTCATTCATAAAGAGACAATTGCAAGTTTCAAAAGTATGTAGGTACTTTGATATCCAGACTTCTAACCTAAAGATATTGTAATTCCTTCAAAATATAATGTCACTAGGTAAACCTAGGAAGTCAGAGCAATCAGAATTGCTCACCTTTTTAATTGCCTTTGTGTGTATATGTGTGTATGTGTATGTGTTATGCATTTCCTCATGTATGTTAAAACGTTTATACTCACAGTGAGCATGTGTGTATTCACAAACATATGTGGAAGTCACAGGCTGACAGTGGAGTCTTCAAACTCTGTTTTATTTATTAAAGAGTGCCAACAATTGTGATTGTTGTAGCTGGTCATTTTGCCCCAGTGATTCACTGCTTCTGTCTCAGAAATGTAGGGTCAATGAGGGCCACCACACCTGCTGGACTTAGTCATACGTTCTGGGCATTCAAACTGGTCTTCATTTTTGCAAAATAAGTGGTTTATTTAGTAAACAACTACATCTACCTCCCAGCATTTCTTTTTTTTTAAATTTATATAACTTTTTAAAATATTATATACAAACCAGTTTTCCCTCCCTCCTCTTTTTCAATTACCTCCCCTTCTCTATCTAACCTCTCCTGTCCTCCTCCACCTCTATTCAGAAAGGAACAGGCTTCTCATGGGTTGGCATAAAGCATGGAGCATCAAGTTTAGGCAGGAGACTCGTAATATAACATGAAAAACAGGTTACCAAAAGCCAGCTAAGCTCCAAGCAGAGGTCCTGATTTCACTGTGAGAAGCCTTACTGAGAGACGAAGCTGAACATTCTTTTTTATTTGCTGTAAATGTTTCTATATCATACTATTTTGCAGAGGTGTTAGTAGACACACATTAATGTTGGAAAAATGAAGATGAATTGAAATAAAACCTTGAAACTTTGAATAGAACACTTTTTGTAAAATAATTACTTTCTTAAATCAAATGAAATGTATTGATTAGCCAAATTCTCAAGATTTTTAGTCCTTTTCTTTCATTTTGCTTTGTTTTTCAAGACAAGGTTTTTCTGTGTAACAGACATAGTTGTCCTGGAACTAGTCTTGTATATCACGCTGACCTTGACCTCACAGAGGTCTACACCTACCTCTGCCTTCCAAGCCCTGAGATTAAAGGCATATGTTACCACCACCCAGTATATTTTCAGTCTTTTTGTTAAAGAAAGACACACTAAACTTATTAGTGACAGATAAAAATAAGAATATAGAAAAAAAACATAAGTACCTTAGTTCACAAATTCATACCCTAAGAAAGTTTCTTTTTGAATAGCTATGCTGAGTGAAGCTCATGCTTTTTTCGCTACAGCATTAGAAATACCAAAGAAACATGAAATATTACTAAAATCATTGCAGTTCACAAAGATTACTTTAGCATCAGACTCTTCACAAAGAAAACTGTTGAGTTTAAAGCAATTTTTTTGTATTTTATGGTCATGTTTCAAAAAAAATAATAGTACATAGACAGCAAACAGCCCTGAAAATGTTAGTCTGTGATGCTATGCAGATACGTACTATCCCCTGTTATGCATAATGTGTTTCGAAAAAGTGAGTGATGTCAAAAACAAAAATTTGCCTGTGTGAGGAGGTGTTACTCAAAGGCATAGATGCAGATGTGTTGCATACATCTGTGTAATAGTAGCTATGTTTCTAGAGACAGTGGAAGACAGAAGCATAAGTATGATTACATAAGATACAGATCCAATGAACTTGGAGTCTTTGTACTTGATAATACATTTTTATAAATATTTTGAGTGGGATAACAAAAAAGATAATTACCATATCCTTTATCTTGTATGTTCTCATTTCTAGAAATAAGAATGTCACCTTGTTCATTTTTAAAGTGCCATTCATTTCACTATTTTTGTTCAGAAATTTTAGCAGCTCTTGCTTGCATGATGGTCTTTTTGTCATTTCGTATTTTGGAAGCAAAACTAAGTCTAAACCTCCACTGAGAAGCTGAAGCTTTTTGGATGATGATAATTTCTGAGAGAGTAGTCTAGGTTATTATTCAGCTTACTGTTATTGAGCACCTGATCATCTGTTCCCTACCTCTTACATGCTAGAATTATAGACTTCCTCCACCAGAAGTTGGTTTTGATTTTTAGATACTAGGTTTCATTCTGAAATCAAGCTCACCTGCTATCACTGTGTAGCTGACTTGCCTAAGTATAGGCAAGATAGATGACCAAACTGGCCAATACTTTCTCAGTCATGTTGAGGTATAAAGGTTAAAGAAAGGGAGCAGAAAAAATGAAAAGGGTTAGACTCACAAGCAGGAAATATGTTCACGTATTTCCTATGGGTACATGAGCACTTTCTAAGAATTCTAAGTGCCAAATCTTTTATTTGTGTAGTTTCTTCCATTTATCACTATGGCAACTGTCAACTACTCAAGCACTTGATGGTGTACTATTTAACATGCAGATCAGGTTATAATGAAGTTAGAGATTCTTTGTCAGTCTTTTTGACAGCTATCTTAGATACAACAAGTTTAATATACAGAAGAGGAAATTCGGGACTACAGACACCAGAGATAAGAAATATTAGCACTGAGTAAAAATTTAGACAGGTTAAATAGGCACTGCTCTGGAAAACAAAACCTAAAAATAATTTTCTGAAGCAAATATGGAAAAGACCATATTATAATATTTTCTTTGAATTTTATTATTATGTTTAAATATATATATTAATATGATGTGCAAGTGAATATATAAATTATATATAAATTATGTATACACCAGTGATTTCTAATATACACTAAAATAAAAAAGCAAGCCAAAAATCACCACAGCTGGGGAGCGACATGTTGCTCTTTTATTAATGTTTGTTGCTATTTTAATGCAGTGAATCATGGTGCTATTCACTGAGATTTGCAATCTTACAGGAGTCATCAAAACTGCCCTTCCAAACATGGATAGAGAGGCTAAAGACCAGTATTTGCTTGTCATTCAGGCAAAGGATATGGTTGGTCAAAATGGCGGACTGTCTGGAACCACTTCAGTCACTGTGACCCTAACTGATGTCAATGATAACCCACCACGCTTTCCACGAAGTAAGTTATTCAATGAGATGACTAAATTTAAAAACAACTTTACAGTCTTTACATATTTTCAAATATTATCTTTGTCTCTTATTTATCTTTCTCTCATATATTATATCCAAGCATAGTTTCAACTCCCTCCTTCCATCCCAGTCCCTCCTGTGCCACCTCCACTCTCTGCCAGATCTACTCTCCCTCCTGTCTTCTGTAAAAAAGGGAAATCCTTACTGAGATACTAATCAAACGCAGCATACAAAGTCACAATAAGACTAGGCACAAACCCACAAATTGAGACTGACTGAGGCAACACAGTAGGCAGAAAAGGGTTCCAAAAGCAGACAGAAGACTCCTATGATTTCTCCCAAATTTGTGTTTTATCAGGAGCCTAATTTAATCTTTGGCTATGTAATAACAAGGTTAATATGGAGTGGTAATACATCTTCATATTTCTCTCTAAATAAAATACAATCTTCCTTGAATTTTTACTTTGAGTTGTGAATAAGTACTAATTGTAATTTGATATTTATACTTATTGAAGTTTTCTTTTAGTTGGTGCTATGTATCTATAGTAACTGTCAGTTAGCAATGCCACCTCTCTGGTCTATACAGAAAAGTTTTGCTTTGCCTGTACGGATTTAAAATAGTAGCGGTTATTTTTAAATTAGTTTGTTTATAATTATTAACTTTTTTAGTGCGCAAATTGGTGAGATTCAACTTATTTTAATCATATGCTTGTTTTATGCTTTTTAATAAGATCATATACACTGAACATTTTTTACAGTTGCACTCTATTTCTTTCATACATAATTAAATACATTAAAAGAATGCAATTGAAAGCAACAGAAATTCATCATCAGATGAACTTCTGTCCTAAGTGGATTTTGACTAATCCAGAAATAAATAAAAGTAAAACTAAAAACCTGTGTCCCTAGGGTAGTTGTGTCCTCTTTATGAAACTGTTATATCCTATGCTTCTTATTTCCCGAGCTTTTGTAACATATGAAATTTCTTTAGAATATTAAAGAGAATTCTTTCTTTCTTTTATAATTGAATACATATATAATGCACCATGGCATAATTCTTCATAATCATCAGTTGTTATTCTCTTCCCTCTTTCTTGGGAAATCCTTCTTGCTAATGAGTTTACCAAATATTGTTTGTTTGTTTGTGGCTCACTGCATTTACTTTGCTTTGTCTAAAAGAACGTGGACAAATAGGGAGATCATAACTAGCAAAAAGTCATCTTGAACTTGACTTCTTTAAGGAGGGAACTCCCCTTTTCCAGCCACTCTTAACTGGCAGTGGCTTAAAACTCATCAATAGGAGGTCTGTCTGTGCAATGTCACTAAAGTGTTTGTCCAGTAGAAGCAGGGAACTCAATTCCATACCAAAAGAGAGAATTACATCGTATAAAACAACCATTTTGAGTTACTGTGCAAATGCTTATCCTATTTTCTCAATTAAAAATAAAAAATTGGTATTTTAATATTTGTTTTATTTTACAAGAAAGATTATGGTACTTCCAGAAAGCAGAAAAGGCTTTTTTTTAAAAAAAATATTATTAAAAACCCCTTCATTCCATGTCTTTTATTGTTTACTATGGGAAGAAAGAAGGGATTTTAGAAAAGAATGCTATTGTTATCTTAGGTTCCTTGTTAAATGACTGCTTTCTCTAAAACTGGTGAAGGGATGCTATCTCTTTCCTGACAAGGAGCCCAGGTTTTCCATTTTTTCAGACCCTTTCTTGGATTCTAAAGTGAAGAAACACAAACACTAATAATTTTGTTTGTCTTTCTCTACAAATGTGTTACTACTGTACCCCTTAAATCTTTGAGTTTTGCAAAGAATACCTCTATGTGTGGGAGGAAGCCAGTGAAATTTTACAGATATATAGCAACCATTTTAAAAACTGTAGTATCTAGTATTCAAAAATTGCAGTCCAAAATAACAGTGCTCCATTTCTTTTCTACATTCCACTTAATGACAGTGTGCCCCTTTTATATTCCAAATTGAAAATGAATCATGGATTTACAACTAATGGGATATGAAGTAAAGTTCAAGAGGCAAGGAAAATAAATAATTAGAAGAAAATATTCAAGGATCATATTCCTCACCTGCATCCCTACTTTCTTCCACACCTTCCCTCAAAATTTCCTTTTTATCTGGGAAAGGGTAAAAATGATTAAGAAAGCAGTGAAACAAAAGGTTATATTGGTCTTTTCTCTTTTTCTTTTCTTCATAGCTTTTAAATAATTTTAATATTTTTTTCACTGTTATGTCCAAAATCAGGGCTGTAAACTCACAAATTCAACTCTTCTCTCTAAAAGAATATTAATGTTTTACAAGAAGACGTATATTGCCCTCCCCATAGGTGCTTTTTTCAGTTTTGTGGAAGCTTTCTTGTAAAAGGTATTAAACAAATTCCAGTGTTAACTTACTGGAAATATTAGTTATGCCTTTCAAAATTTGTAATAGGAACCCTTTTATTGTTCTGTATTATTGTGGTGATTAGTGTATCTAAATGATAAAATATGCTTAATAATTATATTTTGATCATTAGTTTAGTTTAATTACTATAGGAAACATATTTCTCATAAATCTAGCCTGACTTTCTTTAGGAAATGTTTCTTACTTGTCGTTGCTAAACCATCAATCTCACATTTCTTCAGGCTTCATCAAGCATCATTTATTTTATGTTGTCTTAGCTTTTCCATTTTGGGAAAATGAAATCATAATATATTACACAAAAAAGTTTGTAGTTTTTAGAAGAGGGTGATTAGAATGTTCTGTTCATTCTTTATTTTGACGTTTCACAGGATCTTACCAGTACAATGTTCCAGAATCTTTGCCTGTGGCATCAGTTGTAGCCAGAATTAAAGCTATTGATGCAGATATAGGTGTTAATGCAGAAATGGAATACAAAATAGTGGATGGTGATGGGTTGGAGATTTTCAAGATATCTGCTGACAAAGACACACAGGAAGGAATCATTACAATACGAAAGGTAATGTTTCCATTGTTATTTTTATTCCATAAGGGTGATGGCATGAACTATCAGACCACAATATCTGCTTTGATGCAAAGATGTGACACACTAAA